>NC_091119.1:21415391-22060391 GCF_040183065.1 Periplaneta americana
AGAAAAATTTGTAGTTTTTACCTAAATTTTAAAAACTCTTTTTTTTTCTGATTACTTGACACACAATTAAAGATATATTTTTTGGGAAGGGCAATTTTTTTAAGTGAACACTGTAATTTGTTTGTTTCAGTGCTTAGCCCACAGTTTCATGTTAGAACAAAATTTCTTTCACTGTCTTACTCCTAAAAGGACACAGAATAAGCTGTGAAAACAGTTTTTCCTCATCTTATCCCGCTAAGCATAAATGTCATTTTATTTTTTGAAAGCTTCAAACATAAAAATAACAATTTAAGATCTTTGAGTTTTAAATTAACTTTCTTAAGCAGTAGGACACTGTTTGTACTTTGGCACTTAGTTACGTTAATCAGCTTCATTTTGATGAAAATATCTCAATTCTAAGTGCACTTTGTGTTAACATTAGTGTTGTAAAATGTTGTAAAACTGAACGGGGAGAAAAATCATCTACATCCTGAGGGTATGAAAAATTGTAACCAAATACACAGCTTCCTGATTGTATGAAAAATAATACACTCAAACTCTACCGCCAAATTCGAATTGTTATTACACGAAACATATATAAAATTGAGAGAATGTGACGGATTGACACTTGCAGAACTGCACTTCCGGTTTAAAGAAAGGGTGCTTCCGGTCAATAAAAAGTAGGTAATTAATTAACCAAACATCATAGAGACAAAATTGATATATTTTTTAAAACTAGAAAGTTCAAGCTTTCAGATGACACAAAAATATTTTTTTTAAGGAAAATAAAAAATTATATGTAAATAAGTACCTTAACAGGGAAGAATAGAAATTCTGTATAACCTCTGTTTAGAATAAGAATGATTAAAATGAATATCCTAAGAGTGTAGAGAGTTTCTCTTCACTAGGACAGTTACAATTCGTATAATAAATCGGAATATCTCTCTTGATAAACGTCTCACATATTTACGATTGCCAGCTGCTCAGTAAGTTCATTTACTGGATGATTCAAACTCTCAAAATCTCAATTTTATTTTTGATCTCCACCTTGACGAATATCAGAGTTTTCAAAAACTGAAGATATGGAAATAATCTCTTTGACAAACTGCAGACATATAGCTTCCGTTAAAATCTTTTGTGCTTGCTTTCCGCACAAAACCAATACGCGGTAAGTGTGAAATACCACATTCAGTATTCCCAACGTAACATACAGAACAATTTCCCTCTTCTTACCGCTTAAGCGTCATATTCATTTTACTGCTTTAGGCTTTTAACATATTATTTTTAGAGACGTTCAATATAGTAATAATTATAAATTGGAAACTTACCACTGTTTATTATTGTTTTTAAATATTTGCAAAAAATAAGTAAACTCTACCACTCCACTAAAGTTACTGCATTTCGTGATGCATGTAACATTAAGGAAGCAGTTTGTTTTAAGTTCGCATTTATAGACTGGGGGAAAAAAAAGTCAGACGTATATCACGGCCTGCTGGAGTATAGTAAACACAGAAAACATTTTAAAGCAACAATGTTGAAGATAGATATTTTTGTTTTCCAAAATTGCAGTCATTGAACAGAAACCAAGATGGAGATTTCATTGCAACTAATTAGAAATTCCTCTTTCAGGTATGTAATAAACGATCTTCGCACAAAATAATGTACGATACACGAGCGGTATGTTTTCTTTCACTTCTCGGAAATTAAAAATGCTCAACTACGTTCCGCTTTTTCAATCTTTTCCTCGAACATGAAAACGTCAACATACCGCTCTTGTAACGCATATTACTATTAACTATGATAACTAAGACCCACTGTGTGTGATTTGCAATGGTCGTTACATGAAACACTACTTACTATGAAAAGTTAATACAAAGCTCATTCACTGTTCTTAGTGTCAAGTACAGCTAGTTTTGGAGATTCTCTCTCCGTCAATGATGGCTTAGCAAACATTAAATATCTGACGCCAGTGCACACATTTTTTCCTCTCTGTAGGTTTCTCTGTACACTTTGTACTCACAGTCAAATGCTAATTCTTTCGCAAACACAGAGAACTTGACGCAATGGTCTTTGCTGGCCACGCCTCTAGGTCAATGTTACAGTAGGGTCTTATTTTATTTTTCCTTAAACTGTAGTTCAATTCCCGGCGTTGAACGGAATTATAGATTTATTAGTCAAGATTGAAGGAGATGATTTTTCAAGGTTTTCTCATGTCGTTCAACTTCACAGTATATTTCCATCAAAACTCTGCATTGTCTATTTCAGAAGATTTTCCTTCTCACATCAGTACTTCACTGTCTTAGGCTATTGTGCCAAGTATTGTTATTGTACTGTACATTTTTTTCATAAATGACATGAGTCGCTAACAAAAGGATTCTGGCCACCGGCGTAGCTCAGTCGGCTAAGGCGCTTGCCTGCCGATTCGGAGTTGCGCTCGGGCTCGGACTCGGGCTCGGGCTCAGACTCGGGTTCGATCTCAGCTTGGGCTCATTACCTGGTTGGGTTTTTTCCCCGAGGTTTTCCCCAACCATAAGGCGAATGCCAGGTAATGTATGGCGAATTCTCGGCCTCATCTCGCCAAATACCACTCGCTATCACCAATCCTATTGACGTTAAATAACCTAGTACATAGTTGATATAGTTTCGTTAAATAACCAAGAAAACAAAAACAAAAGAATTTCGAAGTCCTTATACGTTTTATACATCAATGACATCATGATATTCAGAAAAACGTTCCGAAGCCCTAATATTCTACATGAGTTTTTAGACTTTCACGCTGATTATGATGAGAATTAAGCTTTTGGCTAAGTCACCGTGTCTCGGGATTTGACATTTCTAAGTTTCAGGACACTGGATTACCTAAAAGTCTAATTCTGATCCTTAGATATTAGCTTACAGCCATGCAGATTTTATAATGTATTCCAGCCGTGGCGAAAATGTAATCGTGCGCCGAGCCACTGTGTAACCTGCAACGTGCATAGCAACTATGGAGGGAGGCGGACACCCGAAGGGGAAGTGAAGCAACTGTCTGACTTATTAACGGATTTTCATTTTCCTTACGACAAGCACTTAAATATAATTTTACACAGTACAAGGCTACAAACTAATGTTTAGTACGTGTAACGAAGAAAGAAATGAACGATAAATGAACAATATCACAACCTAAAATTAGCTGTCTTCAGAATGTCTCTGCGACAAAGTTTCAAAATCAGGAATTATGTCACTTACTGCCAGTCGTAGTTGATCACGAAGGTATTTGTCTGTCAGTCGTCATCTAAATTTGGTTTCTACTATTTTAATTGTTGAAAATAATTTTTCACAAACGTAAGTTGTAGCGAACATGGCTTCAACAGAGCAAGCGAAAGAACGAAGTCTCGGATATTTATTTTTGGCAAAGAAACAACATTTGTCAAGTCCTTACATCTAGCTTTCATTTGACATCACATAGTAAATCAGCGAGTTCAAATTGAAGAGCTAACCGCATTATTCGTACATCTGCTGTAAAAGGGTCGACGTACAGAGATGATGATGATGATAACAACAACAATAACACTTAACCTTTTAATGTTTCATCAGTAACATGTAGTATAATGCCGTTTTATGTTGTACAACCGTTTTCCTCGTAATACTTGTGAACAAATCGTACATTTAATATTCTCATCATATTGACAGCAAAAAAATGCGTCCTCCCATCCTACTTGGAACTTTCGTACATGGTTTCGAGAGAGACATATGCCACTCGCAGGTCAGAGACAAATACAAATGGAACGGAGTTTGACTCCAGTGAGTGAGAGGGTGGGGGTTGGCGGAGGTTAAAAGCAAGCGAAATGCACAGCTATCACTGCGAGCCAGAATGTCTCGCGAGTCACGTTCTCGCCACGGCTGATGTATTCTAAAACAATAACTTTTTATACTCCACAGTACTAAAAACGAGGCACTGGAACTTCACAGAAGCCGTGGGATGTATCCATGTTACGTACTTCACTAATGTACAGAAGTGGCAAAAAAACCCGGACCGACGGAATAATCAAAGTCCCCGAAATGAGCCGCTGCGCATGCCACGCCCGCATTCACAAGATAGCGAGTAATCTATTGAAATTGTTGTAGTTTCGACTGCTGACGTAGCCCATTTCGAAAGCCATTAAGGTACACGTACCAAATAACGCCATCTTAACACTTAAGCCACTGTTGCTCTGGAAATAAGTTATGTACAAACACACAAATTATGACAAAGAAACTTTAACCTTATCTTTAGAAAATAGCACAATGAAAATGTTGATATTATATACTGGAGAAGAATTAGGCCAACAACTCAAATAGGAAAACTTGTAAACTGGCGTTATTAAGGACAGCTTGTCCAATTAACGCCACCTATTTTCTGGTATGTATAATATTATTAATGAATTATTTTTCCTAAGCAACACAAATGAAACTAAGCAATTACATTTGAGTTTCTGTTAATAAAAAGTACAAAATCACTAACGAAATATACTTGATCTGAAGCTGAAACACCAGATGGATTAGGAAAATATGTTTTCCGGTAACTCCTTACTTTAAAAAAAAAGAGACAATGATATACAGTAGAAAGTTATTAAGACAAAAGCATTAACCATAGTTAAATATGAATGTTTTCCACAAGTAAATCAAGAAAATAGGAGTTCGATAAGCAATTGAACCAATATCATCACTGTGCACATTCTGGACATTTGTAAGTTCAAAGGTTAGTGTTTTTCCTTATATTCCCGCACTTACCATGTAAACACCTCATACAATATGAATATAAAAGCAATGAAAATACTATTAAAAAGCCAAGGGCTATCGTTAAACAAATGAGTACCGTACTAACATAACTTAAAATTATATCTGTAGACCTTTAATGCCACGTGGCATTACATTACACGCCTGATTCTCTAACATTTTCAAATTTTATAGATAGCAAAGAAGAATGTTTAAAGATCGTGAAAAAATATAGTTTAGTATAGTTATTAGTTGCTAAACTTACAAAATCAAATATTCCCTCTTATCCTGATATAAGAACGGCCTTTCACTATGAACACACAACAGAAAAACGGTGGAATATCATGTCACTCGTAAATGTCAGCGGACAGCTAGTAACTCATTTCATCACTACATGACAAGCGAATGCAAGCTACAGTAATGCACTACCGAAATCTAGTGTCGTTAACAAGAATTAATAGGGTGGCGTTAATAGTACATTATGCAACGAGCCTATAATGATAGTAATTAAGAAGCGAGTATGGATGTTTATGAAACGAGCGCAAGCGAGTTTCATAATTTTCATACGAGCTTCTTAATTACCATCATAGGCGAGTTTCATACGACTTTTTATGCTCGACCATATTTCTAACTTGAAATTATTCAGATGTATACATTTTATTTGTATCTGACAAGATCGGAAGTGACCTTGTTCTAGGTCGTGAATTGTGAGATGTGCGCAGACGCGAAAGTATTGATTTTTTCCGAGGAACAATAATGTCATTGACCTTGATGTAATTCCGTTAAACTTGATATAACCTTGATTATTGAATTCGACATTGAAAAACGAGATGACAAATTGAATTTATTTGAATATTATTTACAATTAACGCTAATTATTATAGTAACAGAACATAACCTTCTGCGGCAGTATTGGATTTCCAGCCTCCGTGACTTTTCGCTAATTCTCTTTCGATTGCATTTCCGAGAATAATCGATACTTGCGGTTTTATAACGGTACAAAGCTGACTTGTCATTGGCTGAACACCTGTAAGCTGAGTTGTCATTGGCTGAACACCTGTACTTTAATGAGTAGGTGTATTTTAATGACATGCATTAAAGGACTGCTACCAGGTGTATAATTACTACATTTCGGCATGGTCGAGCATAAAGATATACATGGCGTTATTTGTCTCAGGGACCTTATAAAATAAGCTGGTAAAATTCATGTTCTGGGAATAATTAGTTAATTAAATAGTAAAATACCGCTGCAATCGAAAAGTATTGGGAATAAATTTCAATAAGGAACAAAAAAAAGTTTCCTTCCCAGGCACGATTCGAAACACGAAAGTCTTAGTTACCAGTCGATCGTGCTGTCACTGTGAACAAGGCTCTGAAATCAGCTACAATGTTCGGTCCGGTTTTTTTTTGGCACTACTGTACACTGTCGTGTCAAGATGATTTATTCGTCCTTGCATCAGGCTGGTCCGGGAGCAGCACTCAACGAAAGAAACCTTGCGTGAATTCCAATTGACCTCCAGGGATTCGTAAAGGCTAGTCCACAATAAACCGGTATCGGAAAACAGTTAACTATTGTGAATGCTCACATTTAAATAAGGTAGGTGTCCCTGATATGGCCAAGCTAAGGTTTGAGAATTTTTCTAGCCGCCATTTTGAAAAAATGTAAACCACTTTTTTTCTTACTCGTTCTCAGTCTAATGGACTTTCTTAAAACAATTTCCTTTCCCCACAAAAATAGCTTTAATTGTCCAAAAAGTCCCAAATTCCAAAAGTCTACCTAGTGGCCATATCAGGAACATGTGCACATGATATGGCCACCCTAGTTCCACGTTCTACAAATCGTGATTGTTTTCAGTTTGATAGAGCAGTTGTGTTAAAATTAAATAATTTTGGTGTAAAATGAATAAAAATGACAATAATCTTTTTTATAATTCAAAAGTGTAGTCAAAACAGGTTTTCCCATAAAAAAATTAAGTTGTTTTTCTTAAAATACAAAAAGTTTTGCGTAATCCCAGCTATAAGGCATGTAAATTTGTCAGGTGAAAAAATAAAAGTGACATGAACTTGATATGGCCATGGTGAATTTGATATGGCCATATCAGGAGCAGGTAAGCTTTCACGAAAATCGTTTTATTATGAACAACTCGTAAAAGATACGCCATCAACTACAACACCAATCAACAGAACATTAAAAACTGAATGGAGTACGGTGGTTTTCATGAAACAAGTCTTTGAAAATCATGCATAAAACAAAGGAGACTTACCAGAGAAAAATAAGAAGAGGTCACATGAAAACCGCAAAATAGGCAACTGACGCCATATTGCTCAACCTGACTGGATGGAAAACGATCAAGTGACATACCAGGATGCCCTTTCACTGGATGCTGCTGCAATTTAGCTGATTTTTTGGTTAACTAACTCACAATAGGGGGGTGGCCATATCAGGAACATGGCCATAACAGGAGCACCCACCTTACATTTATTTTAACAGTATTTCCGTTCTCGTTCTCGTTTCCGTTCCCGGTTTATTGTGAACCAGCCTTAACTGATCTTGAATGAACTCTCTGATGTCCATTACCTCACGGAATTAACTGTAACCTTGGATACCACGAGCTTGTGTCGATGCACGTGACTAGCAGTGTCACGACCTACGCAGGACGTCATCTATGTCGTTTTAACGAATTTATCCGGACCCTGACATCATTTTTGTTACACTGAAAGTTAGTTATAATATTGATCAATGCTATTTTATACACAAATGTCGTAACTGTATGTTTTACTTTGAGAAAAATCTGTAATTTTTTTTAATTAAACATTTTACAATTATTCTTCTAGATCAGCCGTGGCGAAAATGCGATCGTGCGCCGAGCCACTGTGTAACCTGCAACGTGCATAGCACCTATGGACGGAGGCAAACACCCGAAGGGGAAGTGAAGCAACTGTCTGACTTATTAACAAATTTTCATTTTCCTTACGTCAAGCACTTAAATATAATGTTATACAGTATAAGGTTACAAACTAATGTTTAATACGTGTAACGAAGAAAGAAATGAACAATAGAATATAGGACAAATTATCACAACCTAAAATTAACTGACTTCAGAAGGTCTCTGAGACAGAGTTTCAAAATCAGGAATTATGTCATATGGTTGATCTAGTCGTGATCTAAATTTGGTTTTTATTATTTTCATTGTTGAAAATAATTTTTCACAAACGTAAGTTGTAGCGAACATGGCTTCAAAAGAGCAAGCGAAAGAACGAAGCTTCGGAGATTTATTTTTTGGCAAAGATTTGGAAAGTTCAACATTTGTCAAGTCCTTACATCTAGCTTCCATTTAACATCACATTCTAAATCTGTGAGTTTAAATTGAAGATCTAACCGCATTATTCGTACATCTGCTGAAAAAGGATCGACGTACAGAGATGATTATGATGATGATGATGATGATGATGATGGTGATGATGATAACAACACTTAACCTTTCAAAGTTTCATAAGTAACATGTAATATAATGCCGTTTTATGTTATACAACTGTTTTCCTCGTAATACTTGTGAACAAATCATACATTTAATATTCTCATCATACTGGCAGTAAAAAAATGCGTCCTCCCATCCTACTTAAATCTTTCGTTTTTGTAGAGATACATGGTTTCGAGACAGACATTGCGACGATACGCCACTCGCAGGTCAGAGACAAATACAAATGGAACGGAGTATGACTCCAGTGAGTGAGAGGGTGGGGGTTGGCGGAGGTACGAAGCGTATAGCTATCATTACGAGCCACAATGTGCTCGTGAGTCACATTTTCGCCACGGCTGTTCTAGGTAATTTACAATGACACACTTTTTGTCGCATCCTCTGGTAATTTTTTTGTTCAGCCAAAAATAGCCATAAATCATTAGCAACAATTACAGCTTCGGCAAGAGACTTTTTTCTTCATTATCATTGCCACTTCATACAGATTCTTCATCACTTTCACTCACACCACCTTCTTCTTGCATTACTCTACTAACAGTGTCGTTTTCCAATTCAGATACGGAAATCTTTGACTGCGTTCTTTTTTACTAATACTATTAATGCATAGACCATTTTGAATGCTTACGCAACACACAGTTTGTAAACCATATTCTTGGGAAGTAAACAAGCAGAAAACACAACTACGAGTGGGTTGATTCTCTTCGCCACTTCCATGTGTATAAATTGATATTTTTTATACTAAATTAATTATACGAAGCATAAAAAATAAGCAAAGTTCGTGTTCAGTTCCATTATAATACAGAAATACAAAAATTAATGCAGACAAATATTATTTTATATATACGAGTACAAAACGAAAAAATAATAATGAACATGAAAAAAAGAAAAAAAAACTTTATGCTATCCTAGCATTAAAACACGCTAGTTATGACGCTATAAATCGTGCACAATTGACGTAATTCTGGCACTGGTGCCAGAAAAGGTTACCCAAGAACTAGTATTCCATGACGTCATCGCCTTCACAACACAATTTTATACAACGTACCTGTAAGAAAAAACTTCAAAACAGCAACAAAATAACATTGTTTTAAAAACGGTTACTTAGCAACCATGAAATATATTACGTCATATCCAGTACTCATGTCTCTACTACGTCATAACATTACATTTTGTAAATTTACAATAGTAGTCTTTGTTACTGTTAGGAGAAAATCCACAAACGATTAGGGAAAACGCGGAAATTCTAGTTGAAGCAAGTAAAGCGATAGGGTTGGAAGTAAATCCCGAAAAGACTAAGAATATGATTATGTCTCGTGACCAGAATATTGTACGAAATGGAACTATAAAAATTGGAGATTTATCCTTCGAAGAGGTGGAAAAATTCAAATATCTTGGAGCAACAGTAACAAATATAAATGACACTCGGGAGGAAATTAAACGCAGAATAAATATGGCAAATGCGTGTTATTATTCGGTTGAGAAGCTTTTGTCATCCAGTCTGCTGTCAAAAAATCTGAAAGTTAGAAATTATAAAACAGTTATATTAACGGTTGTTCTGTATGGTTGTGAAACTTGGACTCTCACTGTGAGAGACGAACAGAGATTAAGGGTGGTTGAGAATAAGGTTCTTACGAAAATATTTGGGGCTAAGAGGGATGAAGTTACAGGAGAATGGAGAAAGTTACATAACGCAGAGCTGCACGCATTGTATTCTTCACCTAACACAATTAGGAACATTAAATCCAGACGTTTGAGTTGGGCAGGACATGTAGCACGTATGGGCGAATCCAGGAATGCATATAGAGTGTTAGTTGGGAGGCCGAAGGGAAAAAGACCTTTGGGGAGGCCGAGACGTAAATGGAAAGATAATATTAAAATGGATTTGAGGGAGGTGGGATATGATAGAGAATGGATTGATCTTGCTCAGGATAGGGACCAATGGCGGGCTTATGTGAGGGCGGCAATGAACCTACGGGTTCCTTAAAAGCCAGTAAATAAGTAAGTAAGTCTTTGTTACATATTTTGATGCTAGAATAGCATGAAACGTTGTATGTAACACTTGTATAATTTTCATTATGAACACTCGTGAAAATTAGCGCGTGAACGTAAACTCACGCGCTAAACATTCACTCATGTCATAATTACCCAGAAAATCCCACGCGAACGTTTCTCAGCCAATGAACGAGCTCATTGAAGCTAGAGTGACAAAGGAGAATCGATTTACAATGATAGTTAAAAACATGCTGCTCAAAATTAATCAGTGATGTTTTTTCCCCTCCTATGTTCATTTGTTTTACTGTATTTGTATCATCTCTGCTTCGATATATCAGCTATCAAATGATTACGAGAGACTCGCTGCCTCAACATGCAATGATAATTAATTACAATAATTTCACAATTAATTACTGTAAGTAAAATTGTTTACAATAAAATTAAACATGTTGAAAATTATAGATAAGCAATGATAAAACAGTTTAAAAGAGTGTTGTTATAACCTCAAATGTTCAGTTGTTTTTATTCCAAGGAGTCTTTTATTCTTATCATCTCTGCTTCGATTTGACTGTTTTTCTGGATCTTAGTATTATAACCACGAATGTTTAATTGTTCAGAATTACAGCTGTTGTTCGCATTGGGATTATCTTACCGGATATAATTTGTGATAAGATTTATCCTCAGATAATTTAATTTCGCTTTTTAAACTCATGTTCCTGTCATTAGATAATTATTTCTCGACCTCCGGTCCCGTTATTAAGACAACAAACATTCGTTAAGTTCAATTAAATTACCAAAAAACTATCAGCACTTGTATTATAAAAGATTATACACTAGTTACATAAATTACTACTATACATAACATCAATTAAATATCACTGATAAATAAATATTTAATTCTTTTATTGACATTAGAAAAGAAACTGTTGAAAATTTCTATAATCTTGGACCTTGACTAATACTGTGTTTTAAACCTGCCATTGTGAAAAATTTTAGCTCTTTTAAGGGTAAATTAGCAATCCGTCTAGTATTGTAAAAAAAGAAAATGGTATATAATCTTCACGATTTTTGTGATAAATAATAGGTCTACTTCAATAATGTTATTCGTATAGCCTAATATTATTCTATTTTAAAGATTTTAAATTCAGAAAAGATTAATTTAGAAGGGTAATCAATTGGTTTTAAAGCATATTTGGTAGTTTCCTAGTACCCGGGACCGCATATATGCCAGTTCTTGCTCTAACTATCGGATCGTCATGGTTACTATGTTCACATATTTTAACTTTGTAAAATTTATTTATTTATTTATTTATTTATTTATTTATTTATTTGTTCGTTCGTCCGTCCGTCCGTCCGTCCATCCATCCATCCATCCATCCATCCATCCATCCATCCATCCATCCATCCATCCATCCATCCATCCATCTATTTATTTATTTATTTATTCTGGTGTAGTTAAGGCCATCAGGTCTTCTCTTCCACGCCACCAGGAATACAAATACAATAATTTAGAGGATGTAAAGAAATTTTTTAAGTTCCATCCCACGCAATAATGCCATGTTGTATGATGGTCTGAAAAATAACTAAATAAACTGTACGCAAGTCACTGATTGGTAAAATACGGTGAAGAATAACAAATATATAAATAGTTTTACGTAATCTGCTGTATAGATAAGAAACACAAGGATAGCATTTCAGATGTAGGTCAATGATAATGCCCAGATATTTCACAATTACAGCTTCTTTCAAAGGAAAACATTTACAAATTAAAATAGAAGAACTACAATTACGTATTACTAAACTTAAATTACTATGATGATTCAAAGACTGTTTACCGATAAATGTTAAAGAAAAAGAGATTAATGTTGCTTTTAATATTTAACGAAAAGAAATTAAAATCAAGCCAATCTTTGACTATATTTATACCCATGTTAGCATTTTTATAAACTTCATCTCATTTCATGGTTGTTGCATGTCTTCGTAGCATATACTTCGTTTTTTTACGTCAAGAAAAATTTGTCACTTTTTTAGTCTTCGTAACCCTCGCAGTTTCTGTAGTGAGACTCAACATTGTTATAAAAGCGCAGGAATCACTGGTGACTGAACTGAAGCACGTTGCGCATAAACGCACTCGGGTAAATAGAGCAAATGCACATCTGAACATGAAAAAAAAAACTGGTTACTAACCTCGGACGAAAGCCGCTGTTGCCTTCATCACACTCTTCAATTGTCTGTTCAACTTACATCACCTCCACATCTAAAAATCATGACGCCACAGACCTGACATCTGCTGAGCAGTTCAGTGAAACTTATCTCGATAGAAATATTAAATTCCGCTGACCACAGTTAAGGCCTTGAGCACAATATTATTTATTTATTTATTTATTTATTTATTTATTTATTTATTTATTTATTTATTTATTTATTTATTTAATAGTTTGTTTTATATTGTCGTCTTATTACATTATGTTGTCCTTCACTGACGCAAGATTCTTAACTACACTTTACATAATTCTAGCACAGTCTAGTATATACAGTCACGAAGCTTGAGTTGATGAGGGTACTAGGAACAATAGACTGTGCAGGTACTATTTCGCATTGTCTGTGATGAGGCGATAGTAGCGATCCTAGTGGTTAACAACTATCTGTGGATGCATATTTCCTACGTATTGAGCTTTGTGACATTGTGTTGTACTAATAGACTATATTGTAAATCTCGTCTGTATATATTTCATCTAGACTGTGACTATAAATTAGACTTTATAATAGTATTAAGTTTTTTGACTTGTTCCATATTATAGCTGTGAAGCAATGTATGAATACCATGGAATGTTAATAAATACAATACAATACAATACAATACAATACAATATACTAGACTGTGATACTAGCCTATATCCGGACGATTTAGTGAATTTTAGTTCTATTCCTAGCAGGAAGATAGGAATATTTCCTTGTTTTACGTTTTCGAACATCCAATTTAAGAAAAATATCGCTATTAAGGCCGATGTGGTACTACTACTACTACTACTACTAATAAAATAATAATAATAATAATAATAATAATAATCAGTGGCGCTACAGCCCGTGAAGGGCCTAGACCGACCAGCCGGCTGCTGGCCTCACGCCCACATGTCGAAGAAGAGGTGGACTATCATCCAACCAGAATGAAGGTACCGCGTGGTTAGCACGATGATCCCCCCAGCCGTTATAGCTGGCATTCGCAACCGGATTTCGCTACCTATCGTAGCTCCCCAAGTGTATCATGATGCTGGGAGGGCACCGGTCCCATACACTGGCCGAAATTTCATGAGGACTCGAACCAGCGAGCATTCCGTAACGCTAGTCCTAGGCAGGATGCCTTAGACCGCGACGCTACGGCGCGCGACACTACTACTACTACTACTACTAATAATAATAATAATAATAATAATAATAATTATTATTATTATTATTATTTATTTATTTATTTATTTATTTATTTATTTATTTATTTATTTACTTATATTTAATGTGCTGTACAACAGCCAGAGGCCAATTACAGTTCAGCACAAACAATATAACAACAACATTAGCAATAATTTACAATAAAAGTACAAAGAAATAATTAAATTAATGGCAATTAATATAAAATGATAATTACAAATGAAATAATAATAATAATAATAATAATAATAATAATAATAATAATAATAATAAAACATACAGTGCTCTCATTTTACGAGAAAATTGCGAGGGTCATTTCATAAATAATGCACAGGTTGGCAGAACTGTGAAATGGATGTCGCAACACCAATGAAAATTACATCAGTTGCAGTTGAAGCGTGGCTAACGAGAAAGGCTGCGACACGAATCGGAGTCACGTGGTTATCATGGTCTAGTCATGGCCATCTTGACAATCGCCTAATACAAATACATGTTCAAAGTTCTAAAAAACAAAGGAATAGCTATATCAAACTCTTGTTGAACGTGCATTTGTATATAAACTTGTTCAATGTTAGCCATGTTATGACTAAGAATGTGACGTCACCCCGTAGCGAAGGATTGAGGAAGAAGCGTGTTCGTTTCGTCCATAGCATATTCTGTGTTTAGGTAACGAGAGCTAGAAATGGAGCCTACACGTGTCTCGGGTACTGTGACCATTGAAGACCTAAGATCAAATCTTTACGTGGCAAATCATCCCACCTCCCCACAGGAATATAAACTTCTACAGTGCTTTGAGTGGAGTTTGTGGTAAACTTACAGTGAACTGTAATACAGTTTCTCGTTGGGCTACTCGTTTTCATGACGGTCCTGTCAGCAAGTCTGCAATGTCCAGGCGTTTCTGCTTCTATTCAGCAGTCAAGCAGTGAGGGACCCATCGCACACACATTTTTCTCTTCTTCAAGTTCTTTGTCAAAATACAGAATACTGAATTTAATGAAATCCCTGTAGATTCTGATATTTCCTCACATGTCACTCCGCCACAAACCTCTGTTTATATGGTCGAAATTTCGGAAGTTGGCACTTTGTGGGCCGACCTCATGGGTATGTTCGTTTCCTGTCCTAGAAGATTAAGTGATTTACTGGACTGACTTCTAACCGCGCCCGAATATCCCCAAGTCTATCTTCAGTTAAAACGTGTCTTTTCTGCTTCTTCTGTAGGGTAAAGTTGCCTATATCGCACCACTTTAGCATTTATAATTTTTATTGAACAATACAGTTTTTATTTTTTTCCATTCCTTTACAGCGATACATTGCCAGAACATTTACCTTTGATGTAAAAAAAGAATCCTTGAATTTGGTTATAGTAATATACGTTACAAGAGCGGTATGTTGACGTTTTCATGGTCGAGGAAAAGATTGAAAAAGCGAAACGTAGTTGAGCTTTTTTAATTTCCGAGAACATGAAACCAAACATACCGCTCGTATATCGTACATTATTTTGTGCGAAGATCGTTTATTACATACCTGAAAGACGAATTTCTAATTAGTTGCAATGAAATCTCCATCTTGGTTTCTGTTCAATGACGGCAACTTCAGAAAACCAAAATATCTTTCTTCAACATTGTTGCTATAAAATGTTTTCTGCGTTTACTATACTCCAGCAGGCCGTGATATACGTCTGTCCTTTTTTCCCCCCCAGTCTATAAATGCGAACTTAAAACAAACGGTAAGGTTATGTAATGATTTATTTTTCATTTTAATATTTCAACAATATTATTTATATAACATATTGCAGTAATAACATCGGCATCTGGAATCTTGTTGATTTTTTCACGGCTTCCTTAATGTTAATTGTATCAGGAATGCAATAAGTTTCGTGGAGTAGTAGACTTTACTTAATTTTTGCAAATATTTAAAAACAATAACTAACATTGCAATTTAGATGAAATTGCAGTGGTAAGTTTCCAATTTATAATTATTACTATGTTAAACGTCTCTAAAAATAATATGTTAAAAGCCTAAAGCAGTAAAATGAATGTCGCGCTTAAGCGGTAAGAAGAGGGAAATTGTTGTGTGTGTTACGTTGGGAATACTGAATATGGTATTTTACACTTACCGCGTATTGGTTCTGTGCGGAAAACAAGCAAATACGCACGATCTCGCACAAAATATTTTTTAATTAAATGACATTTTCATAATACATATCAGTGGTGCCATTTAGGCAACTAGTTTCCTAAATAGCACCTGCGGTTTCTTAAATCGCACCTCTTTATCTGCAGGGAACAGGATGAAGGAAAGCTTTTAATATTGAACATATTGAACGGTATTTAATACGAATAACGTAATAAATGCAAATTACAAGTTTATTGAAATTAATGAAACAAAGTAACGCATCTTCAAATGAAATTGAAAAAAATAGAGCGTAAATTACGTAACATTTAAACTTTCTGAATGCGGTTTTTATTGTTACACATTTTCCATGTGCTTCACCAGGCAGTTCAGACTGTAAACTGCGTCACCTTTTCTCCACGATTATCTCGAAGCCACCTAAGAACTGCTTCATGATATGGCTGTCTGAAATGATTTGAAGATAGAAACATCTAAAGGCTGGGCCTCTGAGTATTATGACGTGAAAGCTGAAACAGGAGCATACCATTTTCCCGAGATAATCTAGCTTCTAAATTTTTGGAATGGTTCGTATAGGTGGACACACAGAAGCAGCACTTTTTTCTATGGCAGGTTTGAGTGGCAAATAAAATGTTTGAGCTATTCGACAAATAGTTCATTGTTGATGTAACCTGAATGAGAGTAAACAAATAACGATCCTGGAGGAGCACCAGCTTATAATGTAGGATGCACTGTTTCACGTTTAAAAATTATCACATGTGGCACGAAATACCTGGTGCGCTTTACAACACACACTTGTTGTATTAACGCCCTTTTCACTACTTGACATTGTACCCACCTGATGCATTCCTAGTTCAGTTAAAATTTTTGGGGCCTTCTTTTGTACGGTTAGAATTGCTACAGTTGCTCATATCGCACCGGTGCCAATTAGGCACCTACAAAGTGGTGCGAATTGAGAAACTACGTCATAAGTTATTATTTCCTTCATTCTAGCCTATAATCACCACATGTTCGAAAATCCTACTAAGTTAAATGTTCTTTAATATCTCTTTAAACGAATAACATCTTAAGATTATGGATTCCTTTGCATACAAATCCGTTATTTAGTTACAAAATGTTAGCTAAATATACATCCACCTGAGCGATTATATTAGATACACTATCACCACGCTGCTGACACAAAGAAGTGGCAGAAATCAAGTGACATGGTGGAAGTTCATATGGTAGATTGTAACAATACCACTAGATGCCACACTACTACAGTAACTTGTTTTAAACTAGCAGTGGTGCCATTTAGGAAGCGGTGCGATTTATGATACTCTACCCTATATCACAAACTGAACCTGTTATACGCCACTTTTTCACCAACTTCAAAACGCAAGATTTTGTAGAAATGTTAGAGTCAGAATATTTACGAGCAAATATCCGAACGCATATTCTATAGTTATCTTTTTCACGTAACATTTCATCAAATAAATTTTCTGTTCAACCGCATACTTCATTTTCCAATACACAAGCAACAGTGACACACGTTCCGGAACAATGCAACTAACTGCTGGGATGTCATCCTTATTCATCCCATAAATTCGGGGTGCACAATAGGGCATTTCGTAACCGGAAATTTCGTCACCATTATAGTTTGTCACCTATTTTTCGTCATTAGTTTTTGGTCATCAAATACAATTTGTCATCATGTTTTTTTGTTACTGAAGAGAGTTTGTCACCGAAGATATATCGTCATCATATACATTTTATCATCATTTTTTTATACTGAGAGGATTTCATCACCAAAATAATAATTGTATGTCGTTGTAAAATAGATGACGTAGCTTCCTCTGAAGTTCCAGCTTCAGCTTTCATTACTTCTACACATTCCGCAGCTCCAATTCTACCACAATTTGCTGAGTGGTTCGAATGCTCTGTAGATTCTTTTGTGCGAGATCGTGCGTATTTGCTTGGTTTCCGCACAAAACCAATCCGCGGAAAGTCTAAAATTCCACATTCACTATTCCCAACCTAACACACATAACAATTTCCCTCTTCTTACCGCTTAAGTGACATATTTATTTTACTGCTTTAGGCTTTTAACATATTATTTTTAGAGACGTTCAATATAGTAATAATTATAAATTGGAAACTACCACTGCAATTTCACCTAAATTGCACTGTTAATTATTGTTTTTAAATATTTGCAAAAATTAAGTAAACTCTACAACTCCACTAAAGTTACTGTATTCGTGATGCAAGTAACATTAAGGAAGCCGTGAAAAAATCAACAAGATTCTATAGACTGGGGAAAAAAAAGACAGACGTATATCACGGCCTGCTGGAGTATAGTAAACACAGAAAACATTTTAAAGCAACAATGTTGAAGATAGATATTTTTGTTTTGCAAATTTGCCATCATTGAACAGAAACCAAGATGGAGATTTCATTGCAACTAATTAGAAATTCCTCTTTCAGGTATGTAATAAACGATCTTCGCACAAAATAATGTACGATACACGAGCGGTATGTTTTCTTTCAATTCTCGGAAATTAAAAAAGCTCAACTGTTTCGCTTTTTCAAACTTTTCCTCGAACATGAAAACTGCAACATACCGCTCTTGTAACGCATACTACTATTATAATGGTTTTCTTATCTGAGGAAATAGTCATCAGTGAATTACAAATGCCGTGCTGATCACACCTCCATACAATCCCGATCTTTGTTATTTTGTGCTTTGTTATACATATGTCCATTATAGATTAATTTATCTCTTGCTCTATTACGTACTTTAACTTGAAGATTTTGTTAAAACCAATGAAACCTGTAACTTGAAGATTTCGTATCCAAAAATCAATTTATCCTTGGAAACTAAATGAACACAATGAATTGGGAAGTTTTATATTACGCATCATTTTATATAGGTATCATCAAGGGAAGCGACACGAAGGGGGGAAAAATTGTGGTGGCGAATAATGATGAGGAAAATAAATTGGTGGCAAAACTGATTTGGTGACAAAAGTGAATCGGTGACAAAATGCTGCAGTGGGTGACGAAATTACTGGGTGAAGAAAAATCGGTGACGAAAATTCTAGATGACAGGTCTCAGAATGGCCGACGTGCACAGGGTCGTCCATAATCCGCCCCTAGCCACCGTTACCTAACCTTACCTAACCTAACCTGGGATATGTTATAAGGGTAATTTACTATAACTTTTATAGGATAGTAGTACTATGAATAATGGGATTTACCGAGTAGTACGCAGACTTCCTGAGAAAGTGAAGCCAGCGTTACTGCTGAAACATCGTGGGAAGCAAAGAAATCGGTTCTTGTGGTTCTTTCTCTTCAGCAGTGGCGGTGCGTCAAAAAGAGCACAAGAACACTTGTTTCCATTAATGCACGACTAGGTTTATTATTTAATACCGTATTGAAGTAGTGGGAATGTATAATATCAGAATCGAGTATTTTAAACCTCTCGCATCTTGCATAAACTTCTTATGTAAACTTGGCAACATCCGTTCACGTACAAGCCATGCTCTTTCCAAGAAGGTTACAGGAATTTCACGCATGCGCGGGAGAAAATTGTCTTTCGCTGGCCGCTTATGACTCGTCAAGAACACAAAGCGTTAAGTGAACAGTGAATCTATTCTACAGATATCAGGTGCATCGATGCTATCGTTCACGTGCTATATCTCAAGGAAGAAATTTAATAGTCTGTATTCTAGCTTGTAAGTGTCAGCATGTCACTGTCGGAACGTTTACTTTATGTGCATGTGTGTACAGTGCTGCTACGAGAGTGTAGTTTGTGAATTACTATACATCAGTGTTAGCATAATAGCATAGTTTGGTTTTCAAACACGTGCTGGCTGTCTGTGATAGTGGTATGAATTTAAGTATTTGTATGGTGGTGTATAATATTTAAGAATAATATTTACTGGCACGTATTTATAGTAATAATTCTCTGGTAATGGGATTACAGTACTGGTATAGACTATAGTGTATCAGTGTGTTGTGAATCAAAATATATTACTGAACACACGCTTTTGTAAATAACGGCATTGTGGTATGTATTCATTTTTTGCAAACGTAAACAATGAACTCTATTCAAGTAATTTGGAACAGTAAAGAACTGGGTAAACTGGCTTACCAGGAAAAATTGGAAATAAAAAGACTGGGTTTCATTATTATTATTATTATTATTATTATTATTATTATTATTATTATTATTATTATTATTATTATATTATATTATATTATATTATATTATATTATATTATATTATATTATATTATATTATGGCGGCCGGGTAGCTCAGTTGGTAGAGCAGCTGGCTACGGACTGGAAGGTCCGGGGTTCGATCCCAGGTGGTGACAGGATTTTTTCTCGTTGCCAAACTTTCGGAACGGCCCCGAGGTTCACTCAGCCTCCTATACAATTGAGTACCGGGTCTTTCCCGGGGTAAAAGGCGGTCAGAGCGTGGTGCCGACCACACCACCTCATTCTAGTGTCGAGGTCATGGAAAGCATGGGGCTCTACCTCCATGCCCCCCAAGTGCCTTCATTTCATGTTACGGGGATACCTTTACATATTATATTATATGTTCTTTTGAATTTACATACGGTTTTTTCGATACTGAAACATTGGAATCATGACATTTTATATTAGGCTAAATGTACGATTTCAAATTCTCTTCGATTTTGGAACACAAAATTGTGAA
The DNA here is from genome assembly GCF_040183065.1 of Periplaneta americana. Taxonomy (NCBI): domain Eukaryota; kingdom Metazoa; phylum Arthropoda; class Insecta; order Blattodea; family Blattidae; genus Periplaneta; species Periplaneta americana. The sequence continues at coordinate 21,435,834 of NC_091119.1, forward strand.
CACACATAATATCAAGAGCCGCCACTGCTCTTCAGGATAGTGTTCGCCCGTCATTGAATGCATTCGAGAACTAGCCCGAAAGATTATACATAGGAATATTCATGTTTGATGCTTCGAAAGGCTCCTTTCGACAGTTTATTGCACATCTCCTTTTTTCCTATCGTCTTCCGTTTTTCTTCTTCTATTCCTCTTTCAATATTTTTCTTCCACTTCCTTTCTCATTATGTCTTTTATTCTCCCTACCTTTCGCTCACCCTCCTATTCATTTTCTCTTCTTCCGTCTCCTACCTTTCCGTGTATCCTCCTGTACGAGGGCAATAATTTTAAGGATCGTTGTTGGTTTCTTATTGTCATATATATATTTCGTCTAGTATTTCCGTGGAGTTGTGTCTCCCGGTATATGAAACGGTGTGATAATTTTGCGTTTCTTTCTGCACCTGTAATGAATATACCGGTAAGCGACGACACAGGGATTAGGGATGGGAGTACAGGGAGAACATTTTCACATAGACCTTCCTTTCACTTATAATCACATTTTTGTCACAACAGCGACTTGTCACATACTGCAAAGTCATGAATTTAATGTTGGACAAATACATTTTTACTTACACAAATATTAATATTCTATATTATTATATTCAAATACAAAATGTACATAAAACATTATCTTGTACTTATAAAAAATATACAGTAAAATCCCTCGTATCCGGCAGCCAAATAACCGGCAAAACCAAAACAACGGCACTTTTGGCTAGGCCAAAAAAAAAAAAATAGTCATTCATGTGAAATGGAAGAGTCGGACAAAGATGTGAGTGGTTTTCATAGATGGCACATGCCGCATATTGTGTTTACTCTTTACATTGTTCACGCATAAAAACATAGACAAAAAAACTCATGATGTCCCTGGAGTCAATCGGGTAGCATCGGTAAGCTGTCACTTGGGCCTTGCAAACAATGCGCAAAGATGATGTCTTTAAATGTACCACTTGAACTCGCCCATTTCTAGTCTAAGTAGGAAAGTGTGAAATTCTCTATTCCTACAGTGCGCAAAAATTTCATTCGAGTGATGGATAGTATCATGGCTATTACCGCTAAGCGCTGCTCTTGCACAATGGATTCCACGAAACGCAAGCGAAATGTTCTTACGCTCAAATCATCGAGCGCTACTTCATCGTCTTCATATTTGCGACATTGGCTACACTGCTCTTCACGTCACATGACTCACATTACCGCCATTTAAAATTATCATAAGGTTACGAAAACTTTTAGTATTTTTTACGCTATTACTATATTACAATAATTATGAACTTATTAACGTACATTCAGTACTAAAAATAAACATTGTACGTATTTCAAACTTTATTTTTAAATATCTGTATAAAAATACCAAATTTCAACATGGAAAAAAATGTTCGTGCAGTACAGTATGTCTTTACATAACCTATAAACGTATTTTCCAATTATCCGGCAAAATCAGTTATCTGGCATTGGCTTTGTCTCACAGTTGCCGGATACGAGGAATTCTACTGTAAAAGGATAATGCAGTTCAGCAGATAAAATATCTAATTCAACTTCTTCTCTCCAGACCCAGCCAAAATCCTCCTTCCACGTTAATGGCGAAACCATTTTGCACTATTTTGATGGGAATCGGCGTCTTGGGCACCACTTTGATGTTGAATCGGGACAGTACGTGTGCGAGGACAAGCTTGGTCTCCATCAACGCAAAGCGGTTGCCTGAAACAAAATCGTAATTGTGAAAATTCGTAACATTTTGATAGGAGCATTATTTTTTTTTCTTGTGTCATGTGTATCTCAATTTCCGTGTACAAACATGACTTTCTTCGCGCTACTACACAGGGTCATTCATAACGATTCAATAGCACTTAGGCATCAAAATCTATTGGTTTATTTTGACCATAAAATGTAATGTACGTCAATTAGGGTGAGATTGGACGGTTTTGAGACACTTCTTTATATATGCAATAAATACAGAGTGTCCGGGAAATACCTGACGAAAAAGAAGTAACTGGCAGAAAAAGAAAGAGGGGCATGAATCAGCAACAAAAACGTTAAGCTTATTAAATGATTAATTATATTCTCTCATATTAATATAGTTTGCCTTAAATAATAAGGAAAACTCACAACAGAACTGTGATAAGTGGACTTCGTTGAATTGCCACACGCAGAATGCAATCAGGTTCCCGATGTGCGGTAGTATAGAGGTGGTGAGCAACCGCCCGGTCTCGTAGTATAAGCAGTTCATGTTAAGAGATGTGACCGGTCCAAATAGATAGAGCAGCTACAGCTAATGTATACCTATGTAAGCACTTATTTTAATTACTGTGGTTGGAATAGTCAAAGCGTAACATTTGTTCAGTGCAGACAAGAATTCAATCAAACATACTACAATGAGAGTGTTGCTGTTCCAAATAATTGCCCCTGGAATACTCTTACCCCCGCAGCCAGTCTTAGCCCGTTGGGGAACGTGGTTGGATGCTGTTAATTATTGTGCAGAACATTACGGCAAAATAATGGAGGTAATTGATGCATTGGATAGCACAGACAGTTCCGCTGTTGCAGCTGTAAAATCATTGCCTTCTGAACAGCTATCGGAATATTCTGTTCATTGATTCTAATTTTAAAATCGTGTCCAAAAGCATCATCCTGTTAGAATCGTCTGAACTACAACTCTCAGAAGTCCTTAATATAGTGGATAAAGTATCACAAACCGTTATCCAAAATAACAGTTAACTAATTTCAGGAAAAATTAAATGTAAGTTGAGAAACGTTATTGCTAAAAATTCTGCCTATTCACAACTTCGTATTATAAATGATGTACTATCAGGTCACGACAAGACGTCTGAAGTTGGTGTACTAAAAAGTAGTGACTTTCCGTTCTTCAAATATGTACGTATTACATCGTGTGATGTTGAACGTACATTTTCCCAAAATAAAAACTGTTTAAGTGACCATCGGAGGAGGTTACTTTGCAGTCGCTCAAAATGTACGTAACTCTTTACTGCAATGCACATATTCAAGGATGATGTGAGTATCTTACATTAAATTTTAAGAGTTAATATATCTCACTATAAAATAATTGTGTATTTACATGTTTAGACATTTCCTACTTCAATGATCATTCATTATAATGCAGGATACAGGTTTTATTGTAACCGCAGTATATTGCTCAGTGTTTACATCAGAGGCATACTCCATCCGTTGCACGGCCCCTACTCATACAGTCTATACCGCGTGCGCAGTAAACCTTGCGATTCTCGTGGCAATTCCACGAAGTCTAGTGATAAGTGAACATTCTTCCAGCATGTATAACATGGTATCTATCATACTCATTGAATTATTTTTATAATGATTAAAAAATATATTTTTTGTTTAGTACTGCCACCAGTATGTTTCATAATGTTAAAATTACTAGTAAAAATAAAAAGAAACATCTAACTATTGTAAATTAATTGTAATTAGATGTTTCTAAATGTTTTCCTACCTAATAACTTCAAAACACTAAAACGTCACTTACCATGTTTTACTCCCAAATCCTTCATCATATGGAACCTGTTTAATAGAGTGATGCAGCATCTCACATTGTCAGAGTTTAATATACTCGTATAATTTAAACTTATTTCACAGTTGCAAAAAAAAAAAAAAAAAAAAAAAAAAAAGCAGAACCTTACATTTCTTGTAAAATTATTTAAAATTTAAATATTAAAAACAGTGAACAGAGAATACGAAAAGTTACTGTGAATACAGAAAAACTCCCGAGCATCCTAATACTTGAAGATTGATGACGAAACTTTATTTCGGATTTGGCCACGACCAACGGATTTTCCTAAACAGTCTACATAATTTTATTTTTCCTTGCATTTTTATTGTACCTGCATTTCTGAATGTTCTTGACTCCCACCCCTTTCACTAATGTCCTTGCTAACGTCGCCACACAAACTTACGGCCGCTGTTGCTAGCAGTGAAGTAAACAGTTCAGAGTACAGTGTGTTTCATAAATATGTTGCATTAGGGAAACACTGAAGGAGGAAGTTCGATCCGGTGCTATGGATTGAATTCGGCGTAGCTCAGTGATCAGAGCGCTTGGTACGTAGAACCAAGGACCCGGCGCCGGAGCGAATTTTTCTTCTCAAATATTAATATTCTCAACATTACAGAGATTATTCAGTAGGACAAATTAATAAATCCATAATATGTTGCATTTTCTATAGAAGAAAGAGCTTATATTATTGAAGTTTTGTTTTCACACAGGTATGGTGTGTTGCATAATTGAATTTATCTGTGTGGACTGAGCAGAAGTGAAGATTAGAGTTACCGAAAGTACGGTACCCTATAATATGGTACGGCACTTAACAGCATTATTTAAACAAGAGTTTTGTTTTACTGTTTGTAGAATATGAAGGACAATGATGGAAACTGGAATTACAATATAACCGAATATGAACAACAGTTTTTTTAAGCTTTCCTGATTATATAATTACGGGATATTTTCGTAGAAGTGTCATTAATCTGGTAGATAAATTTAGAGCAACAGAGTGTACAGAAAGATAGAAAAGTGTAAGATGGCCAACAAAGGTGACAGAAGATGCTGTAGAAGATGCTAGAGAAAGGATGCAGCGAGGTCGTAATAAGTCGGTCAAGAAGCTTACTTACTTACAAATGGCTTTTAAGGAACCCGAAGGTTCATTGCCGCCCTCACATAAGCCCGCCAGCAGTCCCTATCCTGTGCAAGATTAATCCAGTCTCTATCATCACATCCCACCTCCCTCAAATACATTTTAATATTATCCTCCCATCTACGTCTCGGCCTCCCTAAAGGTCTTTTTCCCTCCGGTCTCCCAACTAACACTCTATAAGCATTTCTGGATTCGCCCATACGTGCTACAAGCCCTGCCCATCTCAAACGTCTGGATTTTAAGTTCCTAATTATGTTAGGTGAAGAATACAATGCGTGCAGTTCTGTGTTGTGTAACTTTCTCCATTCTCCTGTAACTTCATCCCGCTTAGCCTCAATATTTTCCTAAGCACCTTATTCTCAAACACCCTTAACCTATGTTCCTCTCTCAAAGTGAGAGTCCAGTTTCACAACCATAAAGAACAACCGGTAATATAACTAACTTTAAGATTTTTTTGACAGCAGACTTGATGACAAAGCTTCTCAACCGAATAATAACACGCATTTCACATACTTATTCTCCGTTTAATTTCCTCCCGAGTGTCATTTATATTTGTTACTGTTGCTCCAAGATATTTGAATTTTTCCACCTCTTCGAAGGATAAATCTCCAATTTTTATATTTCCATTTCGTTCAATATTCTGGTCACGAGACATAATCATATACTTGGTCTTTTCGGGATTTACTTCCAAACCGATCGCTTTACTTGCTTCAAGTAAAATTTCCGTGTTTTCCCTAGTCGTTTGTGTATTTTCTCCTAACATATTCACGTCATCTGCATAGACAAGAAGCTGATGTAACCCGTTCAATTCCAAACCCTGCCTGTTATCCTGAACTTTCCTAATGGCATATTCTAGCGCGAAGTTAAAAAGTAAAGGTGATAGTGCATCTCCCTGCTTTAGCCCGCAGTGAATTGGAAACGCATCTGACAGAAACTGACCTATACGGACTCTGCTGTATGTTTCACTGAGACACATTTTAATTAATCGAACTAGTTTCTTGGGAATACCAAATTCAATAAGAATATCATATAATACTTCCCTCTTAACCGAGTCATATGCCTTTTTGAAATCTATGAATAACTGATGTACTGTACCCTTATACTCCCATTTTTTCTCCATTGTCTGTCGAATACAAAAAATCTGATCAATAATCGATCTATTTACGCCGAAAACCGCACTGATGATCCCCAATAATGTCATCTACGTACGGAGTTAATCTTCTCAAAAGAATATTGGACAAAATGTTGTACGACGGCAACAAAAGTGATATTCCTCGAAAGTTACCACAGTTAGTTTTGTCCCCCTTTTTAAAAATAGGTACAAGAAGCTAGCTGTAGAAACTGGGCTTTCTTACTGAAGTGCTCACAAAATTCTCAGAAATAAATTAGGTTAGTAATATGCTGAATAATGTAGACGTTACATAATGAATATAACCGCCTGAAGAGTTGAGATTGTGAAAAAAAAATTGTTACTACTCCATTATTTTTTTATAAAATACCGTAAAAGTAATGATCAAATTGAAAATCGTAATACTGTATTTCCCTGTAACATAAATGGATACACTACTTTTCTCTCCTCCTATAGCTAGTAAAATGATTTGTTTACATATTGCACTAGTAACACAAAACTCCTGTAATGGAAAGGGGGTAACAGTGTTTCCGGGTATAGCCAGGTTAATGTTTAAAATGTTGGTAAAAATAAAGTGATGTCTCTGTATAAACTCACTTTAAATACTCACCAATGCAGATCCTGGGTCCCAGGCCGAAGGGTAGATATGCCGCAGGGTTGATATTATGTTTGTTGTCATCGCTGAATCGCTCAGGGTCGAAGCGGTCTGGATCAGGGAAGTATTCAGGGTCACGATGCAATCCAAATAGAGGGATGAACAGGCTGTCCCCAGGCATCAGGTCCAAAGGCGGATCAGCCTTGATCGTGTAGTTCCGAACGCAAACTCTATCACCCGCTGCTGGAGGGTACATCCTCAGGGTTTCTGTGAAGTACGATATGCGCCAAAACAAACAGTATTGTAATTCTCGCATGTACGTGTCGTATCCATGGTGATCTTTGTTTATCTGTACTCGTTGTATTGTTGATACATAATATAGTGAAGATTTTCACAGTCTTGGATTGATGAAGACTCGGGGTCTGAGGAACCTACAGATTCTATGGCTGCTTTGGAGTCGCACAGGATGATGACATTCTTGAATTTAGTTTGATGACATATCAGTTGAGCTAAGGCTACCCTGATAGCTTCAATTTCACCGTCATAAGCTGACCTATGAGTGCCTACCGCTGTATAGAAGGCAAAGATATCGCTATATACACCGGCACCAGCATTAATATCATCCTCCGATTTGGATCCATCTGTATAAACACGAAGCCACTCAGTTTCTGGATACTTGAGGTTAATTGTTTCAAGAGACAGGGATCTTAATATATCTACTGGTGTTTCTTTTTACAAACAGCATCTTCGAAATCTATGGAGAATAAGATGGAGTTGGAAAGTATTGGATTAAAAAATTGAGGAAGTATTACAAATCTGATATATTTCCCTCAATTCCATGACTTTTTATAAATCCGTGCTGTGTTTTCAACCTTCTTTCGACATTATGATAAGATTGCCAGAATTGGTCTCCTGGAAATACACAAAATCGTGGTACTACAGTGGGTCCCCTGGCACTGCAACTTATTTGGCAATGAGCAGGCCGATGCCTTGGCAAAAAAAAAGGTGCTAAAATTTTACAAACATCTTCTAAATCAACACCCTTCCAGACAATAAAATTATACATCAAAGAAGTTGCTCACAACATCCACTCCCATGAGATTTCAGAAAGAACATATTGCAAACACTGGAGAAGGGGCCTTCTATCAATACCTAACGGACCAAGAAGATTGGCAGTCGCGCATTTCCGCCTTGCAACTGGTCATGACTGCTTGGCGCAGCATCTCCACCGTTTCGGTATTTATCAACATCCAACCTGTACCCTTTGTGACCTTAAAGAAGCGATGAATAGAGATCATCTCCAACGCTGCCCAGCTCTAAAATCACTGACTGAATGTGCCAGATACTGGGAAGCGAGAAGCCTCATGCCTCTGTTTAGTTCTTAGTTTTTAGTTCTTTAAGGATTTTGTTTAGTTCCTTCATTAGATTTAATTTTAAGTTGTATTAAGTTAACTGTTTTAATATTGAGGTTGCGTTAGGTAAAGATAAAAGTTATCTATGTACCTGTCATTAGAAAAATAAATAAATAAATATAGTGAAGATTTGCTAAAATGGTTCTCACAACTGAGGAAAATTTGTTTATTGTAGAGTATTATTTCCGTTCATACGGGATAGGAAGCGCAAATGACCCTAGTTTGAAACCAAGTTTCAGATTAATTTTGTCATAAGTTTCACAAAGCTCCGGCGAGTAACGCAGTTTTGTTACACGTTTTGATAACGATCCTCACAAGTATTAACATTGTAACTCACTTTCTTCCATTTTCCAGGAGAAGCAAATGAAGTTTTAAAATGTCCGTGTAAATCAGTGTATACAGATAGTAACAATAAGATTTTACATACGATTGGGAAGGTTTAGAGCTACAATGATAGTACTGGAAGAAAAGAAACAATTTAAGGCCATATTAACTAGCATAACTCAAAACCATAAAAAATTTAGTTACAATGTTAGTATTTGGGAGGGTCGATAAATTTCGCCATACAGGAAACGTTCTCACTAGAAGAAAAGGCTAATAAAGCTAGAGTGGAATGTACATTGATATAATAATCCTCTAATTTACTACTGTTACCTCCACATCCATTCTAAGCGTTATTTACGTATGACAAAATGTAATTTTTGGAGTTTCATATGTTAGAGCATAAGTGAACATATAGTGCAGTTGAGTCTAATTTTTTAAGGATTCGGCTTTCTAAAATATCGTACTATACAGAAAAGTACATTTTTTATATTACAGGGTGAAGGTCCATAAATATAATAATGTAAGGTTGTTCGACAATAAAATATCAATATAGGCTACAGAGTTTTAAAAGTGTATAATAATAATATTATTATTATTATTATCATCATCATCATCATCATCATCATCATCATCATGTAGTTGTTACATGGCATAATACTGATAAATTACATCTAGGCTACTGTAATTATATATTTTTAAATATAGGCTATAGTACTACATTATGCAACGAGCCTATAATGGTAATAATTAAGACGCGAATATGTTTATGAAACGAGCGCAAGCGAGTTTCATAATTTTCATACGAGCGTCTTAATTACCATTATAGTCAAGTTTCATACGACTTTTTATGCTCAACCATATTGATTTTTTCCGGCAATTGGAGAAATGAATTTGTGGGAATGTTCTTTGTGAAAGGCTGGAAAATGACGGTGAATTGATGTTAATTTGTGTGTTGTTTTTTTCGACTGAGTTTAATATTGTCTAATCTCTCGATAGTTGCCTTTCGATTGCATATCCGAGAATAATCGATACTTGCGCTTTCATATTGCTACAATGGTATTTTATGATTGGTGGAACACCTGAACTTTGATGAATAGGTACATTAAAGGGCTTCTACCAGGTGTATAATTACTACATTTCGGCATGGTCGAGCATAAAATATTTTATATTTCTATATACAGTACAAAGAATAGCCTATATACAGCCCTATTATAATGCTAAACTACATCAACTTTAATGATCAATTGTTTTCTTAATAAATGTGCAGGAAAGTGTAGGCACATTTTTATATAGATTATGTAGTAGGTCTACCTTATATATGGGTGGATAATTATATTACCGGTACTTGGCCTACCTTATAATTTCTAAATTTACAGAAAAACGAGAAAAGTGTGCATTCGTTACATAGGCTATAGCCAGTGCTTTTCTTCTGGAGAAAAAACGTGGTGGAACTCTGTGTAGGATATATTATATTATAACAGACTGGGAGATGATTACTATCCAGTGTCGTTTTTATAGCTGACGCCAGGGTTTTTGGCGCGTGTCCTTGAGTACAATGCACAGTCTGCGAGCATCTATTGATGTGTAGCTGAAAATGGTACCACCTCCTATACACGTCACTTCAGCAATCTGCCAACCACAGCTGTCAGTCTTGCTGCCCAGACTGCGGCAAAAGTAAGATACTCGCACTTAACTTTCCTGCGGTGTATCCTTGAGTAGAGTCCAGTCAGTGAGTTTCTGTTGTCACTGCAGCTGAGAACGGTACCTCCTCCTAAATACGCGTCACATCAACAATCTACCAATCACAAGTCCCAGTTTTATCGCCTATAAATTGCTACGAAAGTTAGACACTCGCACTTTAGTTTCCCTTTACTTATTTCACATGCCAAAATCGGTGGCGCGCCCTATAGCCTCCTTTTCGCCCAACTTTAAGACTTTCTACATCTAGGTCACAGTCTAGTATATTCAGTCATGAAGCTTGAATTATGAGGGTGCTAGGAACAATAGACTGTACAGGTACTATTTCGCATTGTATGTAATGAGGCGATAGTAGCGATCCTAGTGGTTAGCAACTATCTATGGATGCATATTTACTACGTATTGAGCTTCGTGACTGTATATACTAGACTGTAGTCTAAGAGGAATTCAAAGAAAAATTAATTATTAACACATTTCTCTAGTTCCCCTAGAAAAAAAGCATCAACTATAACCTAATATAACCAAACACAGTGCTAATGCTGACATACTCAATCGCCTTTGAAATATTATTTTCTTGAAATAGGTTTTAATTAATTCTTTTTCGTTACAGTTTCTGCATTACATTAATTTGAAATAGACATTTAAATTTCGCCATGTGAAATAGCAGTCTATAGCAGAAATTGAATACTTGGCGGTATTTTGCGGAGGATTATGGGGCATAAAAGATGTAGTTTGACGTCACATCCGTCCCACCGCTTTCAAGCATTTTTCCTTGGATCGCTCTCTCCTTTCTTTTAATCCTCGAAGGTAATAACTAAAGAACTCACATTATACCGACAAATTATCGTTCACTATCGATTAGTAGGGTCAGATATCTTGGAACGTCAGTGTACGGCTTCTCATTGAAGTCCAGAGTCATTCATCTAGTGGAGTAATAAGACAACATTGGTTTTACTGTATAGGCCTATATTTCTTTTTGCTGATATTCTGAGAGTTGGAACCAATGGTGTCTTGCATCGTAAATTGTAACCACTTAACGGCTACCACTCACCGGACACAACCATGTCGAGGTACTTCATCCCGTTCAGAGCCTCGTACGAGAGCTTCCCACCGCCCTCACGAAGAGTTTCATCGATCTCGTTCTGAAGTCTAGCTTGTACTTCCGGATCCAAGGCCAAGTGGTAACAGGTGAAACACATGGCCGTGGAAGCTGTGTCGAAGCCGGCCAGGAAGAACAACATGCACTGCGCCACCACGTCTTCGTCGTCCATTTCTGCGATACAACATCAAATACAGTAGGCCCTACTTCTTACAATTCAAAGAACGCGTTGTATGTAGTTTTCTACAACCCCGGAGAGAAAAAAAACTTTTGGGGAGACCGAGATGTAGATGGGAGGATAATATTAAAATGGATTTGAGGGAGGTGGGATATGATGGTAGAGACTGGATTAATCTTGCACAGGATAGGGACCGATGGCGGCCTTATGTTTATCTATCTATCTATCTATCTATCTATCTATCTATCTATCTATCTATCTATCTATCTATCTATCTATCTATCTATCTATCTATCTATCTATCTATCTATCTATCTGTCTATCTATCTATCTATCTATCTATCTATCTATCTATCTATCTATCTATCTATCTATCTATCTATCTATTTATTTTTTATTTATTTTACTAATAATTGTAACATAAAATATAAAATATACAGGAAAACTTTAGCTCGTCCCTGAAAGAGTAGAACTCTTGTTCAGGGGCGGATTCCTGAATTGAAATTAAGAAGTATAAAATACAATGTCTCTTATGTCTACTATGCAATTAGAATATATAAATTTAAATTTACAATTTTTTTATTTTTATAAAATCCATACATAACTTTTTAAATTTAATATTAAAACTATTAGAATTGACAAGATTAGGATATTTAAATATAAATTTATTATATATTCTTGGGCCTAAATTACTACTGTGTAACAGTCTTGCATTTTGGTTCAAACAATCTTAAAGAATTCATACTTTTTGTTTCATAACTATGAGAATACAATTCAAAATTATTTCGATTTTTGTGTATGAATTTTATTAATACAATATAAAAAATTTGTCTTATGTTAAGTACATTAAAGTCTAAAAACAATTTTTGAGATGGAAAATCAATAGGTTTATGAAGACATATTTTAATTATTTTCTTCTGTAATAAATAAAGTGGATATAATTACCGACTGAAATAAAGTTAAATATTTTGTGCGTAATAAACTTATTGACTAGTAATTCCTCAATAAAACAAAATAATATATTATTTTACGTAATTTATTACAAAGGTAATTAATGTGTTGGTTCCATTTTAAATGATTAGGGGAGAGTCGGGTAGTATCGGACATCGAGTAATATCGGACATTGAATTTCTTTCATCTACCACACGATGATAGTACCTGATTTACATGGTTACGTTTCTGTGATGTCGTATAGAGAAACATGACCATGTCATTCAGGTACTACCATATCACTGCCATCGTGATCTAGACCAGGCCGTAATGCAGGTTGTGTGACGTCATTCGATGAGTCGGGCTTTTCTATTTGAGTATACGGAGCTGAGAGAAAGATATTACTTTATAGCGTGTCGGCGCTCAATTTTATTTAGTGTAATGTGTGTATAAGACCCCTTCACACTTCTTATTGCATAATATGTTGCAGAAATAATTACAAAACTGTGTTATTTTAATGTGAACGGAGTTTTACATGGTAACATAACCTGGTTGCATCAACATTTTAAGTTTGGAATGGAAGCTATTTTGAGATTTAATAAAGAAGAATTATTTATATTGTGATTTTAATTTAGCACGTCTACCTTCCTTACTTGTAGGTACAAAATTTATCACAGTCCCTCCTATGAAATTAGTGTATGTACAGTTGTGTGTTATTCTGGTAGGTTAGATAAATACAATTCATTACAACCCAGTATAGTAGGGAACAAATAAATAACACAATTAAATTTTTATTCAATGTAATATGTGCATAAGTTCCATTTATGTGTTGCATAATGTGGCAGGAATAATAAATAAAACTGTGTTATTTTTATGTGAAGAGAATTTACCATGTTAACATAACCTATCTGCGTCAACATTTTAGGCTAAAGTTGAGAACGAAAACTGTTTGAGATTTAATAAAGAAGAATATAGTTTTAGGATAAACTTCAGAACACGGTTACCGTCCTTACTTATAGGTAGAAAATTCACCACAGTCCCTCCTATGAAATGTACATACGTTATATTACTTAGTAACGCTGAGGTATAGTTCCGGTAATTTCTGAACTGAAAACAGTTGAATTTATTTTTTGTGGAGATGCATTTGATCCTATAAGCAAGGCATATTAAAATCCTGAACGAACCGAACTAATTTGTATATGCAAGATGTATGAATACGAAGGGAACTACCTCAGCGCTAGTTTAGCCCTAGTAACATATTAAACTAATCAGACTTCAGACTGGAGTACCGTCTGAAACGAATAAATACAATTGAAGTGTAGACAAATTGCATTTATAAGTTATACGTAGCGTTATGCTTAATTATAATGCATAATTGCGAATATGGAAATAAGGCAAGTACTGATAGAATAAACATAACCTATAACTTCAACACATTAAAATATGCGTGCGATGCAACTGAAAATTGTTGAAACGTGCATAAATGAATGTGCAAGAATTTCGTAATGAAGCATGAGTGCTTTATTTCAACTAATTACAATTCTAGATACTGTAACAGTAATGAAAACTATAGGGTATAACTTTTCGTAATATACTATATGTATCTCGTTTTTAGTTCAAATTGTGTATATTATCAAACGTCGTATTATTTACTCGTATAATGTAGGTTATTCACAAATAAAAAGGGCGCAATAATTTAAATTTAATAAGACAAATACGTTAAATTAACAATAATGTATTAGACAAGAGTAACATCGGTAACGCTGCACTTCGGCCTAATCACAACTTACTTTACATGCCAGTCAGTGTTTCACTTTCACGTATATATTATTACACATATTTAGCCTACTGTTTATAAGACCAAAATTTCACTTAACCACATAAGGGCGCAATATTTAATCGAAATAAAGGCAGGTATTACACATACGAACTTTGCCTGCAACGTAATTTTCACACCAAAAATAATATTATACCTTAAATTGCAAGTAAATTATTTCTCAAGTGTCTCACAATCACTGTTTAAAATTTTACTGACGCAATTACACTGCATTTCAGAGAAATATATGTTATTCTTCATGCACTGCAACTAATTCATATGGTTGAAAGACCGCCTTTCGCGATCAGCTGTTAAGCGAGTCACGTGGTCTGCCTTACGTCCTGTATTAGATCACGATGGCAGTGTACCATATGGTGGTAGATGAAAAAAACGCACTGTCCGATATTACCCGATGTCCGATACTACCCGACTCTCCCCTATCGAAAATTATGCCTAAATACTTAACTTCAGAGGACACCTTAATAATCGGACATTCACACTGTATAAGACAACAATCAGAATTATGTAATTTAATGCTTAATATAGATGTAGGTTTTTTGTAAGAATAAAGAGATGTCACTATTTAATCGAAATAAACTGGAGCCTCAATTTTAGGCAGGGAAAATGTCTTTTTTATTCTTTCCTTACAAGGCGGTAGGGGATGGAGAGAGAGTGAACGAAGGTGACGTATTCGTGTACAGTTGTCTCTTGGTAGTAGTCGGGTGTTTCATATTGAGCGCAACCACCCTTAAAAGATCAAAAAAATTCAAATAATTGATTAAATGGCGATCTTACTCGTGTTAATTATGTAAGCATGTGTGGCTTACAGCTATTTCGGTGTTATTTGACACCATCCTCAGAGCCTACTAGATTTCGGCGCTATCTCAACTTCGCTGCCTATTGTGTGGGTGCGTTCGTGTGATGAAGAGTTGTGTCAAATAGTGTGTGTGTTCTGAAATTGATCTGTGTGTTGAGAATTTGATCGGGGTGTGTTTTAGTGTGTCTGTATATTTCATATTGTTCTAGTGTGTTCAGTTTTTGGTTTTTGGGTTGTATGTGTAGGATTCCCATGTCTGTATTTATGTTATTGTATGTGTGGTTAGCATTGGTTATGTGTTCGGCATATGTAGATGTATTGTGTCCTCTGGTTATTGCTTTAATATGTTCTTTGCATAGAATTTGGAATGACACTCTAGAACGCACCCTGATCAAATTCTCAACACACAGATCAATTTCAGAACACACACTATTTGACATCACATTTCAACACTTTTCAACAACAACAATAATAATAATAATAATAATAATAATAATAATAATAATAATAATAATAATAATAATAATATAGCTTATGATTGAGCATAGTTTGTGTTGTTATTAGAAGAATTATGTTTCGGTATTTAATTGATATACCTGACGTGCCAAGAATTCAAAGGCTGAAGGACACAAATTTAGAAAGAGGGAAATACCAACATAAAAATATTGGTTTTCTTGTTCATGAAATCATTCCAGCATTAAGTTTTTAATTTAATAAAACACTTATAAAATATTTATTTGTATGTTGACATAGCTGACTATATGAATGAAATATGATTGATGTGCGTACATATAACATTTTCTGCAAAAAGTGAATATGTCCATAAGTTTTTTCTTTTCTTTCTCAAGAAACCATAAGAAAACAGTGAAACTTTTTACAAAAGTTGGAAGATATATGAGAAACCTATGTAAAATATGTCAGCTTATTTTATTGTACAGGGACATCATTTTATTTTTACTAACATTTTTAATATTAACCTGGCTCTACCTTTGGATCAACACCGTTTACTACCTTCTTCCACGACTGGAGTTCGATGATACTGCCGTAATATACAAACAAATCACTTTACTAGGTATAGGAGGGAAGAAAAGTAGTTCATCCATTTACGTAAACTAGGAAATATCGCGATTTTGAGTTTGATTATTTTCATTAGGGTTTTGTTTAACCAAAATACAGTACAGTATTAACAATGAGTGTTTTTACTCACGAACTGAGCTATTCATTCGGACGTATTAATTATGCAGTGTATATTATACTGTCTACAGCACATTAGCGTACGATATAGAGAATGAAGTTAAATTGAAAAATAATCATAATATGGATATTTAAACACATTTTTCAAAATGGTGGCCGTTCATTTCGATACATGCTTCAGTTCTTTTGTGCATATTATCGCACTATAGACTATTGTACCTAATCCCAATTATCAGTTTCGTCCTTCGTACTAGTAACTCATGTTGAAATAATTCTGTACCTACTATATGAAAGATTACCTTACGTACTGTAAATTCAATCTTCACTTCTGCCCGATCCGAATAGATAAAATTACTCAGACATACTATCTACTGTCCGTCCAAGTGGTTATGTCGTAGGAAGGGAGGAAATCACGTGACAGTTAATTACTTAACGAGGCCCTTTTATTTAAGTTATTTTAAACAGTTGTATAATATTACGTAGACGTCCAATTCCTAACAGAAATTAATGTTCTCAGAGCTAAGACAGCCCAGCCACTAGCTGGCGAATAAAATCTGGTGGGGGAAACCGGGATACGACGTAGGCAAATGGACGACAGTACCTGTGCGAAAATGATTCAATATTGAAAGCTCTTTCGTCACTGGAAAACGCGAACATATTTTTGGAACGTACTGTGGCTACTATGACTGTATATGCGGTCTTGGATCTGTGTGCAGGACGGTTGAACTTCATTAGTAGAAGGGGTGGGAGTGAAGTACATTCAAAAACTCAGGTACAATAAAAATTGAAGTAAAAATAAAATGATGTCCCTGTATAAGAAGTGAGAAACAGTTTTTTTCATTTTCTGAAAAAATAGTATTTTGAACTTGTCCGGTTTTTGCTATAAACCTTTCAATAATCGTCATGTAGGACTACTTACGTTTCTTTCCATCTTTGGAGTGTTGCTCTGTAGAGTTCTCGTCTGTTAGATTTCCTTTCTGGGCCTGCATTAACAAATGAATCAAGTCCGGCCTAACAATGCCTTCTCTCTCCCTCGTCACTATTGTGTCCGTCACCAAAGATCGGAAGAAGTCAACCATCCTATTGGGGAATATGGTGATACCAAATAGCTAAACAGAAAAAGAATACATTGAAATATCTCAAAGAAATACTACTGGAGAGAAAGACGTGTGAACAGGAGTGTGGGGCTAGGAACGGACAGAAAAATAAAGCAGTTCAAATGCTGGTAGTAATATACAGGATTAGTTAAAAGTCCCGCACCACCTAAATAACTTTTGAAGCATGTGGTTCAGTGACATGAAACTTGGTATGTGAGGATAACCATATACTAAGAACTCAATAATGGTATTACCGAGTTTTTTCTACTTCCGGTTTAACCGGAAGTAACTCCAACTCTCTTATTTTAAATGGAACACGCAATATATATTTTTTTTATTTTTCAATAAAGCTCATTAAGAGATTTTCAAGAATTATCCACACTTGATAGTTCTGTACAAATTCAGTGTTACTAAGTCAAGAAAACAGAAAAGTGTATCGAATATTAAAATAATAAATGCACGACCTAAATAACTTTTGAAGCATACGGTTCAGTGATATGAAATTTGGTATGTGAGGATAACCATATGCTAAGAACTCAATAATGGTATTACTGAGTTTTTTCTACTTCCGGTTTAACCGGAAGTAACTCCAACTCTCTTATTTTAAATCGAACACGCAATATATATTTTTTTTATTTTTCAATAAAGCTCATTAAGAGATTTTCAAGAATTATCCACACTTGATAGTTCTGTACAAATTCAGTGTTACTAAGTCAAGAAAACAGAAAAGTGTATCGAATATTAAAATAATAAATGCACGACCTAAATAACTTTTGAAGCATACGGTTCAGTGATATGAAATTTGATATGTGAGGATAACCATATGCTAAGAACTCAATAATGGTATTACTGAGTTTTTTCTACTTCCGGTTTAACCGGAAGTAACTCCAACTCTCTTATTTTAAATGGAACACCCAATATATATTTTTTTTATTTTTGAATAAAGCTCATTAAGAGATTTTCAAAAATTACTCACACTTGATAGTTCGGTACAAATTCAGTGTTGCTAAGTCAAGAAAACAGAAAAGTGTATCGAATATTAAAATAATAAACGCACCACCTAAACAACTTTTGAAGCATACGGTTCAGTGACATGAAACTTGGTATGTGAGGATAACCATATTCTAAGAACTCAATAATGGTATTACCGAGTTTTTCCTACTTCCGGTTTAACCGGAAGTAACTCCAACTCTCTTATTTTAAATGGAACACCCAATATATATTTTTTTTATTTTTGAATAAAGCTCATTAAGAGATTTTCAAAAATTACTCACACTTGATAGTTCGGTACAAATTCAGTGTTGCTAAGTCAAGAAAACAGAAAACTGTATCGAATATTAAAATAATAAATGCACCACCTAAATAACTTTTGAAGCATACGGTTCAGTGACATGAAACTTGGTATGTGAGGATAACCATATGGTAAGAACTTAATAATGGTATTACCGAGTTTTATCTACTTCCGGTTTAACCGGAAGTAACTCCAATTCTCTTATTTTAAATGGAACACCCAATATATATTTTTTATTTTTGAATAAAGCTCATTAAGAGCTTTTCAAAAAGTACCCATGCTTGATACTTCTGTACAAATTAAGTGTTGCTAAATGAAAATGGAAGTGGTGCAAGATATTCCTAAAGTCTGGTTAAATCATTCCTTAAATGGTTTCTGTGATCGAGTGACACATTGTAAAGCAGCTGAGGGCTGCCAATTTGAATACATAATTTAGAAGGTGAGCTAGCTTTGTTTTGTTTTTGTTAAGGAAGGAGTATTTTATTATTTTAATATTCGATACACTTTTCTGTTTTCTTGACTTAGCAACACTGAATTTGTACACAAGTATCGAGTGTGGGCACTTTTTGAAAAGCTCTTAATGAGGACTATTCAAAAATAGAAATATATATTGGGTGTTCCATTTAAAATAAGAGAGTTGGAGTTACTTCCGGTTAAACCGGAAAACTCGGTAATATCATTATTGAGTTCTTAGTATATGGTTATCCTCACATACCAAGTTTCATGTCACTGAACCGTATGCTTCAAAAGTTATTTAGGTGGTGCGGTTATTATTTTAATATTCGATACACTTTTCTGTTTTCTTGACTTAGCAACACTGAATTTGTACACAAGTATCGAGTGTGGGCACTTTTTGAAAAGCTCTTAATGAGGACTATTCAAAAATAGAAATATATATTGGGTGTTCCATTTAAAATAAGAGAGTTGGAGTTACTTCCGGTTAAACCGGAAAACTCGGTAATATCATTATTGAGTTCTTAGTATATGGTTATCCTCACATACCAAGTTTCATGTCACTGAACCGTATGCTTCAAAAGTTATTTAGGTGGTGCGGTTATTATTTTAATATTCGATACACTTTTCTGTTTTCTTGACTTAGCAACACTGAATTTGTACACAAGTATCGAGTGTGGGCACTTTTTGAAAAGCTCTTAATGAGGACTATTCAAAAATAGAAATATATATTGGGTGTTCCATTTAAAATAAGAGAGTTGGAGTTACTTCCGGTTAAACCGGAAAACTCGGTAATATCATTATTGAGTTCTTAGTATATGGTTATCCTCACATACCAAGTTTCATGTCACTGAACCGTATGCTTCAAAAGTTATTTAGGTGGTGCGGTTATTATTTTAATATTCGATACACTTTTCTGTTTTCTTGACTTAGCAACACTGAATTTGTACACAAGTATCGAGTGTGGGCACTTTTTGAAAAGCTCTTAATGAGGACTATTCAAAAATAGAAATATATATTGGGTGTTCCATTTTAAATAAGAGAGTTGGAGTTACTTCCGGTTAAACCGGAAAACTCGGTAATATCATTATTGAGTTCTTAGTATATGGTTATCCTCGCATACCAAGTTTCATGTCACTGAACCGTATGCTTCAAAAGTTGTTTAGGTGGTGCGTTTATTATTTTAATATTCGATACACTTTTCTGTTTTCTTGACTTAGCAACACTGAATTTGTACACAAGTATCGAGTGTGGGCACTTTTTGAAAAGCTCTTAATGAGGACTATTCAAAAATAAAAATATATATTGGGTGTTCCATTTAAAATAAGAGAGTTGGAGTTACTTCCGGTTAAACCGGAAGTAGAAAAAACTCGGTAATACCATTATTGAGTTCTTAGTATATGGTTATCCTCACATACCAAGTTTCATGTCACTGAACCGTACGCTTCAAAAGTTATTTAGGTGGTGCGGGACTTTTAACTAACCCTGAAAATATATATAATATACCTGGGACAATATGAAGAATATTTTGTCAAAATACGAGTAAATTTCATGTTTTGGCAAAATATGGAATAAATATTTCAATGTATATCTTCGTTCCTAAATCATTTCTAGCAGTTTCAAAGCCTTAATTACAAAATAAGTCTTTGAGATATATTAAATCTGCATAATAAAACAATTTATCAGCATTATCAAATACTCGCCAGGAAGTAAGAATGGGGTAACTCAATTTTTCGCAATGAAGAGCACAAAAAATTTCTTACATTGGCTTAGGCTCAACACTGGTTACAATGTGATAAAATTAATTTTTCTCTATCTTCTGGTAAAATATAACATCTTCTGTCAGATAATAGTATATTGCTTTGTATGATGAAAAATTCATGAAGAAGCAAAAAGAAAATAAAGTTGTTTGTTGAAACCCGTTAAAAACATCATTTTCACGTATAAAAGTACACATGGCAACACTGGATTGGAAACAATGACCAAAGGTGGAATAGAAACCACTTATTCTGTTTTGGCTTTTCAAATTTATTGACGTTACGATTTCAGTTGCTTTAATGGGTTAGGTACAGCTTACAGCAGTAAAATTTTGGAAATATTCAACATTTTTTTCCTCCATTACTGTATCTTGTACAATAATGAAAATTAATATGTGTAAAACACTGTCCTTCTGCTATATGAGAAAAATATTTTTACGGTTTAAAAAAATATTTACCTTTTTTTTTTTTTTTTCTTCAAAATTCAGTTCACTGTGCAGTGATGAAGCGTTTCCCACATAACTAAAAAACTCTCCAACAAACTGTGATGAAATTTCTTGTATGTATTTATGCATGTCATATCTACAATATGATGCAAGATCACTTCTCTATCTTTGATAGATTGTCTGATAAAAAATAAATTCATTTTACAAAATGGTCAAATATCAGTATTTTCTTCTAACACAGAATAATAAAAAAAAATATTTATTAAGGAATGTGGTTTAAAGAGCATGATATTGTAAACATGAGTTTCAGCAACAAAATAAAAGAGAGAGAACATGAAAAAGTTTACAATTTTATCAGTTATGAGGGAAACGCTTCATCACTGCACAGTGAACTACACATTTTGAATTTTGAAAAAAAAAATATATATATATAGGCTATATATATCTAAATAATTTTTTTTTAATCGTAAAAATATTTTTTTTCATATAGCAGAAGGACAGTGTTTTACACATAACAATTTTCATTATTGTACAAGATACTACAACAATGGAGGGAAAAAATATTGTATATTTTTAAAAATGTTTACTGCTGTAAGCTGTACTTAACCCCCTTAAAGGAAAATTTTGAGATATCACTTGTCCTTGGGAATTCCTGAACGTTGGTGGAGTTAGTGGCTTAGATTTTTCAAGCGTTTTTTGGAAATCATATCTATTGTCTCCTCACAATATCAGGAAAGCCGGGTTCGGTATTAGTTACGAAAAAATTTGAAGACGTTTATGAAGTGTAAAAGCTTTACCAAAGCATTATGAAACATTTTTCGTATTAATTAGAGTCTACAAATTGTTAATCCAGAAAATCCTTGTTCCTGTACCACTAGCAGGATTGGTTTAAGATATGAAATTTCTTAATTTGCTTGTCTCTACTTATTACAGACAAGAGTAGTAAATACTGTACGTTGCAGATTACGTGTTATGATATTTTTACCTTACTTACGGCTGAGATCCTTCAACTCACCCTCGATAATTTAGGCATGGTAAATACGCAAAAAAATTTAAATACGCCGAAACTGAAAGTTTCTTGTCCCATTAAAAAGAAGTCATTTTTGGGTTGTTTCAATGAATCCACACCAAGACCAAAAGCAGTTGTAGCTATGACGTCATTTGTGTATCTGTTGAAGAAGTTCTTGAGTTCCAATACCAGCATATCTCCATCTGCAACAATGTAATATATAATACATTGACAAGATTAGGTTTAACAAAGATGGAACCTGTATATGTTTCAGAAACGTAAGATAATTAAGTGGTATAATGAAAAGTTCCGTCTGTAGCTGCATTTAGATTGGCAACAGGCCATGATTGTTTGGCCAAACACCTGCATAGAATTTGAATATATCAGTCCCCTAACTGCCCATTGTGCAACTCGAACCAAGAAATGGATTCGGAACGTCTCAAAATCTGTGCTTCAGTGGCTGGCCATGATAATATCTTTGAAAAATATCGGAGTGCAAGAGGTCAAATGACTTTATTGTCAAACACTTGGCATTAGAAAACATCAACAACAAAAACATAATGAAAAGTTTTGTTCTGAAGAAAATACAGAGTGAGTCAGCCAGGGCTAGACCGGCGTCAGTCTAAAGTCTTGCGCGTGGTAACTGCTGCGCCATGCAGTGATCAGGCTTCTTGCTCGCGTACATTTCATGTTTAGTTACGTAAATACGTTCACACAGTGCGGGTGCAGCTGTATACCGTACATTTAGAGTGCAGTAGTGTGTCCATTGTGAAATATAGCTTCGAACAACGAGTGTTTATTGGAATGAATGGTTGGACGAGGAATATACTGTTTCTTATTATTTTTATTGAATTTAATTTTTAAGTTAAAAAGCTTAAATTTATTTATAGGACGAGAAGACCTACGACAACGAATCTTGGAGAACAGTTGTAACAAACTTCCGTCAGTCATTCCCTGGTTCGCCAGAGCCTTCTAAAGCAATGATTTACAATTTAGTGAAGAAATTTCGTACAACTGGATCAGTATTGGATAAGAAACGAACATGTCTGAAGCGTGTTCTATGTAACAGCTATATAGCTATAATGGTAGACAGAGGTCTGCATCGGACGTTTTCGCTCGAGCGCCAAGTAGTTCATAGCATAATCCGATAGGTGGCGCACATGCATGATGGATAAAATTGTCACGAGCGATAAATCCTCGAACGGTATAAGCCAAGCGTTAGACATTCGTTCTTGTTACAGTGATGAACTGTGTAGTAACATCATAGATGTTTATCATTTCAAAACTTTGCAGTGTTTAACTAACCTCTCCATAATATAACTACAAAACTTGCTTTAAAATGTAATATAAATGTTGTAGGTAAATGTTTTTTTTTTCTCCCACACAGGAGTGATTTTGTTTTTGCCACATCAGATAGATGTTATTGGATGTAAACGTAATTATTATAAACGGAGAACAGAATCATGATAATGCAAAAACTGTATCAAGTTTCCTAGTAATAATAATAATAATAATAATAATAATAATAATAATAATAATAATAATAATAATAATCTCTAATAATTAGTGTATCAATCTTTGCGTCTGTAACAGTTGTGCAGCATGATTATTCGTTTTATTATATTTTCTGTGACGTTATCTCTGTACTAATATTGTTATTAATCTACTGCTATATCAATAATATTTTGTAAAACGTTTCTACATTGTCGCAGTATGTAGGCGGAACACTATGTATGGACCTATCATATTATATATGTGGTAAATCAAATATTGAATAATTATTAATTAGCAATAATAACTGTATATCGAAGTTTTTCATACTATTTTATTTATAACTTCATGTTCCTGTTTTGGTACGTTCCATTAGACTTTTGTCATAAACGCAGAAAATAAAGCCTTATTTTTACCGTGTGAGCAAAACATATGTGTATCTTATCTGTCGCTTTCCATACAAGATAAGACATGTCGGTGAGATGACCTTGTACTGTGCTTCTATTTATTACGAGCGTATCACGACCGATCGTATCTCACTCGAGGGTGCGACACTCGACCGAGTTCAAGCGAGCGATTTAACTCCAATGCAGCACTCTGATGGTAGAACACTTGCATTTGCGTACCTAAAGTCTACAAGCAACAACATAATACCAAATTAGATATGTATGGAGTATAGCTTTACGGCATCCAACGGTACTTAGTTCTAGTCTGCTATTCAGTGAACATACGAAAACAAAAAAAAGCTAGGCGGTTGGAAATGATTGCTCCAATAGAAAAATGTTGTAGCGACCACGTCATTAAGAAAGAAAAAAATGTATTTTATCAGAAAGAAGGACAATTTTTTCACTTGAAACACTTAAAATGTTTACAAATCATTGATCGTAACGTGTAGAGACTCGTAAAACATGCAGTCATAATTTGTTTTATTTTAAGTTTGTGCTGACATTTATGTTTTTTCATTTGTTAATTCCAAACTTTAATTAGATCTAAAATATCTAGATGCGTTTTACTTGTTATAAAAGTTAAGGGTAGACAAATTCCAGCTGCCGGGTAGCCATGGTGACTAAATAATTTCATATGGAGCCTGAATTGAAGGGTTCAGAGCCATAGTGGGCCAAGCGCCATTTATTAAAAACGGAGAAAGCGAGGGTTAAGGTTAATTGAATACCGTAGTTTAATGAAGATTGACATAGCTTTAATGTGTATACTTTATATTACTTGAATTTTGGTAGTAACTTCATTTTAACCCCTGTTTTCTACGGTTTTAGTAAATGGCGCTTGGCCCACTGTGGTTCTGAATCCATCAGTTGTTCATTGAGTTCAAAATTTGTTAATATTTCGATTTCTTTTGTCACTACGTCTAATACATAATGTCAACAAAAGCGGTTGTAGGAAGAAATTCGATTGTGCTTTTTAAATTAATATCGTTACATTTGTTCCGCGTCTCAAGATATTGTCCTGCATAGCTTCAGAGCGCCTCTGAGAGCGTGTGTTTGCATTTCGTAGATATTTAATATTTTTTAATAATAATGACAAAATCAATTAATAGTACATTATGCAACGAGCCTATAATGAAGGTAATTAAGAAGCGAGTATGGATATTTATGAAACGAGCGCAAGCGAGTTTCATAATTTTCATACGAGCTTCTTAATTACCATTATAGGCGAGTTTCATACGACTTTTTATGCTCGACCATATTTTTAACTTGATATTATTAATTTTCTTTGATCTGACCTTGGCCAATGTCCCGTATGTTGTGAGATGTGCGCAGACGCGAAAGTATTGATTTTTTCCGAGGAACAGATGTTCACATTGACCTTGCTAGGCCATAAGAACCTACAGAGATAACATTGAAATTAAATTAGACATTGAAAAACGAGATGACAAATTGAATTTATTTCAATATTATTTACAATTAACACTAATTATTATAGTAACAGAACATAACCTTCTGCGACAGTATTGGATTTCCAGCCTCCGTGACTTTTCGCTAATTCTCTTTCGATTGCATATCCGAGAATAATCGATACTTGCGGTTTTATAACGGTAGAAAGCTGACCTATCATTGGCTGAACAGTTGTAACCTCAGTCGTCATTGGCTGAAAGACCTGACCTTTAATGAATAGGTGTACTTTAATGACATACATTAAAGGTCTGCTACCAGGTGTATAATTACTACATTTCGGCATGGTCGAGCATAAAATTATTTTATAATAGACTATTCCTTATCTAATGATAAGTATAGCCCGAATAAACCGTACCGGTAACATTAATACTTAAAAACAATAACAGATTCACTCATTTTGTTGGTTGCACAAATTACGTTGAATATATTTCAG
This sequence comes from Periplaneta americana, assembly GCF_040183065.1. Classification (NCBI taxonomy): domain Eukaryota; kingdom Metazoa; phylum Arthropoda; class Insecta; order Blattodea; family Blattidae; genus Periplaneta; species Periplaneta americana. The sequence continues at coordinate 21,461,607 of NC_091119.1, forward strand.
CACTCACTGTTATGCAATCTACAGGGAGGCCACAAAGTCTCGTTACTCCCTATAATAACCAACATAAACCCCTAAACTTAAAGAAAATAAAATGAACAACAGTTCTTTAGAGGAGTCTTCTTGAGATATGAACCATTACTTGTCCAAAGGATCAGTCTGTGCACCGTATTCTCATGGCAAATGATAATACGCCGCCAGGTTTTGTGAGACATTTTTTGGAGCATTGCTGGTGTAACTTGAGTGACAGCTTGTCTCACAGCATCTTTCAGTTCGTCAGTGATATTGTAACAGTTTTGTGAAGCGATACTCTTTATGAACCCCCATAGGGAATTATCACATTTGGTGAGATCTGGGCTTCGTTGGTCGCCAGGTAAGTGGTGCCGGCAGCGCAGGAGAACCACAACCAACCCAACGTCCAGGAAGAGCTTCATTAAGAGTTAAGACGTTGACCCCATCAACAATTAAGATATTCGCGTACTACGATGGCATAATGGGCAGGTGTCGTATTATCCTTTGCCATGAGAATGACGGTACATAGACTGATCCTTTGGACAAGTAATGGTTCATATCATCTCAAGAAAATTCCTCTAAAGAACTGTTGTTCATTTTATTTCTTTAAGTTTAGGAGTTTATGTTGGTTATTATAGGGTGTAATGGGACTTTGTGGCCTCCTTGTATGACGAAGATAATTACCTTTTTGAATTCCGCACTCATTAGGTTTATTTTGAAGGCATTCTTCCAGGAAATTCACGAACCGTTGGCAGCAGTCGGATACCAAGACGAACATGGTCTTCATCTTGCTGGATGTGAAGACGGGACTCAGTATCGACCGCTTGTCTCTCCAGTCTTGCCCTAGACGAACAGGAAACTGTTGTCAAGTTTTATTGGCATGAAGAACAAATATGACGAGAGAATTCCCGCAATTTTGTCTATGCTATTGTAGCCTCAAAAACTGCAGAGGAAGTTACCCCAGCGTTGGAAGGAATTAGCCTCAATATTATGAACTGTATCGTGTTCCTAAAGGCGGACACGTTGAGGTCTAATTTGGACAAAACTCCCATTCTCCTAGAATGCAGGTAGCCTACAAATTATTTAAGGGTACAGTGATGTGAAATTTTGTCATTTTTGGTAAAAAAATAATAATTTTTGTTTTTATCTTTAAAAAATTGTTTATGGGCTAAAGATGCCCTCTGCCAATTTTCATGGATATCCGACCGGTCTATCAGCTGTTTAGGGCCACATTTTTAAAAGGTTGCGCGCTCTGACTGGTAATTTAAATGCCTCGTCCATGTCTCCACTCTGAATTCTGCGACCATTTAGGAAATTACGCTGTATTTCATACATTATTTATTATATTAGATTTCCGATTGAGCCAGTGTAGCTTCTCGACTTTTCGAAATATTTCTTCATAGAATCAACAGATGTCACTTCAAAGGCTGCTTTCCTTTGAAAGATATTCAGTTACAAAGGAGAGCACAACTCTTGTCTAAAGGAAAATTCCACTTGTTGCTAGTAGCTATAACAACGTGTTTTTCATGCTTCGATTTTGTTTATGATACAAGAAATATTTGTAAGTTTCTAACAATTGGAGACCTTACGAAGATTTTGCAATTCATTCCGGATGAATTGAAAGGTTTCTACACAGAACTGTACACATGGCCTACAGTAGCGGACGGTGGGTTTGAAAGTTGGGGAGGCCAAGACGTGATTGATGAGAATATAAAAATATAAAGCCTGTGACGTGCCTCATTACCAAGCACAGAAGTTATAGGTTTTAAGAAACTAAAATTAGGTTTTCCAATTTATGTTTTAGGATTTTAAATCTTATGTTTAGGAATTTATATAATTTTACGGGGAAAAAAATAAAAATAAACAACATACTATGAATATATTACAACAGCTTGGTAAAGATTGTCTCTCTTTAGGACACTCCAAGTCCTAACATACGAATTAGGTTTTTTTAGGTCATATTGAATTTAAGAATGTTACGCTTTGCTACATAAAACGAATACGAAAAGCAATATTTCGAGAGTAAGGAGACAGCAACAAAATTGGTTCGAACCTAAGAATCCGGGGCTTGCTCATTACTATTACATAGTCTAATTTTAAAGCAAATTAACTGGATGTTCCTCTTTCTTCGCAAACCGATCAAATAGGTCACAACATATTGAACAACTGCTACTAGAAGAAGCTAGAGACAAATCTGCATTTGTTTCTAAACTCTGGATATATTTAAAATACTGTATAAGTAAATATATCATATACATCTCGTAACACAAAAGAATAAAATAACAAGAACACCCGCAAACAAGAGAAAATCTAACAACATAAATGAAAACTTTTACGCAGGGAGAGAAAACTAACAACACGTGACTCAATTTTCTAAAACCAAGAAGAGAGAAAGAGAGAGAGCTTCCCAATACAGCCGAAACCAGCCGTGACTATAAGCAGTACAGTTGTCAGCGGTGGGTAGGACGTCTCCAAATCGGCTCCCTTCGCGCGTTCTAGTCAAGTTTAAACACTCTTCTAACCAGCTGTCTTATTGGTTGAACTGTTGTTGTCATGGTTACCGGGGAGTAGCGTCATGTAGCCGAATCCTCTCTCCCCCTCTCTCATAGACACTGCAGGCTGCTAGATGTCGACTACACAGGTTACAGCGCTATCTGTTATTTTTCAGTACGAATTATTTGTACTATCTACAGTATAGCGAGCGGGCATCACCAACTGAATGTGGTCGACTTTACGTAACTTACATCTTAGTCGTAGTGAATAGTAAAATTAATATAAAAGGAAAAATGTTCGTCATTTGTTGTAACTTGTCTGTGATCTTAATTCAGCTGGTATTATTACTGCTATATTGCGTTCTGGCAAAATATTAGGGGAGGCTCGGCCTCCCTTGCCTCCCCTGAAAATCCGCCGCTGATGGCCTACGACCAACAAAGGCAGTAATGCCAGTGGAAACAAAGATTGAAAAAATGAGTTTATTAATGTTCTGACATAAAAAAGTCTATTCAGCCATGCTTCCAAACTATTTGATGATTAGTCATTTACCACATAAAATTTGGAAAATTATTAATGTGTTATGTTCAAATCATAATAGTTACTTTTAACTCTCATTCTATAAAAAGGGCTTTATCACCAGAATTGTTTATTTTTAAAATGCCACAAGTAACAAAAAAACTTTCGGGGAAATCAATAAAAATTGTTTAGTTTAATTAATTTTATTTTAATTGTGAAAGTGTATTTAACAAATGATATTAGTTGCTAATGTTAGGTTTATTCACTATTAGTTGTGTTTTATAATATATTATATAAAGTCCCCAAAGAAATAAATTAGTTAGGATGTTATGTGGTTTTTGCAACATACAAACTGAAAGTAAGCAAAGCATTGATGTTTTTCTAAGTATTAGAGTGAATGAAAGTAAGTATGAACAATGTTGTAATTTATGTAAAAACGTTAGTATAAAATCACAAAAAAAATAATATTTTTTTCTGCTGCAACATATGAGTAGGCCTACATTTTTCTTATCAGGACTTAGAAGGAATGAAGTAATTTATGTTTAGATTCTCAAAATCAATAAATGTTAGTTTATTACTCGTGTATAAAACAATTTTCTACATTATGTATTTTACACGTAAAATACATACAGGTAATTTACTCGCCCAACCCTGGTCATAGATTTATGGGAAAATAGGGGCAGCTGCCACTAGTGACAGTCTGATGTAACCAATGTACAGAACAAAAGAAATCGGTTTTAAATGCAATGGGGAAAAAGCTCATAAATCTTATTCCCACAGCATTTGTCACAAAATCTCCCGAAGCGAGACTTCAGGCGCTGACATGGAAGGAAAGAACTTAGACAGATTTCCTTATAATACATTATGCAACGAGCCTATAATGGTAGTAATTAAGACGCGAATATGTTTATGAAACGAGCGCAAGCGAGTTTCATAAACATACTCGCGTCTTAATTACCATTATAGTCAAGTTTCATACGACTTTTAATGCTCGACCATATTTCTAACTTGAAATTATTCATAAGTATTCATATTATTCTTATCTGACTGGAGAGCGGAAGTAACCTTGTGCAATATCTCGTAAATTGTGAGATGTGCGCCAACGCGAAAGTATTGATTTTTTTCCGAGGAACAAATGTCATTGACCTTGATATAATCTAGAGAGTAAAATGAACATTAATCTTGATATAACCTGGAAATTGATTTAGACATTGAAAAACGAGATGACAATTTGAATTTATTTGAATATTATTTACAATTAACGCTAATTATTATAGTAATAGAACATAACCTTCTTCGACAGTATTGGATTTCCAGCCTCCGTGACGTTTCGCTAGTTGTCTTTCGATTGCATATCCGAGAATAATCGATACTTGCGCTTTCATATTGCTTTCTGATTGGTGGAAAACCTGAACTTTAATGAATAGGTGTACTTTAATGAGGTCCATTAAATGGCTGCTACCAGGTGTATAATTACTACATTTCGGCATGGTCGAGCATAAAAACAATAACGGAATTACAGTCGGAATATTTTCAAAAACTTTAAATGTTCCGCACCTAGAACTACTTCTACTCCACGACTTCAACTTCGAATAAATATTTATGGTCTGTCCAAAACAACTTCCGACCTGACAAATGGCGCCTTTAGCATGTTACCATGGCAACCATTCAAATCAACCAATCACGAGAGAGGCGTAACCATGGTAACGGGACGGTGTTGCCGTGTCTATGTTTACAAGTTGCACGTGAATACCACGGCCTAGAGCTGAATACAGTGCCCGGAGTGACTTTGAGTTGGCTGGTTAGCGCTTGCTTTGTGTGAATTAAAAATATTATTTAATTGTATTATTGGTCTAGTGTACCGATATCGATAATTATTTTGTTTCAATTATATTACACGTATTATCTTCGTTGTCATTGGTGGAATGTGTGGCTTGGCTAATGTGTGTTTTCTAGTTTCTGCGAGAGTTTCTAAACAGGTGACTTGTGCAGTGTCGGAAGGAAGGAAAGGCAGGTGGAGAACAAAGAATATTGTACAATGTGCCTCGTTAAAGAGTCAAGCGCGAGAGATGGTGTGTAATGTAAGAGAGTATTTTGAGAGGGAAAAAGATAATGGCGGGGCTCTCTTACCTTTGGCGCAAGTCGTAATGAGAACTGCTGCTTGTGTTACAATTAATAAGAGCACTGTTATCGGCATTGGAAAAGAAAAAGGTCGTGCAGATTTTTAATCATAAATATTTTTACAGTTTACCATTTTTGAACGCCTTTCTAACAATATTAAATAGAAGAATACCGACACTCATAAAAGTAGACGTTTCGTATTAAATTTGAACCTGTTTTTACAGTTTACAGTCCTTTCGACGCTTTTCTAACGGTATTACATTGAAGAATACCGGTACTACTACTACTACTACTACTACTACTACTACTAATAATAATAATAATAATAATAATAATAATAATAATAATAGACCAATAAAAGTACACAAAGTACACAATAATGTACACTAATTTTAATGCCTAGTGTTCAACAAATTGGTTAGAAATGTATGCGTTCATGTCAGCCGTTCATTACTGCACTCTATCGGCAGCGCGCTCGCTTACACGAACGATGGGCAACGTGACAACACTGCTCCCCCTTCTCTGTAAACTGTCAAGTCGGAAGTAGTTTTGGTCAAGGTATAACTTACCTTTGAGAATGGGTAATGCTTTTCTGAAGAGAGGGTCAACATTTTCAAAAAACGTCGGCTGACGATTTGGGAAGTAGTCAAAGTCCTTGACAGCAATTTTCTTGATGAGTTCAAGGTCAAATATGACAGTTACCGGATTACGAAACATGAACATGACGCCGTAGGGTCGGCCCTTGTATCTGTTGTACATGTCCAGTATTATGTCCGGTAAAGATCGGCCCTTCAGAAATGCTGACCCCACGCTGCCGAGGAACGGAATGGGTGTGTCGTGAGGTATTCCCGGCTTCATGAAGCGTCTGTAGGTACTGGTGCCCCAGAAATACAGCAAGGCTCCCAGGCCGAGCAGGAGGAGGACCCAGTCGAACAAAGTCATTTCGACTGTCATTCCTTTTGTTGATTATTCTGAAAATATAAATGAGAGAAATGAAATATTCTTCCTTACACAAGAAGTGCTCTCAAGTAGTAGTGTAAATACGCTATTTTGATACAATACCATATGATTGTATTGTATTGTATTGTATTGTATCGTATTGTAGTTATTAACATTCCATGGTTCGTACATTGCTTCACAGCTAGAATATCCAAAAAGTCAAAAAAACTTAATACTACTATAAAGTCTTATGGCCAGTTTGTCCAAGTAATGTTTAATTTTGCTTAACGAATGTTAAATTAACAATCTGTTTATTTTTAACGCTTTGTTAATGTATTTTCCATTTGTTCAACATAATTTTGTTTAAGATAACAAACACTTAACTATAACGTCTGTTAGCACTATTTTAACTACTCAACAGCAGTTCGTAATGATTCTGCACATGTAAGACAATTTTTGATTGGTTAAAATTAATCTTTAAATTCTATATTGTAGAGTGAGTCATGAAACTTGCATAAAATGACAACCTCTTATAGTAGGTCACGATCCATATACAAACAGTTGACAAATGAAAGGTGCTGAATAATAATTACAAAGTAAGGTTATATTTTCTCATTGCTATTATGGATACGAAATACGAAAGAAATAAAATAACACTGATGTATTTAAACAGTCCACAGTATTTTTTAAATGTTATATTACCAGTCATATGCTAAACATTCCCTACAGAGAGACACAAAATATTAATTTCGCAACTTCTGTTCGAATAGCTGTGGAAACATCGGCCATATTTAACTAAATGTTAAACGAGTTAACTCCAGTAGTGGGCTTCTTACATGATCTAGCCAACTGAGCAGATACAAATTCAATTGGCTACATCATGTAAGAAGAATGGAAAATTCAAGAATCCCAAAAATTATGATGCAATATAAACCTAGAGGACATCGTCGACCAGGAAGACTTTTAAAAAGACTGCTAGATGGGGCCGAAACAGGTCTAGAGAGGCCTAATTCGTGAAGGATGATGATGATGATGATAAAATTAATCTTTAAATTCTATATTATAGAGTGAGTCATGAAACTTGCATAAAATGACAACCTGTTATAGTAGGCCACGATCCATATACAAACAGTTGGCAAATGAAAGGTGCTGAATAATAATTACAAAGTAAGGTTATATTTCCTCATTGCTATTATGGATACGAAATACGAAAGAAATAAAATAACACTAATGTATTTAAACAGTCCAAAGTATTTTTTAAATGTTTTTTTAAATGTTATATATTACTGCTAACAGTCTGTTAAACCAAACTGGTGTTGAAAACATACAATTTTATTAATTAACAAACTGTTTAGAGTTTAACAGTCGTTAAATTTTCTAACCATACTTGGAAAAACCGGCCATTAGGATGCTATGCATAGACATTTCGCTAGCCCGCGCTACGGGCGTGCTAAACTAGCTCCGGCTATCGACTGATTACTTGTACAGAATTCATATCATATCATATCGCTAACACTGGTTTATGAATACGAAAAACTTTAGTTCGCTGATCATCCACCGGAAGCCCGCGCTAAGAATGTCTATGAATATGGCCCTAAATTTATAGTCACAGTCTGGTTGAAATATATACAGAACAGATTTACAATATAGTCTACTAGTACAATACAAAGTTTTAGTATCAATTTCATGAAGCGTTGTTGAATGTCATGAATTCACCTACAGAATAGAAGACGTGAGAAATTAGGTACTGTTTACTGGCATGTAACGCACTCCTTTTTGATAGCACGATAGACTTGCCAATGGAGTATGAAAGTCATTTTTAACGCGTATTTATACTATGAACTGTTGAATTAGTTACAAAGTTTTCACGATTACATACGAGGAAGATTATTAATGAAAAGATATACTGACAAGCCATGGGCATTATTAGTAGTTTTTTTTTAAATAGTCCTACACGATTGCCTAGATTTGGCACCTACTGTTATTCTAATTACTCTTTTTTGTATTAGGAATATACTGTTACTATTTGTGGAATTTCCCCAGAATATTATTCCAAAACTCATTACCGAGTGGAAGTACGCAAAGTATATTGTTTTTAAGGTATTGATATTTACTATCTTTTGCATAGATCTAATAGCAAAACATACTGAATTTAGTTTAGGAGTATTTTTATATGATTTTTCCAATTTAACACATTATCGATTTTTAAGCCAAGAAATTTGGTTGTTGTTGTTGTTTGTAATAGGGATCTATTGTTAATTTGCGCTTGAAATTTGCGACGTTGAATTTGGACAGGATTTAAATTGAATTATGTTAGTTTTGTTACAATTTAATACTAATTTACTGACTGAGAATGATAATGGAGCAATGTATAAAGAAAATTGTAGAACAAATCTTTTCCTCCCACCTTTCAACCATAAACCATACGGGATCTGCCTATGTACGAGTAAATATGAAGAAAGTAAGGCATTTCTTCTTGTAATGTAAACTCGCTAGTTTGGTTGAGGAAAACTACATACTAAATAAAAAATTATTATTATTATTATTATTATTATTATTATTATTATTATTATTATTATTATTATTATTATTATTATTATTATTAATCCGATGAGAAGATTATATTTTAATATTCAAGTGCTTTACATTGCAGGAAATTTTGTGGAATTCAATAGAAATAGAAACGTTTCAAATGTGATTTCAACTTACGGGAATTACTTTTTAATAAATTCAATACATTTGTGCACTGCATTTGCTTTGCGTAATACAGTATTGTTAGCAGTTAAGTTTGTTTTGGAAAATTCGTCTATATATATTATTTATAAAATTATAAAATTTATATTTATAAAATTAATTTTATTTTGGAAAATTCGTCAATATATTTATAACATTTAAACAATTCAAATCACTTTTGTCTTCATACACATATATAGGCTACAAACATTCGAGTTTCTTCTTATTCGTAAAAGTTTCTATCTTCTAAATTTTTGTGATGCTCTCTAGAAATAATCATTCTTCCAATATCAATCTTGCTGGAAACTATCCTCGTAATGGACTCTATGTCAAGCGTCTCTTCGTCTGATTTTGTTGAAATTCATTTGTGAAAAAAAAAAAGTTCGCACCTACAACCGCTCCCAAATTTTGATATTACTTCTTCTGCAAACTTACGAGCTAGGTGAAATTTAAATGAATAAATAATAACTACAGTAAAGCTTTTAAAATTGTTAACAACACAGTGTTATAACTTCTAGTTAGATTTTCAGTATTTTAGTAAAATTTTCGAACTACAGTTTCAAATGTTTTTCATAATCATCGATCATTTTTATGCTATTCTCTTACGTGAAGTTCTTGTATTCATGGGCATTATATACGTCTTAATATGGCTATAGGTCTGTATGCATGATATCTGGATACGCATCGAACCTAAGTATAATCGACTGTTGTGGGTTTAAATGTGCCTGGCATGATTAGAGTAATAGTGCAAGTATGAATTCACCCCCTCCCTTTCAGAAACATAAAATTGTGAACCCTTAGCTAGAAACGTAGGTCTGTGAGACCCTAGTAGAATTAAAATCTTTTGTGTTGGTAATACTGCTTAGGCAACGATTAGGGACAACACGGAAATTTTACTTGAAGCAAGTAAAGCGATCGGTTTGGAAGTAAATCCCGAAAAGACAAAGTATATGATTATGTCTCGTGACCAGAATATTGTACGAAATGGAAATATAAAAACTGGACATTTATCTTTTGAAGAGGTGGAAAAATTAAAATACCTGGGAGCAACAGTAACAAATATAAATGATACTCGGGAGGAAATTAAACATAGAATAAATATGGGAAATGCTTGTTATTATTCGGTTGAGAAACTTTTATCATCCAGTCTGCTGTCAAAAAATCTGAAAGTTAGAATTTATAAAACAGTTATATTACCGGTTGTTCTTTATGGTTGTGAAACTTGGACTCTCACTTTGAGAGAGGAACATAGATTAAGGGTGGTTGAGAATAAGGTGCTTAGGAAAATATTTGAGGCTAAGAGGGATGAATTTACAGGAGAATGGAGAAAGTTACACAACACAGAACTGCACGCATTGTATTCTTCACCTGACATAATTAGGAATATTAAATCCAGACGTTTGAGATGGGCAGGACATGTAGCACGTATGGGAGAATCCAGAAATGCATATAGAGTGTTAGTTGGGAGGTCGGAGGGGAAAAGACTTTTGGGGAAGCCGAGACATAGATGGGAGGGTAATATTAAAATGGATTTGAGGGAGATGGGATATGATGATAGAAACTGGATTAATCTTGCTCAGGATAGGGACCAATGGCGGGCTTATGTGAGGGCGGCAATGAACCTCCAGGTTCCTTAAAAGCCAGTAAGTAAGTAATTAAGTAATACTGCTTATGCACGATATTTGTTGTTTACAGTACCTTCTTATCAAGATGTTATTTGTATGATGTCATCATTGTTGTCATAATAGTCTAATTATAAACAGATGATATATTAACGATTTCTTGGAAGTCTAGTGGCCTGGGAGACCTTGTGTTCCTAATTAAGTATGTTTTCTGTGCAATGGCGTCAGACCCAGTGTTTCTGTGTGTGAGTGTTTTGGAAGAATTTATGTTAGTTCAACCCTAACATAAGTTGTTAGATGTTTTGACCCTTTCATGTTTTTATAGAATCGTGTGTTCGGAATGTAAATTGCGCATACAACAATTTCGAGAAAAATCTAAGAGTAATTTTCATGTGCAAAAGTCTTCGGGCCATATTCATAGACATTCTTAGCGCAGGCTTCCGGTGGATGATCAGCTAACTAACGTTTTTCGTATTCATAAACCAGTGTCAGCGATATATATGATATGATATGAATCCCGTACATGTAACCGGTCGATAGCCGGGGCTAGTTAGCACGCTCGTAGCACGGGCTAGCGAAATGTCTATGAATAGCACCCTACTAGACTAATTTGTCAGGCCAGTTTACAATACGATGAAAGAGTAATGGAACGGAGAAAAATTCTCTCCGTCGCCGGGATTTGAACCCGGGTTTTCAGCTCTACGTGCTGATGCTTTATCCACTAAGCCACACCGGATACCATCCCGGCGTCGGACAGAATTGTCTCTGATTGAGTTCCAACTCTTGGGTTCCCTCTAATGGCCGCCCTCTGCACTACGTCATAGATGTCTATGAACATAGGATCGAAGTCCCGGGTTCAAATCCCGGCGCCGCAGAGAATTTTTCTCCGTTCCATTACTCTTTCATCGTATGATGACGCAGAATATCTGCATGGAAATATCATATGTACTTCGGTACATTGAAATAATACAGTTTACAATAGGTATGTTCATTTTGTCATTTTATTTTTCACAAACATTGAGTTTAAGATTGAATTGCATTTACACATTGTCTTCGGAAAGTTGATTAAACAACAACAACATAGGCTATATTGTTAATTTTATGAAAGTGTATTTTTTTTTTTTTCTGCAACTTGGTCTGAGAGACCAGATGTTTCTAATAAAATTTAAGATAAAAAATATATGTTTCTGGTTAAGGGTATTCCTCATAGAAACGGAAGACAAACACAGAATGACATTTCAATGCGATCAATACTATAGTCGCGTCGCTCTTATTTCCGGCAGCTAATCACGTTGCAGGTCGGCTACATTTAAACGTGTGAGCCTTGTCATTAGCTGCTGGTGACGTTATGCACTACCTAAGGCTCAATAAATGATGAACATAATCGCCCGCCATTTTTGTTTTCTCGTTGCCGAGCTACTAGACGAGAAATCTATTTGCTGCACCGCTAAACATTATCATGTCATAGCTCCTAAGAGAGTCGATTTATTATCATAGGAGCTACGACATGATCATGTTTAACTGTGCGGCAAATAGATTCCTCGTCTGGTAGCTAGGTAACGAAATAACAAAAATGACGAACGATAATACCTATCTAGACTTTATAGAGTCTTCACTTCCTAAGGCGTAAGCAAAGAGGAGGAGTCATACCCATGACCGGTTTTATGGTCCGTCCCAGGAATCTGTAGAGACACTTGGCGCATACGGGGGCGCAGTGTATTGCAGGTAGCATCAGCTCGAGGCCGCTAAGGGGTAAGATGCTCGTGGTAGAGTTCAGATACAAATGATCCCCTTATTTGCAAGCTTCGTTCAACTAATGCCTCCACCCAGAGCGGTCATTGGTCCTGCCCTCCCATATCCCACTTGCGCAGAGGTCGTATTTCGTATTTCTACTCTCCAGGTGCCGCCCCTAGGCAGTATTAAAATTTGCCGCCCCCCCAATTCCCACAAACCTTTTAAGAGCATATACAGGGACATCATTTTATTTTTACTTGCATTTTTTATTGTACCTGCATTTCTGAATGTACTTCACTCCAACCCCTTCACTAATGTCCTTGCTCCCGTCAGACACACAAACTTACGACCGCTGTTGCATTCGAAGTCTTCAAGCAGTGAAGTAAACACTGCAGTGTATAGTGTGTTTCATAAATATGGTTGCGTTTTCTATAGAAGAAAGAACCTACATTAATAATATCGTACTAAAAATTATATTCAAGAAACGATAAATTCATTTTCAGAGAATATGCTTCAAAATGTTTTTAATAATATGCGTAAAGAATTGAAGCCTGCATTATAATGAACGGCAACCATTTTCAGCAACTTGTTTAAAAATTCAGATTAGCTTATTTTGAATTGAGGTGGCTAGAAGCAAAGGAATGCTAATGACATTTGTAATAACATAAGTTAAGTGCATTCAGTGTAAGCAAAAGTATCTAAAATTTTAGTGGCAAAGGGATATTTTAATCGCGTCACACATTAAAATTTAAATAAAAATTTCACCGATTTTACGAAAGCTTAAATATTTAAACCCCATTTTCTCAAAAGTAGCTTAAGTGCACTTACAGCCCTTTACTTATGACCCCCTCAATTTAAATGCACTCTCTATATTGTATGTTAACACCGATAATTAATATGCTAAATAAAGTAGACAATACATAACGAACATATCCGCCTGAAAAGTTGAGTTTTTTGAAGAAAAAAAATGCTACTACTCTACTGTATTTTGATAAATTCTGTAAAAGTGATCATCAAACTGAAAATCGTAATATCGTATTTCCCTACAACATAAATGGATACACTACTTCTCTCTCCTCCTATACCTAGTAGAATGATTTGTTTACATATTGCACTAGTAACATCAAACTCCTGTAATGGAAGGGGGCAACAGTGTTTCCGAGTATAGCCAGGTTAATGTTAAAAATGTTGGTAAAAATAAAGTGATGTCCCTGTATTACACAGGTCATGTTTAATTGAAATTATTTCTAAATGAAATGTTACAATTCAGAAAACAAATTAGTGGAATCAAAATACATGCATCTTATTTGTGAATTATAAAGATTTTCTTGCACTTTCTTCATATAGAAAGCATTGATGATGTCATTCACACTTTCTTCATAGAGAAAGCATTGATGATGATCATCAAAGCCGATATGACGAAACACATCAGACTCGATGCAAAGAAACATATTCAAACTTATTCATAGTTGAAACAAAATTGATGGCTGTGGTTTATTTTTAAGCATTGGTTTTGCTGGTAGTATAATTTTATTATTACGGGTATTTCGCACTTCTACAGGAAGTATTAGTAAATTGAAAAATAATCTCCAACTCTTTGTGGAATAAACCTTTCATATCGAATTACTGTTTATAGTGCACATGCTGGAGAGTAATTAAATAGTATTGTTGACGATATACACACCTTCATCTCAAACAGCAGAAATAACTAAAATGCTCTCTCAATTAATATCACTCAATAAAAGAATTGTATTCCAATGGATACCATCCCATTGTGGAATCCTGGGAAACGAGAATGCGGATGCTTTAGCAAAGAAGGGCAGCACTGCTACTTACAGACCTGTTACTAAATCTACGTATTACTCTGTGAAAAGATTTATTAAATCTACATACTTAGACTTCAACAAACAAAATTTGATAACACAATGACAAGGGAAAAAATGGAACTCTCTGCATCATAATCCACAGTTAGTTCCCGATTTACCACGAAAATCGTCTGTAGCTGCATTTAGATTGGCAACAGGCCATGATTGTTTGGCCAAACACCTGCATAGAATTGGAATATATCAGTCCCCTAACTGCCCATTGTGAAACTCAAATCAAGAAATGGATTCGGAACACCTCAAAATCTGTGCTTTAGTGGCTGACCATGACAATATCTTTGAAAAATATAGCAGTGCAAGAGGTCAAATGATTTTATTGTCAAACGCCTGCCTTTAGAAAACAAGAACATATTGGAAATGTAACAGAGTTGTGGTTACTATTCATAGCGATCATTAATAATAAACACACATCCAATTTGATTTTCAACAATGTATTCTTGTTCATACAAGCACTCAAATTTAAGCAGTTTCATAGTGAAATCGATATAAAAATATTAATGCAGTTGCACACTTTCCTTTTACTCTCGCCGCGACTGCGACAATGCGATACAAAACAATATCCGACTTCCACAATACTTTCAAGAACAAACTTCAGAAAAGATTTACCAACAAGTGTTTTGAAAACAAATTGCACTGTGAAATGAAAATGAAAGAAAGAGAGAAAGAAACAAAGAAAGAAAGAAAGAAAGGATGGAAGGAAGAAAGGAAGGAAGAAAGGAAGAAAGAAAGAAAGAAAGGAAGGAAGAAAAAAAGAAAGGAAGGAAGGAAGATATGAAGAAAGATATGAAGAAAGATATGAAGACAGGAAGGAAGATATGAAGAAAGGAAGGAAGATATGAAGAAAGGAAGGAAGATATGAAGAAAGGAAGGAAGATATGAAGAAAGGAAGGAAGATATGAAGAAAGATATGAAGAAAGGAAGGAAGATATGAAGAAATATATGAAGAAAGGAAGGAATATATGAAGAAAGGAAGGAAGATATGAAGAAAGTAAGGAATATATGAAGAAAGGAAGGAAGATATGAAGAAAGGAAGGAAGATATGAAGAAAGGAAGGAAGATATGAAGAAAGGAAGGAAGATATGAAGAAAGGAAGGAAGATATGAAGAAAGGAAGATATGAAGAAAGGAAGGAAGATGTGAAGAAAGATATGAAGAAAGGAAGGAATATATGAAGAAAGGAAGGAATATATGAAGAAAGGAAGGAAGATATGAAGGAAGGAAGATATGAAGAAAGGAAGAAAGATATGAAGAAAGGAAGATATGAAGAAAGATATGAAGAAAGGAAGGAAGAAATGAAGAAAGATATGAAGAAAGGAAGATATGAAGAAAGATATGAAGAAAGGAAGGAAGATATAAAGAAAGAAAGGAAGATATGAAGAAAGGAAGGAAGAAAGAGAGAGAGAAAATGCCGCCCCCTGGAATTTGCCGCCCTAAACAACTGCCTAGGTTTCCTAGGCCTAAATCCGGCATTGGTCACACCGGAAATAACAGCGACGCGACTATAGTTAAGAAGATTATTAGTCATTAACATTTTGGTAGGCCACCGACGTAGCTTAGGGGAAACGAGTTGGTCTCCTGTTCCGGACTCCGCCAAGAAATGGGATTGAATCTCTCTTTGGTTCATTAGGCCAATATGGTTGGGTTATTTTCCGAGGCTTTCCCCAACTGTACTGTGAATATCAGATAATCCACGGCGAATCCTCGGACTCATCTTGCTAAAACCAACTCGACTAGTGCTAGATATCCTCACAGTTTATACAGTATCGCTAAATAAATGTATATGGAAATTGTGCTAGATATCCTCACAGTTTATACAGTATCGCTAAATAAATGTATATGGAAATTGTGCTAGACATCCTCACAGTTTATACAGTATCGCTAAATAAATGTATATGGAAATTGTGCTAGATATCCTCACAGTTTATACAGTATCGCTAAATAAATGTATATGGAAATTGTGCTAGATATCCTCACAGTTTATACAGTATCGCTAAATAAATGTATATGGAAATTGTGTTATATATCCTCACAGTTTTTACAGTATCGCTAAATAAATGTATATGGAAATTGTGCTAGATATCCTCACAGTTTATACAGTATCGCTAAATAAATGTATATGGAAATTGTGCTAGATATCCTCACAGTTTATACAGTATCGCTAAATAAATGTATATGGAAATTGTGCTAGATATCCTCACAGTTTATACAGTATCGCTAAATAAATGTATATGGAAATCATCTTCCCCTAACTGGCCCGTCAATCACTGTCATCTGTGCAGAAGTGGTGTGAGGCCAGGGTTCTTTACTTGTGGAGCCGAGAGTATGTCTTCAGCGTTTAGGATAACAACACTTGAGATAATTTTGTCTATAAGGTGAGCACTACAGCCCTTGATCGACAGTACTGAGGGTGGGAAATTGTGAATTCCAAAAGATTGAACACAACTCAATCATGTAAGACAGCTGAGGCGAAAATGTGACTCGAGAGCACATTCTGGCTCGCAATGGTAGCTATGCATTTCTCATGCTTCCTACCTCCCCCAATCCCCACCCTCTCTCTCTCTCTCTCTCTAGAGTCAAACTCCGTTCCATTTGTATTTGTCTCTGACCTGCGAGTGGCGTATCGTCGCAATGTCTCTCTCGAAACCATGTACCTCTATAAAAACGAAAGTTTCAAGTAGGATGGGAGGGTTCATTTTTTTGCTGCCAACATGATGAGAATATTAAATGTATGATTTGTTCACAAGTATTATGAGGAAAACGGTTGTATAACATAAAACAGCATTAGGCCTATATTATTATTATTATTATTATTATTATTATTATTATTATTATTATTATTATTATTACTAGCCGTACCCATTCACTCCGCTGCACCCGTTTGAAATAAATATAAAGTAATTACATAATTAAAATAGGACATTTGATCCAGGGAACATTCGTGTTTGATATAAGGATAAATCGTTTTTATGTTACTTAATTAAATTGCATCCAAATAATTAAAATGCAATCATTTTGGTCCAGAGACCACTCATTGGTGCAATGACAATTCCTTTAACATGTTTCTAATTTTTATTACATGCAACCATAGTTTAATGAACATTGATATCATTTAGATTTAATGTGTATACTTTATTTTACTTGTTATAGGTTTGCATTGAATTATGGTAATAACTTAATTTTAACCCTTGTTTTCTACGTATTTAGTAAATGGCGTTTGACCCTTCAAATAACTTAAATTATATTATATAATATTGCATTATATAGTTATATATAGTTATATAGTTCATGAGGTCCCGGGTTCGATTCCCGGTTAGAGCACAGGAATTTTTCCTTAAAGGGGATTATTCCTGTGTTCGTCCATGGTCTGGAATTTAGGTTAAGTTTAGATTTAAGACCTCTCCTGGCACCACATTATCATAATCATCCTATCACATCATCGGGGTAATGTAACTCCGCCTTCCAGGCGCCCCAACCTCAGAAGTGGGTTACAACTAAGCCACAGTCAGGAGAGAAGACCAGAAACAACCTGGTGACATTGCATAAAAAATATTATATTGTATTGTATTATAATTACATTACATTACATTATATTATATCAGAAGTTACTGTAATAACATTATAGCATTATGTCCATCTAGCGAAACTACACTTTCCAATGGTGAAATAATAATTAATTATACAAATCGGTTAATTTAGCTTCCGATATTACTTCATACAAACACAGAAAACATTCCCTGTAGGCTATCTTTCATAGCTTTCGATTGTTGCTGTCCAAGGTCCCTTATAGACGAAGTCATTTGTTTTTTAATTCATTACACGGCCTCAGATGGCAGTTATTTGAATTTTAAAACTCATTTATCTCATTAAATATCAGTCCTATCAAAATGTTTCAAGGAACAAAACTTATCGAAAATTATTTTCAAAGAAACTTTTGTTATGTAACATATTTCACAAAAATCAATAATAAGCGAGATATTTCGATTTATTTCATTCAGGCCCCCTTATAACCCCCCTTTTAAATAATGTATTTTGAATGCCATATAGCCTAAAATCTAAATTACAACGAACTTAATTTATATTCCAATTTTCATCGAAATCCGTTCATCCATTATCGCGTGAAAAGGTAACAAACATACAGACAGACAGACAGACATACAAACAAAAATTTCAAAAAAGCTATTTTCGGTTTCAGGTTGGTTAATTATATATGTTAGGACCAATTATTTTTGGAAATTCGAAAAGTACCAGAAAAATTTCGGCTACAGATTTATTATTAGTATAGATTATTATTATTATTATTATTATTATTATTATTATTATTATTATTATTATTATTATTATTATTATTATTATCATCATCATCATCTCTGTACGTCGATCCTTTTTCAGCAGATGTACGAATAATGCGGTTAGATCTTCAATTTAAACCTACAGATTTACAATGTGATGTTAAATGAAAGCTACATGTAAGGACTTTACAAATGTTGAACTTTTCAAATCTTTGCCAAAAAATAAATATCCGAAGCTTCATTCTGTCGCTTGCTCTGTTGACATCTTCTCTACAACTTATGTTTGTGAAAAATTATTTTCAACAGTGAAAACAGTAAAAACTAAATTTAGATCACGACTGACAAATACCTTCGTGATCAACTACGACTGGCAGTAAGTGACATAATTCCTGATTTTGAAACTCTGTCGCAGAGACATTCTGAAGACAGTTAATTTTAGGTTGTGATAATGTGTCCTATGTTTTCTTATTCATTTCTTTCTTCGTTACACGTATTAAACATTAATTTGTAGCCTTATACTGTATAAAATTATATTTAAGTGCTTGACATAAGGAAGATGAAAATCCGTTAATATGTCAGACAGTTGCTTCACTTCCCCTTCGGGTGTCCGCCTCACTCCATAAGTGCTATGCACGTTGCAGGTTACTCAGTGGCTCGGCGCACGATCACATTTTCGCCACGGCTGATGTAAGACATGAGTCTTTCCCAACGTTGGATATGGGGTAATTCTTTTCGGTTCTCAGCCAGGTGAGTTGGACAGTTGCTTCCAAGCTTTCGATGACGCTGATCTCTAAAGAAGATGGCAGAGCTAGTCAACTAAATATTGGAAGCAACAATCCAACTCACTTGGCTGAGAACCCGAGGAGAGTTATTGCAAAACTCAATCACTTCATAAGCTTAAAATTTCAGGACATATCCTAATTGGACGGAGTTTCGCAATAAGAAACCAAGCGCCAAAAACCTGTTTCGAGATATTAGCCTTTGAAAAAAATCTGTTTTTATAAAACATTTTATTCAAGAAGTAGGCTATTATAACATCCATACTCTTACAAAAGTAGCACAAATAACACCATAAAAGACTAACCGATATTTAATAAGAGACCAGCAGTTGAATTAATATTTTAAAGCAAAATAGATTAATTAATTTTATGAAATAAACGAATTTTTGCTTATAAATAGCAGCAAAGTTCAGATATCGCATTCTTGATTTTTTTCCCGAGTAACTTAGCCTCCTATCAACAGAGCTGTACAAATATATCATTTTTTTTTTTCCAAATTGTCGGTTAGTCAATTATCGCGTAACTCCGTCCAATTAACACTCCACTTCAATTATCACTTACTATCACAGAAATCAAATAAAGCATAAATTTAATCGACATGAATATCGCACTCGAAGACAAAAGTCTACTTTCCCATTAATTGAGCCTAAATGTCATACAAGTGCAGCTCTTAAACATGGTGCTGGTTTCGGCCCAAGACTCTATAACAAAATTACAAACCATTTTCCAAATTTGAAATATTTTAAAATTCAAGCTTTTAAAAAATAAATTTATAAAATTATTCATGATATATAATACTAAATGTATTTTTTTACCTTTTATTTCTGTCGACTATATTCATGTTTTTATTGAATATCACTGGTTTGTGTCCGATTGTCAATTTATATTAAATGTGTATTTTTCTCTCTTTTTCTCTTTCTTCTTTTTTGCTCTTGGTGTGTTATTTATTGGTTTGAATTAAGTTACTTACTGTAATTAGTAAACTGTCCTTGTAAATTTTATGTTATATTATTGGCTAAGACCACCCCGTACACGAGCCTGGCTCTTACGGTAGTGGCTAGAAACATTTTTGTTTTATAAATTTATTTGTACTCGCTAGCTAGTTAAAATAAATAAAATAAAAAAAATAAAACAAATTTTCGCAGTACCTTTAATATCAGCTACTGTATTAGCTTTTATCTTGTTTTCTTGAGTGTGTTAAACGTTAATGCGTATGCTGGAACCTTGAAACATTTTAACTTAAAGTATGAATACTAACCTGAGAATTTCAAAACCATACAGCACGGCAGAAACCCTCCTCTGCTACCACCTGATTATTGTTATAGCACCTTGTATGCTATGAACTTAAATGCAGTAAGCAAAGATTCACCTCTGAGATCTTGGATGTTGACTTCGCTGAAGGTCTCTGTCACTAAATCATTTCTCTTGTATTTCATATTCCAATACATAGTTGCGAAGTGATACGGAACTGCCATCTGTTGCAACATCACTAAAGCTTCGCCTCATTCTTCATACTACGGTTGTCCTTCCAGCTGTTCTTACGTAATAATTTTACACGGACAACTTCTCTTGACGTACTGGGATAAAAAAAATGTATATTCCTGAACTGGAAATTAATTGAAGGCCACAGGGGAAAAACTTGATAAGCGACTTTTTCCTCTTTTTTTATGAGAGCATTTTTAAAGTTCAAAACTCTCTGAAGCAAATCCATGTAATCCAGTCTGCTTCGTTATTTGGCTTCATGGTTAAGTACCTATGTATTGTTGCAATTAAAGTTGCCAACTTTTTTTTTGAAGAAAATACGGGAGACTAAGGAATCGACAAAATTTCACATAGAAAATTGACAAATTATTCGGTTCAGTTACTAAAAACAATTTTATTCTACGTAATAGTTTAAGTTTACTGCAGTTTTCAGCTCTGATTTGATTAAATGTGTCATGTTCATGTTTCGAACATCTGTACAATTATTGTTCATGAGATGAAACACCCTCTTTATATTAATATTACTACTTGGTATGCTTAGAATAAAACTGGTCAGTTTTTCCAAATTTATAACATTAACATTGATTTTAAACGCGTGCGCACTAAAACCCATTTGTGGCAAGCATTACCTTCTATAAACACTGCACATTTTAATGACTACTGTATATACTAGACTGTGGTAAAATAGATACAATAAAATAAACCCCTATGTAATAATAATAATAATAATAATAATAATAATAATATATTTTTTTATTTTTTATTATTAATATTTGTGTGCTGAACAACAGCCAGAGGCCAATTATAGTTCAGCACAATACACAAACAGAAGATACAAAGGTGCAAGAATAAATAAATAATATCTTAAATAAACAAAAACATACATAAATAAAATTGAGAACAAGAACAGTAAATACTAATAATCAAAACGTAACTTTACCTTAAAAGGATCTAAATTGTGCCCATGCAAATTGGCATGTTTTATGCATCTACAGACTGGAGAAAGTGATTTTGAATTTCTGCTATAAAATTTTTTTTGAAATCTTAAACCTTTTGTAGGAATATGAAGGCTGGTATTGTTTATGATAGACTCACAATCAATATCACCCTTGATAACTTTGCAAAAAAATTGATAATCAAGATTTTGACGTCTAGAATAAAGGCTACAACAGTTAAAATATTTACAGGTAATCTCATAAAGTCAGAGGAATTGGGTATAAATCGAAAAGCACTATAATAATAATAATAATAATAATAATAATAATAATAATAATAATAATAATAATAATATAATAATAATAATAATAATAATAATAATAATAATAATAATAATAGCAATAGTTTAAATGATTTGTATTGTCTTGATTATATATCTTGATTTCACAACTTTTAACACTGTATCACTTCGGAATATGTATTATATGACTTTCTTGTGTTAAATTCTATCGTACTTGGTTTACATCTGAGGATGATCCATAATAGGTCGAAACATGTAAACCAGGAATTTAACACAATGAAGTCATATAATACATATTCCGAAGTGATACAGTGTTAAAAGTTGTGTAATCAAGATGAATGATAGTTTAATTGTTATTTCAAACAGAATGTACTAATTAAATATCTGCAAGTTTGCCGTAATTTTCTTCACAAAAGTCGATCTTTTTTTTTTCTTTGTCACTATTAATTTAAACGAAGGACTAATACGACAGAAATCGGTGGACATATTTTAGACTTAGCTGAATGTGAATAGGGATGTCAGAATCGGCTTGATTTGTCTCTCCTGCTATAAACATCCGCTGTCACACAAAACTGTTTGATTTCCAGTTCTCAAACACTTGTTTCCACCTGTTACCGGCTTTTTCATGAACAGTAAGATGACCAACTGCTATCAACTTTCACAGATTTCCTAATATATTTTATGACTACATTTTTCATCTTTCACAGAACTCAAAATAAGACCTTACAACTTCCCTGAAGCCGTGGGATGTAAGAAATGCACAAACACACACTAGCGTGCCAAGATTATTTATTCGGACTTGACGCAGGGTGACCTTGGGCGGGAATGAATTAAAAAAACGTTTAGTAAATTGTAATTGACCTCCAGAGCTTCAGTACAATTTGTGAATCAACATTTTTATGGCCATCGTTTTGCAAAACTGGACACAAATTTGAACACATCCAGCATCTTGTCACGTAATTTGCACAGTTACTGTCAACGAAAGACCTATAATTTGAATGGGACTAGTGTGTCACGCTACTCGCCAATTAACAAACTTGTTTTCATAATGTAATTATATAACTTGCGTTGTTATTGAATAAAACACTCCAGTACATCTGAAATTTAAGACACGAAAACTACAGCGGAGATGTGCCTTTGCATTATTACACAAGACGAAATTTGAGCCGATTTCGAGAAAATCATTATTTCGCATTTCTTTTTCATATAACTTGTTATTTTCTTTATTGAAGATTAATATACTGTATCTACTAGACCATAGATATTGAATATGAAAAACATTTATCATAATAGGACAAAAAGCTACATAGATATTGAATATGAAAAACATTTATCATAATAGGACAAAAAGCTATATAGATATTGAATATGAAAAACATTTATCATAATAGGACAAAAAGCTACATAGATATTGGATATGAAAAACATTTATCATAATAGGACAAAAAGCTACATAGGTATTGAATATGAAAAACATTTATCATAATAGGACAAAAAGCTACATAGGTATTGAATATGAAAAACGTTTATCATAATAGGACAAAAAGCTACATAGGTATTGAATATGAACAACGTTTATCATAATAGGACGAAAAGCTACATAGATATTGAATATGAAAAACATTTATCATAATAGGACGAAAAGCTACATAGATATTCAATATGAAAAACATATATCATAATAGGACAAAAAGCTACATAGGTATTGAATATGAAAAACATTTATCATAATAGGACAAAAAGCTACATAGGTATTGAATATGAAAAACGTTTATCATAATAGGACAACAAGCTACATAGATATTGAATATGAAAAACATTTATCATAATAGGACGAAAAGCTACATAGATATTGAATATGAAAAACATTTATCATAATAGGACGAAAAGCTACATAGATATTGAATATGAAAAACATTTATCATAATAGGACAAAAAGCTACATAGATATTGAATATGAAAAACATTTATCATAATAGGGCAAAAAGCTACATAGATATTGAATATGAAAAACATTTATCATAATAGGACAAAAAGCTACATACTGTAGATATTGAATATGAAAAACATTTATCATAATAGGGCAAAAAGCTACATACTGTAGATATTGAATGTGAAAAACATTTATCATAATAGGGCAAAAAGCTACATAGATATTGAATATGAAAAACATTTATCATAATAGGACAAAAAGCTACATACTGTAGATATTGAATATGAAAAACATTTATCATAATAGGGCAAAAAGCTACATAGATATTGAATATGAAAAACATTTATCATAATAGGACAAAAAGATACATAGATATTGAATATGAAAAACATTTGTCATAATAGGACAAAAAGCTACATAGATATTGAATATGAAAAACATTTATCATAATAGGACAAAAAGCTACAGAGATATTGAATATGAAAAACATTTATCATAATAGGACAAAAAGCTACATAGATATTGAATATGAAAAACATTTATCATAATAGGACGAAAAGCTATACATAGAAATACATACATCACGTATGCATTTATACACAGGTGTACAAACATTAATGCATGCTTGCAAGTTGTTTGTCAATTTTTTTTTTGTCTCACCAAGAACATTGCAGAATTAATTTTTGCTTTATAACAACTTTCTCATAAACACTGATCATCTGCCTAACCTACCTGACTCTTACTGACTCAACGACCTGAATAACGAATTGAATAACACTAATTGTCTACTTGACCTACTTGATTACTACTGACTATTGGTTGAACAGGCCTAATAATGCAGACTGTCTGTTTGACCTACCTGACACCTGCTAACTATCACCTGAACGACCTCAATAACACTGATGTGCTTCACCTTCTGACTGAGTATCGCCAGAACGACCTCAATAACACTGATGCGCTTCACCTACTGAGTATCGCCTGAATGACCTCAATAACACTGATGTGCTTCACAAACTGACTGAGTATCGCCAGAACGACCTCAATAACATTGATGTGCTTCACCTACTGAGTATCGCCTGAATGACCTCAATAACACTGATGTGCTTCACCTGCTGATTGAGTATCGCCTGAACGACCTCAATAACACTGATGTGCTTCACCTACTGACTATCGCCTGAACGACCTCAATAACACTGATGTGCTTCACCTACTGACTGATGTGCTTCACCTACTGACTGTCGCCTGAACGACCTCAATAACACTGGTCTGCTTCACCAACGTGACACCTATTTACTATCGGCTGAACGATCTGAATGATACTAATCGATAAACTTAACACAACTGCTTGACTGACTCTCTGCGAAACGACCTGAATGACAATGATCGACTGCTTTATCTACATGAAACTGACTTAATAATATATGCAGAACGATCTAATTTACAATTCATTTTATATATCAATATGCCTGATAAATTATTAATAAGTATTTAATGAATTTCAATCTTAAGACATATCAACTTGCAAATGTTTATTTGCTATTTAATAACAATATATGAACGTTTTCGCCGTTTAGGGCATCTTCAGATATAACAAAAACATATAATCTGGACCTATAATAGTAAATTATGCAAATAACAAGGAATAGAGAACAATATATGTGTTACATGAAATTCATGAGCTTTATGTAAAATATGACATAATACAGGATGAATATTGAGATACTATTATAGGTCCAGATTATATGTTTTTGTTATATCTGAAGATGCCCTAAACGGCGAAAACGTTCATATATTGTTATTAAATAGCAAATAAACATTTGCAAGTTGATATGTCTTAAGATTGAAATTCATTAAATACTTATTAAGAACGATCTAAATTACACAGATATACTGCTTAATGAAATTGACTCTGAGTAGGTAACTGTGTGGTTACTGACTTAATTGACAATATTCCACTGTTTGATCGACCTGACACTGACTGACTACAGGCTGAAGAATCTGAATACCACTGACGGACTGTTTGATCGACCTGACACTGACTGACTACAGGCTGAAGAATCTGAATACCACTGGCGGACTGTTTGATCGACCTGACACTGACTGATTACAGGCTGAAGAATCTGAATACCACTGGCGGACTGTTTGATCGACCTGACACTGACTGATTACAGGCTGAAGAATCTGAATAACACTGATCTGCTGTTTGATCGACCTGACACTGACTGATTACAGGCTGAAGAATCTGAATACCACTGATCGGCTGTTTGATCGACCTGACACTGACTGACTACATGCTGAAGAATCTGAATACCACTGACGGACTGTTTGATCGACCTGACACTGACTGATTACAGGCTGAAGAATCTGAATAACACTGATCTGCTGTTTGATCGACCTGACACTGACTGACTACATGCTGAAGAATCTGAATACCACTGACGGACTGTTTGATCGACCTGACACTGACTACAGGCTGAAGAATCTGAATACCACTGGCGGACTGTTTGATCGACCTGACACTGGCTGACTACAGGCTGAAGAATCTGAATACCACTGACGGATTGTTTGATCGACCTGACACTGACTGACTACAGGCTGAAGAATCTGAATACCACTGGCGGACTGTTTGATCGACCTGACACTGACTGACTACAGGCTGAAGAATCTGAATACCACTGGCGGACTGTTTGATCGACCTGACACTGACTGACTACAGGCTGAAGAATCTGAATTCCACTGACGGACTGTTTGATCGACCTGACACTCACTGACTACAGGCTGAAGAATCTGAATACCACTGGCGGACTGTTTGATCGACCTGACACTGACTGACTACAGGCTGAAGAATCTGAATACCACCGATCGACTGCTTGAACGATCTTACACTGACTGACTACATGCTGAAAAAACTGAATACCACTGACGGACTGTTTGATCGACCTGACACTGACTGACTACAGGCTGAAGAATCTGAATACCGGATCGATTGCTTGATCGACCTGAGAGTGGCTTCCTTACTGACTGGCATTATTGACCTGCATCTAACTAACATGAATGAGGTTCACTGATTTACCAACCTGAATGACACTAAATTGGTTGACTATCTGATGCGGATGATTGTGACTTAGTGACTTAATGATATGACTGTTGAAGTGACCGGCAATTTTACTGGCCTCAATAAAACTGTCTGATTCTGATTGACGACTTGACACTGAGAACCGAAAAATACAGTTACTAAAATCTTTTACTGATTTTGTTAATACATAAGTCGCTTTGGATGCGTTCATAACGCACAATTTGTGAATCATGTCCTTAACAAGTAAACAAGCAGATGACAGAGCTACGAGTGGGTTAATTCTTCCCGCTACTTTAATGCCCATAAATTAATTTCACAGCTCTTGCATGCCTTCATAAATTCTTCCTTCTTTAACGTCATGAAAATTTTGTCGCTTTTAAAAGTTTCGTAATTCTCGTATGAGCTTCTTTCTGTAGAAAGACTAATTGTTATCATTGTTATGATAATCCCACGTATCCACACCTGTGGAGTAACGGTCAGCGCGTCTGGCCGCGAAACCAGGTGGCCCGGGTTCGATTCCCGGTCGGGGTTTTCCCTCAACCAAATACAAGCAAATGCTGGGTAACTTTCGGTGCTGGATCCCGGACTCATTTCACCGGCATTATCACCTTCATTTCATTCAGACGCTAAATAACCTAGATGTTGATACAGCGTCGTAAAATAACCCAATAAAATAAAAAATAATCCCACACGAACGTTTCTCAGCCAATGAACGAGCTCATTGACCCTAGAGTGACCAATGAGAATTGAATTACACTGATAGTTAAAATCATGCTGCTCAAAATTAACAAGTGATATTTTTTTCTTCTTACGTTCGTTTGTTTCATTTGTATCATCTCTGCCTCGATTTATCAGTAATCAAGGAATTACGTGAGACTCGCAGTCTCAAATAGATGCAGTTTATTAATACTGTTGCATGTTTATGAACTCATGGCTATGCATGGTAATTAATGTAGTTGTACACATATTATCGATGTTAAATACGTACAGAATATAAAGATATTAAAGTTATATCTATGAAATTAATTTCATTTCATTTCATTTGAAGATTCGTGAATCTTTTTTCGAGTCGAAAGGGATCCGCGATCACAAAATTTTGAGAATCCAGGATATGAAACGGCGTAATAATATTGCATTTCTTTCTGCAGCTGTAATGTAACTTATACAGGGTGTTTCAAAAATAGAGGAAATGATTTCAGGTATGTATTCCTCATATGTAGACAGTACGGAAAGTTCATTACAACATGTGTTCGGAAATGCTTGGTTTCCGAGTTATGGCCTTCAAAACAGTGATATTCACCGGAACGTTTTTCTTCCCGCAGGTAGTTGTCTTTACAGCAGATGTTCAAAAATGTCCATTTCCTGCTTGAATACAGGCCTCACATCGATGTCTCATGGCCCTGCGAACACTATCCCAAATTCCAGGAGTATTGCGTATTTCGTCACAACCTGCCACAATTCGATTCCGAAGCGATTCCATGTCAGGCACCGGAGACGAATACACCAATGATTTTAAATGGCCTCATAAGTAGAACTCGATAGCGTTGAAATCAGGTGAGCGTGGAGGCCAAGCAATTGGGCCACTTCTACCTATCCATCGATCAGGATACCTCTCCGGTACAAACGACGAGCCAGCGCAGCATTGTCCGCCTTACCGTACATGAAGTGCACTTCTGTCAGCTCCTGATTTGAGTACATGTC
Source organism: Periplaneta americana (assembly GCF_040183065.1). Lineage (NCBI taxonomy): Eukaryota > Metazoa > Arthropoda > Insecta > Blattodea > Blattidae > Periplaneta > Periplaneta americana. The sequence continues at coordinate 21,490,153 of NC_091119.1, forward strand.
GCACAGTACATCGTCAAACACAACACTCAAAGTACCCTTCACCTCGGAATTAACTGTCAGAGTGTCCTCTATTAATATCTTCTGTCACGGCACCTACCTGCGGGAAGAAAAACGTTCCGGTGAATATCACTGTTTTGAAGGCCATAACTCGGAAAGCAAGGATTTTCGGACACATGTTGTAATGACCTTTTTGTATTGTCTACATGTGAGGAATACATACCTGAAATTATGTCCTCTATTTTTGAAACACCCTGTATAATGGTAACTGAAGACAAAGGGTTTAGGGATGGGAATACAGCGAGATCTCATTCATTCATTCATGCATTCATTGTGTTCTGTCCAAGGACAGGTCCTTCACTGCAAACCAGCATTGTCCAATCTTTCCTATTTTCTGCCTTCCTCTTCGTCTCCCTACAAGATCCATATATCTTAATGTCATCTATTATCTGATACTTTCTTCTGCCCCGAACTCTTCTCCCGTTCACCATTCCTTCCAGTGCATCCTTCAGTAGACAGTTTCTTCTCAACCAGTGACCCAGCCAATTCCTTTTCCTGATCAGCTTTTAGCATCATTCTTTCTTCACCCACTCTTTCCAACACAACACAGCTTCTTTTCTTATTCTGTCTCTCCACTTCACACGTTCCATTCTTCTCCATATCCACATTTCAAATGCTTCTCATCGATTCTCATCACTTCGTCGTAATGTCATTGTTTCTGCCTCATACAATGCTACACTCTAGAGATGGGTAAAAATAGCTGTAACAGTTTATTTGAAACTGTTTCACAATTGAAACTGTTTCGTATCGAAACAGTTTCGTGATATAACCTGTTCCAACTGTTCCAAAGAGAGTTACACTTCTCCAGTGATCACTTCAACGTCCCACATGGTTCCAAGAGATAAACAGTTCAATTTCTAAACAGTTTTCTTCTTCTTTGTTGTCTGCAAAGGCCACGTCTAGCGCTATCATTGACCTTCAATCGAAAGTAGATATAATATCCATGGTCCACACGCTCTTCATGCAACAGTAGACTAATGAGGATCGCGAAATTTAATTGTACGAATCAAATTCCCTAATAAATCTGATATTAATTATTAGCTGTCCATTGATGGAGAATATGTTCATGGTGCCCTAACATAGCGTTAATTATTAATATACCGCGAAAAATATCATCGGCTAATGTTATTAAATTCTCCTAGGGTTATTTGCATTATTTTTACTAAAATCGATTTATTTTGAATTGCAGTTAATTACTGTACCCTTAACAGTAACCTACGAAAAATGACTTTCGTTGTCATAATACACTGAACAGCTGATTTAAAGGCGATTCAAGGGCTTTGAAACATGTTCCCGAAGCAGATGAGAGGTTGGAACAGTTGGCACTGATGTTGCAAACATATTCTTATGAAACTGTTTCTTTGAAACTGTTATTTTGGAACAGCTTCGTTCATGAAAAAATTACAGTCGAAACTGTTTCTCAAAAAGAACAGTTTATCCCATCTCTACTACACTCCATGCAAAGCTTTTCACTAGTTTCTTAGTTCTTATCCCAGAGGTCAGCAGAAGATGCTCCTTTTTCTATTAAAAGGTTCCTTGGCTATTCTTATCCTCCTTTTGACTTCCTGGCAGCAACTCATATACTACTTATACAGAGTGATTTATATAGAACTGACACATTTCTTTCATTAATTGTTTCAAAACGAATTGTGCTAGCGACAACTTATTATACCTAAAATGTAGAGGAATTTTGGGAGATTAAGTAACCCCATAGAAAGAAGTCCGGCGTTGTCAAATCCGGAGATCTCGGTGGCCACAGGTTCCTGGAAATTATTCGGTCGTCAAAGAAACTTGCAATTACTGTAGTTCCATGGATTCATTTGATGTGTGGCATGTAGCGCCATCTTGCTGAAAATATCCTTGACTCAGCTCTACATCGTCCAGTTGCTCAACAAACAAAAAGACAAACGTCTTAATGATTTTTTGGGTGACTGCTCCAGTCGTGCTCTTACGTCAACAACAACCGTGGGAAGCCTAGATGAACGATGCTTGCCCTTTTTACTCACCAGAGATCCAGTTGTTTCCAATTTGTTTACCAGTCCCAGTATTGTGTTTCTTTTGGGAGGATTGCGAATACCAAATTCTCTCTGGTATGCCCTTTGAGTAGCTGTAATTGAATTCGTAACCCAGTATTGCTTCACAAGGAAGAGTCGTTGATTTAATGTGTACTGCATTTTCACGTTGACACAAAATGTCGAAAACAGCTGCCAACAATAGGAATAAAACATAAACATCTGCGCATCTAGTGCTGCCAACAATAGGAATAAAACATAAACATCTGCGCAACTAGTGACAAGGAATCGAAATTCCAGAACATTCTGCTAAATTTGGTGCTAAAATTGGGTCAATGCTGCCAACAATAGGAATAAAACATAAACATCTGCGCATCTAGTGACAAGGAATCGAAACTCCAGAACATTCTGTTTAATTTGGTGCTAAAATTGGATCATTGAATGAATTTCCAAAGGAATAATTAAAGAAAGAAATGTATCAGTTCTATATAAATCACTCTGTAGTACAACTCAAGTATCTGAAGCTGTCCACTTGCTCTACTGCCTCATTTAGAATTCGAAAGTTTACTTTGTTCATTTTTCTTCCTATGACCATGGACTTTCTCTTATTAACATTTATCTTCATCCAATACAGCTCACAGCTGTAATTTAGCTCCAGTAGCAGATCCCTTAGTATCTGCCTCTAGATTATTTTGATACATAAATATATCACTTGTTACATATTGCGAATACATGAGTTAGATTTGGGACAAATATATTAGTAATTCTTTATTACGTATATTCAATACAAATTGTATATGAAATGTTCTTATTTTACACATGTAAAAGATATAAAAGCATAGGGCACTTCAGCGAACAAAAAATTTCGTTCAAGATCTTCTCTCCAGACCAAGCCAAAATCCGCCTTTCAAGCCAAAGCCGAAACCTGTTTGCACTATTTTCATGGGAATAGGCGTCTTGGGCACCACCTTAATGTTAAACCTGGAAAGCAGGTTTGTCAGAGCAAGTTTGGTCTCCATCAGCGCGAAACGATTGCCTGAAACAGAAAATCGTAACAATGATAACTGGTATAAAATTTTCGTTGCAGCATAATTTAAAGAATTCTGATGTTGTGCCCATCTCCACCTGCATTTCCGGTTGCACAGATTTTTTTTCCTAATGGTACTATATACAGGATGATTCACGAGGAGTTAAGACTGGTTCAGAATAAACTGGGAACAGAAACGACAACGAGAACGGAAATAATGTTAAAATAAACGTATTTAAATATGAGCATTCACAATTAACTATTGTGAATGTTCACATTTAAATGCATTTATTTTAATAATATTTCCGTTCTCGTTCTCGTTTCCGTTCCCGGTTTATTGTGAACCAGCCTTTACCGCCACTTACGGAGATTATTTTTTGGAGACATTCTGAGTAAGAACTGCCATTAAACATGAGTCCTATTCTCAATATTTTCACAGAGTTACACTAATTTGAAATCCATACCTGTGGAGTAACGGTTAGCGTGTCTAGCCGTGAAACCAGACCCGGGTTCGATTCCCGGTCGGGGAAAGTTACCTGGTTGAAGTTTTACCGGAGTTTTCCCTCAACCCAATATGAGCAAATGCTGGGTAATTTTCGGTGTTGGACCTCGGACTCATTTCACTGGCATTATCAACTTCATCTCATTCAAACGCTAAATAACCTAAGCTGTTGATAAACGTCGTAAAATAACCTACTAAAAAAACTAATTTGAAATTGTTAAAAAAATACCTGTTTTCTTCAGTTTAAGGGTAAAAGAATGTTACAAATATATAATGAACTATTCAGAAGTATACTTTCTTTAATTGGCTAGTGTTCTGAAGCTAAAAATGTGTTGTTAATTCCTTAGTTGTTTTGTGCAGAATTATTTTTCTCAATTTTTAACTAAAAATTACGTTATTCTTACACACTTATCATTATCACAATAATTGTTACGGATCACACGACTTGTAACAACTTGATTCTTTACAGTTCAATTTTACATCCTAAGGCCCGGTTTCTTCAACCTTTGTTAAAATGCAACTAACATAGCGTTAATTAACTGTAAGTTAAAAGTATGAATTGCTGTTAAAAATATTGCGTTTCTTCAACTTTACTTTTCACATTTTAACATTCCGTTTGTTAACTCTCTGTTAGGACCAGAGATTCTAGAGTTTAACCATAACCTATAACCAAGTATAGGCTCACTTCTGTTTTCTGAACTCTGACAATTGCGATTCTCGCTTGTTTCCTTTGTTTGATTCAGAGAGGATAGAAGTCTTTCTATTCTCTCAGGTTTGATTCATAATTCTTTCCACGTCTGTATCACAATAGCGTGGAGCGGCTTATTGGTATTGCTGTTGTGAAATGGAAAACACTGGAACTAAAAGAAATCTTGGGACTAATTTCTCTTCATTTGAAAGAAATATTCTGCTGGAAATTATTTCGCAGTATAAACTAATAGTTGAGAATAAACAAACAAACGGATCTAAGTTGAAAGCGAAAAGTGAGCTTGGCAGAAAATAGCCTATACCTTTGTATGAACTTCTGTTCTGTCAAATCACAGTAATCGTCCGCTCTGTTTATGTATTCATGGATATCATTTTCTAAATAATCCAGATATACAAGTTCAGAATATGCCATTAGGAAAGTTCAGGATAACAGGCAGGATTTGGAATTGAACGGGTTACATCACCTTCTTGTCTAAGCGGATGACGTGAATATGTTAGGAGAAAATACACAAACGATTAGGAAAAACACGGGAATTTTACTTGAAGCAAGTAGAGCGATCGGTTTGGAAGTAAATCCCGAAAAGACAAAGTATATGATTATGTCTCGTGGCCAGAATATTGTACGAAATAGAAATATAAAAATTGGAGATTTATCCTTCGAAGATGTGGAAAAATTCAAATATCTTGGAGCAACAGTAACAAATATAAATTACACTCGGGAGGAAATTAAACGCAGAATAAATATGGGAAATGCGTGTTATTATTCGGTTGAGAAGCTCTTATCATCCAGTCTGCTGTCAAAAAATCTGAAAGTTAGAATTTATAAAACAGTTATGTTACCGGTTCTTCTGTATGGTTGTGAAACTTGGACTCTCACTCTGAGAGAGGAACATAGGTTCAGGGTTTTTGAGAATAAGGTGCTTAGGAAAATATTTGGGGCTAAGCGGGATGAAGGTACAGGAGAATGGAGAAAGTTACACAACACAGAACTGCACGCATTGTATTCTTCACCTGACATAATTAGGAACATTAAATCCAGACGTTTGAGATGGGCAGGGCATGTAGCACGTATGGGCGAATCCAGAAATGCATATAGTGTGTTAGTTGGGAAACTGGAGGGAAAAAGACCTTAAGGGAGGCCGAGACGTAGATGGGAGGATAATATTAAAATGGATTTGAGGGAGGTGGGGTATGATGATAGAGACTGGATTAATCTTGCACAGGATAGGGACCGCTGGCGGGCTTATGTGAGGGCGGCAATGAACCTTCGGGTTCCTTAAAAGCCATTTGTAAGTAAGTAAGTAAGCATACAAGTTCAGCATCTAACGCACCAGCCATATTGGATACTTCTATGCTAACAGAGAGTTAAATGATTTAACTGCATGAAATTGGGCAGTTAAATTAACATAGATTTTAACAGCCTGTTAGTATTAACAGTAGTTGAAGAAATGCTTCAACTGTTAAGTTTACAGTTAAAATGGAATAACACACTGTTATAATTTAACAAAGGCTGAAGAAACCGGGCCTAAGTCCTACAGAGTTTACAAGAATGACGTGATTTGTAACTATTGTTGTGTTAAATGAGCTCCGTAAATGTGTATTGTAATACCATAGCACACGGAGTGTAGTGTGAGTTCAGCGTGCCTTCAGACAGGAGTTTCAACATGCGGACCTACTGACAAGACGATTCTGAGATGATACGATACACACCAACTACATTCCTGTGTGTTCGCCATAACTCTCTAAATGCTGCAGAATTCACGCTGAGTTAAAATGTATACATTCACACCATTTAACACAATTTTCTTCTATCCAACAATACCAGAATTACAAGCGAAAGAGCAGGAACAGCGTACTACGCATAGTTACAAAATTTTAGCAGTTTATAATCACGGAATGCTTCTGTGTTCACAGTGTATAACGATGAAAATCTATTTTCGTTTTGATCGACATAATCAACGCAATCTCTTCACAGCTATATACAAGAGATATAACAAATCTGACTCACATTCGGGGTATATACGCTTTAAATACTCACCAATGCACATTCTGGGTCCCATACCGAAAGGCATGTATGTCAGAGGATTGATTTTGTGTTTGTTGTCATCGCTGAATCGTTCGGGGTCGAAACGGTCTGGATCAGGGAAGTAGTTAGGATCAAAATGCAGTCCAATTATGGGGATAAACACGCTGTCTCCTGGTATCAGTTCCATGGGAGGATCAGCTTGGAGCGTGTAGTTTCTAACACAGACTCTATCAGCTCCCGGGGAAGGATGCATTCTCAGAGTTTCTGTGAAGTATAATACAGTAGTTTTACGTAACACAAGATGTTTCAAAGTTTACCATACTTAGGCCCAATTTTATAAAACTCTCTGACTAAAGATCAACTTTGATCGAAGATCGGAAAGTGAACCGAGTTCAGACACTTCTTCTATTGTATAAAACATTTCTGCGATTAAATTACCTTGGTTCAAATGCAATCTAAGTTCACGTAAAAAGGATTTGGCAACATCGCATAAACAGGTGAAGTATGTGATGCTCAGACCATTTTGTACAGGTTTGTTCAGTGTTGCCAATCTAGCTACTTTAACTCTTTTCCACGACAATTTCTTTTAACTTTTATATTGCTTAAATAGGGATTTAGCGACCTTTTTAGCACCTCATAGTGACAAAATTTAATCTTTCTTTGTTGATAATGAGAAATATAGCAACTTTATAACTACTTTTTAGCAACTTTCCGCACACTCTGTTGGAGACACTGGTTTCTTTGTGCATTGTAAATAATGGCGGACAATAAGATGAAGGTTGACTGTTCTCCAAATTATCATGTTATGGTGTCTGATACTGCTAAACGTAATAAAGCTTTATAAAACGACAATTTTCGTTTAGTAATACAGTTAATTGAAAATTTATGTACCTATCATATCCATTAATAATTAGTGGTTTTAAACAAAATATAATTGTAGGTTATGTTATTTGATACTGCTGAACACGATAGAGCCTTATAAAATATAAGATTGTTTGTGTATTAAGGCAATAAATTGAAATATATATATATATATATATATATATATATATATATAAATGTACCTACCATATCTAATAATAATAATAATGGATATTTTATTTGCACAATCTGTCGCTCGTATATTTCAAACAGAAAAGAAATAACTGAACTTGGATCAATTAACTTAATAGGAGAAATTTCTTCAGTCAAAGTTGACTTTAGTTTGAGACAAATTAATCTCAGATTAGACTTTATACAACACAAAATTCCAAGTTCAGCTAGAACGAGGATCAATTTAACCTCTGATCCAAGATTAAATAGTTTATACAATCGGCCCTTAGAAAATAACCTACATTTACATTTTAACAGCGTATGACTTTCTTAGTGTCATGGAACAGAAGTAGAGACCTCGAAAGAAAAACTTTAGCTGACTGGTGTATTCCTCCAAAGGAAGTCACTGTTTACCACAGACCTTAATGTCACAGTGCACATTGAACTTTGCAAGCTCCTTTTCAGAATAAAAAAGTATTGTAATATTGGGAAAAAGGAATTGAAACTGACGAAAATGTCTTGAATCTCTCTTTCAGAAAGTTGTTTTCGGCAAGCTCTCTGCCTATGTACGCGTACAGTCTTTTCTTACAAACTTTTCTTAAAAATTACAATGTATTGAAGTACTAACCACTTAATCGGGAAAGTTCTGAACTGATGACTCACCGGACACAACCATGTCGAGGTACTTCATCCCATTCAGAGCCTCGTATGAGAACTTGCCACCGCCCTCACGAAGAGTCTCGTCGATCTCTTTCTGAAGTCTAGTTTGTATATCTTGATCCACTGCCAAGTGGTAACAGACGAAGCAAATGAAGGTGGAAGCTGTGTCGAAGCCGGCCAGGAAGAACACCACGCACTGGGCCACCACGTCTTCGTCGTCCAGCACTGTGGTACAACATAGATTGCAGTCTTTGTTACACTTCAGATGTGTGTGAGATAAGAGTTGTTAAAGTCTGTGTCATAAATCTTGTCTCACTGTGAAAAGAGAGAGAAAGGAGATATGTCTTACCTCGTCTGTGTTGTTATTGCGATGGGGGGGGGTGAAACGATGCCAGTGGCGGAAGAGACTAGTGGATACATTCTGTAGCGCAAAATAAAGTAACAAAATATCTCTCTTCGTACTGTATAGTTCCGTCACTAAGCTTGTCTTTCAAGAAACTGAGTTCCGGTAGCCTGTACAATAACAAGGTTTTGAAAGGAATCCTGAACATTTACAACCCTCCTATAATCTCCACCCTCATTTGAAGGGACTTGGTTTTATTGCTACTGAGACAAGATAAATCTTACCAGGTACAGGCGTTTAATAAAAAAATCCCTTTGAAGAGGAGGTTATAAAGCGGAATAATGTCCTGTAAGCATTTTCCCATGTCTGTAACATTATTCTTGTACTTATTAAAAAGTTGCTACAAACAAATCAGAATTTAAATGTGTAGCCTACATTGCAACCGCACTTCAATATTTTCTTCAAAAGTCTCCTTAGAAAAAAGGATCGAAGACTGAATGAAGAGTAATGGAGCCATGTCTTAATTTAGTGTTAAAAATCGCAGAATTCGATCCTGAGAATATTTCTTAAGTATAAAACTTTCTTTTCTTCCATACGTCCTAAGTAAAGTTCCAAAATAGCATTCTTGTGAAATATAATGTATTGTTGTCACGCCAGGAGAAGGCGGCTGAAGTACTTAGACTGGGCGGAGGGGAAACAGTCGCGCATGCGCACCGCGCTGTTCACTGCAATATTCCTGTTTCACAAACATCTACTGCACGTGTCTATGAATCTTTGCGACTTTGTGAAAATAATAGTGGGGTTTTTACTGTAGTGTTTTATTAGTTTCAACAAGACAATTGTTTTCAGTATACCACATTTCTTGTATTGATTTAGTTATCTTTTGCTTTTCGTGTTAATAGTGTTGATAATAATATAGTTAATAGAATGTATGTTATTGTATACTGTTATTTAGGTTTATAGCAGTTTTTTGTTTATTGTAAATATGTCGACAAAGAGGAAACAAGGATTGACAATCTATAGCGAAGAAAGGAATATTATTAGAAGTGCAAAATAATTCTGTGATGAAGAAAAAGAACAACAGTGCCTTTGCATTCCTCTTACGAAACCTACAGCAAAGGTAGAAAAGTACTCTAATCTATCCACAAGAACAATACAGCGTATAAGGAATGAAATGAAAGACTGCACAGAAAAAAGTGCGTTGTCGACACCTGAGGGAGAAAAAAAATGTAAACGTCCAGACTACCGAAACGCAAATGTAGATGACTTCGACGGGAGATTGACAAAAAAGATATAATTGAGAATTTTTATTTGAAAAAGAAAGAGGGCCACCGTCGTAGCTGAGGAGGTAGCGCGTTTGCCTGCTGATCTGCAGTTGTGCTCGGGAGAGAGTTCGATTCCCGTTTGCGCTGACTACCTGGTTGGGTTTTTTCCGAGGTTTTCCCAAGCGGTAGGCGAATGTCAGGTAATCTATGGCGAATCCTTGGTTTCATTTCGCCAAATACCATCTCGCCATCATCAATTCAATCGACACTGAAGAAGCTGGTAGTTATTACAGTGTCGTTAAATAAGAAGTAAAAAAATAGTACCAAGCTGCAACAAACGTTTACCCTTTTACAAGAGAAAATTGATTTGAAATGAAAGACAACATTAAGACGAATACTGAAGAAAAAGGATTTCAGGTGGAAGAAGTGTGCAGCAAAAAAAATTGAGGAAAACGCTGTAAATTAGAATACGTGAAGATATCTACAGCAAATAAGAAAGCTTAGGAAAGTGGAAAAACCGATTTTGTATCTGGACGAAATGCGGATAGATAGGCCTACCAATTTAACGTTTCCCAAGTGCTGGCAGGATAAAAATGTTACGGGAGTTTTGACTACCGTAAATGTGTCCAGAACACTCATTGTTGTCCATCAGGTGGGGCTAATGGCTTTGTTGAGAGATTCGAATTAATATACACGGCTGGAACATAAACAGACGATTATCGTGGACAGATCATACTCCAGAAATTTTGAAAAATGTGATAATGATAGTCATAGCGACAGCACCGAAGATGCGGAATCTTTTATGTCTGACTCCGTTCCCTTGCAGCCAAGTAAGTGGACTGATGTTTTCAGGTCAGAGTGTAGCGTAAAGTTCCCCCGTCCCGCCTATCTACTCCCCGCGCCAACTCGTAGCGCGAAGACAGTAATACAGATTGATGTTCAGACGTATTTCATCACAAAGCTTTTATAAAATACGAAATTAAGAGCGAAGAAATACTTGAACCTGGGAACTATTTTTATCACCAGGTAGCGCATTTGTGTTTCCAAATGTACAGCGGATCGAGTAGTTTCTTCTGGTACATCCCTTACGTCACATGGACTCATAAGCAGGGTAGAAATGCAAACAGGAACGCATAGACTATTAATTATAGTACAATACAGACACTCCATTGTCAATGACGTTCAAGCAAAACACCAAGTTACGACTATATTGTGATCTGATTCTAATACTGAATAAGTTGAATTTTCATTCAGACTTTTGTGTTTATAATTTTAATTTATCAATCTATGTTAGATTGTGTTTAATTTTGATCTGTATTTTTAAATAATTTTTTAAGTGGGCTCGTTTCTGAACACAAGTTTGTCCCATTCCAATGTCGCTAGAGCCTAAATTAATTTAACTTAATTTGTAAAATATACAATATTTATTTCTTCTTTACTTTATTTCTTTCAAAAGAATACCTCCAGCAAGATCTACGTTACAGTTGGTTATATTCGAATTTCGGAAGGACTATTTCAGCATAAGAAATGGAAACATTCTGTGATTTATGTGAAATGATGACCTGTTCTGTATTGTAATGTATTATAAATATGCCCCTGTAATATCATGTGACATAGAAAAAAATATTCTTTTAGTTTAAACAAATTTTATGTGACGTTCGTAAAAGATTTGCATTCCATAACCTCAGAATGTATGTTTTCGTTCACTGCAACGCGTATAGATTTTGATAAATGAATTATTTGTATATATTGTGTAAAATATTAATATTGTTACTTTGTATATTGATTTTTGTTATTATAATTATGTCCCTATAACGTCATGCAACAAATTTTATGTGACGTTCGTAAAAGATTTGCATTCCATAACTTCAGAATGTATGTTTTCGTTCACTGCAACGCGTATAGGTTTTGATAAATGAATTATTTGTATATATTGTGTAAAATATTAATATTGTTACTTTGTATATTGATTTTTGTTATTATAATTATGTCCCTATAACGTCATGCAACAAGTTTTATGTGACGTTCGTAAAACATTTGCATTCCATAACCTCAGAATGTATGTTTTCCTTCACTGCAACGCGTATAGATTTTGATAAATGAATTATTTGTATATATTGTGTAAAATATAAATATTGTTACTTTGTATATTGATTTTTGTTATTATAATTATGTCCCTATAACGTCATGCAACAAATTTTATGTGACGTTCGTAAAACATTTGCATTCCATAACCTCAGAATGTATGTTTTCTTTCACTGCAACGCGTATAGATTTTGATAAATGAATTATTTGTATATATTGTGTAAAATATTAATATTGTTACTTTGTATATTGATTTTTGTTATTATAATTATGTCCCTATAACGTCATGCAACAAGTTTTATGTGACGTTCGTAAAAGATTTGCATTCCATAACTTCAGAATGTATGTTTTCGTTCACTGCAGCGCGTATAGGTTTTGATAAATGAATTATTTGTATATATTGTGTAAAATATTAATATTGTTACTTTGTATATTGATTTTTGTTATTATAATTATGTCCCTATAATGTCATGCAACAAGTTTTATGTGACGTTCGTGAAACATTTGCATTCCATAACCTCAGAATGTATGTTTTCGTTCACTGCAACGCGTATAGATTTTGATAAATGAATTATTTGTATATATTGTGTAAAATATAAATATTGTTACTTTGTATATTGATTTTTGTTATTATAATTATGTCCCTATAACGTCATGCAACAAATTTTATGTGACGTTCGTAAAACATTTGCATTCCATAACCTCAGAATGTATGTTTTCTTTCACTGCAACGCGTATAGATTTTGATAAATGAATTATTTGTATATATTGTGTAAAATATTAATATTGTTACTTTGTATATTGATTTTTGTTATTATAATTATGTCCCTATAACGTCATGCAACAAATTTTATGTGACGTTCGTAAAACATTTGCATTCCATAACCTCAGAATGTATGTTTTCGTTCACTGCAACGTGTATAGATTTTGATAAATGAATTATTCGTATATATTGTGTAAAATATAAATATTCTTACTTTGTATATTGATTTTTGTTGTTATAATTATGTCCCTATAACGTCATGCAACAAGTTTTATGTGACGTTCGTAAAACATTTGCATTCCATAACCTCAGAATGTATGTTGTCGTTCACTGCAATGTGTATAGATTTGATAAATGAATTATTTGCATATATTGTATAAAATATAAATATTGATAATTTGTATATTGATTTTTGTTATAATAATTTTGACCTTATAACGTCATGTAATGTAGGAAGAACATTTTCTTAGCTTAAACAATTTTTTTACTGACAATTAAGGTCAAAGATATGAATTTCATAAATAATTGATTAAATGGCGATCTTACTCGTGTTAATTGTGTAAGCATGTGCGGCTTACAGCTGTTTCGGCGCTTTTTCACACCATCCTCAGAGCCTACTAGATCTCGGCGTCATCTCGAACTTCGCTGCCTGTTGCGTAGGTGCGTTCGATTGTTGAAATTTCAGAACACACACACTATTTGACACCTCATTTCAACACTTTTCAACAATGAACGCAACCACACAACAGGCAGCGAAGTTCGAGATGACGCCGAGATCTAGTAGGCTCTGAGGATGGTGTGAAGAAGCACCGAAACAGCTGTAAGCCGCACATGCTTACACAATTAACACGCGTAAGATCGCTATTTAATCAATTATTTATATTCAAGTGTTAAAAGTAGTGCACGAAAGATTCAACATGAATTTCATAACCTCAGAGTATATGTTTCGTTCACCGTAACGGAACTGATTTTGTTACATTAATTAATTGCATATAATGTATATAGAGTATATACAGTTAATGTGTATCATGTTTACTCTTATGTTCTATAATAAGATATACTACTTCAGTATTATTATCTAATTATATTTCCTGTCATATGTAGCACTAATATTTTGTAGAGCGCTAGTGTCGAAGTTTTAGTGCGTTTATACTGGACAGACAATTTCAATTTAGTAGCAATACCATTTACAGTTGTCATGATCCATTATTATTATTATTATTATTATTATTATTATTATTATTATTATTATTATTATTATTATGCAGTGAATCATACCTTTCGTAGCGTCCTGACGTAAGCATTTAGCGTCAGAGATTGAACTCTGAACGGCCAGGATGTACTAACCGATAACTTATCTAACTTGTTTGGGAACGAAAATGCGCTGCTTGATTATCACATAGATCTGCTTACCTCTTCTCCCACTTCTGGCCTGTTGTTCTGTAGAGTTCTCGTCTTGCAGATTTCCTTTCTGGGCCTGCATCAACAATTGAAGCAAGTCCGGCCTAACAATGCCTTCTCTCTCCCTCGTCGCTATTGTGTCCTTCACCAAGGAACTGAAGAAGTCGCAGATTCTATTGGGAAGTATGCTGATACCAAGAAACTAAACGGAAAAATATACGAGTGTATTGGGATTAAAAGTATGGAAGTCGACAGAAAAGAGATACATGTGCATAGAAGGAAGGTACACGATAAGAGAAAAAGCAAATGAAGAAATTGAAACTTGGGAGCAAGAAAAAAATAGAAACGAAAGTGTAAAAATAAGATAGGAATTGAAGAATAAGAAAACGAAACCTAGGAACATAAAAGAAAAGAGGACAGATAGAAAGGTTAAATGGGGTAAGAAATCTAGAGATGAGAAATAGAAATGTAAGGGAAGGGAACAGTGGTGATACAACGTCTTAAAAGAACCAAATAAAAAAAAGAGAGAAGGAAACGAGGAAGGAATAAGGTAAAGAAGACAAGGGAAATAAAAATGATTAGTAAAGGAGAAGGAAATGAAAACAAAGAGATAATAAATATAAATGAGACTGCAAAAGAATCAGGAGGGGAAGAAGGAAACAGAAAATGATGACCAGAAATAAGTGAGAGAAAAACAAAATAATAATAATAATAATAATAATAATAATAATAATAATAATAATAATAATAATAATAATAATAATAAAGGCCAGGAGCGAAAGAGTATATGAAATAATAATGAGAAGGATGTGAAAACAAACTGAAGTAAATGAAAACAGAAACATGAGTACGGGAAAAGAAACCTTTGTAAAAGACAAGAAACGGAAAGAACGAGAGGAAAATAGAGAGACAGTAAGATAAACACGAGCAAACAAGTAACATTAATAGAGGAGGAAAGAAAGCAGGATGAGGTGAACTAGGGAGGTAGGAGCGAGAGTAGAGGGAGAATGTAAAGACGAGAGTGGAAGAGTAGGTTGTAACTCTGTCAAAATGGTAAACGTGTTTGAGAGAAAACATAAGAAACTAAAGGAAAGAAACAATTAGGAACTGTTAACACGGTATCAATGGAAAGATTAGAGCTGAGCCAAAGACGCACAGAGGTGAATGCACTTCCTCGCTAGAGAGGAGGTTACTACGCATACCAATGCTTGGCTCAGGTTTAACCGAAAACTCGAAGAAGAAAAGTTACTTCCTCCCTTTCTCCCTTCCGTCGGCCATTACAGAGGAGATTGTTACCAAGGTCTACTGCGCATATTTATGTTTGGCTCAGGTCTTACCTTCCCAGCTGTAAGTACAGGGACATCAATTTATTTTTACTAATATTTTTAATATCAACCTGGCTATATCTTTGGATTAAAGATCTAGAACCGGAAACTAGGTATAGGAGGGAAGAAAAGTAGTTCATCCATTTACGTAAACTAGGAAATATCGCGATTTTGAGTTTGATAATTTTCATTACGTTTTCGTTTAATCAAAATACAGTACAGTATTAACAATAAGTGTTTTTACTCACGAACAGAGTTATCCATGCGAACATATTCATTATGCAGTGTATATTACACTGTCTACAGCACATTAGCGTACACTATAGAGAATGAAGTTAAATTGAAAAATAATCATAATATGGATATTTAAACACATTTTTTTAATGGTGGCCGTTCATTTCGATACAGACTTCAGTTCGTTTGTGCATATTATCGCACTATAGACTAATTCCAATTACCAGTTTCGTCCTTCGTACGAGTAACTCATTTTGAAATAATTCTATACATACACAAAAGAGTACCTTACGTACTGTAAATTCAATCTTCACTTCTGCCCGATCCGAAAAGATAAAATTACTCAGAAATGCTATCTACTGTCCGTTCAAGTGATTTGGTCGCAGGGTCGTAGCAGGGGGGGGGGAAATCACGTGACAGTTAATTACTTAACGAGGCCCTTTTGTTTAAGTTATTTTAAATAGTTGTATAATATTACGTAGACGTCCAATTCCTAACAGAAATTAATGTTTTCAGAAAAGAGCTAAGACAGCCCAGCTACTAGACTTTACAGAGGGGCGAACAGAAGTAGGTGGGGGAAATCGGGATGCGACGTAAGCAAACGGACGACAATACCTGTGCGAAAATATGATTCAATATTGAAAGTTCTTTCGTCACTGAAAAACGTGAACATTTTTCTGGAACGCACTATACTCACTAATTCAGTACTGCATACGCGGCCTTGGTTCTGTGTGGAGGACGCTTGGAGTTTACTAGTAGAGGGGTGGGAGTGAAGTACATTCAAAAACTCAGGTACAATAAAAATTGAAGTAAAAATAAAATGATGTCCCTGTATAAAGAGTTAAAGGGCAGTAGTATAGTACATTTTATAGCAGTGCCATGTTAGGTAGTCAATGTAGGAGATAGATAATGAGTTACGACTATTGTATGTGTGAACTTCTATGACAATTAAGGATAAACACCTTGCGAATTGCGTGTACTGATACTTATATACTAGTTACTGCAAAATTCCTTGGACTGACCTTCATTAATTTAGGCATAGACATTACAAGAAGTACTTTCAATATGCCGAAATTACAAGTTTCTTGTCCCATTAAAAAGAACTCATTTTTGGGCTGTTTCAATGAGTCTACACCAAGACCAAAAGCAGTTGTAGCTATGACGTCATTTGTGTATCTGTTGAAGAAGTTCTTGAGTTCCAATATCAGCGTATTTCCATCTGCAAAAATGTGATGCATAATATACTAATATGCGAGTTTAGGCGCCCAATTTCAAAAATTAGTTTTTCTGATGTGATTTAATGAATCTGTGAATGAAGGATTATTGGATCGATAACTTTTGTGATTCTTTTACGATGATTCGTGGTTTCTCTTGAACGGGCGACTAAACAGTGAAACAAATCCTTTTTGGCTCAGAAAAATCAGCCATCCTTCATTAAACATCACTTCATGATCCGAAAGTTCGTGTTTGGCTAGTTGTTAGCGCAAGAATAATTGGTAGCCTACAGACTCAGAAACAAAACTTGGAAGTAAGTACTGAGCGTGCCAAGTATCTTATAACTAGAACTTGGAAAATTCAGGTGGCTCAAATTTTGTATCTGGATCTATACAATATTTTTATAACGACAAAATATTCATACCGGTACATTTAAATAATTCTGAACTAGTTTCTCGAGGAACTAACAAAAGAAATTCAGTAGAGCGTCTCGTTTAGGCACAGTGAAAACGTAAGAAAAGTGCAGGTAACGTGTGGGAGAGGACGAACTGTACGATAAACACGAGGGATGCACAAGGTTTTAGTTACAACATTTATGGCGGAGCAATAATTGAAATTATATTTTCCAAAAACACACAAAACAAAAGAACACAAATTGCATAACGTTATCATAGACACATTTTAACAAACAAGCAATTGTAACGTTGAAATAATTCAATATAAAAATCAAATTTTGCTACTTACTCAAGCATAATATTTTACGGTAATGAATTTTATTCTCTGTATGACACATAATATCACCGTCTTCTGTGGCCGAATTAACAAAACTACAGCATATTGGTCTGAAGTGACAACTGTTTCCTAAACGTAATTACGGGCTATTCCATATGAAATCGATCAGTAAAAAACCTCGCATTTTTTATACTCTAATTTTTTCCCTATTTATACAAGGTGCTGAGGA
This sequence comes from Periplaneta americana, assembly GCF_040183065.1. NCBI lineage: Eukaryota > Metazoa > Arthropoda > Insecta > Blattodea > Blattidae > Periplaneta > Periplaneta americana. The sequence goes on from NC_091119.1 coordinate 21,507,769, forward strand.
GAGTGTATTTGCAAAAATATACTATCGAAAGTCAATCGGTTTTCGTGTTGTTGAGCGATAAATTTAGCGTATTTTATAAAAACAAGCCTCTTTCAGCGCTCAGAACTCTGGAACCATTTACTGCAGAACATTGAATGAGAGCTCATTTTGAACCTGACATTTGGGAGAAGTAATCCTTATTTTTATTTTATAGAGAGAGACAGATAATCTGATTTTACTTACTTTTAGGCTTTTTGCCCATTTGTAAAAATGTAAAGAAATATTGAAAAAAAAAACTTGCATTATTAAGAGGGATTCGGCATTGTTTGCTTAGTGTCACGGCAATAAGTTTCGGGGGTATTAAATAAATTATTTTCACATCCTAGACTTGAAAGGCGCAACACAGTGCACACTGGCCGAGAGATGAAGATAAGCGAGCATTGGGCGTCATTTTACTCCTGTGTTTATGGAAACCTGTGATAAAGCTAGCTCAGTTATGCGCTACTAGACGAAACATCACGTGTTTATGTCTCCTGGCCTTGCTTGCCTAGGCTAGCTCCCGCCTCACAGTCAGCTGGTTAGCTCACGCGCGTACTATTTATTTTCTTTATTTGATTTTGCAATACTTTCTTATTAACGTTGCACCAGTAAAAAATATGTGTTTATTTGTACTTTGAATGCGGAATCTAACCATATATTTTAAAAATATTTTTTCGTGGGCAAAGGTGTCTTAATTAAGAAAAATATAAATTTTTCCATTTCCATAAAAAGTAAGAAAAGCTGTTTACATGTCAATATAAACTTTAATTTCTCAGCATCAAAATAAACCATGATTTTGATAATTGGGTGAAAAGGTTTCGGAGCCACAACAGTTTAAAGTTGCTAATTTTATGAAAATACGATAAATTTAAATATTTTTAATTTAAACACTATGAAGTTCTGCTGCCTGAATCTTTGCACAAAGCATTGTATCATAGTTGTCTGCGGACAGAAAAAGTTTCATTGTATTTAAAAATTGCAAGGTCAATTTTCTCTATATTTCGGTCGATTTGAGATGGAATACCCCTTACAGTACTGTAGTATTGTTAATTCGGCCACAGAAGACAGTGATATTATGTTAGTCATACAGAGAATGAAATTCATGGCCGTAAAAAATGCTGCTTGAAAGGAACATCATATAGGACCTAAGTAGCAAAATTTGGTTTTTATATTGAATTATTTCAACATTACAATAGTTTGTTTGTTAAAATGTGTATATGATAACATTATGCAATTTGTGTTGTTTTGTTTTGTGTGTTTTTGGAAAATATAATTTCAATTAATGCTCCGCCATAAATGTTGTAACTAAAACCTTGTGCATCCCTCGTGTTTATCGTAAGGCTCGTCCTCCCCCACACGTTACCTGCACTACTCTCTTTCCAGCTAAAGATTGAAGTAAATGTAAATAAATGCACGTGGCTTAATGGTTCCTGATTGGCTATTGGACGCACAACGCCTCCAAACTCATGCTTGTCATCTTCTTCCTCAAATTAAAATAGTTCCTTCTAAAATAATAAAATGTATAATATACATGGAATACGAGTGAATTAAACATGCTTATTAGAACACTTTCTTACAATTTAAACAACATGTGTAGTTTCAGACATTGCGTGTTAAATCATTGTAACGTATATTATGGCAACGCGCATGCGTAATAGGCATTACATCCCTCCCAAGGTGACTTGCAGCTTCACAGAGCACATCAGCACGCTGGTATAACACAGTGCGAGATTCAGTGTTGCCAACCTCAAAGAAATTTCTGTAGAATTAAAGAAATTCTCCACTCTTCAAAGAATAACATTCAATCACGAATCTACAGAAAATGAAAATCCATTATTCCCAGTAGAGAAATAATAAATATTAACCCTTTGTGAGCATTTTACGGGTTAGTTCAATGAATGTGTTGAAATGTCTGCAATATATCAGACGTTGGCTGCCCTGCGTGCTCACTTGCTGAAAATAATGCGCCCTGGTGGCTGCTTTGGTAGCTAGCTTACGATTGCGGAGTAATACATTTCGGTTTTGTTTACGTCTACTTCCATCTTTATTTGGAAATAGTTTGGTTACGTTTTCACTATGCCTAAACGAGACGCTCTACTGTAGGGCAATATTTCCGACATCTCCAAGAAAGTAACATGAACACTGTTAATTCAGCAGAGTCAGTGTAACCAGAGCTTCCGTCCTCGGTCGGTTAGGCCAGTATACTAGGAACATTTCAATTTAATTTGATTAAATCGTGTGCCACGGTTGTGCATAAAAATCAGTGTTTGTTTATCGTTGTTAAATATGTTAATGATTCGGGGAGTGACACAGTGCGAAGAGTTAAAAATTTATGAGAATCATTTGCTTCCTTATCTATTAAAAACTAGGAAATATAGTGTTTAAGTAGCATTGGCATGTGAATGCATTCAGTGCAACAAATGGTCGATAGAAAAACTGGAATATAAATGAGCCGTTCAGAGCAGAAGTGGTGTAAGTCAAAAAAGGGTAATGAGGGTTAAAGTAAACATTCTGTAAAATACAGCGCAAAGTAGCAATTAATATTCAATTTATTTAAACTACTGGTAGTCAGTGGATAGCACGAAGGACATATTAATTGCTACTTTGCGCTGTATTTTACAGAATTTTTACTTTAAACCCCATTACCCAATTTTGACTTACACCACTTCTGCTCTGAACGGCTCAAATAATGAAACGAGTGCAATTTTTAAATGGAAAGCTTATTGTAAACTTCATGAAAAATATATATCTGTCGATTATTACGGGACACAATGAGCGTAATTTGCGTAAACATAAACAAAGTTAGTGCAACTTCGATTGTTTTCATCCCTTAACCCGAAAGATACATTAAAATCACACTTACAGAAAGATCGGTCTAAGAAACCGAACATATTCCATTACTGTTCCCATGAGTAATTTATACACATCTAATTCAATATAATATTTTCTTTTTCATTAAACACATATTCTACAATAAATATAATTAAAATATTTAATTCAATATAATTTATTCTTATCAATTGGCCAGAAGTAGATTACAGATGTCTACAGGAGCAGCTGCACTGCTCAGAATAATTTGCGTGCTTTCCAAGTTCAATATTAAAAAAAAAAACATTGAATAGAAGCCAAGGCATCTTGAAGTACTCATTATTAAGTAATGACAAGGTTAATATTACCTTTTTGAATTCCACACCCATTAGGTCGATTTTGAAAGCATTCTTCTAGGAAATTTACAAACTGTTGGCAACACTCAGATACCAACACAAACATGGTCTTCATCTTGCTGGATGTGAAGACGGGACTCAATATCGACCGCTTGTCTCTCCAGTCTTGACCTAGACGAAAACAGGAAACCGTTGTCATATTTTACTAACATTCCAGTTATGTTCCATATACAGAGTGTTTCAAAATATACGGCAAAATTTCTGGGTTGGATTCCACACATGTAGACGATCAAAACAAACTACTCCCGCGTCAAGGACAACAACTACCACACACATAGGCTACAGTAAAAGAATGATTTTAAGAGTAGGGCTGTGTTATGTATTACAAAAAGCCAGGGGCGTATTTTGCGGGCTACCGGGGCTACCGGCGGTAGCCCAAGGAAATTACAGAAGAAAAAGTTTATAATATAACATAATGTAATAATTTTGTATTATTAGTTTTACAATAGTAATTAAAATTAAAGTAATTGTTAGATATATTTTGTGTAATAATAGGGTCAGCGGTAGCGCAAACCCTTTAACCAGTATACGCCACTGCAAAAAACTGAACATAGCCTTTGCTGTAAACTTCAAATTAAAATGTTACTCTTTCAAAGGCACTACTCTTAATGAAATCTACAAGCCTATATTTCATCAATCTTTGATGTGAAATTTTAACTTAAAATGTTACTGAATCAGAGGCACTAGTCTTAACAATATATTTCAGCCTCTAATACAATCATATTTGATGTAAAATTTTAACTTAAAATGTTACTAAATCAGAGGCACTACTCTTAACAATATGTTTCAGCCTTTAATACAATAATCTTTGATGTAAAATTTTAACTTAAAATGTTACTGAATCAGAGGTACTAGTCTTAACAATATGTTTCAGCCTCTAATACAATCATATTTGATGTAAAATTTTCACTTAAAATGTTACTGAATCAGAGGCACTGCTCTTGACAATACGTTTCAGCCTCTAATACAATAATCTTAGACATAAAATTTTAACTTAAAATGTTTCAGCCTCTAATACAATAATCTTTGATGTAAAATTTTCACTTAAAATGTTACTGAATCAGAGGCACTGCTCTTGACAATACGTTTCAGCCTCTAATACAATAATCTTAGACATAAAATTTTAACTTAAAATGTTTCAGCCTCTAATACAATAATCTTTTATGTAAAATTTTCACTTAAAATGTTACTGAATCAGAGGCACTGCTCTTGACAATATGTTTCAGCCTCTAATACAATAATCTTTTAGTGTATATAAAATTTTAACTTAAAATGTTACTGAATCAGAGGCACTAGTCTTAACAATATATTTCAGCCTCTAATACAATCATATTTGATGTAAAATTTTAACTTAAAATGTTACTAAATCAGAGGCACTACTCTTAACAATATGTTTCAGCCTTTAATACAATAATCTTTGATGTAAAATTTTAACTTAAAATGTTACTGAATCACAGGTACTAGTCTTAACAATATGTTTCAGCCTCTAATACAATCATATTTGATGTAAAATTTTCACTTAAAATGTTACTGAATCAGAGGCACTGCTCTTGACAATACGTTTCAGCCTCTAATACAATAATCTTAGACATAAAATTTTAACTTAAAATGTTTCAGCCTCTAATACAATAATCTTTTATGTAAAATTTTCACTTAAAATGTTACTGAATCAGAGGCACTGCTCTTGACAATATGTTTCAGCCTCTAATACAATAATCTTTTAGTGTATATAAAATTTTAACTTAAAATGTTACTGAATCAGAGGCACTAGTCTTAACAATATATTTCAGCCTCTAATACAATCATATTTGATGTAAAATTTTAACTTAAAATGTTACTAAATCAGAGGCACTACTCTTAACAATATGTTTCAGCCTTTAATACAATAATCTTTGATGTAAAATTTTAACTTAAAATGTTACTGAATCACAGGTACTAGTCTTAACAATATGTTTCAGCCTCTAATACAATCATATTTGATGTAAAATTTTCACTTAAAATGTTACTGAATCAGAGGCACTGCTCTTGACAATACGTTTCAGCCTCTAATACAATAATCTTAGACATAAAATTTTAACTTAAAATGTTTCAGCGTCTAATACAATAATCTTTGATGTAAAATTTTCACTTAAAATGTTACTGAAACAGAGGCACTGCTCTTGACAATACGTTTCAGCCTCTAATACAATAATCTTAGACATAAAATTTTAACTTAAAATGTTTCAGCCTCTAATACAATAATCTTTTATGTAAAATTTTCACTTAAAATGTTACTGAATCAGAGGCACTGCTCTTGACAATATGTTTCAGCCTCTAATACAATAATCTTTTACTGTATATAAAATTTTAACTTAAAATGTTACTGAATCAGAGGCACTAGTCTTAACAATATATTTCAGCCTCTAATACAATCATATTTGATGTAAAATTTTAACATAAAATATTACTAAATCAGAGGCACTGCTCTTAACAATATGTTTCAGCCTTTAATACAATAATCTTTGATGTAAAATTTTAACTTAAAATGTTACTGAATCAGAGGTACTAGTCTTAACAATATGTTTCAGCCTCTAATACAATCATATTTGATGTAAAATTTTCACTTAAAATGTTACTGAATCAGAGGCACTGCTCTTGACAATACGTTTCAGCCTCTAATACAATAATCTTAGACATAAAATTTTAACTTAAAATGTTTCAGCCTCTAATACAATAATCTTTGATGTAAAATTTTCACTTAAAATGTTACTGAATCAGAGGCACTGCTCTTGACAATACTTTCAGCTCTAATACAATAATCTTAGACATAAAATTTTAACTTAAAATGTTTCAGCCTCTAATACAATAATCTTTTATGTAAAATTTTCACTTAAAATGTTAGTGAATCAGAGGCACTGCTCTTGACAATATGTTTCAGCCTCTAATACAATAATCTTTTACTGTATATAAAATTTTAACTTAAAATGTTACTGAATCAGAGGCACTAGTCTTAACAATATATTTCAGCCTCTAATACAATCATATTTGATGTAAAATTTTAACTTAAAATGTTACTAAATCAGAGGCACTGCTCTTAACAATATGTTTCAGCCTTTAATACAATAATCTTTGATGTAAAATTTTAACTTAAAATGTTACTGAATCAGAGGTACTAGTCTTAACAATATGTTTCAGCCTCTAATACAATCATATTTGATGTAAAATTTTAACTTAAAATGTTACTAAATCAGAGGCACTACTCTTAACAATATGTTTCAGCCTTTAATACAATAATCTTTGATGTAAAATTTTAACTTAAAATGTTACTGAATCAGAGGCACTACTCTTAACAATATGTTTCAGCCTTTAATACAATAATCTTTGATGTAAAATTTTCACTTAAAATGTTACTGAATCAGAGGCACTGCTCTTGACAATATGTTTCAGCCTCTAATACAATAATCTTAGACATAAAATTTTAACTTAAAATGTTTCAGCCTCTAATACAATAATCTTTTATGTAAAATTTTCACTTAAAATGTTACTGAATCAGAGGCACTGCTCTTGACAATATGTTTCAGCCTCTAATACAATGATCTTTTACTGTATATAAAATTTTAACTTAAAATGTTACTGAACAGAGGCACTACTCTTAACAATATGTTTCAGCCTCTAATACAATAATCTTAGACATAAAATTTTAACTTAAAATGTTTCAGCCTCTAATACAATAATCTTTGATGTAAAATTTTAACTTAAAATGTTACTGAATCAGAGGCACTACTCTTAACAATATGTTTCAGCCTCTAATACAATAATCTTAGACATAAAATTTTAACTTAAAATGTTTCAGCCTCTAATACAATAATCTTTGATGTAAAATTTTAACTTAAAATGTTACTGAATCAGAGGCACTACTCTTAACAATATGTTTCGGCCCCTAATACAATAATCTTTTATGTAAAATTTTTAACTTAAAATGTTACTGTTTGATTAATGCAATGTTCAAACCCATATTACGATCTTTGTTGTAAAATTTTAACTTAAAACAGCGATACAACTGTAACACAGATACTATCCTTGTGTACAAGTGTACTTTCCAACAAAATTGTCCTCAACTTTGTCGAAAGGAATGTGCACCATCATTTCATACAGATCTCTGCTAAGTTCGTACACTCGCACTGAATTACTAGTTGAAGGTAGATCGTCAGACTCGCTTCTTTCTATCAATTTCAAATGATTTTTATATTTCTTAATTACAATTCTGTAAAGACCATCTTTTAGAACAGATTAGTCCACACCTGTGGAGTAACGGTCAGCGCGTCTGGCCGCGAAACCAGGTCGCCCGGGTTCGAATCCCGGTCGGGGCAAGTTTCCTGGTTGAGGTTTTTTCCGGGGTTTTCCCTCAACCCAATACGAGCAAATGCTGGGTAACTTTCGGTGCTAGACCCCGGACTCATTTCACCGGCATTATCACCTTCATCTCATTCAGACGCTAAATAACCTAGATGTTGATACAGCGTCGTAAAATAACCCAATAAAAAAAAAGGACAGATTATGTCAGTGTTACATAAATTATACACTATTATATCCCATTTACACAGACATACTGTCTTCCGAATATTCCTCTATACACTTCTGTAGTTTCGTACACTTGTTTCAGGCACCTTTATTTCAACTAATAGTGTATAGTATCATAAACATTGCTAAACTGAAGTAAACTGTACTTGTAATCTTCATCTTACGAAGTTGGTGACGTATAAACGTCCGTTGATGTGACATATTAATGAATTTAAATGCTATTATAGTCACAATCATGCCATGGTATGAAAGGAAGTCGCAGGTTCGAATCCCGCTCGAGGTTATGAAATTTTTCTTTCATACCATGGCATGATTGTGACTATAATAGCATTTAAATTCATTAAACTGTAATTGTTTAGGAGTAAGGAACCTGTTGTAGATTGACTCTATAGTCCACGTTACTTCTGTTTGTGAGCAGGGTGTCTATGAAGGACACGTGACGTAATGTAGGTCTATATAACGTACACACTTATACCCATTCCAATGTTGTAGGACTAAGAAAACGGTATTTAATAATGATATACCAAATTGAATGCTTGTTTTTAATTTATTGTTAATTTGTCGCACTGTTTTTTCTAGAAATACCAAAGGCTTGAGCTACCCTCTTTGGGGTTTATTGGATTTCCCAGTTGAGCTTCATTATTAAAAACTACACATGTCTAAAGGCTCATTCACAATGAAAATTAAACATAACGTAAGCGTTAACTTAAAAATGTAAACGTTACGGTAAAATCAAGAGCATTCACGATGGGAACATAAACATAACCGCAAAGATACTTGGTAACCATGGAAACATAACAACGACGCCATTTCCTCATATTCCGTCGTATTCTTCAGCGCTCCACGATTGTGTACTGTTTGCAAATCACGTAAGCATAAGCATGAAAGTTTGGAGTTTGCAAACTTTCATGTTAACGTCTTAAGGTAATGTTTATGTCAATGCTTATGTGAATCATTGTGAATGATCCCATTTGGTAGCCTGGGCGCAAACTTATGTGTTTATGTTACGGTTATGTTTAATTTTCATTGTGAATGGGCCTTAACCCCTCCTGTGTTTGGCTATTGATTATTTTCCCTTTAAGTTTATTTTAGACAGGGGCCATTCTAAACAAACAGTATAACTATGTTTTTGAGTTCGGTAGTATTCACGACACATACACCACCACGAAAACTACTGTACTCATAGAGCATTGCAGTACAACTAATTCATACCTCCCTCAATGTTGCCAACAGTTGTTCGTATAATCCCGCTAGATGATTTTCGAAAACCCGCGATTTTCTAGCAAGTATCTCTAGATTTTAATGTATACTTATTATTCAATAATAATAATAATAATAATAATAATAATAATAATAATAATAATAATAATAATGGTCAAGATAGAGCCTCCACCCGGCAATGTAACGAATATTGCACACTTTTATCATTGCTAATGTGGCGCTATAAAGCAATTTTGAACACTTTTATCACAGACACAACATATTTAAATTCTTATTGCACTATAGGCTATATGTTACCGTTAAAACCCAAAATCCAACAAAACCAGTTTCAACTAGTAAAAAGTAATTTTGAAATATAGATAGCGAATTTTCGTAAGATCTAGAATCAATGACAATTTAGGTTTGGTTTATATAGGTTCTTTTTAGGCTTTTACCAAACAAAAACCTAAACAAACCAAACCTAACCTGACATTGATTCTAGATTATACGAAAACTCACTTTCTATCTTTATTTGCTTAAACTAGTTTTTACTAGCTGAAACTGGTTTTGACGGATTTCGGGTTTTAACGGTATATATTATAATATGGAACTATCACTACATTAACACATCCATTATTTCACAAAAAACACACTGAAAGAATTAAATGTAATTATGAAAGCCGCTTATAATGCTAATATGAATTTCATTTCAGAAATTTTAAAGATTAAAAATCGCTAGTATTCCCGCTAAGCGGGATAATATAATTTTACCCGCGAGATGGTTATCCAAAAAAAAAAGCTAGATTTAGCGGGAAAACCGCTGAATTGGCAACATTGCTCCCTACTTTCCTTATCAATGTTAAATAAACTCGTCCGTCAACCACTGCGCAACTCTTTTAAAATAGGCCAAGCTAAATAAATACATTTGTACTTACCTTTGAGACAGGTTAATGCTTTTGAGAAGAGTGAGTTAAAGTTTTCGAACACTGCCATCTGACGATTTGGGAAGTAGTCAAAGTCCTTGACAGTAATTGTCTTGATGAGTTCGAGGTCAAAAATGACGATCATGGGAATACGAAACATGAACATTACGGAGTAAGGTCGACCCTTTTTTGCTTTGTACATGTCTAATATCGTGTCCGTTAAAGGCTGGCGCTTCAGAATTGTAGGCCCCATGCTGCCGATGAAAGGGAGGGGTGTGTCGTGAGGTATTCCCGGCTTCATGAAGCGTCTGTAGGTCCTGGTGCCCCAGAAATACAGCACGACTCCCAGGCCGAGCAGGAGGAGGACCCAGTCGAACAAAGTCATCTTGACAAATGTTATTTCTTTTCTTGATATTCTGAAAATATAAATTCAACAAATGGTACTGTTCACCAACCAGGAGATTAACCGTGAAAGGAATGTGCTTACTATTGCGTCATGTTAAATGTTATGTTTTATTTAACGACGCTCGCAACTGCAGAGGTTATATCAGCGTCGCCGGATGTGCCGGAATTTTGTCCCGCAGGAGTTCTTTTACATGCCAGTAAATCTACTGACATGAGCCTGTCGCATTTAAGCACACTTAAATGCCATCGACCTGGCCCGGAATCGCGTCATCTATTGAAGCGAAGTAGATAGAAAATATTACCATTATAACGTCAGTTTAAAAAACATGCGCTTTCCTGCATATATTATTTTCTATATGGAGGGATTAAAAGACCAGGAGATTAACTGTGATCTAATTTTGTAACTAGGGTATTATAAGTATGTTTTATCAGTGTTGTCGTTTGTGCTTTGAGAGTTAGCCAATGGAGATGCGTGTACCCACGTGTGTGACCTTATGACATCTAATGACATCAACATTCAATCACAGCATTACCCAGCTGCATCTCATTCCCCTGAGACTTTCTCCTGGTTGGAATACAGTATGTTTGTCAATAATATAATTACCTTAGTACTCTCAACTAATTGCAATATTTCAGAATAAATAAGACGTTTAAAACGCTATAATACAGTAATCATTTAATTCAAATAATAATAGAATAATTTTTCTCATACTTATCAACCAAAAACTTCAATGGACTTAATATTAGAGGAGAAAAATTCGCTACGGCGCCGGAGCGAATTTTTCTCCTCTAATATTAATGGTTACCATAACAGACATATTCTGTAGAACCAAAAAAATAATAATCTTTAGTAAATTCAACGGACTTGCCCAGATCTTAACTTTGGTAATTTTGTTGAGAACGGTATTAGTCTTCTTCTTCTCGCTTGATGGTATGGGCAATTGCCGTTCCGGCTTCAAAGGTCGCTCCATCTTTTCATCGGTCGTCCCTGATCTCTTCGTCCTTTTGGTTTATAATTTATTGCTTTCTTAGAAAGTCTGTAATCGTCCATTCTCTCTACATGTAATTTCCAATCTTGTCTGTAATTGTATGTTTTATCAATAAGTGGGGGTATGCTCCTAGTTCCTGCCTGATATCTTCATTTCTAATTCTATCTAATCTCATGCATCCTTTTACTTTCCACAAGAATTTCATCTCTGCCGCTTGTATTTTACTAGCTTCAGGTTTTGTTAAACCCAGCTATTACTTCCATATAAAAGAGTAGGGACTGCCATTACATTGTAGAATTTCATTTTTGTTTCCTTTCTGCTTTTATTCTTCAAAGTTCTATTAATTGTGCCACATACTGTCTGGAATGATTGTAATTTTATTTTTATATCATTATCCTTTTTGTAACTTACATCACATCCCAGGTACTTAAAATTAGTGACTTGTTCTACTGCTTTATTATCTATTTCAATCTTAGATCTCACAGTATTTTTGCCTTGAAATGCCATTACTTTTGTTTTTGTGTTTGATATGTAAAAGTTATGCTTCCGGCATATTTTATTTAGTTCATATACTACTTTTTGTAGTTACGGTATTAGTAAATATGGATGAAATATTTCTTCTTCCATATAAACTCGGTTACCAATTCAAGTTAAATTAGAACAAATTAAAAAATCTAACAACTCTTTCGACATTGTTCTTCAACTAAGGTAGCGATGCAGAACCGAGCGTCAGTTGTGGCATACGTCACAAGTCGAATACGTCATTCATCTCTCCCTTCAGCCCCACGGGTCAGTCACGTAATAAAGTGGAGGGGATTTGTATTGTAAATTTATTTCAACTCAACAATAATAATTCCTTTCTACAATTCACATTAAACGCTCTCGGCAAGAATGGGATTTGCTCTCCACACACGTAACACAGTATTCGTTAGTGCACTCCACAGACGATAACAATGACAATTCACTAGGACTATTACGAACAACAATGAACTGTTAATCTTAACTAATATTTACAAAGCACTATTTACAAATCAGAACTGTCAGTTCTCAGTTCACAGTTCTTCTAGCTCAGTCACTCGAATTCACAGTATCTCGAACCACAGACCTTCAGAGACAGTCCACTTTACTCGAACTCAGGTCCCTCCAACTGCGGTCCACTGCACTCGAACTCAGGCCTTCGGATGCTGACACAGTTGCGGACGCACACTCGAGTCGAACTGGCTTGCTTGCTCTGGCTTACTCACTGAACTAATCATGAATCACACTCTGTCTGAGTTCCCTCGCGCTTCTTCTTTTATAACCACAGCGACGTAGCCTGGAAAGTTCGAGTTATTTCGACGCGTGTGTCCGTTCTCGAATCATCTCGCACGCTGCTGCTCTTCGGACGGATTTCTCTAGAAGATTCGGGAGGGTTCGTCCCTCCCTCACTCCGCAAGTAGCAGCTGCGCGCGCACTCTCCCCTCGTCGCGTTGACGTAATACACCCCTCTCTTCTCTCCGCCGCGCGCCGTCCCTCAGTGCTCCATGGAGCTCGCACGATCTGCTCTCTTGCGGGACGCTGGTCGTGAGTTCGAATCTCACGTCGCTGTCACAGTATTCATTGTCTAGTGATGAAATTCAGCGCATTGTCGTTCGGAAAATACCAGTTTAAAAAGCAATGGGAAAATTTTAATACTTCTGTATTCAAGATAACCATAAAGCACGCGAGCCTTCGCAGCACATATGAGTCCTATGTCTGGTTCTACATAATCTGACAAGCAAACATTCCCATGGGGGCAGATGAAAAAAAGTTAATTTTTTTCTTCCACCATGTTAATAATGTCAAAACAAGAGCTTATACAAATTTTGGCCATTCGAACGTAATTACGAGGGCCGTAAAAATAAGTTTCCCTGGGGCCGTTCACAGAAAGGAAACACAGTTTCATGGAAAGTTTTATTGGAATAGATACAGCAATTGAGGAGCGTTTTTGCAAAAGTCGATAGATGCAGAAATCAAGATTTTAGAGAAATTACATTTTTTAATTTAAAGATAGAAATATTTATTTTACAACAACAATTTTGGCAGGAAGTATTCTTTGTTCTGAGGCAATGAAAGTAGGTTTGAAAAATATAAGCACTTTTTTTTATTACTTGTCAGTTTTAGGCGCAAAAAATAAGATTTTTTTTCAAAAGTCAATAGATGCAGTCTATCTTCATATGAATCTCATTACAACACCAATAAAATTGAAGAAAATTATTATTGTCAACACAAAAGTACAATTTTATCACAGAAGTCTAATGGGACACATCTGCTAGAACTGTTGTGTAGAAGTCCTTTGCCTCGCCTGTCACTTCGAAATACTGCATGAGTTTCTTAACGTCATTCTTTTTTTTCTTTTGACACCATTTTGACTTCGGAAAGAACAGGGGAGTTTAACACAATACCGCATGTTTTAATTCTTTGCTTTAGCACACACACTGCCACTGGACACGCTGTATAGCCTATGTGTTTTGCACTGTAACAGAAACATCACGATGTTTTCCCAAAGTTTTACTGTAAGTGATCACTCGCTGCAGAGCCAGCTTAAATGGTAGTGTCGATCTTAACACCTTTTGAGCACTCGACTTTAAGTCCATGATTTTCCAGCCCTTGTTGAGATTTTTGACTGAGCCATGTTTTCCTAGTATGTTGTGGTAGCCATTGGGAGTCAGTATGTCTTCCATTCTCCTGTAGTCTTTTCCTGTTCTTCCGAAAACACGAGCCATATAGCTACGACCGCGTATCGGAAAGAAATGAAGAATACGAGTAAAAATATCGTTTTGCTCCGAAAAAAAAAACCATGAGAGTTGCCATCATAATGCTATTCTTGTTCTGACTGTCAGAAGAATCAGAAAAGAGATGAATGGTGGAAGGGGCATTAGTTGCAGATTTTTTTCTAGATTAAAAAAATCTAGCAATACAGATGCGACTTAGTTACATCCCCTTGATGACTGGGTCTCCAACCAAATATAGAATGAAATGTCCTTAATTTGTTGTCTTTTTTAATGTATCATAACCAAAGCTCGGAAGTTGGGGACTTGTGTCTTTGAACGTGGCTAAGCGACCGGACTTCAGTGTCAACAAACTCCCGCTTTCAGCACGGAGGTACTGTCAGGTCTGCTATAAAAGTGGTTCCTGGCTGGAACAACATAATGATAATATTATGATAGGTTGAAACATCTAATTTTATAGCATATATATAAATAAACATGCAAAATACATCAAATTTACAGTTCTGCTCTGTACATTTCATTACAGTGTATGACTACATGCATTCGAAGATTTTCGAACCCATAAATTCTTCGTCTGTTAGTTAAACATGATTTGAAACGAAGGAAACTTATTTCCACGTCACATGAAGTGACGGGAGCAAACTTTAATTTTTTTATTTTATTTATTTTAACTGGCTACCTAGTGAATACAAATTGCATTTATAAAATAAAAATGTTTCTAGCCACTACCGTAAGAGTCAGGCTCGTGTACGGTGTGGTCTTAGTGAATAATATAACATAAAATTTACAAGGACAGTTTACTAAATACAGTAATTAACTTAATTCAAACCAATAAGTACAACACAAGAGCAAGAATAAAGAAGAAAGGGAAAACGAGAGAAAAATACACATTTAATATAAATTGACAATCCGACAGAAGCCAGTGATATTCGATAAAAACATGAATATAGTCGATAGAAATAAAAGGTAAAAAAGTACATTTGTTACTATTATATATCATGGATAATTTTACAAAATTCTTTTTTAAAAGTTTCAATTTTAAAAAATTTCAAATTTGGAAAATGGTTTGAAATTTTATTATAAAGTCTTGGGCCTAAATAAAATACTGAATATTTCACTGTCACTGTTTCCTGTTCGATTTTCAGCAGATCTCGTATCTGAGAAAGATAAGTATATCCTAAATTTTTCTCGCAAATAGTTTTCAATTAGTGTATCACTACTAGGGAAGGTCCCTCTACGACTTGATCCATGGCTATGGACAAATTCTCCATCAATTTAAAGGACTGCAATGTCTTTCAATGAATGCCCGTTTCCAGCTCTAGTTTATGTGTGGTACAACTTACAAGATATAAACTCTGCATTAGAAGAAAATAATGTATCTCCTCAGAATTCCTCCACGAAATTCTGTACCTAAAATTTAAGAAATGCATTTTCAAACTTCCATAACACCCATTCGAATAACACGTATTTTCTAATTCCTCAAACAGACCGTTTACCTGTAATTCTCTGAATGTCATTGGCTTCGACGTGACACAGTTTATTCGTTCGTCTTCTTGCCATTCGATGTGACCACTTTCTTAGTACAAACGACTGTCCCTGAGCACTTGCAGCGTGAGCTTTGTGTACGTTATGCCTGTAACCTTACTCAAGCACACGACACACAAGTCCCCAAGATCCGAGCTTTGATCATAACACGTAGGTTGTACAGCCATACTTGTCTTGCGTAGAACACTTCGCCCACCGATAATTTCGGCAGAGGTTGATTTTGTTGCAAGTCAAAACATATCTTTATTACTTCTGGATTATCATCTTTCATAATTTTGTAAAACCTGTCTGCACGAAGTTTATGTGGTCTATATTGGATCCTGAGTTCATTTCTTTTACCAAGTCTGTCTCTGCCTTTATTTGGAATAGGTCTATCTTGCAGGTTGAGCAGGAATCAGTACGGGGAGTTTTAAATGACATGTCGAAATAACTGTAAAATATGTTTATACTTCGAGAGTGAGTAAGTCTCAAGTAGTCCAAGTTTTTTTTTTTCTCCACAGAAATGTGTCCACATTTTTTTATAGAGTTTTCTGGAGGCAGATATCCCTTACTAGATTTTCCCCTAGTATAGTGGCTCTCTCTGCATTTGTACATCTTTATGTAATTTTTAACTCCTATTGTAAGATTCTCATACTTCTTACCTGAAATATTTCCTCCTCTATTTTCCCTTGGTGGCTGTCCTGTAGAGTAGAATCAATTTGCCAGAAGAGATAGTCGGTCCTTCGAGAAACCAGTTATGCCTTGGAAACTTGCCGCACAAACAGGGATTATCTGTCCATCTGTTTTCCTGATATTGTATTTAATTGACTCACTTTGTTTTCCTTTCGAAGACTCGATATTCACCACCCTACGCATTTTATATTGGTTCAAGCTCCTTCGTTTTGCGCTTCCCTGTACGAGGACTCTTCTCCTTAGTTCTGTATTTCCTACCATTCACTACTCCTTGAATCATAATCATTTCATCTCCTGGATCCATTATTCACACACAGAATCTAACTAGAACATCAGAACATTGGAAAACGCTCTCACTTAAAACTCGTCTGAAGTCATACGTGAATGAATATTGCTTTGAAAAGCATTTCACTTCATATTCACCAATTCACTGTCAAGTTGAGTGGGAGAAATAGATAAATAGTTTTCGCCTCAGTAATTTACATTTATGCGAGAAATCCTAGACAGTGAAGCTTTAGTTTGGGGAGGGAGGGAGCTCAAATAGCTTCCGACTCAGCGATTTACCGCTAGGCGACAAAATAATAGCATTCCAATTCTGCCAGCAATCCTAATAAAATTAAATTGTCTGAAATACTATGCTGAAAACTATTTTATTTGACCCTGCACATATTTCAAATAAGGACTCGATCATCTATCGAGTTTTGCTTTAACTAAGTGACAGCATCTATCGAGTTTTGAAAAAACCTGGAAGGTTTGGTAGTCTCTACACACGGTATGAATCAAGTTTTGCTAAATCTGAGTTCATAGGTCGATTCCGAAGCTAGAAAGCATACGATATCGATATATAACTCATTTTCGAAAATGTCTGCATCTGTCGACTTTTGCAAAAACGCTCCTCAATTGTTGAGCTATTTTTCAATATATTCCCCACCGGAATTGAGACATTTGTCATACCGTGGCATCAAGTTTTGTATCTCTGTGTTGTAGAAGTTTGCCGCCTGGGATCTGAACCAGAGTTTGGCAGCCGTCTGCACCTCTCTATCGATATCATGGTATGTAACACACACGCGCATGCACTTTTGATTAAGGGGAGAGGATGGTATTTTTTGGTGAAAAATGAGTAAATTTAAAAAAAATAATTCTTTAAAATACTCTGTGATATGTGTGGAATGCATAGCATAACATTTTGTGGGTATTTGTGCCCTTATCGGATGTTGAGTCGCCATTTTTAAACTTCCTGCGTTATGGATTTTTAAATCACTCGCCCACTTTTATTGTTGTTTCCGGTAAATTAAATTTTCAATTTTTTTTCTTCTTTAACATACTCTTAGGTATATGTGTAATGCATTGCATAACATTTCGTGGGTATTTGTACCCTTATCGGATGTTAAGACGTCATTTTTATACTTCCTGCGCTATGGATTTTTAAATCACACGCCCCCTTTTATCGGTTTCCAGTAACTTCATTTTTTTTTTTTGTTACATTGCCGGACAAAAATGGATATATCTGAACTATTAAAGATACAAGCATGAAATTTAGAACACACATTCTTTAGACTATTAGGAAACTTTTCTCTGTAACACAATTTTTTTAATTGATTTCATTTTAAAAATACGCCCGTTTCTTTGCAAGAAAGGAAATCAGAAAAGTGTTATTACATTTTAATTGTTTATTTTACAAACGTAGGGACTAATATCAAAATTCTGTTACAGACAGTTTGTAGAACATGCTTTTGCAAATACATTGCAAAAAACTGTTTGAATCTATCTTTAAAAACGGTTTAGATATATCGGTTTTAGTAGAATCCTGCATTGGGTATATATTTTTTTTCAAATTTGGGCCCCCAAATATTTTTTTTTTCGAAATATTTATATTTGGTTGAGTTGCTACAGCTATGAGCTCTCTACATACAAAAAAATTAATATTTTACAACAAATAGGAAAAACGTTTTAAAAAATACCATCCTCTCCCCTTAAAGTAACATTCAACAATGCAGCGCATTTACAGAACACCAACATAGCGCGGCGTATTATATCGCGATTGAAGGTAGCCTCGCGCCCTGCTACTGACTCATAGCGAATCGATACCCCCTCCTCCCCGACCTTCTCTCAAGCTTGCGAGTGCCGCTGTCTGTGAGCGAGGCCGTCGCGCGTCGCTATGAGGCTTTTGCCACAAGCCTCTTGCAGTGGAATGACTGTCAAGAGTGAGTTTAATATATGGAAGGATCGGAGTGAAACCAAGTGTGACGGTACATCGTTATTTTGAACTTATATTGTTACTAAATATAACTCAAATTTTTTTGGGTAAGCCTCAAAACCCTTTAGTGCACACCTGTGGAGAAACGGTTAGCGCGTCTGGCCGCGAAACCAGGTGGTCCGAGTTCGATTCCCGGTCGGGGCAAGTTACCTGGTTGAGGTTTTTTCCAGGGTTTTCCCTCAACCCAATATGAGCAAATGCTGGGTAACTATTGGTGTTGGACGCCGGACTCATTTCGGCGGCATTATCATCTTCATCTCATTCAGACGCTAAATAACCTAAGATGTTGATATAGCGTCGTAAAATAACCTACTCAAAAGCCTTTAACAGTTTCGTCACTGGCTAAGATATATGCTGGATTCCCGCTTTTGTTTATTATTTCGTTCAGTTGTTTCCGAGGTTTTAACCCGACTGTAAGGCAGCTAAGTCAATGGCGAATCTTCGGACTCGCTTCGCCAAATATTTCGCTTTCAGCAAGTCTACCGGAGCTAGATAACCTTATAGTTGATACAGTGTCGTGAAATCCGATTAAAAGATTTTGATTTCGTAATCGCTAGAAATTAATTTCTTCAGCGTTTGTAGCTGCGTTCTTATAGAATTCAAACCTTAGAATAATGTAATTTGAGATAAGTTCGCCTATTAACCTTTGTACAGTAGTGGCAAAAAACCGGACCGACCCTTGTAGCTGATTTCAGAGCCTTGTTCACTTCAGAGCCACGATTAGACTGGTAACTAAGACTTTCATGGTTCGAATTCTACCTGGGAAGGAAACTTTTTTTGTTGTTCCTTATTCAAATTTATTCCCAATACTTTTTCGATTGCAGCGATATTTTACTACTTAATTAACTTATTATTCCCAGAACGTGAATTTTACCAGCTTATTTTCTAATGGCTTTCGAAATGGGCTACGTCAGCAGTGGAAACTACAACAATTTCAATAGATTACTCGCTGTCTTGTGAATGCGGGCGTGGCATGCGCAGTGGCTTAATTCGGGTTTTTTTTTTTGCCACTACTGTACACTACATACCTACTTCGATCGACACTAGTGCAATGAAAAATTGCAAAACTCGAAAGCCTTAACACAACTCAATCACTTTATACGCTTGAAATACAAAATTTCCCAATTCGCACATCACCTTTAAGGTAAGCGTTCACTACATCGTATCGCACTCATCGGACGAATCGCACGGATCGGAAAAAGACTATCTTTGCTGTAATTATTATGTAACCGCGTTCACTACATCGTATCGCACGCATCGCCTCTCGGCAAATCCGTCCACGTTTCTCGGACGAGCAACTTTTCCGATGCGTGAGATCATGGCCTTCTTTAATAAATCAATTTTAATTGGTCAACTGTTACTATTATGTTGTACCATGTTCAGTGTCGCGCCAAAATGGCGGACGGAAAACTTATTTCGCGTGTAGAAAATTGCGAAGAATTATATAATTTGAGGCGTTCCCATTACAGTAATCAAGTCGTTTCTTACATATATATTGTGTAACTAATATTTCTTTCGTTTCTTCCTCTTCAATTAAGACGCATGAAGCAATTACAAATTCTTATTCGCTAACACTCATAATTAATAGACCTAACCTCAACTCCTCTGCTTTCAGTAATGTCAATATCGTACGACGTCATGTTTTAAACAGCTGATAGGGAATCCGATGAGGTGAAGCCGTTACAGTGAACGTACTGCACTTAAAATATCCGTTGCGTGCGATTCGTACGAGGAGTGCGATACGATGTAGTGAACGCTTACCTTTAATGTATACTTACTTCATGCCTTTCGCAACGCATATAATATTTTCTACAAGCTTTTCTCTTGTTTTCTTTCTGTGTTCAACATTAATGCATATGTTGGGTGCTTGGAAACGTTTGAACTTAAAGTAGGCCCTGGGAGTATTGACATTAGAAATTTAAAATCATACACCACAGCAGACAACTTTGTATGATATCTTATAATTTCTACAGCACATCTCAAACGATAAGCTTAAATACTGACATGCAATAAGTAAAATTTTACCTTGGAAATCGTGGATGTTGGCTTCCCTGCAGGCTGAAGGCATCTGCCGCTAATACCAGTGCCTCTGGTATTGACTCTCCAGTAGTTGTGAAATGGCATGTAACTGCCATCTGTTGTAATATTACTAAAGCTTCTCCTCGTCGTACCACTGCTGTCCAGCCATCGATCGTCATGTAATAATAATTTTACATGGAGACAGTGGCGGCTCGTGACAAAATATTATGTGTGTTCACAATTTTGTGGTTCAAAAATCGAAGAGAATTTGAAATTGTACGTTTAGTCTAATATTAAATATCATGATTCCAATGTTTCACTATCGAAAAAAACCGTATGTAAATTCAAAACGACATATAATAATAATAATAATAATAATAATAATAATAATAATAATAATAATAATAATAATAAGAAGAAGAAGAAAAAGACGAATAAGAGTAATAATAATAGTAATAATAATGAAACTCAGTCTTTCTATTTCCAATTTTTCCTGGTAAGCCAGTTTACCCAGTTCTTTACTGTTCCAAATTTCATTGAACAGAGTTCATTGTTTACGTTTGTTAATAATGAATACATACCACAGTCCCGTTATTTACAAACGCGTGTGTTCAGTAATACAGGGACATCATTTTATTTTTACTTCAATTTTTATTGTACCTGAGTTTTTGAATGTACTTCACTCCCACCCCTCCTACTAATGAAGTTTCAACTGTTCTCCAGACAAAATATAGACCGCATATAGTAAACAGCACTGAGTTATTGAGTATAGTACGTTCCAGAAATATGTTCGCATTTTCCAGTGACGAAAGAACTTTCAATATTGAATCATATTTTCGCACAGGTACTGTCCGTTGGCCTACGTCGCATCCCGATTTCCCCCACCTGCTTCTGCACGCCCCTCTGTAAAAGCAGGGCTGTCTTAGCTCTTTTCTGAAAACATTAATTTCTGTTAGGAATTGGACGTTTACGTAATATTATACAACTGTTTAAAATAATTTACATAAAAGGGCCTCGTTAAGTAATTAACTGTCACGTGATTTCCTCCCTTTCTACGATCCTGCTGCATAACCACTTGGACGGACAGTAGATAGCATGTCTGAATAATTTTATATTTTCGGGTCGGGCAGAAGTGAAGATTGAATTTACAGTACGTAGAGTAGGTACAGAATTATTTCAACATGAGTTACTAGTACGAAGGACGAAACTGGCAATTGGAATTAGATGCAATAGTCTATAGTGCGATAATATGCACAAAAGAACTGAATCCTGTATCGAAATGAACGGCCACTATTTTCAAAAATGTGTTTGAATATCCATATTATGATTATTTATCAATTAAACTTCATTCTCTATATTGTACGCTAATATGCTGTAGACAGTATAATATACACTTCATAATGAATACGTTCGCATGAATAGCTCAGTTCGTGAGTAAACAGTTATTCTTAATACAGTACTGTATTTTGATTAAACAAAAACCTAATGAAAATTATCGAACTCAAAATCGCGATATTTCCTAGTTTACGTAAATGGATGTACTACTTTTCTTCCCTCCTGTACCTAGTAAAGTGATTTGTTTGTGTTTTACGCCGGTATCATCGAACTCCAGTCGTGGAAGGAGGTAGCGAACGTGTTTCCGGTTCTCTAAAGGTATAGACAGGTTAATATTAAAAATGTTAGTAAAAATAAAATGATGTCCCTGTATATTTTGATTCACAACACACTGATACACTATAGCCTATACTAGTACTGTAATCCCATTCGCATAGATTGATTACTATAAATACATGCCAGTTATTCTTAAATATTATACACTACCATACAGATACTTAAATTCATACCACCACCACAGTCATCCAGCACGTGTTTGAAAACCAAACTATGCTATATGCCGACACTGAAGTATAGTAATTCACAAACTACACTCTCGTAGCAGCACTGTACACACATCTACGTAAAGTAAACGTTCCTACAGTCAGATGCTGACATCTACAGGCTTTTAAATTTCCTCCTCGAGATATAGCACGTGAACGATAGGCATCGATACACCTGACATCTGTAGGATAGATACTCATCATGTTCACTTAACGCTTTGTGCTCTTGACGAGTCATAAGCGGCCAGCTAAAGACAATTTTCTCCCGCGTATGCTTGAAATTCCTGTAACCATCTCGAAAAGAGCACGGCTTGTACGTGAACGGATGTTGCCAAGTTTACATAAGAAGTTTATGCAAGATGCGGGAAGTTTAAAATACTCGATTCTGATATTATACATCCCACGTATCAAATAATAAAACTAGTCGTGCATTAATGGAAACAAGGTGTTCACGTGCTCTTGTGCTCTTATTGACGCACCGCCACTGCATGAAGAACTTCTCTTGACGTAGCGCAGGCATTCTCAACCTGGTGCTCTTTTAATGATATAGGCTATGGTGCTCTCGTCATGCGAGTAAAAATGTGCTCGTGAGCACGAACTGTTCTGAGGTCCTTTTTTCCAATGCATACTTTCAGAGCCTTCTTCAGTTTCAAGCCGGAGCATGGGTAGGTTTGGCAACGCAGAGTGGAGGCCGGCGGAGGCGAAATAAAGGCATGACGTTTGACGTTTTAGTGCTTTGATTTCGTTGTCACATGTACATTTTCGACATTAATTGATACAAAACTAAGTGCATATGATCAAGATTCAGCGTATTAATGTACGTAATTTATTACGGAATCCGAAATGGTATTTTATTTGAATTTCAGAATATCGCGTAAGTACTTGCATACAGCCACTTATAACTTCAAAAAAATTAAAATCATACGTGTTTTCAATTGATGGTACTAGGAAAAATAAATAAATACTTAAAGAAATGTTACTTCTACAAAAATTAATAAAATAACGATTACTTTCGCAATACCCTATTCAAATCATTTAACCATTATGTGGCTATTAAACTGACAATGTATTGTCGCTTTATGTTGTTTCACCTCTGACGTGAAAGGTCTAGGATATCATATACATTTTAATTTCATATGATTATCTGTCGTGCTTTTCAATAAATATTTCCGATACCCAGGAAGCCAGTTTTAGTTTGAACCTCGCCAGTCATCATAACAATACTGTTATCCTAAATTATTTGTTATAAATTTTTAAAAATATCATTTTAAATAGGCCAAGGCCAAGTATAAAGATCTATGAAAAAATTAAGAAAAATACTTTCAACATGCGTAACAAAACACAATGACTTATCTATTAAGTATGTGCCAATTAGCGTAAACTCAGTGAACTTTAAATCCTGTAAATACGAAGTGAAAGGAAACATGTTTATAACTAATTTATTACAAAAGGAATAATATTAATAAATAAACCTTGAAAACCAACACAGTGACTGTATGCATCTACAAATTATAGATAGTTCTGACGTAAAGCAGGCATTCCGAATCTTCAACAAAACTGCAACATTTATGGAATCACAAAACAGCTGTTTACAATGAATTTGAAAATCAACGGCGTAACTTTATTGATATAGCAGGCGAGACCCAACAATTTGGCTTGAATTCTGATACACCACAAACCACAAGTAAGACTATAAAAATGTAGTTAATACAATATTTAATATTTACTTTGTCATCACTAACCGTAAAAATTTCCAAAGACTGCAACCATTTTTTTTTTTAATTTATCGTCTTGATTTTATTGCCAACACGCACATAGTTTATAATATATCAATAATGAACGTTTGGTATGACCGCGAACATAATTCCATCGATACACACACTTATATTGTAACATTAATTTACATTGAAAATCGGCATTAGCACAAACACGTGTCCTGTATGGTCGGCCTCCGGCTGACAGTTAATTACAGTGTTGCCGACGTACGGCTCCGGCTTGTAACTGAAGAAGGCTCTGATACTTTGTTGTACGAGCCGAAAGAATGTTCCTAGACATCTATTATACTACGAGGCGTGTTCTTAAAGTAAGTTCCAAAAGGGTGTAGAAAGTAAACGGGAAAATATTTACAAACCATTTTTGTAGCATTGTATTCCCCACACTTCAATTACTTCTCACCATAATCTCCACCATTATTGAGGCATTCATCGAGTCGTGGCACAAGTCTTTCTATCCCCTCATTGTAGAATTCACCCACCTGCGAACCACTCCGCAACATTTGTGGAAAATTCAAGGAAAGCGAAGAAATTGTGAACCTCCTGTCCTCGTGAATTTTTTCATCGACAGCACGCACCAAATCGTCATTGATCAAAGATGGCCGACCGGTATGCTGCTCGTCATGCACAGAGACGCGGCACTCGTTGAACTTTCTAACCCATCTCCTGATCATTCCATCACTAATGACATCATCACCATACAACTCACAAAGGTGTTGATAAATGTCAGCTGGTTTGATGTTTCTCGCATTCAAAAAACGGATAACAGACTGCATCTCACAGTCGGCGGGGTGCTCGATCACTTTAAACATTTCAACTGTTCACAACTAACCACACACACGGACTGAAGCTCTGAAACTGCATGCACAGTTTGTCTGAGGACTGAAGAAGATTGATGATTGAAATAATTATGTTAATTTATGACTTCGCTGTTGGACTTAAAATAGAATATGATTTTATACAGTTTTACCGTCACTAATAGAGCATTTTCCTGAAATTTTTTGGAACATACTGTACAGTATTATCCTAATAAAGTTTTTCCTATCTCACATAATTCAGGAATAATCATTGATTTTCTAAACGTGTTGGTGTGAATAGAGCTCTCAAATGTCAACGCATGATTATTGCTTATTGGATGAAGGATCGTGTGTAGGCCTACCATATTAAGATAAACACACGTGAATAATTAACTGTACGCGTTATGCACGCCGCAGCAATCATCAGGAACAGCCCTGATAATTAAGTTAAGGAATGCCACGCGCGATTCATAAGCTTGTGACCAAGTGTGTGGGCTATTCCATATGAAATCGATCAGTAAAAAACCTCGCATTTTTTTAATACTCTAATTTTTTCCTTATTTATACAAGGTGCTGAGGAGAGTCCATTTTCAAAAATATACTATCGAAAGTTAAACGGTTTTCGTACTATTGAGCGACAAATTTAGCGTATTTTATAAAAACAAGCCTCTTTCAGCGCTCAGATCTCTGGAACCATTTACTGCAGAACATGGAACGGGAGCTCATTTTGAAGCTGACATTTGGTAGGTTATGATAAGAAGTAATCCTTATTTTTATTGTATACAGAGAGACAGATAATCTGATTTTACTTGCTTTTAGGCTTCTTGCCCATTTGTAAAAATGTAAAATATATTGAGAAAAAACCTTGCATTATTAAGAGGGATTCGGCATTGTTTTCTTAGTGGCTCGGCAATAAGTTTCGAGGGTATTAAATAAATTATTTTCACACGCCTAGACTTGAACGGCGCAGTACCCCACGCACTGGCCGAGAGCTGAAGATAAGCGAGCATTGGGCGTCATTTTACTCCTGTGTTTATGAAAACTTGTGATAAAGCTAGCCCAGCTATGACTGCTAGACGACACATCACGTGTTTGTCTCCTAGCCTTGCTTGTCTCGACTACCTACAGTCAGCTGGTTAGTTCACGCGCGTACTATTTATTTTCTTTATTTGATATTTTCAATACTTTGTTATCAACATACCATCAGTAAAAAATATGTGTTTATTTGTACTTTCAATGCGAAATCTAATCATATATTTTAAAAATATTTTGTCGTGGGCAAAGGCGTTTTAATGAAGAAAAATCTACAGAGGTGTGAAAATTATTAGAATAATCTTAATTTTAAAGGTTTTTTTAATAGTTCTTTCACAAATATTAATTGAATTGATGAATATTGGTATATATTACTATACTGATGTAGGATATATTTACTACTAACAATGCCGGAAAGCATTGTTGTACATTGGTATTTTTCTTATTTTACAATTGTTATTGGAATTCAGAAATTATTATATTATGTTGGCGGAATTGGAAACATAAAAAATTATATGCACAAAACAGATGTATACGTTCATTTGAACCTTCACAACAATGTAAACGCAAAGAACTATTTGTTTAAAGCATTTCTTAATTAATTTTTTATGTTTCCAATTCTGCCAACATAATATAATAATTTCTGAATTCCAATAACAATTGTAAAATAAGAAAAATACCAATGTACAACAATGCTTTCCGGCATTGTTAGTAGTAAATGTATCCTACATCAGTATAGTAATATTATATACCAATATTCATCAATTCAATGAATATTTGTGAAGGAACTATTAAAAAACCTTTAAAATTAAGATTATTCTAATAATTTTCACACCTCTGTAAATTTCTCCATTTCCATAAAAAGTAACAAAAACTGTTTACATGTCAATATATACTTTAATTTCTCAGCATCAAAATAAACCATGATTTTGATCATTGGGTGAAAGGATTTCGGAGCCACAACAGTTTAAAGTTGCTAATTTTATGAAAATCGGTAAATTTAAATATTTTTAATTTAAACACTATGAAGTTCTGATGCCTCAAACTTTGCACAAAGCATTGTATCACAGTTTTCAACGGACAGAAAAAGTTTCATTGTATTTAAAATTGCAAGGTCAATTTTCTCTATATTTCGGTCGATATGAGATGGAATAGAAGGAGACACATTTGAAAATCTTTTGTAGAACTAAGAGTTGATAAACAGAATGAAGTTTACAACAAGTAAGCAGTTACAAGAGTAGGAACTGTATCCTCTTGTGTGTGTTTCTTGTGTTGTTGTGTATGTTTGTGTATGTTTCGTGCATGTTTGCGTGTGTGTTCGTGTGTGTGTTTTTTTTTCTGTAGTGATATTATTAAATTTTGCCTCTACTTTCAAATTTTCAATTATCTGTAGCGACTTAACTATAAGTTGGACTCTATTTTTATTTGCATTTTTGCTCCATTTGACCTGAGGAAGGCCCTCTCTAAATGGCTGTAAAACTTCGTGAATCACCCTGTATAAGTGCTACTCCAATATTACAATGTTGTAAGATTTATGTCTTATAAGATTTTATATTTGAGCAATGCTTAGTTACAGTATTTAGATATATTTCTGTTATTTTATATACGTTATAAAATACGTGAATAACTTGCTTTAGTTGCATTAGAAAGAGGGGAGATGTCCGCTAAGATGACGCCTATATACCAGAGACAGGCAAACTGTCGATCAGGCTTGCCCATGACTGTTTACGTCCGTTAACGGGCTTACGCTTCGTATCGTTCCCCCGCCTGCAACCTTCATTCACAAGCAGGCAGGCAGTGTGGTTGCACGTGACTCCCAAACAGTCCTAAGAGTGACCCGAAAGGACTGTTGGGTTCCGCCGACCTGCGCCAGACTGTGCTGCTTTCAGATGCATGATAAATATGAACCTAGTCATTCAAACCTGACAAGAAGCCTATAGATACAGACAAGCTACTGAAAACTTAATTTGTTGTCTTCTGAAACGTACCGTTAATAAAGACAAAGAAAACTATTTCTCGTCAACATAATATCCATTAAATGCCAACAGTTATTATAAATTACTTGCACTTTCCTTTTCATCGTAGTAATATAAATTTAATGCGAACCCTTCAAACTTTCAGCTTCATAAATAAAAATAAATTTGTCCCTCAGAAGTTAAATAGCAAATCAATATTCTGAAGAACGAAAAGCGTTTATACATTTTACAGATATTCATGAGGCTTTTAATTGTTGATAAGGAAAAAGTTAAAATGAAATATTTTTCTATAATAGTTGTTGATATTCATAATAATTGTTACCAATATCTTTTCAACATATTTCCTTCTCTCCTCTCCTCTCCTCTCCTCTCCTCTCCTCTCCTAGTCACAAGTTACGAAATGTTACTATTTTGTTGAGTCAGATACACTTTGCAGGAATATGAAATGTATAATATTGTCTTATTACTTTATGAATTCTGTAGCGCAATAAATCGTAAAACTGTGTTTCTTCAATCAAGAATTATCTGCCGTGTTGGACCATAAGATAAAGATTTTTTGAAGTGACTAAATAGCCAACGAACTTAGGTTTCAAACTAGTACTGTTTCATCTTAACCAGCGCAGACTGGCTTCCGTGAATGCAAGTCACTCTACCTTATAACACGAGCAAACAGGCAGGCTTTCTTGGGTCCCGCCTGGACTGAACCTATAAAACCCGGGCTCAATGGGTTCAGTCTTAGAATTAACTTGCTTTGTAGCGTCATCGGAACGCAAGCCTGACGGCAAGCAGGTACGGGCGTGAGTCTTGTCTGATTTTCCGGTCTCTACTATATACTAATAGTATTTCCTAAACTCCGAACGCTCTGCAGTGGTTCCCAAACTTTTTTGAAGGCGCGAACCACTTTTGGGCGAGATTTTTGTTTGTGACCCCGCACTATTTTACTGGTACTTAACCCCACTCGGACAGTTGACCAACAACATGTTAGGCCTACATAAAATCCTGACTCTACTGATTACAAAGGAATGGGGTCAAGAGTACATCGAGATCTGAATCTCGATCATTTGATTACACAGAAACAATCTTGGTATTGCTAAAACAACGACTTGCTACATACTGCAAACACTTGAGTATGATGTTGGGCAAATATATTTATTCTTCTATGCCACATCAATAAATTTAAGAATGCAGTTATATTGTCAGACTCCAAAGCAGCTATTCTATCAATAGTCTCTAAACACACACCTTCATCTCAAACAGCAGAAATAACTAAAATGCCCTCTCAATTAATATCACTCAATAAAAGAATTGTATTCCAATGGATACCATCCCATTGTGGAATCCTGGGAAACGAGAATGCGGATGCTTTAGCAAAGAAGGGCAGCACTGCTACTTACAGACCTGTTACTAAATCCACGTATTACTCTGTGAAAAGATTTATTAAATCTACATACTTAGACTTCAACAAACAAAATTTGATAACACAATCCCAAGGGAAAAAATGAAACTCTCTGCATCATAACCCACAGTTAATTCCCGATTTAGCACGAAAATCGTCTGTAGCTGCATTAGATTGGCAACAGGCCATGATTGTTTGGCCAAACACCTGCATAGAATTGGAATATATCAGTCCCCTAACTGCCCATTGTGCAACTCAAACCAAGAAATGGATTCGGAACACCTCAAAATCTGTGCTTCAGTGGCTGGCCATGATAATATCTTTGAAAAATATTGATTGCAAGAGGTCAAATGACTTTATTGTCAAACGCCTGGCATTAGAAAACAACAACAACATATTTATTTAAACATATATTAATATGCTGCATATATTAAAATACAAATTCTACATCAAAATAATATTCTTATGTCACAAGTATAAAAAAATGATAGGAGATGAAATATTTCATTCAAGATCTCTTCTCCAGGCCCAGCCAAAATCCTCCCTTAGCTGTAATGGCGAAACCCTTTTGTGCTAATTTCATGGGAATCGGGGTCTTGGGCACCACTTTAATGTTGAACCGCGAAAGAAGGTATGCCAGGGCAAGTTTGGTCTCCATCAGCGCGAAGCGATTGCCTGAAACAGAAAATCATTAAAGCGAAATTTGATACATTTTCCTAGCAATTTTAATTAGAGAATTCTAGTGTTATGTGCATCTGGGTGCAAAGGTGGTTTTCCTAGTGATACCACAGCCTAGTAGAGACGTCTCCAAAAGCGTACTCGCGAGTAAGCCCCTGAACGGAACTGAAGCCAGTACGTAATGAGCGCGCTCCGCCTCACCCATCCCCACCTGTACTGTACTCAATGTTTATGCGCAAACGAAGAACAGTGGCGGACTGCCATTATCACTGTGTTGGTCAGAGTGTTCCACCGTTTCACAATGTCTTCTAATCATGGACGTAGTACATTCAGGGATGAATAGGAAGAGAAATTTTTTGTGTTAGTGGGGAGAATGTGAAATGCTTATTTTGTTCGAAAATTCTTAAGGGTGCGTTGAAAATCAACATGCGACGACAATACTGGACTCTTCACAAAGAATATCATACAATTACATTGGACATGTAAAAATACAGTAATTTATTTTGTGGCTATCTGTATAACTGTTGGTTATACATAATAATCAGTATATTACAATACGTTTACGCTCAGTTTCGCATGACAAACATATAGTTTTTCGTTTAATTTTAGGTGAAATGCGTAGGCCTACAAATATTTTGATAAATATAAAACAAGAAAATACAAACACAAATCACACACGTGTCCTCTGTTTTAAACAAAAACAGCTTCTTGCTAGCTATGTTCTAGCTTGGAATATTGTAAAATCAATGAAGCCCTTTACAGAAGCATCATTTATTAAATCGTGCATACAGGACGTTACTAAAATACTGTGTCCAGAACGAAGTCAAAGTTTAAGAAAATTAAATTGTTTCCAATTACAGTTCAGAGAAGGAATTTCAAGATTGTAAATGCAATTGAATCTAAAGCTGAAACCACAATTAACCAGTTTGTAGCTTACTCACTTGCATTGGACGAAAGCACTGATAGAAATGACAAAGCTCACCTAGCCATTTTCATCCGAGGAGTTAATGAACATTTTACTGTGTCTGAATGTCTTCTAGATGTAATTACAAAATATAACTGGAGAAGGTCTTTTCCAGGCACTGAAAGGCACCATAGAACAGAAGAGGTTGAATTTGCAGTGGCTTGTGTCAATAGCAACAGACGGGGCTCCAGCTTCATAGTATGTCAAAATAATATACAAACGTATGATATTTCTTATTCTTTTGATGTTATTATTTGTAAACATAAGCAGACCGTTGCCGCGATCCCCACTGATCGCTCCCATCTGTTGAGGTACGAGTCTCTCCCCCTTCTCTAGCCTTACAGCACCCTGTGTTCGGCGGGCAGTATCGAGACCACGAATGACGATACGCTTTTTGGAGACCTCTGGTCTAGTGTGTACAGTCACGAAGCTCAATACATAGTAAATATGTATCCATAGATAGTTGCTAGCCACTACAGTCGAGCCGTTCTTATTTCCAGCGTGGCCACGCCTTCTCGACTTTTGGCGCGAAGAAGATAGGCAATAGCGGTGTTGCTAAATCTCTGTCAAGCCAATAGTGAACGGACGCAGTTCTAATAGCTGGTTGTCGAACAATCAGTCGGTATTGTTGTTAGTGCTGTGTTATCGCTGAGTTTTCAGCATCACAATGCCGCGGAGGAGTCGGAAGACCATCAGTTCGCAAAGCAGAGAAATGATTCTTAGCGTTAGAGATTATTTCGAAAATGAACGTAAAATAAGAGTAGTTTATTGCCTTTAATGTAAGTGGTGCAATGAACAGCTGATGCGTGTGATGTGAACAAGTTCACGGTTTTTCAAATAACGACAGAGAAGTACGGACAATCCGGCAAAGAAGAAAATAAACTGAGAACTATGGCGGCGGCAGGTACTAACAATGATTGTAGCGATCTAGGCGTAGCACCTCTAAATTGAATAATACCGTTAAGCAAGGTTCTTCGTGTAATTTTTTTATGTAGCAATGACTTATCATGACAAAATTTTTAATACTAACATATTTTACTTAATTTACAGGTTGTGTGGTTTTAGTTATTCATTCACATAAAAAATGTTTATTTTACAGCTTTCTCCCATTTTAGTAATTTCTAATACTGTTTCTGTATTTACGAAAATCGTTACTTCAAATGATCGGAAAAACCAATTATAGCACAACATGGTAAGTCTTCTGTGTCCTGGGATGCTAGGATCAACAATAACAATAATATATAATATTATGTATTCATATATTACTAATTATTTATCGTAGGAAATAATTTTTCGTTCGATGTTTAAGACTAGACATGTGCTAAAACTTCGTTAAGCGTACAAGGGTAGACTCGACAACGCAGTAACATCCACCGTGAGCGGGAAGCGGTATGTCGTCTGCATAACCTTGACGACAACCACTGCCAGTGAAGCAGCGTGTCAGCTGAGTCGCTGACCAGAAGCTGTCGTGTGATTTGCTGCCGGAAATAAGAACGGCTCGACTGTAGGATCGCTATTATCGCCTCATTACAGACAATGCGAAATAGTACCTGCACAGTCTATTGTTCCTAGTACACTCACAACTCAAGCTTCGTGACTGTATATACTAGATTGTGGTGATACTATAGAGCAGTGGTTGTTAATTTTAGCCACATCGCTGCATGTAAACTCTTCATGATATGTGCTGTATCTCAGCATCCTTGCATAAACAAAACCGCTCGTGATCCCGTAAGAGCAAGTCTAGGGCAGTGTAGGCTACCAAGCCGCGACCCAAAGATACAGACTAATGTAGAAATTATAGTCGCGACGCTGTTATTCCCGGCGTGACTCCTCCTCTTTGCTTACATATTAGAAAGTGAAGGCTCTATAAAGCGTAGTTAGGTAGTATCGTTCGCCATTTTTGTTCTTTCGTTGCCTAGCTACCAGACGAGGAATTTATTTGCCACACCGTTAAACGTTATCATGTCGTAGCTCCTATGATAATAAATCAAACGCACTGTAATTCAGCAATTAATTGAGCGGCAAATAACGTCCTCATGTGAATTCTGCGAACGCCAACGAAAGAGCCAAAATGGCGGGCGATTATATTAAGTATTTATCGAGCCTTAGGAAATGCATAACGTCGTCATCAGTGAATCACAAGACGCACACGTTTAAATGTAGCCTACCTGCAACGTGATTGGCTGCCGGAAATTAGAGCGACGGGACTATATTTAATAACATTTTAGCAAGCCACTTGTCTGAGTTAGGTATATAGTTTCAATTTAATTCAAATTTTTGGATAAAAACAGAAGCATAACTTTCCATTTATTATTGCAAAACTGTCTAAAAGTTAAACATTAAAACATCTTACAGCGAAAACCAAAAGTTAATGTGAAGACAGAAAACTCCTTAAGGAACCTCATACGTAAGTCTATAGCCTAATGATGAAAATGTATTTTGGATGTGACTATCATAACCAATGCAGTCTCTCCAAAGGAAATTGGATAGTCTGAACGTGTGGCTGTTATGT
This sequence comes from Periplaneta americana, assembly GCF_040183065.1. Classification (NCBI taxonomy): domain Eukaryota; kingdom Metazoa; phylum Arthropoda; class Insecta; order Blattodea; family Blattidae; genus Periplaneta; species Periplaneta americana. The sequence continues at coordinate 21,541,335 of NC_091119.1, forward strand.
ATGAGTGAAGAAATTTTGCTGTTACATATTCTTCAACTTTTGAATCTATCAATTTACAATTTTTACAGCATGTATACAATATTAGCAAGTATGTTTGGGTGTTAGATTGTCTTTCTACCTCATATACTTGATTTTATAAAAACATTTTAGACCTGAAAAATATTAATTAAATTTAAGTTATAAACATGGATATTTTTGGAACATTTTTCTCAGAAACTACTGAGGCTAGGAGGCTGAAATTTTACACACCCCTATTTCATATGCTAGTGAAGAAACATGACTACTTTAACATAGTTGTTAAAATTATTATGGATTTTACAGCCAGAAAAGTATGAAAAAAAAATACGAATTTTTTTTATAATTTTTTTCAGAATGGATTTTTTTCTATTGAAAAATATTCATAATGTGATGAAAATGATGTAAAATAAAATCAACTGCATTGGAAATATCTTGAATTTTTAGGAACCTATAGTACAAAGGGTTTCTAAGAAACATATTCCTAATATTTCATTTAATTATTTTTAAGGTTATAACAATTTTAATATAAGTTAAAAATACGGATATTTTTGGAACATTTTTCTCAGAAATTACTGAGGCTAAGAGATCAGGGACGACCGATGAAAAGATGGAGCGACCTTTGAAGCCGGAACGGGCAATTGCCCATACCATGAAGTGAAGAAGAAGAAGAAGAAGAACTACTGAGGCTAGGAGGCTGAAATTTTAGACACTCCTATTTCATATGGTAGTGAAAAAACATGACTACTTTCACATAGTTAAAATTATTATGGATTTTACAGCCTGTATGAAAAAATATGAACTTTTTTAAAATAATTTTTTCAGGATGGATTTTTTTTTATATTGACAAAATATTCATAATGTGATGAAAATGGTGGCAAATAAAGTCAACTGCATTGGAAATATACTTGAATTTCTAGGAACCTGTAGTGCAAAGGGTTTCTGAGAAACATGTTTCTAAAATTTAATTAACATTTTTCAGGTTATAAAAATGTTAATATAAGTTAAACACACGGATATTTTGGAACATTTTTCTCAGAAACTACTCAGACTAAGAGACTGAAATTTTACACATTCCTATTTCATATGGTAGTGAAAAAGCATGACTACTTTCACATAGTTATTAAAATTATTATGGATTTTACAGCCAGAAAAGTGTAAAAATAATATGATTTTTTTAAATAATTTTTTTCAAGATGGATTTTTTTATATTGACAAAATATTCATAATGTGATGAAAATGGTGGCAAATGAAGTCAACTGCATTGGAAATATGCTTGAATTTTTAGGAACCTGTAGTGCAAAGACTTTCTGAGAAACATGTTTCTAAAGTTTAATTAAATTTTTACAGGTTATACAAATTTTAATATAAGTTTAAATACGGATATTTTAGGAACATTTTTCTCAGAAACTACTGAGGCTAGAAGGCTGAAATTTTACACACTCCTATTTCATATGGCAGTGAAGAAACATGACTACTTTCACATAGTTATTAAAATTATTATGGATTTTACAGCCAGATAATTATGAAAAAATATTACATTTTTAAATCATTTTTTCGAGATAGATTTTTTTTCTATTGACAAAATATTCATAATATGATGAAAATGGTAGCAAATAAATTCAACTGCATTGGAAATATGCTTGAACTTTAGGAACCTGTAGTGCAAAGGGTTTCTGAGAAACATATTCCTAAAATTTAATTAATCATTTTCAGGATATAAAAATGTTTATGAAATCAAGTATATAAGGTAGAAAGGTAATCTAAATACGAAAATATACCTGCAAATATTGCGTGTAAGCTGTAAAAATTATAAATTGAAAGATTCAAAGGGTAAGGAGTAGTAGCGAAATTTCTTCACTCAAACAAACAGCTATACACTGAGACTACCCAGTCCCCCAAAAGCAGTCTACTATAGATAGAAACAAATTGATTCCCTTTGGACCACACTTTAAATACTCACCAATGCAAATTCTGGGTCCAATGCCGAAGGGTAGGTATGCCAGAGGGTTGATTTTGTGTTTGTTTTCATCGTTGAATCGTTCAGGGTCGAAGCGCTCTGGATCAGGAAAATAATTGGGATCGCGATGGAGTCCAAATATGGGGATGATCAGGCTGTCTTCAGGCATCAGGTCCAGGGGAGGATCAGCCTTTATCGTGTATTTCCGAGCACAGACTCTATCCACTGCTGCTGGAGGGTACATCCTCAGAGTTTCTGTAAAGTATAATACAGCAGTTTTAAGTTACTCAGAGTTACTTACGTTCCGTATAAAATTTTTTCAGGTTATGGCAGGCCAGAAGTAGAGGATTAAAAGAAAATTTTACCTAATTGATGAAATACGATACATTACAAAATATATTCCATAATTTCTTCTTCTCAATAGGTTATTTCGCAATTTTTGTAGTTGTTTTGACTCGTCAAAAGAGCCTTTCAGTTACAAATTGTATTAATAATTATATGTGATTGAATCATATATAATGTACGTTCAAATTAATCGCAGGTGTTCTCTTAAAACAGGTTACAATTTATATAAATATACTTATAGTAATGTAATCCATAGTGAACATTTTTGTTGTCCTATCTATAGGACAAGTCTTCGGGTTATATTGCCCACGTTGCTTTAGGATTATTTCATTTTCTGTAAAAAAAAATCCGTCGAATAGGAATTATTTTGATAAGGTCACGTTACTTACATGTGAAGGTCGTTTAGTATCTGTTATTTACTGAACAGCATTGTGCGGTAATGGCTGTGCATTTCATCTAAATACGAGATATAACAAGTGGTATAAATGTGAGTTAGCCTATAAACCGCTTTTAGAATAGTTTTTACCTGATTTTTAGAACGCCTAGAACTACTCCGAAATACATTCCAAAGGACAAAGGGAAGCGTTCGAAAGAAGGTCTGGAGAAAGGCATTACAGTTGTTTCGGAAAAAAATGGAAACTCAGTAAGCAACATGAATAAAACCAAATATATATATTACAGATATACTGTATTTTAATGTGTCACAACTATAGAAAACTTCAGCAATTTAAGGTTTAGGACCTGAAATTAAAATGGTAGCCGTCGTGGGTGGCACAGTCGTAATTCTACTAACATGAATTGGAGCACGACCAGTAGAAGATCCTTATATTATTACTGGACATATCTTAACAGTTTTATACTTCTTGTATTACATTATACACCCAATAACAACAAAAATATGAGATAATCTAAATAATTAAAGTTAAAAAGCTTTAAAGAAAAGTATATGTTTTGAAAGCATAAGAAAGAAGTTAAAATCTTCTATTAACTTTACTTAAATTAATACACTTAAATCAATATTAAAAATATATAAACCCTAATCCCCCAAAAAAACAGCAAATAATTTAATGACAAAGGCAAAAATCTCTTCCAAGCCAAATACATTAACTTATCATAACGAAAACGTGGTATTGTGCCACGAACTCAAATAAATATAAAAGAAAGAAAAGAAAGCTTAAAATAAAAAAATATAGAATTAATATCACTACCTAAAAAAATAATACAAAATAGTATTCTAATAAATAAAATACTAGCATATTCAGCCAAAAAAATTAATGCAAATCCACCTCTTCTATATTCAACATTAAAACCTGAAACCAACTCCGATTCACCTTCAGCAAAATCAGCGCTGGCCTTCTGTGCCCAAGGTTAAGGGTTCAATCCCGGCCCAGGTCGATGGTATTTAAGTGTGCTTAAATGCGACAGGCTCATGTCAGCAGATTTACTGGCATGTATAAGAACTCTTGCAGGGCAAAATTCCGTTACAACCAGCGACGCTGATATAACTTCGTCAGTTGTGAGCGTCGTTAAATAAACAATTTTTTTTTATTTAGACCATCTCTTCTACTATCAGAACATAATGAGCCGTAAGCAATACTTACCAATACTTACTTACTTACTTACTTACTTACTTACTTACTTACTTACTTACTTACTTACTTACTTACTTACTTACTTACTTACTTACTTACTTACTTACTTACTTACTTACTTACTTACTTACTTACTTACTTACTTACTTACTTACTTACTTACTTACTTACTTACTTACTTACTTACTTACTTACTTACTTACTTACTTACTTACTAAGCAATTAATACATAGAGAAAAACTATCTTTCTCTAAGCGTGCACAGAATTATATTGTACATTTAAAAACTCTAGTAAAATTCTGAACTGGTCGCTTACCGGACACAATCATGTCGAGGTACTTCATTCCGTTCAGAGCCTCGTATGAGAACTTGCCACCGCCCTCACGAAGTGTCTCGTCGATCTCGTTCTGAAGTCGAGTTTGTATTTCCTCATCGATGGCCAAGTGATAACAGGCGAAACACATGAATGTGGAAGCTGTGTCAAAGCCGGCCACGAAGAACACCACGCACTGAGCTACCACGTCTTCATCGTCCAGTTCTGTGGTGCAACATAGATTACAGTATTTGTTATACAGACTCAACACGGGCAATATTACTTTCAGTGTTAACAATACTGACAGTAAGACTGATCGCGTTCAGTCCCCAAAATATTGATGCGTATTGTCAGTAACATTGACAGTAATACTGATCACGTACGGTCGCTAAAATATTGATGCATATTGTCAGTAATATTGACAGTAATAGTGATCGCGTACAGTCGCTAAAATATTGATGCATATATTATTATTGTCAGCAATACTGATCACTACTGTCGCTAAAATATTAATTCATATTGTCAGTAATATTGACAGTAATACCGATCATGTACTGTCGCTAAAATATTGATGCATATTGTCAGTAATATTGACAGTAATAGTGATCGCGTACAGTCGCTAAAATATTGATGCGTACTGTCAGTAATATTTACAGTAATACTCATCCTGTACAGTCGCTAGTATATTGATGCGTATTGTCAGTAATATTTACAATAATACTGATCGCGTACAATCGCTAAAATATTGATGCGTATTGTCAGTAATATTTACAGTAATATGATCGTGTACAGTCGCTGAAATATTGATGCGTATTGTCAGTAATATTTACAATAATACTGATCGCGTACAATCGCTAAAATATTGATGCGTATTGTCAGTAATATTTACAATAATACTGATCGCGTACAATCGCTAAAATATTGATGCGTATTGTCAGTAATATTTGCAGTAATATGATCGTGTACAGTCGCTAAAATATTGATGCGTATTGTCAGTAATATTTACAGTAATACTGATCGTGTACAGTCGCTAAAATATTGATGCGTATTGTCAGTAATATTTACAATAATACTGATCGCGTACAATCGCTAAAATATTGATGCGTATTGTCAGTAATATTTACAGTAATATGATCGTGTACAGTCGCTAAAATATTGATGCGTATTGTCAGTAATATTTACAATAATACTGATCGCGTACAATCGCTAAAATATTGATGCGTATTGTCAGTAATATTTACAGTAATACTGATCGTGTACAGTCGCTAAAATATTGATGCGTATTGTCAGTAATATTTACAGTAATACTGATCGTGTACAGTCGCTAAAATATTGATGCGTATTGTCAATAATATTTACAATAATACTGATCGCGTACAGTCGCTAAAATATTGATGCGTATTGTCAGTAATATTTACAGTAATACTGATCGTGTACAGTCGCTAAAATATTGATGCGTATTGTCAGTAATATTTACAGTAATACTCATCCTGTACAGTCGCTAGTATATTGATGCGTATTGTCAGTAATATTTACAATAATACTGATCGTGTACAGTCGCTAAAATATTGATGCGTATTGTCAGTAATATTTACAGTAATACTGATCGTGTACAGTCGCTAAAATATTGATGCGTATTGTCAGTAATATTTACAGTAATACTGATCGCGTACAATCGTTAAAATATTGATGCGTATTGTCAGTAATATTTACAGTAATATGATCGTATACAGTCGCGAAAATATTGATGCCTATTGTCAGTAATATTCACAATAATACTGATCGCGTACAATAGCTAAAATATTGATGCGTATTGTCAGTAATATTTACAGTAATACTGATCGGGTACAATCGCTAAAATATTGATGCGTATTGTCAGTAATATTTACAATAATACTGATCGGGTACAATCGCTAAAATATTGATGCGTATTGTCAGTAATATTTACAGTAATACTGATGGTGTACAGTCGCTAAAATATTGATGCGTATTGTCAGTAATATTGACAGTAATACTGATGGTATACGGTCGCAAAAATAAATTTGAGTATATCAGTATTATTAATTCATTATTACTGTTCAGTAGCCTATTAGGTACTGACCGTGTAAGGGCTGCATTACTCCTCAGGCATCCACGTCTGTAGGATCTGACCGTGAAACGAGCGGAGCCCTGTTCATATCCTGGTTGGGACAAGTTACCTAGTTGAGGATTCTTCTGAGGTTTTCCCTCAATCAATTGAAGTAGAATTAGTGGGTAACTTTCGGCGTTGGACCTCGGATTCATTTCGCTATCATAATTACACTTCCCCTCTTTCATCATCATCATCATCATCATCATCATCTTCATCTCTGTTTCCTTCCATTGACTCTACCATATCATCCTGATTACCTTATATCATATTGATAAAATATTGCTCGATCATATATTATCCTGATTAAATAATGTAAGCCCCTGTAGAAGGGCAACGGCAAATTTGGTGTCAGAACTTAAATATAACACAACTGGTGATCATAGAATCGAGCACAATACTAATACAGATTGATGTTCAGAGGCATTCCATCACAAGGCTTTTATAAAACAGGAGATAAGTGAAGAGAAAAATATGAACCGAAAATTGCTACAGTGAACTTACGTTTCGTCTGACTTTTGGGGTGTTGCTCTGTGGAATTTTCGTCTTCTAAGTTTCCCTTCTGGGTCTGCATCAACAATTGAAGCAAGTCCGGTCTCACGATGCCTTCACGTTCCCTCGTCGCTATCGTGTCCTTCACTATGGACCGAAAGAAGTCCGCAATCCTATTGGGGAATATACTGACACCAAAAACCTAAACGGAAAAAAAAAATACCTTGAGACTTGCAAGAAAAGCAAGGAAGGCAATAGAAAAGAGACGGAAGGTCATGAAAATAAACAGGGCGAATAAAACAGAGTCAGGAGAGGACAAGCATAAGAACGAGAGGAAAAGAAACAGAACAATGAAATGGAAAAGGATAAGACTAGAATCGGAAGGAGAAGAAAGGAAGCAGAGGAAGAAGAAAAGAAACATGAACGAAAAGGACTGGAGATTAAGACGATGAGAGCAAAATAAACCGGTAGAATGGAATAGTGTATAAATAGAATTGGAAAAGGGGAGGAAGAGAAATAAAAGAGGACAATGAACAAGAGAGAAAGAGAAAAGGAAGGAAGGAGAAATGTGTGGAGAAAGTACGAGTAGTAAAGGAGTGACAGGGAAGGAATGTAAAGAGAGGAGAGGAGAGGAGATGCGGTAAATTGCCTCCCCAGATCAAAAAGTTATGTAACTTGCCTCCTGTTCACATGAGCTTGCGGTACGTAAATTACTTCCTCTTTATCTGAGAGAGTGAACATGCCTTCCGCTTGTAAATACGCCACTGTAATCAACATTTTCCTTCCCATTTGCAAACTTAGGACTAACCTTAAAATGTTTTAAAACATTAAATACCGATTCACGAATTTAAAACAAACCGCCCTTACGGACTCAAGTTCAGTAATCTGTTCTTGCCTAAATGCAAGTAATTTATTTTATGGAAATAATTCTTTGAGAAAAATAGATTTATTCCTTTTGTCCAGAATACATTGGTGTCGCTCTTTATTTGTTTAAGAACTTCAAAGAAGTGGTAAATATTTGGATGGCTAACGAAAAGACGGTTAGGTTCTCTATGGAACGACGTAATTTCGGCGGATGAACAAGTAGTACTATGCGAGATGCACTCAGTGGCGGATTTGAAGATTCGACGTCATAGTTAAATGGGAGGCAATTTACGTAAAATATTTACAGTAAAGAGAAGGCAATTTATGTACTTATAAAAAGGTAAACAGCCTCCTTGGAGGCAATTTACATCACCCCATAACGTGAGGAATGGATTACAACGGTGTCGAAACGGTAAACGAGTTGAAAGGAAATACAAGAAACTGAAAACAAAGTGAAAGGAAAGTAAATTTTCGGAAATGTCTGGTTAACAGTGAAAATAATAGTAATGAATGATGAGCACCGTATTCTACACTTTGTAGCAATGCTTCCATCGTCAAACAGTTGTAATATTGTGTGCGAAGAAAGCGTAAATGTAGAAAACAGATAACGGGTAACGACCACTAGAAGATAATTTATATGTGTGATAGACTGGAAAGTAAGAGTAAATACGTTACGTGTACATTTACTTACTCTATTTGTCTTACTGCCTGATCCATTAACTCACCTTCAATAATTTAGGTATGAACAACAACAAAAGTATTCTGAATGTGCCGAAATTGAAAGTGTCTTGTCCCATCACAAAGAACTCATTTTTAGGTTGTTTCAATGAGTCTACACCAAGACCAAAAGCAGTTGTAGCTATGACGTCATTTGCGTATCTGTTGAAGAAGTTCTTGAGTTCCAACACCAGCGTATCTCCATCTGCAACAATTCGATACACAATAGATTGATGTGATTGCGTTTAAGACCTTATTTAGTATTATTGTTTTTGAAAAGAATGACAGAATAGTACATTATGCAACGAGCCTATAATGATAGTAATTAAGACGCCAGTATGTTTGTTTAGGAAAGGAGCGCAAGCGAGTTTCATAATTTTCATACGAGCGTCTTAATTACCATTATAGACAAGTTTCATACGACTTTTTATGCTCGACCATATTTCTAACTTGAAATTATTCAGAAGTATTAATTTTATTTGTATCTGACTGAAGATCGGAAGTGACCTTGTGCATAGCTCGTAAATTGTGAGATGTGCGCAGACGCGAAAGTATTGATTTTTTTCCGAGGAACAATAATGTCATTGACCTTGATGTAATGTAGAGAATAACATGAACTAATTTTGATATAACCTGGAAATTGATTTAGAATTGAAAAACGAGATGACAAATTGAATTTATTTCAATATTATTTACAATTAACGCTAATTATTATAGTAACAGAACATAACCTTCTGCGACAGTATTGGATTTCCAGCCTCCGTGACGTTTCCCTCGTTGTCTTTCGATTGCAAATCCGAGAATAATCGAAAACCTGAACTTTAATGAATAGGTGTACTTTAATGACATGCATTAAAGGACTGCTACCAGATGTATAATTACTACATTTCGGCGTGGTCGAGAATAAAAAATTTTAAATGGCGAATTTTTCAGCAATAATCTTTTTCTATTGCGTAATTAAACGGGGACGTTTAATATAGAATGTACGCCAGGAAATATGTTTCCCTCAAATAGGGGAAGGTTTTGTGTCGCGTAGTATGGACTGGTGTCATGCATTTCAAACGCTGTGTTCGGTTCAAGTTTGTCGAGCGTGACAAGAACCGAAATCTGCTTCGAAGAAGTGAATATATCCAGCACGCTCGAACTTTTCCCTTCAAGTTCGCTGGCCTCTCGTACTCTCCTCTCCTTTCCCTTCATGCTTTTAGTTGCGTAAGGATTTCACAACAAATCTTGTGAAATTTTATTTAGATGTAAGGACAGGTAATCTATACTAATAATAAATCTGTAGCCGAAATTTTTCTGGTAATTTTCGATTTTCCAAAAATAATTGGTCCTAACATATATAATTAACCACCCTGAAACCGAAAATCGCTTTTTTGAAATTTTTGTTTGTATGTCTGTCTGTCTGTCTGTCTGTATGTATGTGTGTTTGTTACCTTTTCACGCGATAATTACTGAACGGATTTCGATGAAAATTGGAATATAAATTAAGTTCGTTGTAACTTAGATTTTAGGCTATATTGCATTCAAAATGCATTATTTAAAAGGGGGGTTATAAGGGGGCCTGAATTAAATAAATCGAAATATCTCCCTTATTATTGATTTTTGTGAAAAATGTTACATGACAAACGTTTCTTTAAAACTAATTTGCGATACGTTTTATTCCTTGAAAAATTTTGATAAGACTGATATTTAATGGGATAAATGAGTTTCAAAATTACAATAACTGCCATCTAAGGCCGTGTAATGAATTAAAAAACAAATGACTTCGTCTAAAAGGGGTCTTGGACAGCAACAATCGAAAGCTATGAAAGATAGCCTACAGAGAATGTTTCTGTCTTTGTATGAATAATATCGGAAGCTAAATTAACCGATTTGTATAATTAATTATTGTTTCACCATTGGAAAGTGTACTTTCTCTAGATGGACATAATGCTATAATGTTATTACAGTAACTTCTGATATAATGTAATATAATATAATATAATATAATATAATATAATATAATATGTAATTATATAATATAATTTAAGTTATTTGAAGGGTTCAAAACCACAGTGGGCCAAGCGCCATTTACTGAATACGTAGAAAACAAGGGTTAAAATTAAGTTATTACCATAATTCAATGGAAACCTATAACAAGTAAAATAAAATATACACATTAAATCTAAATGATGTCAATCTTCATTCAACTACGGTTGCATGTAATAAAAATTAAGAAACATGTTAAAGGAATTGTCATTGCACCAAATGAGTGTCTCTGGACCAAAATGATCGCATTTTAATTATTTGGATGCAATTTAAATTAAGTAACATATTAAACGATTTATCCTTCTATCAAACACGAATGTTCCCTGGATCAAATGCCCTATTTTAATTATGTGATTACTAAGGAGCGGATTCCTATGTAATTAAATATTTTTCTTGCGTGTGATAAAACACAATTAACAAAGTTAAATTTCCGAATGTCAAGTTTCAAGTTTAAAACCCGAATTTAATTTCACATAAAAACACATATTTTCACAAAAAATTTATGTAAATACATATTTTCAGAAAATCTGTTATAAACACATAAATCTTGGAGGTTTTTTACTTAAATAATTTTTTACAAGAACTTTTAAATATTTTCAAACTAAATCAATTATATCACTCAGAAGTACGTTATCTTTTTTAAGAATTCTTGGTTACTTCGTGTTTCTATGGGCTGTGTGGTGTATCCGTGATCCATTTTTGTAATAGTATCGCCTCAAGTTCTAAGGACTGCCAGACAGCATATCAATGTTATTATATGAGAATAAATTAACATGGACAAGGAGACATCTTGCAACACATAATTAGATGTTTATTGTTGCTGAAGGTGATTTCATTCAGCGCTTTGTTTGTGAAACACAACGGATAAGATCTCTATTATAAACATGATTTAATTTAAACAAATCTCTCGCCTGTCGCTCATGCCTATATCTTGTGATTCCCGGGCCATAAGCATAAGTGAAGATGTGGTGGCGTCGCTATAGGAAGCTTTTCTCCGACATTGTCAGTCAGTAGCTGGAAACATTATTTACGTTAAGAAATGTGTATATTAGCCTATTAAGATGCCTATAATCAAATCGAGTTTAAGATCGCGTCTACAGCAATATGTAGGTGAATTTTAAAAAATTTTTACTACCGACAGAAAAGTGTTATTTGCCAACCATGTGGTAAATCAGTAAGTGCAGATCAGAGCTCTCAGGTAACCCAACATTTGTCTGGAAACAAGCACATTGCCGCTTCTTCACGTGTGCATTCACGGCAAAACAGTGGATATAAAAAATGTGTAAAGTTGCTCAAGTATTGGAGGGTGTGCCTGTAGGTGAAATTGACGGTGTATGTGTTTGTGATATTCCTCTCTTTAAATATGCATGTCTGACGTCCTGTGTTGTGGAAAGATCGTTTTCACAGTATGTCGTTGTTCAGAGATAATCGGCATGCATTTGTGATGGAGAATTTGGAAATGACCTTTGTTGTTCACTGCAATTCTCGAACAACTACTAGCAACTGATACTAAAGTGTGATTGGTGAGTACCTAGTAACATTTTTTTTTCAAGCTAAGTAAGGTATTTTTGTCATATTTAAAAAAATATTTTTTCTATTTTTAGGAAATATTTTCGTACTTTTTAGCACATAAAAAATAAATATATTTAAATTTTAGCACATAAAAATACGCTCCCTAATGATTACTTTATATTTATTTCTAACGGGTGCAGCGGAGCGCACGGGTACGGCTAGTTTTGTTATAAAACTAGACTATGGTTAAACATCCATAGAAATATATGCACATAGACTGTAAGTAAATCACATGTTTTAAAAGAACGTGACAATTGTTACTATACCAATTACCGACAGAAAGTAGCTACACTTACATTCTTCACATCAGTGGCGGCTCCTGCATATTTCTTAAGAGGAGGAAAGAAGTTAACAACGCAAAAGGACACCTTCTTGAGAGGAACATGCTACAAATTAGCCTATATGCATACATGTAACATCAGGTAGTGTTAGGGTTGGCCTTCCCTTTTGTATAGCAATAATCTGTTTTTGTAAACTGAGTTTCCTAAATTGTCCAAAATATAATATTTTTTCACTTCCATTCATTGTTGAATAATTGCACAAATTAACAATTACAAGGAAATTCACAACCTCCCAGCATTTTCGCTTACACTACAGCATCACACGTGTTGGAAGAGACCAGCTACTAACACGTAACCGGAACCGTTTTACGGAAATGGGAATGATGACGCAGAATATCTGCATGGAAATATCATATGTACTTCGGTACTTAAAATAATATATATGATATGCGTAAATCACTTCGTGATTGAAGACGGCGCTTATTCCGTCGGATCCCGGCCAACTAGTCACTCATAACGAGTGCACCCCAGCACATGTGTGGACTTCGGTCCTACGTTCATAGACATCTATGACGTAGTGCAGAGGGCGGCCACTAGAGGGAACCCAAGAGTTGGAGCTTAATCTGAGACGATTCTATCCGACGCCGGGGTTGTATCCGGTGTGGCTTAGTGGATAAAGCATCAGCACGTAGAGTTGAAAACCCGGGTTCAAATCCCGGCGCCGGAGGGAATTTTTCTCCGTTCCATTACTCTTTCATCATATGATGACGCAGAATATCTGCATCGAAATATCATATGTACTTCGGTACTTAAAATAGACTAATATATATGATATGCGTAAATCACTTCGTGATTGAAGACGGCGCTTATTCCGTCGGATCCCGGCCAACTAGTCACTCATAACAAGTGCACCTCAGCACATGTGTGGACTTCGGTCCTACGTTCATAGACATCTATGACGTAGTGCAGAGGGCGGCCACTAGAGGGAACCCAAGAGTTGGAGCTTAATCTGAGACGATTCTAGCCGACGCCGGGGTTGTATCCAGTGTGGCTTAGTGGATAAAGCTCAGCACGTAGAGCTGAAAACCCGGGTTCAAATCCCGGCGCCAGAGGGAATTTTTCTCCGTTCCATTACTCTTTCATCGAGAAATATTCTGTTAGGAAAGCGAGAACACTGCATCCACCCACATGGTCTGTGTTGCCACATGTACATTTTACAAGTTCAGTATCAAATGCTTTTGAAGAATATCAGTTCTTGTGAAGTCATACTACCATTATTGTTCAAAGCTGCCGATGGCCGATTAATTTTTTCATATTAAAAATAATGTAGTTTGCAGTACCTTCAATTTCAAATATATTTGTACAAAACTGACAACTTGGCTGTTTTCCTGTCTAGTAGACAATGAATGGAAGTGAATTTCAGAGAAAAAGATCTGCAATACTAACTTAGAACTACTTCCTCTTTGTTTTATATAAATCCAACTTCAGCTTTCAGGTATCCTCGAAAGTTTCAAACCATGAACATAGCTTATATAAAGTGCAATGAATATATTTTGATCTATAATTTTAAAAAAAGTTTATATGGTGTCCTTTATAGCTTTACGTTAAAACTGTTTTTATTTTGTCTCCTCCTAGATGATGTGTTATAGTCTGGTTGAATGCAGCATCGTTAGATGGCAGCGGTAGCGAGCTTGCTGCAAGACCAGTCGATTTCTATTTCTCGCCCATGCGCTGATTCAGAGGAGGATCTCCTCCCTATCCGTTCATTTACTTGCTTTAAAACTCTGCTTCTTTCTCTGGCAGCTAGCGCGCTGTTGTCTATGTGTGTTGACTGCAATAAAGGAGGAATGGATTGACTTTCCTCCACACAAACAATCTCGCATCCTTCTCACAGTTTTCTAGCAGCACATGAGTGCGTGTGGTTTAAAACTCGATTAACCGAGGTTTTCTTATAGCTGTGAACTTAAAAATTATCGAATCTTCCTCGAATTTCAAGGCATATATTTCATTTGGTATTTACTTTCAAAAGAAGAAAAATGTGAGGAGGACGTTCCTCCCTTCCCTCCCCCGAGGGACCTCCCTATCAGCTGTTTAAAACATGACATCATACGATATTGACATTACTGAAAGTAAAGGTGTTGAGGTTAGGTCTATTAATTACGTCTGTTAGCGAATAAGAATTTGTAATTGCTTCATGCGTCTTAATTGAAGAGGAAGAAACGAAAGAAATATTGGTTACATAATATATTTGCAAGAAATGACTTGATTACTGTAATGGGAACGCCTCAAATTATATAATTCTTCGCAATTTTCTACACGCGAAGTAAGTTTTCCGTCTGCCATTTTGGCGCGACACTGAACATGGCACACCATAATAGTAACAGTTGACCAATTAAAGTTGATTTATTAAAAAAGGCCATGATCGCACGCATCGGAAAAGTTGCCCATCCGAGAAACGTGGACGGATTTGCCGTGAGGAGATGCGTCCGATACGATGTAGTGAACGCGGTTACATAACAATTACAGCAAAGATAGTCTTTTTCCGATCCGTGCGATTCATCCGATGCGTGCGATATGATGTAGTGAACGCTTACTTAACACATCTAGGAGGAGGCACAATAAAAACAGTTTTAACGCAACGCTATGAAAGACACCATATAAACTTTTTTTAAAATTATAAATAAAAAATATTATTCATTGCACTTTATATAAGCTACTATTCATGGTTTGAAACTTTCAAGGATATTTGAAAGTTAAAGTCGGGTTTATATAAAATAAGGAGGAAGTAGTTCAACGTTAGCATCGCAGATCTTTTTGGCCCCTGAAATTCATTTCCATTCATTGTGTACTAGACAGGGCAACAGCCAAGTTGTCAGTTTTGTACAAACATATTTGAAATTGAAAGTAGTACTCCAAACTACAAATTATTTTTAACATAAAAAATTAATTGGCTACCGGCAACTTTGAACAATAATGGTAGTATGACTTTACAAGAACTGATATTCTTCAAAAGCATGTGATACTGAACTTTTAAAATGTACATGTGGCAACACAGACCACGTGGGTGGGTGCAGTGTTCTCGCTTTCCTCAGATTATTTCCCATTCCCATTACCATGGTTCCGGTTACGTGTTAGTAGCTATAGTCTCTTCCAACACGTGTGATGCTGTAGTGTGCGCGAAAAATGCTGCGAGGTGAATTTCCTTGTAATTGCTAATTTGTCCAATTATTTAACAATGAATGGAAGTGAAAACATTATATAATTTGGAAAATTTAGGAAACTCAGTTTACAAGAACAGATTATTGCTATACAGAAGGGAAGACCAACCCCAACACTACCTGGTCTTACATGTATGCATGTTGGCTAATTTGTAGCATGTTTCATTCAAGAAGGTGTCATTTCGTCCTGTTACCTTCTTTCCTCCTCTTAAGAAATACGCAGGAGACGCCACTGCGTAGAAGTACAGGGACATCATTTTATTTTTACTAACATTTTTAATATTAACCTGGCTATACCTTTAGAGAACCGGAAACACAGTTTGCTACCCCTTTCCACGACTGTAGTTCGATGATACTGGCGTAAAACACAAACAAATCACTTTACTAGGTATAGGAGGAAAGAAAAGTAGTTCATCCATTTACGTAAACTAGGAAATATCGCGATTTTGAGTTCGATAATTTTCATTAGGTTTTTGTTTAATCAAAATACAGTACTGTATTAAGAATAAGTGTTTTTACTCCCGAACTGAGTTATCCATGCGAACGTATTCATTATCCAGTGTATATTATACTGTCTACAGCACATTAGCGTACAATATAGAGAAAGAAGTTAATAGAAAAATAATCATAATATGAATATTTAAACACATTTTTTAAAATGGTGGCCGTTCATTTCCAAACAGGCTTCAGTTCTTTTGTGCGTATTATCGAATTATAGACTATTGCATCTAATTTCAATTGCCAGTTTCGTCCTTTGTACTAGTAACTCATGTTGAAATAATTCTGTACCTACTCTATAAAAGAGTACCTTACGTACTGTAAATTCAATCTTCACGTCTGCCCGACCCGCACAGATAAAATTACTCAGACATGCTATCTACTGTCCGTCCAAGTGGTTATGCCGCAGGATCATAGAAAGGGGGGAAATCACGTGACAGTTAATTACTTAACGAGGCCCATTTATTTAAGTTATTTTAAACAGTTGTATAATATTACGTAAACATACAATTCCTAACAGAAATTAATGTTTTCAGAAAAGAGCTAAGACAGCCCAGCTTTTACAGAGGGGCGTGCAGAAGCAGGTGGGGGAAATCGGGATGCGACGTAGGCAAACGGATAGTACCTGTGCGAAAATATGATTCAATATTGAAAGCTCTTTCGTCACTGGAAAACGCGAACATATTTCTGAAACGTACTATACTCACTAACTCAGTGCTGTTTACTATATGCGGCCTTCATTCTGTGTGGAGGATAGCTGGAACCACAGTTTACTATATACAGTTGCGAAGCTTGAGGTGTTTTTTTTGCAAATCTCGTGATAAAGCGCTCCAAGCGGTTAGCAACTAGAAACAATAGACTGTCCATGGTCGACTTTGAACTGTGTCGTATTTCTATCGAGTGCTAGCTCGTTGCGTATTTCACATTGATGCTTGTGAAATGTACGTTATTGGTTATAATGAAAATGTTAATGGCTAAAATATAATAACTGGAATAATAATATGGGACAAGGAGGAGACTTTGTAGTGCTATAAATTGTAGCAACAATAAGAGAAAGTGGCCAGAGTTATCCTTTTTCCGATTTCCGAAAGATTCAGAAAGGTTCCTGGGTTTGCACAAGAATGCCGTGCAGAAACAAAACTGTTAATTTGAAGTTCTTTGTGGCTGTTAGAATACATTATATCCTTAAATTTCACAATGAAATGTTTCAGTCTAACCGAAAGGACATTAGATACCGGTTAAAGTTCTGTCACTTAGGCTGCTAAATTTCCAGAGAAATAAAGGTTAGGTCTACTTTTTTTTCAGAGGATATATTTTTAATTGTAGCTATTAATTTTGTTATTATTTTTATGTGTTATTTTACTAAAGACGTAGAAAAATTAAGTTTGTTTTAATGAAATTTATTGATCACGTTTTATTTTCAATTCTGGTGGGATTATTATTGCTTAGGCCTACTTTTTTTTTCAAAGGATATGTTTTTAATTATAGCTGTTAATTTTGTTGTTATTTTTATTTGTTGCTTTACTAGAGACGTAGAAAAAGTCTGTTACAATAAAATTTATTGATCACGTTTTATTTCCAATTCTGGTGTGATTATTATTGCTTAACCTCAACTACGTAAGCCTACACTACAAGTACCGGTACACGTAAGTTACTCCATTAATTCATATTTCCATTATTATTGTTGTAAAGAGAAATGCAAATTAATATTTATTGGTTTCATAGTTAATTGTCGCTATAATCTTGAATGAGTGAAGCTATTATAGTAAATTTCAGTTCGTTTTGCACAAACAAAAATTATATTAACTTATTTCTTGCAGGTATCTTCGAGTTTATGGTGGAATTTAATATACTTCATTAAAATAATAAATTAACTTTATGCATTTAATATTTCTATAATGGAAGGAAGGTGTTAATTTTTCTAAAAGAACACGACAACGAAAGTATAACATATTTTGTCGGCTGCTAGGAGAGAGATCTGAGATGATGAGGCGATAGTAGCGATCCTAGTGGTGGGCAACTACCCATGTTTGCATTTTTACTACATATTGAGCTTCGCGACTGTATATAGTAGACTGTGGCTGGAACTTCATTAGTAGAAGGGGTGGGAGTAAAGTACATTCAAAAACTCAGGTACAATAAAAATTGAAGTAAAAATAAAATGATGTCCCTGTATATACGTATGTGAATATATTTCATTACTGTATGGTTTATAGGCATGTGTATCATTATCTCATTTGCTGTAGTTTTGAGTCTCTTGGATCATTATTTGCAGAGATATTTGTAGGGCTACCTAAATGTCACATTTTGTAATTATAATTTTTTAATTTTGCTTCATTCACTCTGGAACTGAACAAAATATCTCAATATAAATTCTAACTACAGCTTCTCTATAGCTTTTTTAATATGTGTCCCATGTTTGATAAAATTATACTCGTACAACTCTACATACGCTCACGACCAGACCAAATTGATGCAACTATTGGCAAAATTAATCATGACTTGAATCAAGTTTCTTCATGGGCGAAAAAGTTCGGACTTAGGTTAAATGCTAGCAAGTCACAAGCTATAATAATTGGACATAAGAGACTACTGAACACAATGAACAACAGACATATCCCAATTATTACAGTAAATAATGCCACTATTCCGTACCATCACGTCGTCAGAAACCTCGGCATTTTCTTGGACGAAAATTTAAATTGGGAATTCCAAAAAAAGGAAATATCCAAGAGAGTGTGCTATGCCATGCAATCATGCATTCTCTTAACCCATTCAGAAACTTCCTCCCTCCAGAATTAAAACAGACTTTAGTGCAAACCCTCGTACTACCACTGTTTGACTATTGCGACGTAATACTTAGGCCCAATTGTATAAAACTCCCTGACTAAAGATCAACTTTGATCGAAGATCGAAAAGTGAACCGAGTTCAGACACTTCTTCTATTGTATAAAACTTTTCTGCGATCAAATTACCTTGGTTCAAATGCAATCTAAGTTCACGTGAAAAGGATTTGGCAACATCGCATAAACAGGTGAAATACGTGATGCGCGGGCCATGTTATACAGGTTTGTTCAGTGTTGCCAATATAGCGACTTTAACTCTTTTTCAACAACAATTTCGTTTAACTTTTATATTGCTTAAATAGGGATTTAGTGACCTTTTTAGCACCCTATAGTGACAAAATTTAATCTTTTTTTGTTGATAATGAGAAATCTAGCGACTTTACCACTACTTTTTGCGACTTTCCGTATTACACTCTGTTGGAGACACTGGTTTTTTTTGTGCAATGTAAATAATGGCGGACAATAAGAAGGTTGACTGTTCTCCAAGTTGTTATCACGTTATGGTGTTTGTTCAATTAACTGTATTACTAAACGAAAATTGTCGTTTTATAAAGCTTTATTATGTTTAGAATTACTAAACGAAAATTGTCGTTTTATAAAGCTTTATTATGTTTAGAAGAAACATAATAAAGCTTTATAAAACGACAATTTTCGTTTAGTAATACAGTTAATTGAACATTTATGAATGTACCTGTCATATCCATTAATAATTAATGGTTATAAACATAATATAACTATAGGTTATGTTATTTGATACTGCTGAACACGATAGAGCCTTATAAAATGTAAGAATGTTTGTGTATTAAGGCAAGAAATTGAAAGAAATATATATAAATGTACCTAACATATATTAATATTAATAATAATAATGGATATTTTATTTGCACAATCTGTCACTCGTATATTTCAAACAGAAAAGAAATAACTGAACTTGGATCATCTAACTTAATCGGAGAAATTTCTTCAGTCAAAGTTGACTTTAGTTTGAGACAAATTAATCTCAGATTAGACTTTATACAACACAAAATTCCAAGTTCAGCTGAAACAAGGATCAATTTAACCTCTAATCTAAGCTTAAATGGTTTATACAATCGGGCCTTACAGACTTGACAACTGACCTTTCGAACAAGCTGCATCGTGTGCACAATATGTGTGTCAGATTCATCAGTAATGCTCACAAATTTGACCACATTACACCCTCGTTCAAATCTTCATCCTGGCTACAACTTAGTAATCGTAGAACACTTCATTCGCTGTCTCTTCTGTTTCGAGTTCTCCACACTTCTACTCCAAATTACTTCGTTCCCGGTTTAACTACTTATCCCCCAATCAAAATCTAAACACCAGGTCACAGGAGAGCCAAATCCTAGCAATTTCTGCCCATAGAACATCCCACTATTCATCCTCTTTTACTGTCTCAGTCCCCCGTGAATGGAATTCTCTACCTCAGGAGATTAGGGGCTGCCAGACAATAACCACTTTCAAGAAAAGGCTAAACGATTTCTTACGGGCGCAGTCAAATTGAAGTTATAATTGTGATCGAGTTTAATAATTTAATTTAATTTAGGTGTGACTATCATTACTATTATTATTATTATTATTATTATTATTATTATTATTATTATTATTATTATTATTATTACATAATTATTTTATTGGTGTTGTGAAGATGAAAAGAATTGTCATTTTATTGTATTAATTATGTATTATATTGTCTTGTATTGTAGTATTGTATTGCTTTGGATTGTATTGTATTAATTATGTTGTATTCATAGCATTGTAGTAATTTTCTATCATACTGGTTGAGTGGAAGAGAAGGCCGATTGGCATTAACTCTGCCAGTTAAAATAAACCATTATTATTGTTATTATTATTATTATTATTATTATTATTATTATTATTATTATTATTATTATTATTATTAAACCATTATTGTTATTTCACTGTGACAAAATTAAATTTAAATTATAAAAGCTTGCAAACTACTATTTTTAAAAACCGATCCCCTTAAATAGAAATCAAGGCATCTTGAAGCACGAACTATTGTGTAACTGCACGATAGAATTATTACCTTTTTGAATTCCGCACTCATTAGGTTTATTTTGAAGGCATTCCTCCAGGAAATTTACGAACTGTTGACAACACTCAGATACCAACAGGAACATCGTCTTCATCTTACTGGATGTGAAGACGGGACTCAGTATCGACCGCTTGTCTCTCCAGTCTCGACCTAGACGAACAGAAAACCGTTGTCACATTTTATTGGCATGTAAAATAAATTATGACGACAGAATTCTCCGTAATGTTAAATATAGACCTACTATTGTAACAATATCTGGGATGTGGAACACATCTAACGTTTTAAGCAGGGGCGGCTCGTCCATAAGAGCTGCGGAGCTGCAGCACTCCCTGCTTTGACAGGAAAATAAAAATAATATTTATTTTAATTTGTAGAAGAATTGTTACAGCTTTTATTGGTAAATTGCCTTATATTTCATCTGTCCGGGAATGTATACTACTATCATATGCATTATCTTTTTGCGCGTCGACTGTACTGGAATTGACACTGCATTCAAAGTCGTCCTGGGATCTGCAGAGTGGGACAGATCATAGAGAGTGTGTCTTGCTCGGTCAGGGGGTACAGAGGTGAAGGGAAGCAGAGGGAAACTGCCGCTGTTAAAACCCATATTTCGCTGCAGTGGCTTGCAGAGCCAGGCGACAAGGAAAGATCTTTCCTCCCCTCCCACACCGCTATTGTAATGCTATGTCAAATGGCTTCTCTATTCCCTTGAAACTTAATGACAAAATTATTATTTTCTTTTCACATACTTATTGTTGTAGAATCTTATCGAGTTAATATAACGAAATTAATATTCTCTTTTACCTTATTATTACGTATATATCCAGTCTCCAGCAGAACCTAATATTTGCCTTAACTCAAAATGATTGCACGAGTAAAATCCTTTTGATATAGCGCGTAAAATACGAAAGAGACTTCTTTTCCAGTTTTAGAAAATTGTTGACCATCAGTATATCTGAGTGTTGCTTTGGTGTGACGTCTTAATACCGTAACTTAACCAGTGCAAATGTGCAAGCATGAGTGTGTGTGAATTACAGAATATTAATTTTATTTTTCTCAACTTTTCCTTGCGGAGAAAATTGATGTAATGAAGTGAAATTAAAGGGTCGTTCGTTACCCGACTTAAATCTTACTCAAGCTTCATCCAGCCGAAATAGTGCATATATGTAAGGAAATATAACAATAAAATTTACGCTGAGCATTTGTGGTTGCTCCTCTTCGATGGTGATACTGCATAGACTGGGAGTGTTGTGACAGATTTAGGACATTTGCCCCTAAAAATTAAAAAGCACGAATCTTCGCAATCTCACCTGAAAAATGTTGTTTCATTGGCTATGTTAGGCAAAACTAATATTGCTGCGCAATTAAATGAGACGAACAGAACGAACATTCTCAAACATAATCAAGAAGTGAGAAAAAATCGTGAAATTATTTTTAAAAATATTGATTGTAATTGATTGTATCAAATTTTGTGGCCAATATGAACTTCCCCTTAGGGGACATGATGAAAAAACGATTCGAAGGACTCTGGTGTATTTCGTGGGTTGCTACAGTCCGTGAGTAATCCAAACGAGCCTCTCAAAAATCATTTGGAGCATGCCACTGTTTAAAGGTAATTCTAAGACAATTCAGAATGCACTGGTAGATTGCAAGTTGAGTGTCTGCCGATCAGAAATTCAGACTGAAATCGATGGTATTAGTTTTTTTAGCGATTAGCAAATGATGCCACAGACATCTCCCAACTAAGTCAGAAAGTTTTGGTTTTTCGATATGTAGTGCATTTATTTTTGTCCTATACTTATTAGTAATGGTATCAAGAAGTGAAATTTGTATGTACCAAAATCTACTGCAGCTCTCTCAATCCACAAGTTCACGAGCCGCCACTGGTTTTAAGAGAACATTTATGACTAAGAGTAGTACCACAGTCTAGTATATATAGTCACGAAGCTCAATACGTAGGAAATATGCATCCATAGATAGTTGCTAACCACTAGGATCGCTACTATCGGCTCATCACAGACAATGAGAAAGAGTAGGTACCTGCACAGTCTATTGTTACCCTCATCAACTCAAGCTTCGTGACTATATACTAGACTGTGGTATACGTCAGACTACAGAATATACAACAATAGAAATAGAAATAAAATAATGCGTCAATATAAAAAAGAGGATACAATCTATACTAATAATAAATCTGTAGCCGACATTTTTCTGGTAATTTTCGATTTTCCAAAAATAATTGGTCCTAACATATATATTTAACTACCCTGAAACCGAAAATCGCTTTTTTAAATTTTTGTTTGTATGTATGTCTGTCTGACTGTCTGACTGTCTGTCTGTCTGTCTGTCTGTCTGTCTGTCTGTCTGTCTGTCTGTCTGTCTGTCTGTCTGTCTGTCTGTCTGTCTGTCTGTCTGTCTTGGATGTTTGTTACCTTTTCGCGCAATAATGGCTGAACTGATTTATATGAAAATTGGAATATAAATTAAGTTCGTTGTAACTTAGAATTTAGGCTATATGGCATTCAAAATATTTTATTTAGAAGGGGGATTATAAGGTGGCTTGAATTAAATAAATCGAGATATCTCCCTTATTATTAATTATCATGAAAAATATTACATAACAAAAGTTTCTTTAAAAATAATTTCCGATAAGTTTTATTCTATGCAAAATTTTGATAGGACTGATATTTAATGAGATAAATGAGTTTCAAAATTGCAATAACAACGCCATCTAAGGTGGTGTAATGAAATAAAAAACAAATGACTTCGTCTGTAAGGGGTCTTGGACAGCAACAATCGAAAGCTATGAAACATAGCCTACAGAGAATGTTTCTGTGTTTGTATGAAGTAATATCGAAAGCTAAATTAACCGATTTGTATAATTAATTATTAATTCATCATTTGAAAGAGTAGTTTCTCTAGATGGACATAATGCTATAATGTTATTACAGTAACTTCTGAGTGAATTGAGGACAGGTAAGATTAAAATAGCTTCTCATGCACAGAAAACTTGATAGGCTATTCTGTGCATTCGCTTCCTGTATTTCCTAAAATAACTTTATGACCAAATGAGTGGTCTCTGGATCAAAATGATCGCATTTTAATTATGCAAATACAATTTAAATTAAGTAACATAATAAACGATTTATCCTACTATCAAACACGAATGTTCCCTGGATCAAATATCCTATTTTAAATATGTAATTACTTTATATTTATTTCTAACAGGTGCAGCGGAGCGCACGGGTACGGCTAGTAAACAATAAAACAACAATTTTTTGGTAAGCTTTGTCTTCTAGGCAGCCTTCACTTGGAGGAAGCTGAATAAAATTCAAAATAAATAAAATTTGCGAACCGAATGAGCAGCGCTAGTGTTCGGTCGCAGTTCAGATATATTATTAATATAAGAGGAATACTGTAACTTATATAAATAAAATAAAATAGGAACTAAAATTAAAATTACAGCTACAATGAAATGACATAATAATATTAACGTAGAGAAGAATAATAGGACAATTTATGAAAAATATATATTCCGAAATTCTAGAATACAAATATGATATAAGCTGATTAATTCACACACATAGGCTATAAATTTATTTAATAAAATTGAAGACATTAACACGTTTCTAATTTTCTTGTTATATGTTAGTGGGTTACATGTTAGAAGTTCTGGGTGTAATTTAGCTAAAGGATTATACAACCAAGGGCCAAAATTAATGCTATGCTTTAGACCAGCAGATGTGAAACATTTAGGTTCTACTAATGTTGAATTATTATTAAGTCTTATTATTATGTGCCCGTAATATAAACTTATAATCACGGATTGGAAGATGGTCGTAAAGAATAGAAGTTCCTGGAAATAAATTGTTGAGAAGCCAAGACATTCAATTTTGAAGTTGTAGTGCCTTGAGAAGAAGAAGAAGAAGAAGAAGAAGAAGAAGAAGAAGAAGAAGAAGAAGAAGAAGATGAAGATGAAGATGAAGATGAAGATGAAGATGAAGATGAAGAAGAAGATGAAGATGAAGATGAAGATGAAGATGAAGATGAAGATGAAGATGAAGATGAAGATGAAGATGAAGATGAAGATGAAGATGAAGATGAAGATGAAGATGAAGATGAAGATGAAGATGAAGATGAAGATGAAGATGAAGATGAAGATGAAGATGAAGATGAAGATGAAGATGAAGATGAAGATGAAGATGAAGATGAAGATGAAGATGAAGATGAAGATGAAGATGAAGATGAAGATGAAGATGAAGATGAAGATGAAGATGAAGATGAAGATGAAGATGAAGATGAAGATGAAGATGAAGATGAAGATGAAGATGAAGATGAAGATGAAGATGAAGATGAAGATGAAGATGAAGATGAAGATGAAGATGAAGATGAAGATGAAGATGAAGATGAAGATGAAGATGAAGATGAAGATGAAGATGAAGATGAAGATGAAGATGAAGATGAAGATGAAGATGAAGATGAAGATGAAGATGAAGATGAAGATGAAGATGAAGATGAAGATGAAGATGAAGATGAAGATGAAGATGAAGATGAAGATGAAGATGAAGATGAAGATGAAGATGAAGATGAAGATGAAGATGAAGATGAAGATGAAGATGAAGATGAAGATGAAGATGAAGATGAAGATGAAGATGAAGATGAAGATGAAGATGAAGATGAAGATGAAGATGAAGATGAAGATGAAGATGAAGATGAAGATGAAGATGAAGATGAAGATGAAGATGAAGATGAAGATGAAGATGAAGATGAAGATGAAGATGAAGATGAAGATGAAGATGAAGATGAAGATGAAGATGAAGATGAAGATGAAGATGAAGATGAAGATGAAGATGAAGATGAAGATGAAGATGAAGATGAAGATGAAGATGAAGATGAAGATGAAGATGAAGATGAAGATGAAGATGAAGATGAAGATGAAGATGAAGATGAAGATGAAGATGAAGATGAAGATGAAGATGAAGATGAAGATGAAGATGAAGATGAAGATGAAGATGAAGATGAAGATGAAGATGAAGATGAAGATGAAGATGAAGATGAAGATGAAGATGAAGATGAAGATGAAGATGAAGATGAAGATGAAGATGAAGATGAAGATGAAGATGAAGATGAAGATGAAGATGAAGATGAAGATGAAGATGAAGATGAAGATGAAGATGAAGATGAAGATGAAGATGAAGATGAAGATGAAGATGAAGATGAAGATGAAGATGAAGATGAAGATGAAGATGAAGATGAAGATGAAGATGAAGATGAAGATGAAGATGAAGATGAAGATGAAGATGAAGATGAAGATGAAGATGAAGATGAAGATGAAGATGAAGAAGAAGATAATGAAGAAGAAGATAATGAAGAAGAAGATAATGAAGAAGAAGATAATGAAGAAGAAGATAATGAAGAAGAAGATAATGAAGAAGAAGATAATGAAGAAGAAGATAATGAAGAAGAAGATAATGAAGAAGAAGATAATGAAGAAGAAGATAATGAAGAAGAAGATAATGAAGATGAAGATAATGAAGAAGAAGATAATGAAGAAGAAGATAATGAAGATGAAGATAATGAAGATGAAGATAATGAAGATGAAGATAATGAAGAAGAAGATAATGAAGAAGAAGATGAAGATAATGAAGAAGAAGATGAAGATAATGAAGAAGAAGATGAAGATAATGAAGAAGAAGATGAAGATAATGAAGAAGAAGATGAAGATAATGAAGATGAAGATGAAGATAATGAAGAAGAAGATGAAGATGAAGATAATGAAGAAGAAGAAGAATATAAACTTATTACGATTTTTATGACTAAATTTTAACAGATCATATTTATAAATTTGTTCAATAATAAATAGGCTACATTAAATTCATAGTAAATTAATTTAGTTGTAAAATCGAAACGTTTCTTCACACAAATTTTAATTATTCGTTTTTGTAGTAAATTTAACTGACTAAGATTGATTTTTGTACCTCCACTCCAAACAATAATGCCATATTGAATAACAGACTGAAAATGGCCTAATAAATATTTCGTAGAACTCTAATGGGTAAGTAGCATCGAAGATTAACGAATTTATAAAGGAAGCCTCTTGCAAAGATAAGTAATGTGATGAGGCCATTTTAAATTTTGATCAATAATGATACCCAGATATTTCACATATGTGCAGGGCCGCCGAGAAGGGGGGCAAAGGGGGCGAGTGCATATGGGCCCGTGAGCAATAAGGGCCCGTCAGATTAAGTGAGTCTGATTACTTTTTATTATCACGAATAATTATTCGTAGATACATACCGGTACTATAAAATTCTGTAAGAATATTTATTACATAAATTTGACATATTAACTCAACAATAGTAGAATTAATACAAATTACCACTTCATATGTAAATATTTGACTTTTGTATAATAGAAGATCAATTTCCCGCATTAACGTTCACCGACACGACAATTCAGGGCCCCGGCATTTGTCTGAACTATGTTCCTGTCGCTTGTACCGAACACGTTCAAGCATTTATTGGCTTGTCCTTTTTAACTACCAAACCCCCGCTGGCCCACTACAATATGCTAGTGGACTCTCTCAAACCGAAGTCGCAGGATACGTTTCCTTTTCAGTACATTGTATCTTTCGTGTCGAAACTTTCGTCTTTTCGTTGTCGTTTGTCTAGTAAATTCTGTTCATTAGTGTTACTGGTTATAGTTTAACTGCACAATGGACAAGTACAGGCATAAGTCGGGAGCTGAGAAGCACAAGGGGGAGAGAGAAAAAATTGGAAGATATTAATATGGGTGCTAGACTGCGTGAAAAATATTATGAAGATATTAATAAAGAGATCAGTGATGAGCCGAAATATTTAAAAATCAATTCATGCCTCTAATTTAGGGCCAACCCAACTGAAACCCATGAATCTCCTAAATAGTCTGAGAGAATTAAAACTGGATACTTTATTTCCAAATATCTGTATAACTATTAGAATATTCTATACAATTCCTGTGACAGTTGCTGATGCTGAAAGATCCTTCAGCAAAATGAAGGAAATAAAAAATGTATTCAGATAAACAATGTGTCGAGAACGACTGAGTAACCTTGGCTCCTTAGTCTGGAGAGCGATCTTGCTAGATCTTTCAATTTTGATGACATAATTGATGATTTTGCATCAATGAAGTCAAGGAGAGTCGTTTGTTGATGTTGGACTGCAAGTTAGAAAATACAGGTGTTTAGGAATAATTTTTTATGAATATAATATGAATATAATTATTGTGCTAATGTGAAGTTTTGCTAAAAGTTTTCAACGTAATAAAAGTGTATATTTTTAAGTTCGTATCTGTGTATGGGGTTATCTCTTATTTATTTTGCAAATAATTATTATGGTTAGAATAACTGGTAGCTTGTAATTGATACTTTTTTCAACGGGGGTCCAAGTACAGTATTGCATAGGGGCCCATAAATTCTGTCGGCTGCCCTGCATATGTGGCTTCTTTTAATGGTGGACATTAATGGTGCAAACGCACCCCGTATACAAGGATTAGTGTCTATTAGACCTAGTAGTATTGTTACTATTTTTTAAAAGCGTTGATTAGTGTGAGCAGAATTATTGTTTCATGGTTAAGGTTATGCTTATTGTTCGGTTAAGGTAACAAAAATATAAATAAATAATACTTTTTCTATTTAAAATCGGGAGTAACTTTTTTATACACTCGGTAGATACTTAAAACTGGATTTTAAAAATTCCATAGACTAGTTTTAAGGTGGCGGAATAAAAAAAAAGTCAAGACAAGAGCGAATAGCAATCGAAATTATGGTTATACTTTTCAAATAATGTTCTAATATTGTTTCCAAATACAAAACTTTAAGTTCTCGCGAAACATTGTAATCAGCAGGATTCAGGATCTTGCGAAGAACTCAAACCTACAACTCGAAGCTGCTTGCAAAGATTTTGTACCTCTCTCACTGGCAGAGATATTTAAAAGAATATTACACTTTTACTATGTCACACTACTTTTGACCAATAAAACGGTACGAAAGGACGTCTTTCGACTAATCATGGCTGCTTATCGCACAATTTTATCGCGTCCCTAGCATTTGTTTAATTTTATCGCGTCCCTAGCATTTGTTTATTTTTATCACTACCCTAGCATTTATTTCTTTGTTTGCCAACATTTCAAACTGCACTGGTCTGGACGTAAAAAAAAAAAAAAAAAAAAAAAACAGAAAATTACAATCCACTCCAGTAGATGCACAGCACTTTCAAATATGAACTCGCATTGGCATTCAAGAAGAAGGATTAATAAAGATCACTGGTCATATATGAAGAGCACCATTCGGAAATCCTGAATAAGTTGAGGGATACACCATGTACATCAATGAGTTCACTTCTTTTACGCACACGTCCAATATAACATCAACTGAACCACCAACCACTAAAACATTCAAATTTGAAAATTGTACTTTCAATAATTGTTTCTTTTAAAATTATTCATGTTTATTTTTTATTTCATCATCGTTAAATATAACGTTTCTTGTTTATTTCATCATCCCTAATTAAAACTTTTCTAACACGTGTTTATATTATTTAGGTTATGTTTGTTATAGCTTCTGCTATATGATATTATGGATAGTCACGTATCAGAAATTATTTAATACTAAGATTTATTGAAAATCATCTGTCAAGTGATATAGATTACTGGGATCCGGATGATTGAAGTGGAATACAAATGTTTTAATAAAAATGAAACTGAAACAACAAAGCCTTCTTGACTAGTAACCGTCCACAGAGTTCAATGAAGATTCCATAGTTGGCACAACTGATAACAAGAAAACATAATCATAAAACACTATTGCCATCTAGCGTAATGTTGAAATGGTACAATAATACAATCGAAGACAGTTGTATTTTCGTAAGACAATTAATATTTTATTGTATTGGAGTAGGCTACTTTGTTACTTCTAATCTTTATATACTTTCTCCTAATCGTGTAATAGGCAATTAAATCCCACTCGAGTTTTGATTTTCTCTAGACAAAATCAAAACCTCTAGTGAGATTACTGTTGATAAAAATATGTAATATTGTACTTATTCCGTTTGAAGCAATGTTCAAGTGGTAAGAGGAAACAGTATATCTATATTAATAATAAATCTGTAGCCGAAATTTTTCTGGTAATTTTCGATTTTCCAAAAATAATTGGTCCTAACATATACAATTAACCACCCTGAAACCGAAAATCGCTTTTTTGAAATTTTTGTTTGTCTGTCTGTCTGTCTGTCTGTCTGTCTGTCTGTCTGTATGTTTGTTACCTTTTCACGCGATAATGGATGAACGGATTTCGATTAAAATTGGAATATAAATTAAGTTCGTTGTAACTTAGATTATAGGCTATATGGCATTCAAAATACATTATTTAAAAGGGGGGTTATAAGGGGGCCTGAATTAAATAAATCGAAATATCTCGCTTATTATTGATTTTTATGAAAAATGTTACATAACAAAAATTTCTTTAAAAATCATTTCCGATAAGTTTTAGTCTTTGAAAAATTGTGATAGGACTGATATTTAATGAGATAAATGAGTTTTTAAATTAAAATAACTGCCATCTAAGGCCGTGTAATGAAATAAACAAATGACTTTGTCTATAAGGGGCGTTGGTCAACAACAATCGAAAGCTATGAATCATAGCCTACAGAAAATGTTTCTGTGTTCGTATGAAGCAATATCGGAAGCTAAATTAAGCGATTTGTATAATTAATTATTAATTCACCATTGGAAAGTGTAGTTTCACTAGATGGACATAATGCTATAATGTTATTACAGTAACTTCGGCGTGAATTGAGGACAGGTAAGATTAAAATAGCTTCTTATGCACAGAAAACTTGATAGGCTATTCTGTGTATTCGTTTCCTATATTTCTTAAAATAATGTTTATCTCAGAGAATTAACGAACCACAAGAGTGTATTGGTTTAGTATGCAGTAATAATATGTTAGCTTAGCATTTCATTATTTTATAATCCAAATTTTAACTATGCTCAATTGAATCGAGCTAAAATACATAAAATACATATGCATTAAATGCAACGCAAAAAATTTGGGTAATGAGCCAAGCAGATTATGTTGCCCTGTTGTAAAATAAAATTTGTTCCTCCTGAGATTCAAGAGCCCCCATAACAAATTGAAAACTTACTTATCAACACACATTTTATTAAATGTAATATAATATAAAATAATATAATATAATATAATATAATATAATATAATATAATATAATATAAAATGTAATATTATATAATATAATTTAAGTTATTTGAAGGGTTCAGAACCATAGTGGGCCAATCGCCATTTACTGAATACGTAGAAAACAAGAGTTAAAATTAAGTTATTACCATAATTCAATGGAATCATATAGCAAGTAAAATAAAGTATACACATTAAATGTAAATGATGTCAATGTTCATTAAACTATGGATGCATGTAATAAAAATTAAGAAAAATGTTAAAGGAATTATCATTGCACCAAATGAGTGCTCTGTGGACCAAAATGATTCCATTTTAATTATTTAAATATAATTTAAATTAAGTAACATATTAAACGATTTATCCTTCTATCAAACACGAATATTCCCTGGATCAAATGTCCTATTTTAATTATGTAATTACTTTATATTTATTTCTAACGGGTGCAGCGGAGCGCACGGGTACGGCTAGTAGCCTAATATTCTTGTTTTCCTACTGTTATCGTAATGTAGTTGTTACTAAATCTGTGTATGTTTTTGTAATATTTTGAAGAAAAATTTACCTTTGAGATTGGGTAGTGCTTTCGCAAAGAGAGGATCTGCGTTTTCAAACAACGTCGTCTGACGATTTGGGAAGTAATCAAAGTCCTTGACAGCAATTGTCTTGATGAGTTCAGTGTCAAATATGACGGTCACGGGCTGCCGGAATATGAACATGACGGCATATGGTCGGCCTTTGTATCTGTTATACATGTTTAATATCATGTCTGTGAAAAGCTGGCGTTTCAGAATTGTAGGCCCCATGCTGCCGATGAAAGGGAGGGGTGTGTCGTGAGGTATTCCCGGCTTCGTGAAGCGTCTGTAGGTACTGGTGCCCCAGAAATACAGCACGGCTCCCAGGCCGAGCAGGAGGAGGACCCAGTCGAACAAAGTCATCTTGACTTATTTCTTTCTTCGATTATTCTGAAAACATGAATAAAAGAAATTAAGTGTTTGTTAATAATATCACTTGCATTAGTAGGTACCGGTACTTTTAAGTAATTATTAGGGGCGGATGTTGATGACCTAAAAATCTACTTAAAATAATGATTAAAATGCCCTTAAACTAATGGAAAAAATAACATAGAATTAAAAGAAAATGGCATTTAAATATTATTAAAAGTACTCGCACCACATGCACTATCACCATTACTTTTTAACTTCGCTCTAGAATATGCCATTAGGAAAGTTCAGGATAACACAGAGGGTTTGGAATTGAACGGGTTACATCAGCTTCTTGTCTATGCGGATGACGTGAATATGTTAGGAGAAAATCTACAAACGATTAGGGAAAACGCGGAAAAAATAGTTGAAGCAAGTAAAGCGATAGGGTTGGAAGTAAATCCCGAAAAGACTAAGTATATGATTATGTCTCGTGACCAGAATATTGTACGAAATGGAAATATAAATATTGGAGATTTATCCTTCGAAGAGGTGGAAAAATTCAAATATCTTGGAGCAACAGTAACAAATATAAATGACACTCGGGAGGAAATTAAACGCAGAATAAATATGGGAAATGCCTGTTATTATTCGGTTGAGAAGCTTTTGTCATCTAGTCTTCTGTCAAAAAGTCTGAAAGTTAGAATTTATAAAACAGTTATATTACCGATTGTTCTGTATGGTTGTGAAACTTGGACTCTCACTTTGAGAGAGGAACAGAGATTAAGGGTGTTTGAGAATAAGGTTCTTAGGAAAATGTTTGGGGCTAAGAGGGATGAAGTTACAGGAGAATGGAGAAAGTTACACAACGTAGAGCTGCACGCAATGTATACTTCACCTGACATAATTAGGAACATAAAATGCAGACGTTTGAGATGGGCAGGACATGTAGCACGTATGGGCGAATCCAGAAATGCATATAGAGTGTTAGTTGGGAGGCCGGAGGGAAAAAGACCTTTGGGGAGGCCGAGACGTAGATGGGAAGATAATATTAAAACAGATTTGAGGGAGGTAGGA
The DNA here is from genome assembly GCF_040183065.1 of Periplaneta americana. Lineage (NCBI taxonomy): Eukaryota > Metazoa > Arthropoda > Insecta > Blattodea > Blattidae > Periplaneta > Periplaneta americana. Next base: position 21,574,515 of record NC_091119.1, read on the forward strand.
TATGATGGTAGAGACTGGATTAATCTTGCTCAGGATACTGACCAATGGTGGGCTTATGTGAGGGCGGTAATGAACCTACGGGTTCCTTAAAAGCCAGTAAGTAAGTAAGTACTCGCACCACAACTTCTTAAAAATTAGTTACCTTGTTTCAATGACTGCCCAGCAAATCTCGGAAAGAGAAGGCAACTTCCTGGAATTTAATTAAGATAAAGGAAAAAGGCATCCAACAAAATGAAGGTTTTAGGGGAAAACTGTGGTATTTTAATGAGGGCTTACAATGTGTGTCAATCAGAGGTGATCCATGTCAGTGCCTTCATTCTCCGTCTCCTCCTTCCGCTCTTCACTTTTGTTACCAGATCTTTCAGATGAAGGAGTGTGAATGACAAAACATATTGTGGGCGCAGCGTGTATTCTTGCAAGATTGCAAAGATTTCTTTGTGTCAAAAATACTGCATACTACAGAAGATATCCCTTGCGAACCATGTTGGGGACACAAAGTCTGTCCAGGACACGGTGAAAGTTTCTCCCCTTCCAAACATAAAATCTAAAGACACCCTCGTACAGACAAAAGAACAGTAGCGGTCAGAGCCCTCACTTAAACTAAGCTGTTGTCAAGCATTTTATATTACTTCCGTTGTGTGAAGTGAAGCCTTCAGTGGAATGAGGGATGGACTTCAGAGTTTGTTCCAAACTGTAAAACTCAAATTCACTGTTATTCACTTATTCAGTAGATAATTACTACTCACCTATTTGCTTAGAAAAAGATTTAACAGACCTATCGGTAAAGAAGAAAGTAAAATGCATTCCAAATTATTTAGAAGTTCTTCAAAGCATTAAAGAGAGAGAGTGAGAGTGTGTGTGTGTGTGAGAGAGAGAGATAGAGAGAGAGAGAGAGAAATAACTCGTCCGACCTTAATTAAGGATGACCACGAGGATCCAGAAATTAATAGCAAACAAATATAATCAATTAAATATGAATATTGCTATAAAAATAAAATGTAATAATTAAGCACCACTGATTACACTAGTCTGCGATGAAATTCCTGCCTCCAAAGTTTTAATGTTTTTAGGGTATTTTTAGCACGCTGAAATCAAATTCAAGGCCAAAAAGTTCCTATCACGTACCATTTTTTTTTATTTTAATTTTCGTATAATATATTACGACAATTTATAACATAATTATTTAAACTGTAATACTTTAACATATATAGGTTTAGTATGTTAGCATATGAAAACCAAATGTATTCAACATATTTTTAAGGTGTTTATATTGAAAACCAAGGACACTGGATGTTTCTTAGCAGATAGGGGGTGCAAGCACATAAGGAAGTTAGGGCGAAATAACGAGCAGCCTTGTCATTATTTTTATCTGTGAAAGACAGAAATGTCAGCAACTCCTTGGTGAGAGTCTGAACTCAACTCGTCTAGTTTCTCTCACATTGCATTAGTCTGCGTTTCATCTGGAAACGAAGCGAAATCAGTTTGAAGCTTTATTGTGGAGTAGAATGTTGAAAATTTTTAGTCCAGTAAGAAAGTATTTACCATGTTGCATCGAGGATGTCTAAATAATCCAGACCACATTTGTTATATAACTTATATAGGATACACATATTGCCTAAGCAGAGGTGTAATATTACAGATTTTGTGAAAAAGTCATACCATGCCTATTTTAGAATCAAACTTGGAGACCAAAGTAAAGCTTGGGCACCACACAAAGTATGTAGAGTATGCACTGAAGAACTTCGTCATTTGATCAATTGGAGAAGACCGTTGCTATCTTTTGGAGTACCTATGGTTTGGAGAGAGCAGTCGAACCATAGTAATGACTGCTACTTCTGTTCGTGTGATGTGAAGGGGTACGATTCTAAACATAAAAATCAAATCGTGTATTCAGTTGTTCGGTCAGCCATTTTACTTGTGCCTAATGTACCAATCCCTGTGCGACCAGAAAATCTTAAACAAACATCATTCTGTTGGTACTGACAACGTGAAATAGGCTTTAAATACTTTTTCTCCGAAGATGATAATCTTGTATATTGCAGTAATGTGAAAGAATTTATGCTAAAACTTGGACTTCCAAACTATGACCTAAGTGAATGGAGACTGTTCATTGATGCTTCCAAGCAAAGTTTAAAGGATTTCCTCCTTCATAAAGGAAACATTTTTGGTTCAGTGCCCGTTGCCTATTCAGTGATCCTAAAAAAATCATACACAAATTTGCAACTGCTGTTATTGCGACTAGACTATAGGAACACAACTGGCAAGTTTGTGATGATTACAAAGTTCTTACTATGTTCCTGGGTCAACAATCTGGTTTTACTAAATTTCCATGCATTCTTTGCCTGTGGGATAGTAGGGCACGAGTTGATCACTGGACTATGAAAGACTGGCCACCTCGACAAAATTTGGAAGTCGGTTGTAAGAATGTTGTGCGCCAAAGCCTTGTGAGTTCTTCTAAAATTGTGCTGCCATCTCTCCACATCAAGCGTGGCTTAATGAAACAGCTTGTAAAAGTTTTAAGTAAGGAAGGAGGCTGTTTTAAGTATATGTCTGGTGCAGCATTTAAAAACAGTATGGACTAAAAGGAGAAATCAGCATGGATTTTTTTTTTGTGAAGTTGTTTTAAAATTTCTTGGCAACAAGGATCCTAATTACCGAAACATTGTGGCTAACATGCTTGAAGCATACAAGGAATTTGGTTGTAACATGAGTATCAAAGTTTTCTGTTTTCTCAGCAAGATTATTTCGCCGAAAATCTAGGATTCTTCAGCTAAGAGTAAGATGAACGATTTCACAAGGATTTGCAGGAGTTCGAAAGAAGGTACCAGGGACGCGGGAGCATCAGTATGCTTGGTAATTATTGTTGGATGTTAAAGCGTAAAATACCTGAAGAGAAACATAAAAGAAAGAGGAACAGGAGGACTTTCTCAACTAAGAAGCAAGTGGTGTAATTTTTTGTGTGATACATTGTGCTAATTTATACATCCAATAGTGAAGTAAACAAGACAAAACAAAGCAAAAACACTCTAGTGACATGTATGAACAGCCCTACACATAATTTCAGCAAGTTTCGTCTTTTAAATACTGTTTTTGAATTTGAAAAAAAAAAAGTGAAATGAAAAAGTTGGTGATGAAATTCACGTAATTATAAAATACATTTAAAGTGATTTTGCAAACAAACCTGACGTGATAGAAGCAAACGGACTGAAAATTCGGATTTAGCACATCGACATTATATAAAATCACATTACTTAGTTTAGGCAACAAACACAAAGTTGAAATTCGCAGGCTAGTGTTATCAATTATAAAATAAAATCTTAGAAGATGACTATAAAATTATACTTATAAATAAAAGATATTATTTAAAATTAGCATATCCTTAATTAAGGCCTTCTGAGTGGTATAAATGAAACTATATTCTGCAGGGAATCTTTAAGAATTTGCGAGATGATTTTTTGAATTTCAAAAGATGGTATTGATAATTGTTTTAAAAAATTATATGTAAATTTTGGTAAAGAACTCCGAGCACCAAAAAATAAACCTGTCACTGACCAATTGAAGAGGGGGATGTTATACTTGGCACTAAGGTAGGGAATACAAGGTTCATAAATGGCCCTCTTTTCCTGATCAACCTGATGAGCTTGGTTTAGATCTCTCTCCATGCGTATAGTTGGATCTATGATAATAGCCTTTTGTTGTTGCCTGTTTATTGCTATTATATCCGCTCTTCTGTGAGAGTCGTCTTCAGAAATGCAGTCGACCTCTTCATGAACTTCCCAACCCTTGTTCCGAAGAAGACAGGCGATAGCTCCATGGACTCTATGATGCCTGTTATTACGCAATAACTCTCCTTTCCGACAAAAGCCCAACCCGTGGCCAAGAGTTTCTGTCTCGTTGCGGGAAAAAAATATAAAAATGATCTATTAGTTCAAAAACGTAAAACGTATAGGAAAAAAAATGCTCTATAAGAAATTAATTTTTTACTTAATATTGACATAAAAAGGATTTCTATATTAATAGGCATCGTCCTAATGTGAAAAATAAGAAGATGACTTTTCATCAACATCCGCCTCTTAGTAATCTATACTAATAATAAATCTGTAGCCAAAATTTTTCTGGTAATTTTCGATTTTCCAAAAATAATTGGTCCTAACATATATAATTCACCACCCTGAAACCGAAAATCGCTTTTTTGAAATTTTTGTTTGTATGTCTGTCTGTCTGTATGTTTGTTACCTTTTCACGCATTAATGGCTAAACCGATTTCGATGAAAATTGGAATATAAATTAAGTTCGTTGTAACTTAGATTATAGGCTATATGGCATTCAAAATACGTTATTTAAAAGGGGGGTTATAAGGGGGCCTGAATTAAATAAATCGAAATATCTCGCTTAGTGTTGATTTTTGTGAAATATGTTACATAACAAACGTTTCTTTAAAAATGATTTTTGATAAGTTTTATTCTCTGAAAAATTTTGATAGGTCTGATATTTAATGAGATAAATGAGTTTTAAAATTAAAATAACTGCCATCTAAGGCGGTGTATTGAAATAAAAAACAAATGACTTCTTTTATGTATAAGGGGCCTTGGACACAACAATCGAAAGCTATGAAGCATAGCCTACAGACAATGTTTCTGTGTTTGTATGAAGTAAAATATTGGAAGCTAAATTAACCGATTTGTATAATTAATTATTATTTCATCATTGGAAAGTGTAGTTTCTCTGGATGGACATAATGCTATAGGCCTAAAGTTATTACAGTAACTTGTGAGTGAATTGAGGACAGGTAAGATTAAAATAGCTTCTTATGCACAGAAAACTTGATAGGTTATTCTGTATATTCATTTCCTGTATTTATTATAATAATGTTTATCAACATATTCATTTTTATCACAGAGAATTAACGAACAACGAGAGTGTATTGATTTAGTATGCAGTAATAGTACGTTAGCTTAGCAATCCATTATTTTATAATTCAAATTTTAACTATGCTCAATTGAATCGTGTTGAAGTACATAAAATACATATGCAATAAATGCAATGCAAAAAAATTGGGTAATGAGCCAAGCAGATTATGTTGCGCTGTTGTAAAAGTTGTTCCTCCTGAGATTCAAGAGCTCCCACAACAAATTAAAAACTTTCTAATTCGAGTACATCCGTTATCAACACACTTTTTCATAATATAATATAAACATAATAATAAATCTGTAGCCAAAATTTTTCTGTTAATTTTCGCTTTTCAAAAAATAATTGGCAATAACAATTAAGAAACATGTTAAAGGAATTGTCATTGCACCAAATGAGTGGTCTCTGGATCAAAATGATCACATTTTAATATTTTAAATACAATTTAAATTAAGTAACATATTAAACGATTTATCCTTCTATCGAACACGAATATTCCCTGGATCAAATGTCCTATTTTAATTATGTAATTACTTTATATTTATTTCTAACGGGTGCAGCGGAGCGCACGGGTACGGCTAGTAGTAAATAAGATTTCTGCCATCCCAATTTATACCTCATGTTGGACAAGTCCGTGGACCAGGTAACACAGGGTTTTCTCCGGGATCTCCGGTTCCCCTGTGGCATCCCAACAAATCTACATCATCTCATCGCGGATGTAGCGTAGACCAGCCTTGTGTGGCGCAACCTGGGCAACGATTCTGTCTTTAAATTAGTCTACATATGGGTGAATGTCGAACAGTCAAGTCCCTACCATTAATAAAAAAATAAAATTCTGTCATGTAAGCTCGCCTGCCGATTCCAATTAAACGGAACCAATTCAGAAAATAAATTGTATACTAATGTTGTTCTTCATCTTCAATTTTCATTATTTTTTGTTACTCTTTAAGTTTTCTAAATTGAAATCTGTAAGCCTTTATGCATTCTTTCGTTTCCGCCGCATTCTCTGTCAAACGAATTAACCATGAAGATATATGTAATTTTTATTAGTATTAGTATTTATCTATTTAACCTCGTAGCGATAAGGCCGACAGGCCTTCTCTGCCCCTCTACCAGAGGCTTACAACTATAATATGAAGAATAAAATTACAATTAATATTAAATTTACAATTACAATTACAATAAAAATTAAAGTACGACAAGATTACCTGATTAATGAAAGCTAGATATTTTATCATAGAAGTTAAGAACAAAGAATATTTTTGTATTTACTGAATTACAAATTAAACCTAAAATAACAAAATTCTATAGTAATGAAATTACCGGATATTGAAATATTTTGTGATAGATTAACAGAACTATTTACAAGAAACCATGTCTGAACGAGTCTCAATTACTGACCAAGTTCCTAGTAATTTTGCGTTTGAATTCAATTTTATTTCGACAGTCCCTGATGTTAGCAGGTAGCGAATTCCAGAGTCTTGGCAGGGTTATTGTGAAAGAGGGTGAGTATGAGGAGGTGCGATGGGATGGTATTGTTAGTATTGTTTCATGGCGAGAGCGTGTGTTCAGATTGTGGTGGGAAGAAAGGTAAGTGAAGCGAGAATCTGGTAGGAACTATAAATAAAATATAACGTGAGACTTAAATTTGAATTTTGGATTTTTTCAGTCTGCCTTGAACATTTAACTACAGTTTCATTACAATAAATTACAGACTGCGATGTGTTAAACAGCATCGAAGATTTACAGATAAATGTCTTTGGTAAATCATCAGTCATCACGAATGAAATCATTTCAAGTTATATTAATGTTTCAACAATATCTTCAATAAGTGTCCCTTCAGACGTGGCCACTTTAAGTGGCGCGTTAGTGGCGCTGCGAGCGACCGTCAGTAGCGCTGCTAACGGACGACTGTTGGACCACCAATTCCCTACACCGTCACGACAATGTACAGGCTTAATTAGAAAAATAGTCACGACAGAATAATATAGAATGACGATAATAATAATAATAATAATAATAATAATAATAATAATAATATTAATAATAATAATAATAATAATAATAATAATAATAATAATCTATACTAATAATAAATCTGTAGCCGAAATTTTTCTGGTAATTTTCGATTTTCCAAAAATATTTGGTCCTAACATATACAATTAACCACCCTGAAACCGAAAATCGTTTTTTTGAAAATTTTGTTTGTATGTCTGTCTGTCTGTCTGTCTGTCTGTATGTTTGTTACCTTTTCACGCGATAATGGCTGAACAGATTTCGATGAAAATTGGAATATAAATTAAGTTCGTTGTAACTTAGATTTTAGGCTATATGGCATTCAAAATATATTATTTAAAAGGGGGGTTATAAGGTGGCCTGAAATAAATAAATCGAAATATCTCGCTTATTATTGATTTTTATGAAAAATGTTACATAACAAAAGTTTCTTTAAAAATAATTTCCGATAGGTTTTATTCCTTGAAAAAGTTTGATAGGACTGATATTTAATGAGATAAATGAGTTTTAAAATTAAAATAACTGCCATCTAAGGCCGTGTAATGAATTAAAAAACAAATGACTTCGTCTATAAGGGGCCTTGGACAGCAACAATCGAAAGCTATGAAAGATAGCCTACAGATAATGTTTCTGTGTTTGTATGAAGTAATATCAGAAGCTAAATTAACCGATTTGTATAATTAATTATTAATTCACCATTGGAAAGTGTAGTTTCTCTAGATGGACATAATGCTATAATGTTATTACAGTAACTTCTGAGTGAATCGAGGACAGGTAAGATTAAAATAGCTTCTTATGCACAGAAAACTTGATAGGCTATTCTGTACATTCGTTTCCTGTATTTCCTAAAATAATTTTTATGACCAAATGAGTGGTCTCTGGATAAAAATGATCGCATTTTAATTATGCAAATACAATTTAAATTAAGTAACATAATAAACGATTTATCCTTATATCAAACACGAATGTTCCCTGGATCAAATGTCCTATTTTAATTATGTAATTACTTTATATTTATTTCTAACGGGTGCAGCGGAGCGCACGGGTACGGCTAGTAATAATAATAAAACCAACCCAGTAAAAAAATCTAATTCACACTTCGCTTTTAACGGACATTTCATGCTTCGTGAAACTTAAAGCGAAACTATTGACACGAAAATGCTAAACATATCGTGTCTAACTATTGCTATACCACATCGTACTTAAGCGATCAGTTTAAGTAATGGCACGCAATAAACAAAGAGTCACCTTGACTTGAAGCGTAGATGTTGACTTCTCTGTTCGCTGCACGTATCTGTCATCAAACAGTGTTGTGCCTAGCCTTGTATTTGCCCCTAGTTGCGAAATGGTACTGAAGTGCCATCTGTTGCAGCATCAAATAAGCCATTCATTCATACCACTGCCATCCATCTCAACCGTTATCCTGGAGAGCTTCTCTTTACGTAATGAGGCTTGAAACTGCGATGGAGGAACGGACGGACGGATGGACGGACGGACGGACGAACGAACGAACGAACGAATCCTGTAAGGCAGCGATTCCCAAAAGGTGGCTCGCGGGACAAAGGTCTATGTGGTCCGCCGAAGTTTTAGTACAGATATGGAATTAAAATTTGGAGCGAGTCTTAATGGTCGTCCACCTGTATGTAGGCAAAAATTTCCACAAGTAACATATATAGTAGAACCTCGATTATCCGTCACCCTATTGACCGATTGTTGGAATATCCGTCTCTCTCTCTCTCTCGTTTTTTTTTTTTTTTTTTTTTGCTGCAGAAATATATGACGTACTGTACATTGTATTAGCACGTTATTTTTGTAGAGTGTGTCATTAAAAGTCTTTATCCTTACACAATATGGTCTGCTGTTCGAGTTGTCGTACTATATAACTTCTATATGAAAAGTCTTCTACGGGTGTCAAAACAAATCGAAGAAAAAGTGTAGGCCTAAATAAGTTAGTGGCTTGGGGAAAGAGAAACTGTGCCTCATTTCGCATCAGAATACGAGATTGTAGTATAAAGTCTGTAAATCTACAACACGAGACCCCCACTATTCTTATCTTTCCACAGAGAGCCAATACAAGGAGTTTCCTTTTCCTCAAAAACCCGCCGTTGACAACCAGACTTCAGTTAGTGGACTTCTGATCCACTACCTAGCGTGTTAAGTACAAGCCTACATCATATAATATGTAACAGATATGTCGGGCTTATAGGCTTTGAGGTTAACAACTTTTGTCAGGTTTACTACGCTGCCATCTAGTTGTTACATAAGGAGTCACGTCATAATTCCCATTGTTTTTTTTTTTTTTTTTTTTTACAGGAACATGTATGGTTCATAAGTGTCAGCCTTAAAAGGCTTTTACTTTAACAGAGATGGTTAACAAGCAGGAATATTTTATTTTTAATTGAGGTGACCGATCTTGACGGTAGTTGTTACTTTATACTCTTGTTGCCAGGGCTCTTATCAGAGGATTGGGGTGGTACAGCAAGTCCTTATGAAAGTTTTCTGTAAATTTCTGTATAATGTCGTATAATGATTCTATTTCAAGCATGTCTTGTAGTTGTTTATTGGTGTTCTATAGTCTGCACCAGTGATAGAGATACTTTTCTCTGTATAGCATGAAGACGTCTGATAATTTGGAATTTTGCATTGCTCCAGATTTCGCAGCCATAGGTCATTTGAGATCTTATAACAGAAGTGTAAAGGATTTTTTTTCAAGGGAAGTCTGATGTAAGGTGACTTCAACAATGGATATAGATGAATGAATCTGGCTAATGCTTTGTTACGAGCTGCTTCAACATGGTGATGAAATCGAAGTTGTTTATCAAGTGTGACGCCGAGGTATTTTACAGATTGTTTATAGTAGATATCTTCGGAGAAGAGATTGAGGTGATCTGGTATTTTTGGCTTTCTTCTGGTAAAAATGATGGCTTGAGTTTTACTTATATTGACTTTTATTCTCCAGTTTCTTAGCCACATTTCCAATATTTTGAGTTGTTTTTGCATAGTACGTTGTGCGATGTTGATTGAAATGTCACTGGTGAAGTAGGTGGTGTCATCTGCGTATAATCCCATATTACATTCAGCAATCAATGGAATATCGTGTACATAAACTGAATATAAATGCGGCGCTAAGACGGAACCCTGTGGAACTCCGGCTTTCATATTCTTGATTATTGATAAAGTGCCATCCATTTTGACTTGAAAAGTTCTATCTGTTAAGAAACTATGTATTAGGTGAATAAGACTATCATCTGAATTGCATTAGCGACCGTGCTGCCATCTCGTGTTCGTTTACGGCGGACGGGTGGCGATCCTGGCGGTTGTTCTCTTCAAAGTGCTGCCGATTTTAACGTAGCGGGGAGTTATCTGTTACATATATGATCTAGGGTACAAGATCATGGAGGAAATTACGAAAGTGTCTGTGTTATTCACTAAATTTACGAAAATCTCTTATGGTACGGATTATCCGATTTTTTCGATTAACCGTTCAGTCCACCCCCTTCATTACCACGGATAATTAAGGTTCTACTGTATACAGTAGTTCTCGTTCACTGCACATGCGCAGTGTGTTGTAAGCGAAATTTAGACAGTAAGGGAGCTCCAACTTTTATTTCCATCTCTGTACTGTCCTGCATAGTAAACATTAGTGGACAGAAAAATAAGAATAGTCGGTTGGATTATTTCCGAAAATACAACACTAGCAGGAAATCTTCCGATAGTAGGAGGAAGAAGAATAAGTGCATAAGCTTGGCTGATGATATGGTTAGCAGAAAAGAAGATGACACTAAGAAAAATGTTACTGGAGCTAAGTGTAGCTGTGAGCAATATGGGATGAGGACAGAATATGCAAACAAAACGTAGACCATGGTTATCGGAATAAAAATAAACACTGTCATGTTTCACAAGTTTCACCTCTCAAGATAAGTGAATCGAGAGTCCTTGTTTGTAAAAACGCGGAAAGAAATGATATATTATGTAAAGTACGATGTAAGAGTAATGGAACGGAGAAAAGTTCTCTCCGGCGCCGAGATTTGAACCCGGGTTTTCAGCTCCACGTGCTGATGCTTTATCCTCTAAGCCACACCGGATACCACCCCGGCGTCGGACAGAATCGTCTCAGATTAAGCTCCAACTCTTGGGTTCCCTCCAGTGGCCGCCCTCTGCACTACGTCATAGATGTCTATGAACGTAAGACCGAAGTCCACACATGTGCTGAGGTTTACACGTTATGAGTGACTAGTTGGCCGGGATCCGACGGAATAAGCGCCGTCTTAAATCACGAAGTTACTTACGCATATCATATATATTATTTTAATGTACCGAAGTACATATGATATTTCCATGCAGATATTCTGCGTCATCATACGATGTAAGAGTAATGGAATGGAGAAAAGTTCTCTCCGGCGCCGGGATTTGAACCCGGGCTTTCAGCTCTAATTGCTGATGCTTTATCCACTAAGCCACACCGGATACCACCCCGACGTCGGACAGAATCGTCTCAGATTAAGCTCCAACTCTTGGGTTCCCTCTAGTGGCCGCCCTCTGCACTACGTCATAGATATATATGATATGCGTAAATCATTTCGTGATTTAAGACGGCGCTTATTCCGTCGGATCCCGGCCAACTAGTGACTCATAACGAGTGCACCTCAGCACATGTGTGGACTTCGGTCCTACGTTCATAGACATCTATGACGTAGTGCAGAGGGCGGCCACTAGAGGGAACCCAAGAGTTGGAGCTTAATCTGAGATGATTCTGTCCGACGCCGGGGTGGTATCCGGTGTGGCTTAGTGGATGAAGCATCAGCACGTAGAGCTGAAAGCCCGGGTTCAAATCCCGGCGCCGGAGAGAACTTTTCTCCGTTCCATTACTCTTACATCGTATGATGACGCAGAATATTTGCATGGAAATATCATATATACTTCGGTACATTAAAATAATATTATGTAAAGTGCATACTACTTACACTGGGCCGGTAACCACAGTTCAAGTACGGAAGAAAAATGTTACACAATTCAGGGAAATACAGTAGATAATGCTCCATTATTAACACCAAGCAATCATGTAAGTGTAAAAAAAACTTCTCAAGTATTTTGACAACACATCTGCACAAGCACAAGAGTATTATTCAGAGGCTGTCAATGGTTGTGTTAACAGTGACAATGACAACAATGAAGTTCCAATAATATGATGAAACCATTCACTGGTGTAATAACAATGATTCACTGATGTAATTTCATTGTTTTTACTTTTAATAAGTAAAATATTAAAATTTGTTTAAAGTTTAAAATAATATTTCTAACTGTAGTGTGTTAACAATGAAAATGACAACAATGAAGTTTCAATGTATAATGAAACCATTCACTGATGTAATAACAATGATTCACTAATGTAATTTCATTGTTTTTACTTTGAATAAGTAAACTATTAAAAGTTGTTTAAAGTGTAAAATAAATTTGTAACTGTAGATGTTAATTAACAATGACAACAATGAAGTTTAATGTATAATGAAACCACTCACTGATGTAATAACAATGATTCACTGATGTAATTACATTGCTTTTACTTTAAATAAGTAAAATAATAAAAGTTGTTTAAAGTCTAAAATAATATTTGTAACTGTAGTATGTTAACAATGAAAATGACAACAATGAAGTTTCAATGTATAATGAAACCATTCACTGATGTAATAACAATGATTCACTGATGTAATTTCATTGTTTTTACTTTGAATAAGTAAACTATTAAAAGTTGTTTAAAGTGTAAAATAAATTTGTAACTGTAGATGTTAATTAACAATGACAACAATGAAGTTTAATGTATAATGAAACCACTCACTGATGTAATAACAATGATTCACTGATGTAATTACATTGCTTTTACTTTAAATAAGTAAAATAATAAAAGTTGTTTAAAGTCTAAAATAATATTAGTAACTGTAGTATGTTAACAATGAAAATGACAACAATGAAGTTTCAATGTATAATGAAACCATTCACTGATGTAATAACAATGATTCACTGATGTAATTTCATTGTTTTTACTTTGAATAAGTAAACTATTAAAAGTTGTTTAAAGTGTAAAATAAATTTGTAACTGTAGATGTTAATTAACAATGACAACAATGAAGTTTAATGTATAATGAAACCACTCACTGATGTAATAACAATGATTCACTGATGTAATTACATTGCTTTTACTTTAAATAAGTAAAATAATAAAAGTTGTTTAAAGTCTAAAATAATATTTGTAACTGTAGTATGTTAACAATGAAAATGACAACAATGAAGTTTCAATGTATAATGAAACCATTCACTGATGTAATAACAATGATTCACTGATGTAATTTCATTGTTTTTACTTTGAATAAGTAAACTATTAAAAGTTGTTTAAAGTGTAAAATAAATTTGTAACTGTAGATGTTAATTAACAATGACAACAATGAAGTTTAATGTATAATGAAACCACTCACTGATGTAATAACAATGATTCACTGATGTAATTACATTGCTTTTACTTTAAATAAGTAAAAATAAAAGTTGTTTAAAGTCTAAAATAATATTTGTAACTGTAGTATGTTAACAATGAAAATGACAACAATGAAGTTTCAATGTATAATGAAACCATTCACTTATGTAATAACAATGATTCACTGATGTAATTTCATTGTTTTTACTTTGAATAAGTAAACTATTAAAAGTTGTTTAAAGTGTAAAATAAATTTGTAACTGTAGATGTTAATTAACAATGACAACAATGAAGTTTAATGTATAATGAAACCACTCACTGATGTAATAACAATGATTCACTGATGTAATTACATTGCTTTTACTTTAAATAAGTAAAAATAAAAGTTGTTTAAAGTCTAAAATAATATTTGTAACTGTAGTATGTTAACAATGAAAATGACAACAATGAAGTTTCAATGTATAATGAAACCATTCACTGATGTAATAACAATGATTCACTGATGTAATTTCATTGTTTTTACTTTGAATAAGTAAAATAATAAAAGTTGTTTAAAGTCTAAAATAATATTAGTAACTGTAGTATGTTAACAATGAAAATGACAACAATGAAGTTTCAATGTATAATGAAACCATTCACTGATGTAATAACAATGATTCACTGATGTAATTTCATTGTTTTTACTTTGAATAAGTAAATATTAAAAGTTGTTTAAAATTTAAAATAATATTTGTAACTGTAGTGTGTTAACAAACTTATTTTAAACTATTATTTTAGTGTGTTAACAATTTTTTGAGAATAAGGTTCTTAGGAAAATATTTGGGGCTAAAAGGGACGAAGGTAAAGGAGAATGGAGAAAGTTACACAACGCAGAACTGCACGCATTGTATCCTTCACCTGACATAATTAGGAACATTAAATCCAGACGTTTGAGATGGGCAGGACATGTAGCACGTATGGGCGAATCCAGAAATGCATATAGAGTGTTGGTTGAGAGGCCAGAGAGGAAAAGACCTTTGGGGAGGCCGAGACGTAGATGGGAAGATAATATTAAAATGGATTTGAGGGAGGTGGGATATGATGATAGAGACTGGATTAATCTTGCTCAGAATAGGGACCAATGGCGGGCTTATGTGAGGGCAGCAATGAACCTCCGGGTTCCTTAAAAGCCAGTAAGTAAGTAAGTGTGTTAACAATGAAAATGACAATAATGAAGTTTCAATGTATAATGAAACCATTCACTGATGTAATAACAATGATTCACTGATGCAATTTCATTTTCACCAGGGTGCCGAATTAATGGGGGATGGAGGGAATTTTCCCCCTGTTGGAAAGTTATCCCCCTCTCATAAATTAATTTTAACATCCCTGCCAGGGATAACTTCTATCCCCGTCACAAAATATAATTGTTTTAATACGAATATATTATGTACTTCATAAAGTAAAAAATAGGCAAGACAATAATATTCATGACATTATCACCGGCAAGCTGACAACAATCAATAACTTAGGAATTACACATCTTATCTTAAGCCTGAGCGTGGATATTATTATTATGATCAAGATGCAAGACAAGCAACTCAGCGCGAAAAAGCGTTGAGCCGTATCGAATGATAATAATAATAATAATAATAATAATAATAATAATAATAATAATAATAATTACGTATGGTATTCTCTATCTATAATTCTATCCCCTTCTCAACAGAAATCTTAATTCGAACCCTGGTTTTCACTAGGAATAAGTAGAACATTAAAAGTTGTTTAAAGTTTAAAATGATTTGTAACTGTAGATGTTACGCTTTGAAGAAAACTTTTGGTTTTCATTATTTTTTTTTCTGACAATCTATCAGGTCAAACTAATTTTTCTAATTATATGTAACACATCTATATAATAATAATAATAATAATAATAATAATAATAATACTTACTTACTTACTTACTTACTTACTTACTTACTTACTTACTTACTTACTTACTTACTTACTTACTGGCTTTTAAGGAACCCGCAGGTTCATTGCCGCCCTCACATAAGCCCGCCATTGGTCCCTATCCTGAACAAGATTAATCCAGTCTCCATTATCATATCCCACCTCCCTCAAATCCATTTTAATATTTTCTTCCCATCTACGTCTCGGCCTCCCCAAAGGTCTTTTTCCCTCCGGCCTCCCAACTAACACTCCATATGCATTTCTGGATTCGCCCGTACGTGCTACATGTTCTGCCCATCCCAAACGTCTGGATTTAATGTTTCTAATTATGTCAGGTGAAGTATACAATGCGTGCAGCTCTGCGTTGTGTAACTTTCTCCATTCTCCTGTAACTTCATCCCTCTTAGCCCCAAATATTTTCCTAAGAACCTTATTCTCAAACACCCTTAATCTCTGTTCCTCTCTCAAAGTGAGATGATGATGAGAATAATAATAATAATAATAATAATAATAATAATAATAATAATATAATTTTTTCACGTTTCAAAAACTCAAAACTTGGTTATTATTCATAAAAATGTGTTTCCTGAAAAATCTTAATTTTGTAGATGTTAACTTTTGTAAAACCGGTCCTCAGGTTTTGTTTTTTAAGTTTAAGGTAGCCTATTCATTAGTCCTTTGCTAAATTGTTTCGTTTCTCTTTATCTTGAAACATTTTCCCACTACGAGGATATTAATTTTGTTTCTCTTCCCGGGTCCTGATTTCCTTTTTAACAATTATTTATTTATTTATGTATTTATTTATTTGTTTATTTATTTATTTATTTATTTACTTATTACCTTACATATTTACTTACTTACTTATTTTTTTACTTATTTATTTATTTATTTATTTATTTATTTATTTATTTATTTATTTATTTATTTATTTATTTATTCATATTTATTTATTCATTTATTATTCATTCATATTTATTTATTTATTTATTTATTTATTTATTTATTTATTTATTTATTTATTTATTTATTTATTTATTTATTTAGAGAGTGATTCATAAGGATTTACTGCCACTTACGGAGCTTATTTCCGAAGACATTCTGAGCAAAAAATGTCACATAAACATCTATCCTAATCTCAATATTTTCAGAATTACACTAATTTGAAGTTGTTTGTAAAAATATCTTTTTCTCTAGTTTTAAGGGTAAAAGAATATTACAAATAGAGAATGAACTATTCAGAAGTGTAATTTCTTTAATTGGCTCGTATTCTGAAGTTAAAAATGTGTCGTTAATTATTACTTTCTACAGATATTGTTTTTCAATTTTTAACTAAAAATTACATGATTCTTACGCACTTATTACAAAAATTGTTACAAATCATACGACTTCAGGAATATAATTCCTTACAATTTAATTATGCATCCTAATATAGTCTTAAAGAATTTACAAAAGTGGCGTGATTTGTAACAATTATTGTGATAAATGCGTAAGAAAAATGTAATTTTGTAGGCCTACTTAAAAATAAAAAAAAAAGATCTGTACGAAGCAACTATGGAATTCATAACACATTTTTAGCTTCACAATATTAGCTAATTAAAGAAATGATACTTCTGAATAGTTCATTCTTTATCTGCAATATTCTTTTACTCTTAAAACTAAAGAATAATTGTATTTTTCAAACAACTTCAAATTAATTTAACTGTGAAAATATTGAGAATAGGACACATGTTTAGGCCTATATGACATTTTCTGTTCAAAATATCTTCGAAAATAAGTTCCGTAAGGGACGGTAAATCCTCGTGAATCACCCTCTATATACGTATAATAGAAGAAACTCACTTTAGTACGGGCAGTAGAGATGAACAACGATCGAGAAAGCGAGACTAACAGCGCCCGCAAAGCCGGAAACCCACATGACAATGTTGTATTACGTCGCGTCCTTGACCTAAAGCAGCGTTGTCAGACACAGCCTAAACGGAACGGAGCGCTCAACTATAAAGGTAAGCGTTCACTACATCGTATCGTACTGCTCGTACGAATCTCACGCAACGGATATTTTAAGTGCAGTGCTTTCACTGTAACGGCTCCACCTCATCGCCTCATCGGATTCCCCTATCAGCTGTTTGAAACATGACGTCGTACGATATTGACATTGCTGAAAGCAAAGGAGTTGAGGTTAGGTCTATTAATTACGTCTGTTAGCGAATAAGAATTTGTAATTGCTTCATGCGTCCTAATTGAAGAGGAAGAAACGAAAGAAATATTGGTTACATAATATATTTGCAAGAAATGACTTGATTACTGTAATGAGAACGCCTCAAATTATATAATTCTTCGCAATTTTCTACACGCGAAATAAGTTTTCCGTCTGCCATTTTGGCGCGACACTGAACATGGCACAACATAATAGTAACAGTTGGCCAATTAAAATATTGATTTATTAAAGAAGGCCATGATCGCACGCATCGGAAAAGTTGCCCATCCGAGAAACGTGGACGGATTTGCCGTGAGGCGATGCGTCCGATACGATGTAGTGAACGCGGTTACATAACAATTACAGCAAAGATAGTCTTTTTCGATCCGTGTGATTCGTCCGATGCGTGCGATACGATGTAGTGAACGCTTATCATAACTCGTTGCGAGCTCCGGTGCTTCCACAGACATAAGCAAGTTCACGCTCTGACTGGACGTCTCTAGCACCACAACCGGTTTCGGAGCTTACAACTCTGACACTACTGACCTAAAGACTACCGAGTCTTCCGAGACTCGATATTGATCATCTCCCGAAGTCCCGAAATCAACCAGCCATCAATCGCCACAGTTGTTTATACCTGACTGAACTTTTATCTACTTTGGCAACTGTTATATAGGTATAAACAATCAAGTAGCCTATTTGAAACATCATCTCTACCTTTCAGTGTATAATAATCATTTCCCCAGTCTTTATTTAATTACTAGACCCATATTAAAAAGTTAGAAATGTTCTTTTCATATGTTTAAGATCAAGTGTGTAATCTCAAGTAAAAAGATATTGTCATATTTTATGTTTCTTAGAAATGCAAATTTATTTGAGAATTTTTTTTTTCTATTTATATAACCATAGGTAATATCATAATAGAACCAGAACATTTTGATAACTAAGATACTGTTCTGTTTTGTCTTTTTGTCTCATTTAAACATTTGTAATGCTATTTATTTCAATTATGTATGTTATTCAAAGTTACGAAATCTTTCCAAGCCGACCAAATGCTATTTCGAGAATGACGAATGAGACTCGAAGCACAGCGAGAATGACGAGCCGAGACTTGAGAGACAAATGCAGCGAACACAGCGAGCGAGAGCGGCAGTTAGTTTTGTTCATCTCTAACGGACAGCCTTCGATAGATGGACAGATATTTATTTTTAATCGTAATGTTACTAATTCTAGTTTTATAAGCCGATTTTATAATTATTTCATAATAATAATAATAACAATAATAATAATAGTAATAATAATAATAATAATAATAATAATAATCCGGCAATATAATTTTGTAGTTATTTTAAAGCTTTGTCATGTAACTTAACTAACAGAAATTAGCGAATTTAATGTAGGCCAACATTGACATCAAATAATATCCTCGCCGGAAATAGTGAAAAAAGTCAAACATCCGCTCAATTCGTCTCTGATTATGTTTCAGATCGTTGCTACTCATAGTTTGCACTAGTAAACGGCCGGTGCTGTGACAGTACGTAGTCAAACATATTGCGACATACCGAGTTCCAGTCTTATCACTCAAGATTAGAGTACAACTAGCAAACTCGCCGAATAGTTTAATCTACAAGTAATGTATTGCAAAAATGAAATATTCTCGAATCCCAAATGAATTCGGGAAAATGCTTTATTTTTTCGGTAAAAGTAATGTATCTCCGATTTAAAAACGATGTGTTATATTTATCACAGTATTTTTTGTACAGTGCAGTTTCAGTGACTAAGTTTGAATCAAAATTGATGAGCTAAATTTTTAGAGGCAGTGAAGATAAACCCTCCCCCATATACTAAACAGGTCGCAAGTATAACTTTGTACTGTAAGTTTTATAATATGCAAGGATAAGGTGAACATAATGTTTCAATGTGGCTCGCCATGTTATTGTACTCAAAACGTTTTCCACTAGGCTACGTATTTTATATTGTTTCCTGGACATGTTTCGCTCATGTTAATTTTTTTTTACCTAGGTGAATATCTGAATATTTTACAGTTTCTCCAACAGTCGGTTTTGAATTTTGGTATTACAAGCAAATGTTTGTTTGTTTAATTTATACTATAGGCCAAGGTGTATAATTGACACGATGTTTCACTGCTATTCACTAACATTAGATTTTTATCACATCGAACTTAGAGCATAAAGAACTATGTTTGAATTGTGATAAATGCGTAAGAAAATGTAATTTTTTCCCAAAAAATTGTAGATACACTCCTTTCTTCTTTCACATCCGAACAAGACATTGCACGTCTCCTAGCTCTTCAAGAGAGTGAGTCTGGAGCTTGGTTACACGCATTACCTTCTCCTCACATCGGCACCCTAATAGATAGTACAGCCTTTAAAATCGCAATAGCTTTACTCCTTGGTTGTAAACTCTGCCAGCCACACCAATGTATTTGCGGGGGAATTTACGGTCATCATGCATTCAGCTGTGCGAGGAGCAAGGGTCGCATTCCCAGACATACATCACTCAATGATATCATTAAAAGATCTCTGACTTCTTGTGGCATACCGTCTCTTTTGGAACCACCAGGTATTAGTCGCGCAAATGGTAAACGACCCGATGGTCTGACCTTAATTCCATGGTCTAGAGGAAAATCTTTAATTTGGGACTCCACTTGCGTTGACACTCTAGCTCCATCTCACTTACCGAATACCTCCAGACGCGCAGCATCTGCTGCTGAATTAGCCGTGAAGAAGAAAGTCAATAAATATGCTCATCTTTTAGACAATTATATCTTTGTCCCATTTGCTGTGGAGACCTTCGGTCCTTGGAGTCATGACGCTAAAGTTTTGGTATCTCAAATCGGCCAAATTTTGATCTCCATTACTGGTGATCGTCGTTGCACTACTTATTTACGTCAACGCTTAAGTATTGCTATTCAACGCGGAAATGCAATGAGCGTTTTGGGTACTCTTCCAGAGTCCAGCCTTTTGGACGAACTTTTTCTCCTGTAATTTTTTTTATCTTTATGTAAATTTTTATATTTTGTTTTTATATGTGTGTAATTGTAACGGTGAAAATATTGTTAAGCAAATAATTTTTTATTTTTTATTTTTTTTCATAAGTGTATATTATTTTTGGGAGTGTTTTTTGTAAGTAATTTTATGAGGTTGTTATTGATATGCTGATAAATTATTTTTGTACTAATTGTATTGTATACTGATAGTTAAATGGGCACTTCACAATAAATTGAAATGATTGCTTAAAAAAAAAGTACCAGTATTAAATTGTATGTTTGAGGGATTGCTTTTTTTTTTTTGCCAAATCATCTGCATATGAAGGGCCCACGGAAAGAACATGTTAAGTCCTTTTCTTATTTTTTTCAATTTTGATGTCATCTGTTAACTATCTTTCTAGTTAATCAGAATGACAAGAAGTCTAATACCTTGTGACGGTTTTCTTTTCGGTCCGGACTTCCTTTTTACATTATAAAATCACGGACTGTCCGCAAAATCCGGGACGTATGGCAACCATCGGTATTTGATGGTGTTTGGATAAAGGGAGATGTCATAAATATTATCTTTGAGATAGATTAAAATTAAACTTCGAACCTTTATTGCACATAGTTTTCTACACAAATAAAACGTATCAAATGCTTGTATTCTTTTGTTTTTTGCACATCCACTTGTAGAATTTAACTTGTATATTTACCTGGGGAACGAAACTCCATTTGCACAAAAAATGGCAACCCCATTGCACCATCGATATGTAGTAAAATATAACTCGTACTGCTGTAGTAAAGGGACAACAACAAAAATGTTAGTTCATGTCATGTATTGTCTTTTCCCAGAATTTGTAATTTGTTTAATGGATGCAAGAGATCGGTCAATTTGGTGGGTGCATTAAATAAACAAAAAGAAAAGTAGTTTGGTATAATTTTCTGTCAGATCTGGTACATTTTATTCCTGATCTGTGGCAACACTGCATGTGAAACGGCGACAGCGTTGCTAATCATAGAAATTTGTCCCTAGTTCTAGGGAATTTTAGTGTCATCTAGTGATATAAAGATAATTTAGCCTAAATTCATTGTTTTTAGGGATGTTTTGATTTTCCCTTTAAAGCCAAGCATTTTCTTTCATTTGATCCTATATTTTAGTTCTTATATATTTAAAATGTAAGTTAAATATTTTCTTAGAGTCGTATTTTCTAACAAGAATAAAAAATGCGACTTTCCATTTTGATCATAATCCTTATTGCTATCCGAGAAGAAAAAGTATCACCAGAATGATGTGACGGTTTTTCTATGGTTTCTCTACTTGCAACTTTCTCTTATAGGAAGGTGATTGGATAAGGCAGTCGTATGAATGTATATTGTAAAAGGGGATTTCCCCTCTCTCTACGGAACTGTATCGATTGAGTTGAATTCATTACTACATCGTTAGCCACGTCAAACATTCAGGCGAAGCGGATTGATACCACGGTGAAGTGATTTTGTGATTTGTGATTGTAGTATATTTAAGATTAAGAAAGAGATAGATTTGTGTGCATGAGTAGGCCTACTGGGAAGCTACTGACAAATTAATCTTCCTTTTAAAACTAAAACAAAATATAAACTTTCATATGAAAAGTTCTTGTTCTGAGAACATAGGCCTATTAATGTTTCATCATTCCAAAAATGTATAGTGTGGTGAGGCTGGGGAGGGAGATCAGGGGGATACTCATGAAATAAAAACTTTCAAGTTTCCCTTGAATGATAGTGCTGTACCTTATGAGGGCTAATTGGTGCAAAAACAATCTATTAAATGTTTATATTGAACGTTTAATTGTGTCCTCTTTCTTATTATATGTACTATTAATAGAAATTGCTATTCAATTTTAAGCTGAAATATTTTGGAGTTGGTAATTTTTTAATTGAAATTTAGGGGAAAATAGAAGGTATTTTTAGGGATTTTAATATCAGAATAGATTGGCAACATTGCTCAGCTGTTCAGATTCCATGCGCATAGTCGCATAATTCTCATAGCCGTGTATTGCTGGGTTGGGGTGGAAAACGTTGAATATTAAAGTAGACTACATACATGCGGGCATGTGTCTTCGGTTTGTAGGTATAGTATGGTTTTTTTTTAAGTATAAATGCATAACCCCTTTTCAGTTGTTTTTAATTTATTGTGCATGGTATTGGTAATTTCACAGTTACTGTATTCAAGTTTCAGTTTACATATAATTATAAATTATAGGTGTTGGCAGACCGTGGGGGCAGATTGTCCAGTATGGAAATAAATAAGAATGTGACATTTCTGACGTTATGTTAATTCTGTAAATTTCTAGAATATATATGCTACATTTATTTATTAGTTAAAGCTCTGAATTACATCCGTCCTCTTATGTCGCAAGTTGTGCAATAGGAGATTAATATTTTATTTTGCACCATATGTATGAGTATTATGTATTGTATCAGTGGCCTACATTATTTTATTTAATTATGTCTGCAAGAATAATGTGAAGTAATATTTACGTACAGAATATATTGATTCTAGTTGTATTTACAAAATTTGATATTATTTTAGGAAGAAAGTAAATTGTGCGACTTGGTGGCATCCCTTATTTTATAAATTCCGTAGTCTGTTTGTACTAAGTAAATTAGAAACCGTATGAAGTTAATTTTAAATAGACTTGAAGTATGTACAATTGTGATGGTTTTCAAACCCGGAGTGTTAATGTGCCTGCAGTTAATTAAGGTGTACATGAATCCAGATACGAGAGATAGAGGTGTAGGCCTAATGTCAGCATTACATAAAATACCGGCGGTCTTTCAGTGTAGCCTACTGTTGAAAAAGTATGAAGAATATTGATGAATCTCACTCTTTTAATAATAACATACATAACCTATGGTTTTCAAGTTTGCTTTTACAATTCTTTAATAAGTATTTAATATATAATTTTACACCCGTTTTTTGAATAATTTAATAATTTATCATCTTTTACCTTCTTTATATTTCTCAAAACTCGTCTCTTATATTGATATCAGCCTATGAGTCGTCTGTTTTAAAAACTGCAATGTCTTAGGATGTCTAATAGATAAAGTAACCTTGCAGTGTAAAATTAGAAAACAATGACATGGAAATGTTGCACATAACTTTTTAAACAACAAAATTAATTCTTTGTGCATCCCATTTCATAACTTGCAGTTTCACTGCATAAAACTTATAATTGTAATACTTTTTGGAACCAGATTACTAATTATTAAGTTGTCATGCCTTTCTCACACATAAGGGACAGAAGTTACAGAACTAGAGCTGTATGAAAAGAAAAATATTAACCCTAGGCAAGCTTTGGCAGGGTGCATTAGAATATGGAGGTAAATATCAAACGATTTTTATGTTGAAAGTATTTGAAGGGTTCAGAGCCATAGTGGGCCAAACGCCATTTATTAAAAACGGAGAAAGCAAGGGTTAAAGTTAAGTGAACACCATAATTTAATGAATATTGACATATACTGTAATTTAGTTTTAATGTGCACATTTTATATTATTTGCTATATGTTTCATTGAATTATGATAAGCACTTAATTTTAACCCTTGTTTTCTCCGTTTTTAATGTATGGTGCTTGGCCCACTATGGCTCTGACCCCTTCATTTGTGGCTGCTAACTAAAACTGTCTAAAACTACGCGTTTATAACTACATAAATCTTTCAAGAGCCAATGAAGAAAAACTGTTCCTTTTCTGGTGAATTACCAAATGGTGAAATGGACGAGAAATGGGACTAACTCTTTGTTCATCTCAAACTCCATTTGGACTAGACAGAGTTGATGCCAAGTCTCCAGCATTGTGTGCTCATGTTTTAGCTGTTGGTTAACAGTGCAGACTATGCCATATTATAGATTTTGTTGCTACTTTTTTATGAATTGTTATTCTGCTTTAATCTATATAGGATATTTTTGTTAATTTCCAGCTGTCAGATGATCTACAGATATGCAGTACAAACTTCCTCGTCTTACTAGTTCATTTCGAGCATTTTCTGATCTAGCTCGACCAAATGCTTCAAATTCACGTGAAGATAATATAGAGACATATCGACAATGGAAGGCAAACCAATTGAAAGAGTGAGTATTAAGAAACCACAAATTTGACTTTTTTTTGCCTAAAGGCTTTCAAAGGAGCAGTGTTATTCTGAATATGTTACGAACATTTTATAAAGTAAGGATAATATGACATAATGTAGCTTATAGCAAAAAATTATTCTTACTGATGAAATTGACTTCTCCACCAATAATAAGTTTTCTTTTTTTCCTTATTGCATAGTTCTTCTTCTTCTTCTTCTTCCTCTTCCTCCTCCTCCTCCTCCTCCTCCTCCTCCTCCTCCTCCTCTTCCAATGCTACCAGGTTGTCATTTGACATTTTTGGGCTCTCCTGGCAATGGCTTATTTGTAACCCACTTCTGAGGTTGGGGCGCCTAGAAGACGAAATTATGCTGCCCCAACGATGATGATGACGATGATATTATGATTATGAATTGCCTGGAGAGGTCTTAAACCTAAGCCTAACCTAATTTCCAGACCATGGACGAACACTGGAACATTCCCCTTTAAGAAAAAATTCCTGAATTCTAACTGGGACTCGAACCTGGGACCTCATGAACTGTAGTCAGAAGCTCTGACTACTAACCCATGAGGCTGATCTTATAGCTTCATTTTGTTGTGACTATTTTTTTTTATTTAATCGTACATGTATAATTTTGGATATGATTGTTTTAGGTGAAAATAAAATATAATTATATTGGTGTTAAAATTAATTTTGTCCATATCATATACTAGTATATTTACAATGTATTTATTCTAAATATTGGGAAGAAAGAGAGAAAATAACTCCATTAACTTTGAATTTTGTCATTGATATTAGGCTACGATGTATCAGAATACTTACAATTTCTTCTGAAACATCTTAATAATTTCGCTTTATCTCATGGATTTAGTACAAATGTAGGAAGATATACAACGTCGTAACTGATACTGGTACTGCATCTCTTATAGCATAAAGTTTGTGATATTTCTTTTATTCTATTGATTACAGGGGTCTGACTTGGTCAGACATACTGCAGCTTGTAGAAAAAGATGTAGGATCAAAGAGAAATCATGTAAAACAATTGCATTATCTTCGGTCATTGGCCAATGACATGACTGGTAAGTTAATATATTCACTTACTTTGTTAAGAAATTCGTGTTTCTTTGGCATATTTAGTGTTGAGGTGATTTACCATTTTGTTCTAACAATCATTAGCTAAAACTTTTAATTTCCTGCAAGAGGAATGGCTCGCCACTTATGGAGCAAGTAGCTGTTAGTATAAGAATATGTGTGTGTGATATTTGTATAGTATTTTGATATCTACATTCTTTTATAGTAATGGATCACAAATCATCAAAGAGAGAAGAATAGGAAGAGAAAGAGATTAACAGTGAACATAACCTTTAGAAATGAAAATTCATAATTATATGTTTACATATATTCAGATGTAGATGCTATTCAAACAGACTTGAATAAAATTTAAACTGGGCGTTAAAACATAGGATGAAAATAAATGGTTCTAAAAGTAAATCTATAACATTTTGTAAAACCCGAGAGGAAACTAGTCTTAATTACGAATTCAGTGGTGTTGTAATTCCGCAAGAACAATGTTGTAAATACCTAGGAGTGTATTTAAACTCCAAACTTTCTTGGGGAGAGCATGTTGATAATGTTACGGGTAAAGCATGGAGGGCACTTCACTTTATTATGAGAATCTTGAGAAAAGCTAGCCCCAAATCGAGGGAAATAGCATATCTAACGTTAGTGCGACCGTTAATGGAATACGGAACTACATGTTGGGATCCCTATAGAATATACCAGATAAATTCCTTAGAAAGAATCCAGTGTAGGGCAGCGAAATTTGTTAAAGGTAAAAGAGAAGATGGAAACGATACGATAAAAGAACTTAAATGGGAAACTTTGGAAAACAGACGTAAGAAAACTAGAATAACATCATTGTATAGAGCACATCTAGATCAGAAAGCATGGGTAGACATAACGGCTCGGTTAGAAAAGCCAACGTACTATGGTAGGAACGATCATGATTTTAAAATCAAATGTAGGAAACAGAAAACGGATGTAGGTAAATTCTCATTTTTAAATAGAACTATAAATGATTGGAATGACCTACCTGCAGCGGTCTTTGAGGGCTGTCCTTCCTTAAGGAGATTCAAGAATAATTTAAAAAGTTGTATATAAAGTGAAAATTAAAATTAAGGTGACATTCAACATTTAATTATTTTAAGGTGACATGTATTTATCTAGGCTGACGAGTTTACTTCCTTGGTTTGAATTGTAAATTATTTAAAACTAACGTGTAAGAGGGCCTTAGACTAGAAATGTTTAGTTTAAATGTAGTTCTGTTTATAAGTATGCATAAGGATGTAATTATTTGACTTATTTGAACTGTTGTATCAGTGAAGCGAGGTGAGTCAGTGAAGTTATGGTTTTACAGTGCAGTGAACATTTCCGATCAGTGATAATTTATAGCGTCAATGAAATGTGTTCTATAGTGTCAGTGAAATGCGTCATAGTGCCACTACAGGGAATGAGATAAGAGTAAAGTGAAAGACTATTGAAACTTACGTAGGACCTATAGATAATTATGTAGGTTGTATTGTAAAATTAGGTATTTTATTTTATGTTTTATTATTATTGTGTTAAATTGTATTGTGTATTATTATTGTATTGTGTGTAAAATTGTATATGTGTTGTAAAATGTATTGTGTATTGTAAATTTTATTGTGTATTGGTTATCATTTTATTGTGTATTGTTAATATTGTATATACCATTGCCACCCTGTGCTTGCCCACTTGCAGTGTAAATAAATACATACATATTGACCACAATGGTGGCTCAGTGCTAGTGTGTTGGGCTTATAAGCCAGGGAACCTGGGTTCAAATACCGTTGCACCTTGACAAGTTCCTATATGCACTCCAAGCAAAGAAATTTTTCAAGAATTAAATATTTTACCACTCCCCTGCATCTACATCCTAGAATCTGTTTGCTTTATGCATAAGAATCTTAACTATTTTAAAAGAAACTCTGAAACTCATAACCATAACACAAGAACTGCTAACAACTTGCATATAAACTGTCATACTATTACCAAAAGTCTTAACAGTACTTCTCATACAGGTATCTTATTATATAACAAGGTACCTGGGGATATTAAACATTTAAATTATGAAGGTTTCAAAACCAGGGTAAAAACTATTCTGCTCCAGTCCATGTCGTTCAAAATCACTGATTTCTTGCATTAAAGCTATAAAGCAAAATACCTACCTTCATTACTGTTGCACATAATTTTTTCTCCAAACAATGTTGATAGTAATGTAGGACTATCTTGTTGTTACGTAATCTATGTTAATTAATTTATTTAATGTCTTGCAAACGGAAAATGTATTATATATCTTATTATTTATTGTGTCTTTTGGCAGTTTTACTATTCTTTGGAAAACTTAGTGTTAAAATTAAATTCACTAGTGGCTTGTGCAGCAACTGCTGCAAACTACGAGTAAGTTCATTAGATGTTCAAATAAACATTTTTCAGATTTATTTTCAATGAAGAATACCAGACATTCGGAAAGTTATTTGCTCCTATAACAATGAAAGATACTCTCTCTCGAGCCAATACTGAAGAGAACCACGCATATAAATATCTACACCACACCGCCATTAAATATATGAAAAAGACCCACCCCACTTGATTAATAATTATAAAAATATTTGATTTTTAATAATATTATCTTACGTAAGTTTTATAGCTTTCAGTAACATATACTATATATACTATATAGTCGCCACTCAGTAAAATATAGAAATCAAAATCTAATTTAAGTTGTTCTCTACATCTACTTATATAACCCCAAAACGTTTCAATTTCATATTATCAATATAGCTATATATATATATATATATATAATTAATGAAAAATAGTCACATCATGGCATTAACTGCAATAATATTTCATTTCTAATGGTAATAATGTCATCAAACCACCTCAAGTTTTGTAGTTTTTAATATTCAATACACAGCTGTACCCAGAAAATTACACACCACAGAATCGAACCTGTAAATTATTTTTAGGAAGTTAAGTTTTTAATAACCAATTTAATTTGAGCTCTAAATAATATGTCGGCATTCTTGCAGATCATGGCCTTCGTGTAATATTGTTTACTGTAGTAGGTGTTTTGTTTTATTCTGAAATGCAACACGGCCGACTTGATGCTCGCTTCGCTTCTCCTTTACAAAAAAGCGAAGGGAATATCAAGTCGGCCTTGAATGCTATTAGCTAGTACTCAAAACTGACGACAGATGGATTTTGGGAAATAGGAAAATTATGTTTAAAAATTGACATTTCACTGAAAACTACTATTTTTCCGAAAAACTTTGAGTTCCAAGCTTCAAAATGAGGGGTCGTTTATTAAAATCTGTCCAGCCGTTTTCCCGTAATTTGCATTACCAGTTCAAATTATTAAATTCATATTAGAAACCAACTAAATTCATACTAGAAATCTTATTTTGTGTGTGTGTGTTTTTTGAGTTTGTATTTTGTGTTTGTATCTAATTACGAACCTATAATCTGTAATAGATTGTACAGGGAATGAATAAATACAATACAATACAATTTATGATTTGATAACACAATCACAAGGGAAAAATGGAACTCTCTGCATCATAATCCACAGTTGATTCCCGATTTACCACGCAAATCGTCTGTAGCTGCATTTAGATTGGCAACAGACCATGACTGTTTGGTCAAGCATCTGCATAGAATTGGAATATATCAGTCCCCTAACTGCCCATTGTGCAACTCAAACCAAGAAATGGATTCGGAACATCTCAAAATCTGTGCTTCACTGGCTGACCATGACAATATCTTTGAAAAATATTTGAGTGCAAGAGGTCAAATGACTTTATTGTCAAACGCCTGGCATTAGAAAACAACAACAACGTTTTCCTAAAATTTTATTGCTATTCCTCAAGTATTATAACTTAATAGTTTCTGTGATAGTATTATTAAATTAGCAGAAAACTGAAATTCTATTTCATGCCTTTGTTCTCAACTCTCTTTGCGAAAACAAAACTACATTTTTTTTTATTATTTAAAACTTAACACACATTAATTTATTTCAGTCTCTACTGTTTCTAATTCAGTTCATTCTACAGTATTGATTTTGCTTAATACTTAAAATATAATTTTCCCATTTTTACCACAATCATATGTACGCTTTTCACCTCCACTCCTTTCACAAATTTCTGATTGCTTCCCTTATTTCCATATGTATTTTCCTTCCATCATACTTTTCCTCTGACACTACAACATTACTCTGGACATTTCTCTTTCAGAATATGTATGTAGCCTATATAAAAGGACACATCTTCCCATAAAAGCTAAGATTATGTTTGTGTGTTTGTAGGTGGAGATCAGAGTAAGGAAGTCGTAGATGAAGCAGCAGTATTTCTGTTTAGACTCTTTCTACGCGAAAGTCTTGTTCTGCAGAAACATTTGCTGATGCTTAAGCAGATGTTTGGATCAGTCTCGTCAAATTTAGCCAACAAAGTGTGTCAGGTACGAGATGACGAAATTTTTAAGATATGAAATATTACTGTTTTAGTATGTAGGCCAGAGTCCTAATTCTTATCAGATAGAAAGAAATGAACGTAATACATATTCGGAATATGTATGATATGAACTTTCTTGTGTTAAATTTTAACGTACCTTGTTAACCACACCACAGACATCATCACAAAACAAAACTACTTCACATACAATAACAAATATTACACACAAACCGAAGGCCTACACATGGGATCACCCATTTCCAGCATACTAGCAGAAATATTCTTACATCACATAGAACAGACATTCTAAACAAAGACAACAACAAACACGCAGACAACATCATATATTGGCACAGATACGTAGATGACATACTAATACTATACAAAGGAAACAAAAGACAGATCCAAAACCTGCATCAACACATAAACAAAATACACCCAAAGCTGCACTACACATTAGAAATTGAAAACAACAAATCCATAAATTTTCTAGACATCACAATAACAAAAGTAGACAACAAACACACATTCAAAGTATACAGAAAACCCACAACAACAACACACATACACAACACATCCAACCACCCCACACAACACAAACAAGCTGCATTCCGAACAATGGTACACAGACTACTCAACATACCAATGAACCAACAGGATTACAACGAAGAACTAAACACAATCAAATATATAGCACAAGAAAACGGATACAACCCAACATAATAGACAACATAATACGAAAGACAAAACATAAGAATACAACACAAACACAAGAACACAAAAAATACATCACACTAACATACGAAAACAAAAATACACATAAAATTGCAACCTCATTCGAGAAATTAAACTACAACATCGCATACAGAACAAATAACACTCTACAAAAACATCTCAACACACAAACAAAAAATACAACCACACAGGCGTATACAAACTCAAATGTAACACCTGCAACAACTTCTACATAGGACAGACAGGCAGATCATTTGAAACACGTTACAAAGAACACATCACAGCCATAACAAAATTACAAAACACCTCCACATATGCAGAACACATCACAAATGCCAACCACACCTACAGAGACATCAACACAGACATGGAAATACTGCACATCCAACCAAAAAGCCAGAAACTCAACACACTAGAACAATATGAAATATACAGACACACGAAAACACACCCCAACGATATTCTCAACACACAACTCAATTTCAAAACACATACACTCTTTGACTCTACACTACGAACGCACCCTCACAGGAAACAAGAGGCGCCAAGACCAACAACGACCAGTTCTGAAGATGACCGAAAATAGGTCGAAACATGTTAACAAGGTACATTAATATTTAACACAAGAAATTTCATATCATACATATTCCAAGGTGATATAGTGTTAAAAGTTGTGTAATCAAGATGTGTAATACATATGTACGCGTATGCATACAATATGAAAATAACTGATATGAGAAGAAGATCTATTGTACAAATTGCTCTGGATTCTGTAGCCATTATGCTTATTTCTTTACCATTGCATATGTAGCATTGTTAATCAGTTCCATTTCCTTTTCACAGATATTAAGGTTATTGTAGAAGTCTTCAAAATCTTTACAATAATGCTGGAAACTGACATATTTTTTCCGTATTCCAATTGCCAGAGGCTACAGTTTTAAAGCCAGTCAGTGCAGATATGTCTATGAAGCAAAAAGAAAAAAATGAATGGCTGGTAATTTTGCCTTTAGCCTTCTCATTTCGGGACAGTTTTTGTCGTAAATTCGTTACATGAGACCCTGCTTTTAGTTACAATATTTATTAATGTATAAAGATAAGGTGTTTCAACAAAAAAGTTTCTTAACTGAAAATATTAAATTGAATGTGCCTGTTTTTTTTTTTTTTTTAAGTATTTGCATTATGGAGTGTCGTGAAAGTTTTCCTTAAAATATTTACAGACATATTTATAAACACATAAGCATTCATATAGAATAAGGTGTTTTCGTTTTCTGATATTTTGGTTTTGCTTGACCACCATGTTCATCCTCCACCAATCTTGACACTGAATTGCTAGCTATTGATGCTGCTCTTCAGTGTGTTATTCAAATTTCTGAAAAATCTTTTTGAATACTTACCGACTCCAAGGGGGCTATATTTAATATAATTAAATATGTACCAAACCTATATGCACATAGAATTATTCCAATTCAGAAACAACTAAGTAAACTAAAAAAACTCTAAAAGGAAATAATATTTCAATGGATACCTAGTCATTGTGTATACCTGGAAACGAGAAAGTCGATAATATTGCAAAACAGGCAACATATTTGTAACCAACACCTCTTCAAGTGATATCTCTATCCAGTGCTTTTGCTTCAGTAAAGTCTCATTTTACAAACCTATGGATCAACAATTGGCTCTCTTCTGACAAAGGAAAAATTTTATAGTCTGTACAAAAAAACCAAATGACCTGGAAATGTACAAAAACTTGCCCAGACATGTTCAAACATTTTTAACAAGAGCCAGAACAGGTCACATTGTCACTCAATTGTACCTACACCGATTTCACATTTCTGATAATCGTACTTGTCTGTGGTGTAATAATCATGATGAAGATCTGGAACACATTCTTCTATACTGTCCATCCATAAACCACAAAAGAAGTAAATTAAAATCATCAGTACCAGTTGCAGAAGACACAGCCCTGCAGTATATATTGACTACACCCCACCTCTGGCTACTAGCAACAGACATCTATAATGAACACAATCAAAATACCCCTCATTTCTCATGAAAAACAACAAGTGAAAAGACTACAGTGGACTATAGTGGACTTTATGTTGTCACCAAACAGCTGGATACATTAAGAAGATTGATTGATTGATTGATTGATTGATTGATTGATTGATTGATTGACTGACCACAAAGTAGTTTATTTCATTACAGCGCATAGACAATTTTAATTTCAGACACCTACATTTTAATTGTTTATGTTTCAGGAATAATGCATTTCTTTTTCTTTATAGTGTGTGTCTCAGATCACATCACATTTATCTGAAGAATGCATTGATTATGTGAAAAGTGGGAAGAAGTTGCAGGATAATGGACTGAAAAAGCAGTATGGCAGTGATATAAAATTTGTCTTCCAACCTCCCCGATTACCATGGCCTAACACTAGTTTTCTTGTGGACCTTGGGGCCTCTGTAGGCAGTGAAATATTGAAAGACTTCTCAATGAAATATGATGATGTGGCAGCCCTAATAACAACCAAAGAGGATTCTAAGAAGAATCAGAGTAAAAAGAATGGGGTTGGTAAATATTGACTTAATATATATTATAATTTATTTAAAGACATTTTTCTGGTATGAAGATTTTTAAAATGTAAAATGTTAGCTGTCTAAATGATAGGTAAAACGAGTGCATTTTTTATTTGAGAAATTTCTAAAGGTTGACGCTCACTGGCACGAACCGACCGGAACGGAAATCTACAGCCGTCCGTCTTCCGCGGAAGCTCTGACGCTCACTGCTCGGAATATTCCGGTACAGTCGACAGGCAGTCTGGTTTAAACATGGAGTGGGATAGTAGTTCCGAAGATTATTTTATTTTACTGAGTCCTTAGCTGATGAGGAAGGAAAAAAGAAAAGAAAAAAGAAAATATGGGTCCATAACTAGAGCCCGGATTTTATGTAATGTGAAAATGAGAACTATGTAGACTACATAAATATGAAGCTAAAAATGACGAAGTATGTAGATAAATATGTAATAAATAAAAAAAAGTTGGTAATTTAAAATCTAAGCTTTATTAGATGTATTTGTGCACACTAATAAAAAATTACAGATGCACATGTGATTGAACCTCATTGTTTGGAGGCGCAATTAATAATTGAATATTTTTACATATTTTCTACGGTTATTGATCGTCTCGTCAACGGCAACCCATACGTAGGAATCATCAAGTCCATCTCTAATTGTTTCCATTGTGTCAGTGTAGCAGGAGTTCAAATATTTTTTCCGGAGTGTTGATTCATGCGAAATATTGAAGTTGCAGTATTTGCGTAGGAATGCTTGGAACTTTGGAACTCCAAGTTTATACCACTGTATATGTTTGCAGCAACCATTGCCATGCACAAATTTTTTATTAAATTCACTTGTAGAAGACGAATGTTTCAGCACCACTTGTGTAAGAAGAACTTTTTCTTTTCGACGGAGCACGTTTTTTATTTCTCACATGAAGTCCAATTTTTAAATGCTATTCTAATTGTGACTTCTTGGAGCACCCAATGCGTTTGTCACACACTTTGGACTGCACGATTTAACCATTTTAGTAAAGGAATCTTCAATTGAAATCCAGTCTTTTAACTTGGATGCGAATGGCAGTAGGCTTGCTATTATATTACCTGATGTCAAAATAAGTTTCTTAAAAAAAAAACAGAAAAAACTATTGTTTTCTTTTAGAGCAACTGATTCATTCTTTCCTTCACTACTACCATTCGCATTGGTATTTGTACCTACTTTACCGTTACTTCTCAAGGGATACAAACTATTAGCATTGCAAAGAGATGTCCATTTTTTGACAGAATACGTTATTATTTTCAATTATAAAATTATATTTATGCACTAGAGACGAAGGGATAAGCTTTATAAACAATTTTAAAAATAACTTAATCATTACGTAGAGAGAAAATTAGTGAACAAATGTATATATTCTTTCAAAATATGCAATATCCTTCAAAATATTTTAAAATATATAATATATGCCAAAATATTTATTATGCACCAAAATATGTAAAAACATTTAAAACTTCGAAATAATGATCCCTTTCGTTAATCTTCGATGCTACTTACCCATTAGAGTTCTACGAAATGTTTATTTGGCCATTATTCAGTCTACCATTCAATATGGTATAATTGTTTGGGGTGGAAGTACAAACATTAATCTTAGTTCGTTAAATTTACTACAAAAACGAATAATTAAAATTTGTTTGAAGAAACGTTTCGATTATCCAACTAAATTAATTTATTCTGAATTTAATGTATTTAATATTGAACAAATTTATAAGCATACGCTGTTAAAATTTTATCATAAAAATCGTAATAAGTTTGTATTACAGACACATAATTATGACACAAAACGAAATATTAATTCAACATTAGTAGAACCTAAATGTCTCACATCTGCTGGTCTAAAGCATAGCATTAATTTTGGCCCTCGGTTGTACAATGCTTTAACTAAATTACACCCAGAACTTCTAACATGTAACCCACTAACATATAACAAGAAAATTAGAAACGTGTTAATATCTTCAATTTGATTAAATAAATTTATAGCCTATGTGTATGAATTAATCAACCTATATTATATTTGTATTCTATAATTTTGAAATATATATTAGTCCTACTTTTCACGTGCGATATTATTCTTCTCTAGTGTTAATATTATATTATATAATTCCATTGCCGCTATAATTTAAATTTTAGTTCCTATTTTATTTTACTTATTTATTTTTATTATTTTTTCTGTATTTCTCTTATATTAATATTGTATTATATAATTTCTGTAACTGTAATTTTAATTTTATTTCCTATTTTATTTTATATTCTCTTATAGGCCTATTAATATTATATCTTAACTGCGATCGAACACGAGCGCTGCTCATTCGGTCTCAAATTTTGTTAATACTACTGTATCTCCTTTTTATATTGATGGTATTATTTTATTTCTATTTGTCTTGTTTGTTTGTAATTATATTCTTTATTCTGTATATTTAAATTTAAATTTAATACGATTCGCGGACTTTTAGCTTTCCTTATAGCTACATATGTAGGAACGGAATATGTAATTACATACAATCCGGGCTCTAGTCATAACAATATAAAAAAGTGTTTTGATTAATTTAACTATCTTTGCCCACATTTGTGTAAAGATCGAGTAATGGTTTTTTTAGTACTTTCGTATGAGCGAAGAAAAATGTTTAAAATTTCATCTGTTATTAGCATCTCAAATAATGAAGGGAAACATCACATTTCGAAGGCCAATCAGCACAGAAGCGCGATTAGCACTGTTAAAATTAACTTTTCATCACCCATTTTAAGAATAATCTGTCTGGATAACGCACCAGCACATGTTGAGTGGGAAAGTACTGAGAACAGCCAACACACTTTTCTCCAAAGACCAGCGAAGACATACGAATGCAGCCGATCGTCATCGGAAATTCCGCTAGGGTCATGTCGCGAGAACCCTGTCCGTCAGGACCGGCAGCCGGTTGCTTCCGTTCGGACAAGTGAGCGTTTACCGTTTAAAATACATGCATACGTCTCTCGCAGAATATTTCCGGTTCGTTCCGTTCCGGTCGGTTCGTGCCAGTGAGCGTCAACCTTAAAGCTACAAAATGATTTTCAGTAACTGGAAGGTGCAAATCTTTCTTTGTTTATAGTGATTTTGAAGCTTTTAAACTTTATTTTAGTGCTTATTTTGTGTAGTTTGTAAAATAAATAAAATATTTAAACTAAATTTAATATAATTGGAGATATTTGTCAATGTGTACATGAAACAGAAATACTGGGTGTTCATTTTAAAGTGTGTCATGACATCATTGTTGTGAGTCAGCGATTTGAAGCGAGTTTCAGCTTTTATGTCAGAAAAGTTGCCTATTAATCAAGGCGTTCAATCTGAACTTGAGAACGTGTATGGTATAACTTGAACGTCGTAGCAACAGATGGTGGTCTGTACTGTCTGTGTGCTACCATAACCTCTTTCAAACTGTGTTTTGCACGGGCAAGTCGTACGTAGGGTATTTGTTATCATCGGTTGCGTACGGCAACATTCCACAACACAAATCAAATGCTCCGTGTCCATGTTGACCGTCGAAGTTAATGTCAACAAATACTGTACATAAGTAATCGTCTTAATCCTCTCCCCATATCCCGACAGTAAGAAAAAAATTCACCTCAGTACGTGTTTCCAAACAGTTTACATTCCTGCCACTACCGGCATTACCATACGTATTGGTAAGTACTCTTCAGAATGAACGCCGTACTTGCTAGGCAACTTCTCTGGCACATAGTTTATTAAACCTTCTCTGGCCTCTGCGGAAGTGTAGGAAGATTGAATTGTCTAGGCTCATCGGCTAGCCACATGACGTCATACAGCGAGCCATGACCCACTTTGAACTGAACACACAGTAGTGTTTCGATCTCAATTTGGTACCTATTTCTTTTTTGTTTAATTTTATTTATTGTTCTACAAATAACATAAAAACTTTAGATATTTTTATACACTTATTAATTATATTTTGTTTTTCTGCCTACTTGGAATTGGTTCTTCTCTCACATTTAAGTTATACTGAACACATATTGGTGTTTCATAGATTTTGTTTAGTTGGCTTAAACTAGAAACACATATCAAGAAGTAGTTTTATATAACTTGGGCTGTAAGATTCTATGCATTGTATGCATATTTATCCTGTATAGTTACATATGCCTATTCATATTTAGTGTAGACTATTAACCTTTAAATTGGCAAAAACTTCATTTCTCACACTAGTTTATTAAACATTGTCGGACTGTAAAGAAAACAACTATCGCAATGTCCATATTTTATATGTTGTACAATATTATAGTATTGTGAAATTTTAATTTTCCTACCAATTTTTTTTTCTATTGTTCTATTAAAATTATAACATATAGCCTATTTTTTATGTTTTTATTTTGGTTGGTTATTTAACGATGTTGTATCAACTACTAGGTTATTTAACGTTGATGAGATTGGTGATAGCGAGATGGTGTTTGGCGAGATGAGGCCGAGGATTCGCCTTAGATTACCTTGCATTCACATTACGGTTGGGGGAAAGCCTCGGAAAAAACCCAACCAGGTAATCTGCCCAAGCGGGATCGAACCTGTGCCCGAACGCAACTTCAGGCCGGCAGGCAAGTGCCTTAACTGACTGAGCAATGCCGGTGGTTTATAGCCTATTAACCTGTTGTATCCTATAGGATACTTTGTCAATTTAAGGGTTCATTTTGCTAAGTTTTGACATAAAATTTATAATTACATGTGCAAAACGTAATGTTTCATATTTTATCAAGGCATTATCTTCATTTTTCCGTGTTATACTTTAATTAATTATCATGTCCACTGTGTTAGTGCATCTGCCTCCAGGCTAGTTGGCCCAGGTTCAATTCCCGACAAGGTCAGAAATTTTTTTTTTTTGTAAAATTTCTACTTCAGGACTAGGAGAGGTGATGGTGCATAACTTCTAATCACTAGATTGTGCACCAATATGCCTGGCTACATCCCAAATCTCTGCACATGTGGAATAGCACCAAGAGGGCCGCCAGGCTTAACGTCCCCATCCGACAGACGAATCACTATCAACAGGGACATATGCCTTCTCTTCATATGCACTGTGAAGAGAGTTGGGATTTAATGCAGGCATATTCGTGCACAATCTAGTGATTAGAAGCTGTGCACTGCCATCTCTCCTAGTCCTGAGGTACCACAAAGTTAACTCGGTGGATTCATTTGAAATATCAAGGTCAGAAAGAGCATGAGTAGACATAACGGCTCGGTTAGAAAAGCCAACATACTATGGTAGGAACGATCATGATTTTAAAATCAAATGTAGGAAACAGAAAACGGATGTGGATAAATTCTCATTTTTGAATAGAACTATAAATGATTGGAATGACCTACCTGCAGCAGTCTTTGAGGGCTGTCCTTCCTTAAGGAGATTCAAGAATAACTTAAAAAGTTGTGTATAAAGTGTAAATTAAAATTAAGGTGACATTTCAC
Source organism: Periplaneta americana (assembly GCF_040183065.1). Taxonomy (NCBI): domain Eukaryota; kingdom Metazoa; phylum Arthropoda; class Insecta; order Blattodea; family Blattidae; genus Periplaneta; species Periplaneta americana. Next base: position 21,613,444 of record NC_091119.1, read on the forward strand.
ATTTAATTTTTTAAGGTGACATGTATTTATTTAGCCTGACGAGTTACTTCCTTGGTTTGAATTGTAAATTATTTAAAAATAGCGTGTAAGAGGGCCTTAGACTAGAAATGTTTAGCTTAAATGTAGTTCTGTTTATAAGTATACATAAGGGTGTAATTATTTGACTTATTTTAATTGTTGTATCAGTGAAGCGAGTTGAGTCAGTGAAGTTATGGTTTTACAGTGCAGTGAATAGTTCTGATCAGTGATCATTTATAGCGTCAATGAAATGTGTTCTATAGTGTCAGTGAAATGTGTTACAGAGTGTCAGTGAAATGTGTGCTAAAGTGTCAGTGAAATGCGTCATAGTGCCACTACAGTGAGTGAGATGAGAGTAAAGTGAAAGACTATTGAAACTTATGTAGGGCCTATACATATGTAGGTTGTATTGTAAAATTAGGTATTTTATGTTTTATTATTAATTGTAATTATTGTGTTAAATTGTATTGTGTATTATTTATGATTTTATTTTGTATTATTTATCATTTTATTGTGTATTGTTAATATTGTGTATACCACTGCCACCGGGTGCTTGCCCACTTGCAGTGTAAATAAATACATACATCATTGATTGACTGATTGATTGATTGATTGATTCATTCATTCATTCATTCAATGTTCTGCCCAAGGACAAGGCTTTCACTGCAAACCCAGCTTTCTCCAATCTTTCCTATTTCCTGCCTTCCTCTTTGTTTCCTCATATGATCTATACATCTTAATGTCGTCTATCATCTGATATCTTCTTCTACCCCGAACTCTTCTCCCATTCACCGTTCCTTCCAGTGCGTCCTTCAGTAGGCAGTTTCTTCTCAGCAGTGACCCAACCAATTCCTTCTCCTCTTCTTGTTCAGTTTGAAATATCAATACATACTATACTGTGATCGCAATGCACTGCTGCTATAGTCATCTCACTCTTATTTCCGGCAGCCAATCACGTTGCAGGTCGGCTACATTTAAATGTGTGTGTCTTGTGAGCCGCTGCTGATGACGTTGTGCACTCCCTAAAACTCGATAAACACTTAATATAATTGCCCGCCATTTTGGCTCTTTCGTTGGCATTTGCAGAAAGCACATGAGGACTTATTTGCCGCTCAATTATTTGTTCAACTATAGTGCGTTTGATTTATTATCATAAGAGCTACGACATGATATCGTCGCCTGAATGCAAGAAATAGGTAACTTGATTTTTCATATTTTGTGACATCGCCTACTTACTTATTTATTGCACTAAGGAATATGTCCGTTTTCTTTTACCTATTTGTTATATTGGAAAATAGATGTCGCTGGTATCGTTCCATCAGTTACCTAGATCCTGGATTACATTTTGTGCGATTTTTGCTATGCTGTAAAAGAGGTAACTAAAAAACGCAAATTTCGAGTTACCTAGTTCTTGCATTCAGGCGACGATATGTTTAAAGGTGCGGCAAATAGATTCCTCGTCTTGTAGCTCGGCAACGAAAGAACAAAAACGGCGAATGATACTACCTACCTAGACTTTATAGAGCCTTCACTTCCTAAGACGTGAACAAAGAGGAGGAGTCACACCAGAAATAACAGTGATGTGACAATAGTGCCACATTATAGAGACTGTATATTATATAGAAAGATAACATATCTGGAAAAGGTTCAGAATTTGTTAAAATAGGTTATGTATTCTTAAATCCGTTCAAATGTATTCCTGAAAAGAATTTTTGTTAAAGAAGGTTTCTTAAAAATGGGAATAAAATACATACATTGTTTTTATTATAGTTCTGCGTGGCTTTTTTTTTTTTTTAACCATTTCTTAAAAATGGAACCTTAAAACCAGATTTTACTTTAAACTTATTTGTATTTCTATTTATATTTTTTAAGAAGTAAATTGATCATTTAATTTTGTAACATTGCAGTACGGAAAATCATGGCTGGATAAGGAAGTTCAGAAATATTACGAAAAAAATAATCCATCTGGACTCTCGGCTGAAGAATTTTGTGAAACAATAATAAATATGTTGAAATCTGGACGCTCAAATGATGAGCTGCAGAATGAAGTATGTATATCTATATTATCTTTTGTTTTGAATGAAACTATCTCTTTATTCGTTCATGTGCTTGTGTAGGCTATCTTAGATGCACTACATGACAATACTAATTTTGTATAATTTTTTGCAGCTGTTCGATCTCCTGGGCTTTGACAGATTTGAATTAATTCAGTCACTTCTGGAACATAGAAGTGATATAATATATAGCGTATCAGTAGCTGAAGAGAAGAAATTGATAGCATCTCAGCCAGGTGTGATACATTTTTTAGTGTTCTGTTTTATGGACTCCTCTTTTGCTTACAACTCGTTGTGGTACAACAATTTTCTTTGTTAAATAGGGATATCTTATGCAGTGGCGGTTCCTCCATGGAACAGAGGGAACAGGCTGTTCCCTTCCTCCCTGCCCCCTTAACTGAGATTGTGAGATATACTTCATTCAAAAGGATAGGTCTACTTGCAGTTTTCGAAAAGCTAAAACAGCTATCGTTAGCAAGTTTATTGCAGTGTAGTGAAAACGACTTCTCGTCTGCTGTGCGTGATGATGTGAGTGGGAGTCGCAAGCAATGTTTTCTCCGAAGCAGGCTCGAGTGAACACGAACTTACCCGAGTATCGCTGGAAGCTATAGAGTTACCTCTTCCCTCACGGAGTATTGAGAAGTGTGGAATACACTGTTTCATCAAGCTAGTTTATTTATATAATGATAATTCGGAAAACAATCAAGTTCGAAGAGTTTTTCGTGTGACATAATATGTTGTTGTTATCTAATGCCGAGCTTTGGCAACGAAGCCATTAGCGTTCTTGTTCTCCAATATTTCTCTGTGGTGGATCCATCAAGTAGAACTTCACAGGTTATGAGATGATCTTCAGTCATTTCTTCTTTGTTGCATAGAGGGCAATTTGGATTTGTGTAAATTCCTATTTTATTCAAGTGTTTGGCCAAATAATCGTGTTCTGTAAGCAGTCTGAATTTTGCTACTGCAGATTTACGTGGGATTTCTGGAATAATTTCTGGTTTTTTTTATTAAAATGCTCCATTTTTTATCTTTGGCTTTGGTACATAGTGCTTGGTTTTGCTTGATTTTATATTTATTTTTAATTAGTCTTTTGATGGATGTAAAAGGTAGGCTTGTATTTGTATTCTGAATTAAATTGGATCCTTTTTTGGCAAGAAAGTCAGCAGTTTCATTTCCAGCAATTCCGCAATGTGCAGGTATCCATTGCAATTGAATTCTTTTCTGTAGTTTTTGAAGTTGTTGGATCATTTTGTGACATTCTTTAATTTGGTTTGACATTTTATATGAATTTATTGCATATAATGCTGCTTTAGAATCAGAGAGAATGACAGCATTTTGAAATTTATCTATTCTATATAGTATGTGTTGGAGTGAGATATGAATAGCCGTTATTTCCGCATCAAAATTTGTTGTATGATGTCCTGCTGGTTGATAAAATGAGAATAACGCACACGTAATTCCTGATCCTGAGTTGTTATCGATAGTAGACCCATCTGTGTAGATATGTAACCATTCTTCTGGTGGGTATCTATTGTTCACAGCTTCTAATGCCAGCGCTTTTAGTACAGGTTTGGAAGTTTCAGATTTTGTAACTGGTTCTTCTAAATCTAGTTGAATGTATGTGAAATTATACAATAGTTCTTAAAAAATCCGTACGGTTTACGCCTTCACGGCCTGAGTTAAATCTGACGAAATAATGACAATGGAACAGATGACTCCCGCCTGTTCCAATTTCAATGAGACCGAGCGCGAGCGCCCTGATCCGAACCAAGACAGCGAGTGTTGTTTTATCGATCAGCTGAAGTCGAGAACATTTAGTTCGATCAATTTTGCTGAGAAAAGCGCGGATATTTTAAATGGCAAACCTACTCCTCTCCTTACAGAAATTAAAACTAAAACAAAATTTTATACAACACATTTTCAAAGTAGTTACTATAATTCTGTGAAATGGTTAACTGGGTGCTCGTCAAGCGGTAAATTGTAAGTTTAATTTAGGTGTATTCATTTTTAGTAGTAACGATATATATTAAATTATATTTAGTAAACATATATTATATATATGTTTAGGCCTAATAATAATAATAATAATAATAATAATAATAATAATAATGTAATAAAATTAATTTGTTTTATATTAACAGATTTTTCTGATTAAGTTGTAAATGAATTAAAAAAGGGAATTGGTAACGTTGCTAAATCATTTACAAATACAAATTATTATTATTATTATTATTATTATTATTATTATTATTATTATTATTATTATTGTTATTATTATTATTGTTATTATTATTATTTCTTACCTGTTCCCCATCGAGAAATAGCACCGCACGCCACTGATCTTATGCCAAGTTTTACCTTTAGATGGCAAGAGCGTTCAATGCGGACCAACATGTTGTACGGCTATATTATATCATATGCTATAGTTGATTGCATTCTCCCGCTTGTTGAGTTTTTGTGCATGTCAAAATTATATTTATAATTATTTTGTATATCTTAGTATAATTTAATATAATTCAGTATTTTCTAACTTTATGGCACAAGTTATGCCATCATTATAGAAGTCATGACGTTTTAGTTGGCATGATAATATTTTACAGCTCTGGTACAATAATGTGGCATATTATGCACGATTTTCACTAATGATAAGGACTGTTCATAATGTTGAACTAAAAAAAATTTAATTGTAGCATTGCTATTGGGTGGAATTAGGGATCAGTCAATTTTTGAACCACTAAAATCGTATATAGTCGCAATTTCAACACTTTTGCTGCTGAGTAATTTCCTAGACTTCTTTTAAATTACTTGAATTGCTTGGGTCATTAAGAAAATTTTCTTACAAATTTAAATGTATACCATGAAACCTTTCATTTACGGAGATCAAAGGGACGTAACAATCTGTCCGCATCTGGGAGGTGTCCTTTATTGAGAGGGAGGCTCCCCAATCTAACAGTAAATTTATGATATGCATTATGTATCCCTTCACGCTTTAAATGAAATGTATTACTGTAGTTTAATTCTAAATACAGTATACAGTACTACAGTAAATTCTTTGCAACTTTGAACTACAGTAGATAAGACCGAAAAAAAAAAATACAGTACTGTGCCATGCAATTTTATTCTAGGTTTACAGTTAAGCAGTACTGTAATTTACAGTTTTCAACTTAACATTTACGTTCAGGTGCCATGTCTCTCGAAACAGAACAACTGATTGAAGTGAAGAGAATAATCCTACTAACCCAATCATGTATTGAATACAATTTCACGATCGCAGAAACCTTGGACTATCAGACATGTTAAATTGTATGACTGTTTATCCACTCGCTTCCAACTAACAAGGGGTAGCCGGCTGGACTAGTGGTAGCCTACGAGACCCTTATTGTCTTCTTCCATTTTAAGGAATTTCTGTACAATTCTCAAAACTAAATTTTCCATTTTTGTAACACATTAGGTCTTGAAATCCAAGTTCTGTCCGCAGTCAGGAGGTAAAGCAAGCTTTAGGACTGTGAAACAGCTGTCCGTGTCCGTGTCTGAGAGTGTCCGTAAACGAGAGTTAAATTTATCATTATTTCTATATTATTTCAGTTGGGACATAAAAATCTGTCTGTATTTGAGGAGTGTCCGTATCTTGGGGGTGTCCGTAAGGAGAGGTTTCACTGTACTCACAATATGATCTATACTTAGCAGAAGTATTGACTAGTAACACGACCTATTCCACACTGTACTTCATGTTTTAAGAAGGCTGCCTCAGTCTGAGACAGCAATAAGAACAGCTGATGATCCAAGCACCAGATATCATGCGATAAGTACAATTTCAATCTAATTGAGTACCAGGGATCGTCCATGGACTTTCCCATGTAGGGTTCCAGAAAAGTAGGGGTGCTTGAGATTGGAAGCACTGTGTTTCGTTATATGTGTATATATACGGATTAATAAATTGTCTTTTTAAATTTAGGTTCTGATCAGAGAAGACCAAATTATGGATGCCAAGTTGTTGTGCAATCAGAACAAGAAAAGCTGCTCTTGAAACAAGTTCGCAAAGAAGAGAAGAAAATTAATAAAGTTGTTACACGTAATGATGAGGAAGAAGAGGAAGAACCAGAATTTAATCCTATAGAGTTAAGGGCAAAAAGGTAACAAGAAATAACTATAATGTTAATTTGATACTGTGCCAATAAAAACAGACATAAATGGTGAACAGATACTTTTTATAATGGGCGTTGTTCATCAGGATATCAATTATAATGGAAGGGCTGACAACTGGCGAAATCTGCAGTAAAATCCATTTTTAATGAATATATAAGATGTTAAATACTTTTTTTTTCTTAATTCTGGATTTTCACTAAACATCAGCAAGGCAAGGTAAGTCTGAGAGTTGAAATTAAAACATCCTTAGGCCATTTATCATATTTATTTAATGACCATTAAATTTACAATTAGCAAACACATCCAAATAATATACTGTCGCAAATTCATAGTGTTATATTTTCACAAAATTACAATAATGTATTTTTAATAGTGCTGTTGATCGATCAAATTATTTAATTGATTAATCGAGTTTTGATTGAGTTGAAAAAATGTTTTAATATACTGTAATACACAATTATTATTAAATTTAACTTGTGTTCGGTGATAAGCATAATTATTAAATGTTGTATATCTGTATATATTGTATCGCTTTTTTTTTTTTACTATTTTAATTGCTTACTGACATATTTATTATGAGGCTTATAATTTATTGTGTCAATTTCTCCGGGAATTTTTGAGACAAACAAAAATAACAAACAGTATGAAGACTCACCATGATTTTAAACATGTGAGTGCATTCACATGCTTCGAATTAAGTGCCGCTCTACGTTTAGTACAATGTTTCCTGCATCATTAAACGCGAAAAAACTTCTCCATTATCATTCAATTTAAATCCAAACGTTTCACTAAGTTACCTCTCAAATTCTCATATGATGTAATGGAATTTACTTTTTTCACAAACCACAGAAAACTGATTTTTTTTCTTTATCAAACTAAACACACAACCTTCATATACAAACTCAGTACAGAAACTGCAACTGCAAAAGTACGGCTGTCGAAACAGAAGACTGGCCCTTATTGTAATCGAATTACCAGATTTTAGAAAGAGAAGAAAGTAGTTACGCTCTCACTTGCACACAGTGTAGACATGGCTATTTTATAAGGGATGAAGGGGACAAATCCCAGAAAAGTAGGCCTATGAATTTCATAAGCTAGGAAGATGAGCTGACAACAAGGTGAAAGTTTTCTTGGAAAACTATACAACTTAATAAGGGTTTTGTATTATGTTTCAACTTTCAATAGAGGTAGACTAGGTCACTGTCCTCATATCTCCATCTCTTTCTGAAATGTTTGTGCAAAAATTTTCCCTATGCTACATGGTTTACAGTTAGAAAATAACAGTACTATTATGCTTTTAAGTAAGCAATTCCCGAGAGAGAAATAGTGTCGGAATTTTTAGTATGAGTTTGTATTATCAAAATAATAATTAATATCAATTACAACCGATACATTTTAATCAATTCGATTATTCGATTAAATGTTTTTGATCGATTAATCTTACAACCGAAATTGATCTATTAATCGATTAGATTTGCATTTTTCATATGCAAACCTCCTAACATTTCTACAAGCTTACTTTCAACTGAGATATTTGTGCATGTTATCGTTCACTATGTATTGCTGCTACACACAGACCCTTTGGGTATTTAGGACACACAGTTAGTGTAAAGTGGATGTATGTCTGCATTATGACTGGAATTACATCAATATGTATGTATTTTAGGTATTTATGTACCCACTCTGTATCTTGAAAGGGGTACAAAACCAAAATACTAACATGAGACTTTGCAACCTCACATTCTTGAATATTATAATCTGAGCTAAACAAATGCTTGCATGAGAACTTAGACATTTCAAGAAATTCTTGGAATATAGACCTAAAGACTCTGTAATATCTTAACGCTGTAGCAAGTAAAGAGGGATAAAGGGCATAGAATATTTTCTGCTAACAGCAAGACATAGACATAAACTTCTTTAGTAGAGTTTTGTTCTATGATTAAAATACGGTTTAACCTAGATCTTTAAGGTGTGCTTTGTTCCAACTCCAGAAGAGGCTGAGATGTTGTGAGATTGGAACCTCGGAATATTTAACAAATTGTATTATAATTTGTTCTTAACGCAATCATATCTTCATTCTAAATTTACTTCATAGGTCTGTTTTTGTTGACATTACTATTGTATTGTATTTATTAACATTCCATGGTATTCATACATTGCTTACAGCTAGAATATGGAACAAGTCAAAAAATTTAATACTATTATAAAGTCTTAATTTATAGTCACAGTCTAGATGAAATATATACAGACGAGATTTACAATATAGTCTACTAGTACAACAAAAAGTTTTAGTATCAATTTCATGAAGTGTTATTGAATGTCATGAATTCACCTACAGAATAGAAGGCATGAGAAATTAGGTACTTCTTTAATTTGGCCCTAAATAATTTTATGTTTTGAGTTTCATTTTTTATATCGATAGGGAGGCTATTAAAAATTTTTACTGCCATATAACGCACTCCTTTTTGATAGCGTAATAGACTTGCCGATGGAGTATGAAAGTCATTTTTTGACGTGTATTTATGCTATGAACTGTTGAATTAGTTACAAAGTTTTCATGATTACATACGAGGAAGATTATTAATGAAAAGATATACTGACAAGCCATGGGCATTATTTGTAGTTTTTTTTTTAAATAGTCCTACACGATTCCCTAGATTTGGCACCTACTATTATTCTAATTACTCTTTTTGTAATAGAAATATACTGTTACTATCTGTGGAATTTCCCCAGAATATTATTCCAAAACTCATTACCGAGTGGAAGTATGCAAAGTATATTGTTTTTAAGGTATTGATATTTACTATATTTTGCATAGATCTAATAGCAAAACAAGCTGAATTTAGTTTGGGGGTGATTTCTTCAATATGATTTTTCCAATTTAACACATCGATTTTTAAGCCAAGAAATTTGGTTGTTGTTGTTTCTAATAGGGATTTATTGTTAATTATTGCGCTAGAAATTTGCGAGGTTGAATTTGGACAGGATTTAAATTGAATTATGTTAGTTTTGTTACAATTTAATACCAATTTATTGACTGAGAACCTGTCACATATTTTGAAGAGAATTTCCTCTGTTGAAAATTGGAATGTGTTGGAGTTATTGGCTGTAATTACTATACTTATGTCATCTGCAAATAATATGGGATGACCTACATCTTTTATTAGGGGGCAAGATCATTTATAAACACTAGAAAAAGTAGGGGACCTAATATTGATCCTTATTGATCCTTGCCTTGACTCCAATCCAACACTTATTCCAGGTTTAAACTTAATATTGTGTGACAACACATTTTCCTGTTAAATATAATTGAATGCTTATGACACTGTTTTAGGCAAGCAGCATTGAAGGCTGCTATGAATGCTCCAATATTCCGAGACAGAACAAGAGCAACACATGTACAAGAGAACTATCCTCATGTGTATGACTCGCAAAGACAAGCACAACAAACCTCAGGTTAGCTGCAAAAACCATTTTGTATAATTAGAGTGTGACTAGGGATGGGAGGTTATTGGAAAATAACCGGTTATCAGTTAATCTTTAAAATAAATTTAACCTGAAGGAAGTTAACCAATCAAGAATAACCGGTTAACCAGTTATTTTCCGGTTATTATTTTTTTTTACATTTTAAAGTCAACAAATTATTCAGGAAAACAAAATGAGAGGTTATTTGCTATAGAAATCAAAGAACAATTTGCTATCAACTGTAAAGCAACCAGAACATAGTTAAAAGAACGCCATTAGATGTTGAATATCATCAATGACGTCCCTAAACAAAGTACAAAAAATAATAAGATATGAAATTGCACTGAATTAATGACTTCACTCACATTAGCCTTATAGGTAAGATAAATAAACAGTGACAGAAATTGCATAATTTTGACAATTATGGTACATTTCGATGGACACTATTCTTCATTAACCAATAAATACTGAAGTCAAATTTTCTCGTTGTTTGAAATGCTCCAATACCTCCAGATATATATTATAAGCCAATCAGAAAGTCAGCGATTAAGTTAGGCTTTTATTATTGACACTGAATCAAAGTTGAATTTCATTTTGCCATCTATGGACAGACGAAGTGAGTAAAATAGTAACCCATACTTCATCTATGAATGGCCCATGAGACAATTTGTAAACAGGGTTGATTACATAAGTAGGTACAAAAAAAAACATTTCATTTGGTGTATATTTTTAAAAATAAACGATTTTCAGTTATTGTGAAAAATAACCAGTTACCAAGTTAAACCGGCAAACCGTAATTAACCGATTAACCATATGAAAATAACTGGTTATCTCCAAGACTAACACCAATGCAGAAAAGGGAACAGAAGATGAATTGTGTGTAAATCATGTTAGAATAAATTGTGAAATTCTTTAAATAAAGTACAGTAAAATTTAATGGGGTGACTGCTTTGCTTTTGTACCAGTCCGCCATTGGAGTGTAAGAATCCTTTGAATTTCAACCAGTCAGAGCCATCTTTCACTATGATATTGTTGATTTCATATTGCCACTTTTGTCTTGTCGTTGACCATTTGCAGTTTTTTCTACGAATCAGTTATGAATGTGGTAATCTAATTTTCAGTAACTCAAAAATAATCAAATTTTCAGTACCTGACTCAGAAATAATCAATCAACATCAACTTCATCAGCATCAAGTACGCCCAATAAAGTTACTTTTACGAAATGTCACTTCCAGAAGTGTACAGTCTTAGACAAAAAAAATGACCGGCTGCCATACGTTAAGTACCCTTCGGAAGACTGGTTGATTCTGTGAGAGCTTAGGTTTACAAGTGAAGGAATTTCTTATGCATGACTCTTCTCTGTTTTTCCTTTGTTTTGTTAGTTTGTTACTTTTTCTGTCTTTCTATAGATCAAGTGTCATGAATAATATGTAACGAAAATATATTCAAGGAGTAAGTTAGTACAAAATAAACATCCTTTCCCTATTCATATGAACCAAGCGCTGCCTAGACATCATCTTATAAGATCCAAAATTGCTGTTGCATTAAGAAATAAGGGCTGGATAGTAGAAGAAGAAATCTCCTGTCTAGCTGAAAATGGGTCAATGAGACGAGTTGATATTTTAGCGTACAATGCTGACACTAAACAGGGCATCATTGTGGACCCCACGATACGTTTTGAAGTAGAATGTCATCAGTCAGCCGAGGTCCACCTTGAGAAGAAGTCGATCTATGAGCCTACAGTCAACTATTTCAAGCTGAAATATGCCTTAATTCATGTTGAGGTATTCGGCTTGCTCATAGGTGCTCGAGGGACTGTACTAGCTTTTTTCGAAGAATTTCGATGGCAGTTTGCTCTGCCAACACCTCTGAGGGAAGACATTGTGATAATTGTGTTAAAAAAATCCTGCCAAATCCTAATTAATCACATGGTGCCACATTAATAGCAATTGTAATTTTTCATGCCCTTTTCTTTGTTTCCCTTTTTTTTAAATTTAATATCTATGTTTACATATATATATATATTAATTTTTTTGAGGATATACTGAGTCCATGAGGGCTACCCTCAAAGGGGGGGCAGTTTAATATTATTATTATTATTTAGACAAATTAATGCTACAGGAGATCGATAATTTTTTATGTCTAAGACTGTACATTTAATTAAATTTCCATTTTTAAATTCCGTTGTGTGTATAATAAAAATGAATATTTTTATTTCATTGTGTCATTTGTTTAGTTAGAGTAGTTAACACTAGATGGCTGTAGTTGTATTTGTAAATGAATATTTTCCTTCTTTCTTTACGAATTTGAATGTTGGTGCAATGTAAGTAAATAATATGCGTTGTTATCTTCATTTTATTAATTATTTTTATAATTCTACTCGCGAAATAGTCTTATTAAATATCAGGCAAGGTTTTAATTTTCTTGAATAAATTTATTGACAAAGTGAAGACCTCTTTTGATACTACTTGTGATAATTGGATTCAAAGAAAATTCTCTGTAACATAATATATTTTCTTATGTTTTTAATCTCATAGTTGTGTAACTTTGTATAAAAACAAATATTGCAATGCTACCAGCTATTAATTATTTGAATACATTCGGCTCTATGAATAAAACTAGTTCTTCATCATTATCTTAAAGATAGCCTATATTAGAACAGGTGATATATTTCAGCGAACAAATTAACGTACCTATCTTTCACATATGTTAAATGCGAGGTTTTTTTTTTTTTTTCACTTACACAATGATCATCATCATTCATCAACACACCGTCTTTTATACTTCAGAATGAATTCTTCCAAATATATTTATGCTCTTCTGATTTAATGTTAACCTTTTTATTTATTTGTCTACCTATTAATTCATTCATTTTTATTTATTTGCTCACTCACTGACTTATATATTTATTTATTTAAAATTCATTGATTGTAGTGCATGTTCGTCATTACTTTGAAAAGAAAGCCTTTAGTTGTAATTTTAGACGGGTACTAAAACAAATATATGTACGTTAATATCCTACCACGAGTAAATAAAACAATTTTTTTTCTTCTTTTTGTCAGGATTCATAGCTGGCGTGAAGATGATGCTATCTCCTGATGTTAAGAGAAGTGATAATAAGCAATATGAAGAAGTAGAGATTCCTGTATCGGAACCAGCACCGGTCTCTGTTGGGAATAAGTTAGTTCCAATCTCTTCATTGGATGAGGTAATGCATAAGTACTATATCGAGAAATTCGGAACTTTGTTTAAATTATGCTCTCTTGGCAAATGTCAGTTGTTCTTCAGTCTCTTTTTTACCCAAATGTAAGACGAAATACTTCCTCAGCTTGGAATTCAAGCCTTATCGTTATAGAACTGGCAGTCGTCACTTAGCCACCCAGAACAACACAAGCAATTTGCAACATTCATTCATTTATTTTATTCCATAAATCTTACATGACCAATGAAGCTTTAAGATGTGGAACAAGTCAAAATTTTACAATATTACAATTACAATTTTTACAAATGTTTATAGTTTTACAATTTAGTAATTTTCTACAATTTTTACAATTTTGTGCAATTTTTTACCTAGTTGTAATATTAAGACTCAGTAAGAAATATTGGAGAGCAAGAACACTAATGGCTTCGTTGCCAAAGCCCGGCATTAGATAACAACAACAATATATTGAGACTCAGTCGCTGTTAGTTATGGTAAGATAAATGTTATATACGCCCAGATAAACTGTTGTAGTGGAGTAACAGTTAGCAAGTCTGGCCGCGAAACCAGGTGGCCTGGGTTCGATTGCCAGTCGGGGCAAATTACCTGGTTGAGGTTTTTTCCTCAACCCAGTATGAGCAAATGCTGGGTAACTTTCGGTGTTGGACCTGGACTCATTTCACCGGCATCATCACCTTCATCTCATTCAGATGCTAAATAACCTAAGATGTTGATAACATACAAAAAAAATAAATAAATAAATAAACTGTTGTAGCCACGAAAAAATGAGACTATGAACTAAGTCGCGTGAAAAACGTAAGTTATTGCCCAAATAATCCTATCGCATTCTATGAGAACCACTTGCTGGAGACAAAATGAACTATATAGACAGTACAGTGATCTTAATAACTCTTAAAAGGGGTAAAATGGTCCTAGAAACACTTTCTCCTTATCCCCATTTCCCCCTCTTGGTTCCCATATGTTTCGCAATATTTATTAAGTGGCCATGCTGTACATAAATACTTAACGTACTTACTTTCATATTTAGATATTAATATAAATATACTATTTTATTTTATGCTCGACTATGCCGAAATGTAGTAATTATACACTTGGTAGCAGCCCTTTAATGGACCTCATTAAAGTACACCTATTCATTAAAGTTCAGGTGTTCCACCAATCAGAAAATACCATTGTAGCGATATGAAAGCGCAAGTATCGATTATTCTCGGATATGCAATCGAAAGATAACTAGCGGGAGATTAGACAATATTAAACTCAGTCGAAAAAAAACAACACACAAATTAACATCAATTCACCGTCATCTTCCAGCCTTTCACAAAGCACATTCCTGCAAATTCATTTCACCAATTGCCGGAAAAAATCAATATGGTCGAGCATAAAAAGTCGAATTGAAACTTGACTATAATGGTAATTAAGACGCTCTTATGAAAATTATGAAACTCGCTTTCGCTCGTTTCATAAACATACTCGCGTCTTAATTACTACCATTATAGGCTCGTTGCATAATGTACTATTAGTGTACTAATACGTTTTTGTTTGGTAATGTGCTAAACTTCTAATTTAGTTTTAATATTTTGCTATAAATTGTGAAATTTTTGTAATATTTAATTTACAGATTGGCCAGATGGCATTCCAAGGAGTGAAATCTCTAAATAGAATTCAGTCAGTAGTATTTGATGCAGCATATCACACAAATGAAAACTTGTTGATTTGTGCACCTACTGGTGCAGGTAAAACCAATGTGGCACTGCTCACAGTGGTCCATCAAATTCGTCAGTTCATAGAACAAGGGGTAATTAAAAAGGACCAATTCAAAATTGTTTACGTAGCTCCGATGAAGGCTCTGGCCGCCGAAATGACGCAGAACTTCAATAAGAAGTTGAATTGCCTTGGGATATCTGTGCGAGAACTGACTGGTGACATGCAGCTTACGAAGACAGAAATACTGCAAACACAAATGCTCGTCACTACTCCCGAGAAATGGGACGTTGTTACACGGAAAGGAACAGGTAATGTATTATGCTATGATTTCGAATTCTGTCAGGTGACATAGTGAGAGTTACCTAAATTATTTATAGTGAAAGAGTTAGGTTAATGTTTACATGAATCAGTAATAAATACTCTTTCAATACTATAAAAATAAATTCTGAATCAATGAATTATTGTTTAGTTTTAGGCTTTGACATAGATTTGGTTACTCGAATCTTTCTCAGGCTTTCAGCCAGATAAAAAGTTGGTGATACACCGACATTTCGAGGATGACCATCCTCCTCGTCTTCAGGGTGAAGTGATGACTAGGGTAGTATCATGCTTCATATTTATAGTGCCGGGGGGAGGAACCAGCTGAAGAGCTTAGGCGCTGGTTGGCTTGTCGTGTTCCTCGAAATTTCAGTGTATCACCAACTTTTTATCTGGCTGGAAGCCCAAGAAAGATTCGAGCCATCACGTCTCCAGGAAAGTTTCAGGAGTTATTTTATAGATTTTGTTGTGAATGTATTTTTTTTTTTTTATTATTATGTGATGTATTTTGAAATTTGTCTATCTTCGAGCTTTTTATTTTGTTCTTTGTTTCTTGCGTTCTCCACTGTTCCATCATGTTTTACTTTTTTCTTTCTGTCTAGGCATACCCTCCTCTCCACTCTCTCTCTCTTTCTCACATCCGTGGCAGCTGACAGGTATGCTCTCTCCCTCTTCCTGCTGCACAAAGGGGCATATTACGTATTACAATGCACTGCTTACGTGTTACCCATTTCAGCGAGTGCTGACGACCACTGGGTTATTGCATTTCAAAAAAAATGTTTTTTTTTTTCAACATAATCACTTTTTTGAACTTTATGTACTTAGCACAGTGGTCATAAAGCAAGTCTAAAGCCTTTGAAAATTATTTGTCTTGGTTTCCAAACTACTCTTCACTCAAGGAACACCTTTTTTCCTTTAATTTTTTTTTTTTTCGAAAATAGGCGATGGTCTGAGAGGACTAAATGTGGCAAATATGGGGGATAATTAATCAATTCGAAGTCTATTTCGTCGATTTTATGCAACACATTGGTTTTTGAGCACGTGCATTGTGTGAGAACAGCACACCTTCGGAAATGTTACTGCAGTGTTTCTCTACAATTTTTTTCTCAAGCTTAGTTAATAATGAATAATACACACCATTGCAGTTCTGTCTTATTCTAAATAGTCATAATTATTCCGTCTTTGTCCCAAAAAACAGACGAGCTTTTCTGCCGTTTTTTGAACGCGAATTTTTTTGGACAGGGAGAATCAGTGTTTTTTTTTTATGACTGATCCATGTTTCGTTTAGGCTATAGTTACAATATGATTAAGAAAGTTAAGAGAATTCTCTTCAAAATGACAATGAGATGACTTGGAAATGTCACTCAGAGTTGTTTCTGTACAGTGTTCAGCCTTTTAGGGATCCATTTAGCAGGTAATTTTCTCAAAGTCAAATCCATAGGAAATATACAATCTCTGATAATGTTTTAGCCAATTTCGTCAGTCCTCCAAAATCATGTCATGCATGGCATAAATATTTTTTTATAGTGGTCACAGAAACAGGTCTTGCAACACGATGTTCTTCATCTCTCCATTCTTTCTCTCTTAAATCCCGCCACTCAGTTTTTTATGGTGGCATAAAAGGACAGTGATCCCTCAAAATCACCATATCTGCATGAATTTCCTTGCCAGATAACACTTTCAAAAATAGGTAGCCTACTTTATCAGTGACTGACATTCAATTTCATCAAAATTGAATTTTTTACTTGATATAATTTCTTTAAAAATTCACACTCTAAAATCTGCTAAACTTTTTATCACAAAACATGGAGTAATTGCTTTCTCTCAACACACTTTTCCATACTAACTGCTTTTGCTTTTGTTTACAATGAAGGTCCAGTGTTAACTATAAATATCAATACCCTTTAGCATGTTCCACACCTAAGCTAAAGTGAATATTATTTCACAGGAGATGTTGCCTTAACGAATTTGGTGAAACTCCTAATTATTGATGAAGTGCATCTGTTACACGGAGACAGAGGTCCTGTTGTGGAAGCTCTTGTAGCCAGAACTTTGCGGCTGGTAAGTGTGCTTTGTGTACATATTTACCAAATAGTATTTTGATAATATTAGTGGTAGTAAGGAAATGTCCATGTAATTTTGATTCAGCCTTTGATTCATAAAAATAATTTTGGGGCAGTTTTTATAAGATTATTTCTGATTTGTTCGGGTTTCAGTCTGTTCAGCATATTTATTCTTCATAAGTTTTGATATCAGCAGTACACTGTTAATCAGCGTTTTTGATCTGCCAGTCCATGGATTGATACTGTTTCCCAAAATAATTATGCCAGTCCATAGAAAATTCATAGATTGTTATGTTAGTATTTACTGCGTTTTTATAGCTTTTGAATATAACGAAAAATAAAATAGAAATGTAATTCTCACCACCAAATTCTAAACCAAGTTACTGAACCAATTCTGGATATCTGCAGAAAAGTTTTAAAATGATTGGTAACTTTTTCAACCACATAGTACACATGCGAGGCAACTTTTTTTGCCATCTTTGCAATTAAAACAAAATGCAGAAACCTAATGAACTTTGGTGCCATTCTACATCTTGCAGTGTCAGTATTGGAACTACGAATCAAAAATGTTTTGACTAATAGCAGCAGATGTTGCATTGAATAAATGCCAATGACTTTGAGAAAAGCAGTATAAACAAACTGTTTGCAGATGTGATTGTAAAATTTCGAATTTAAATACACTGCACTGTTGGTATAGGAGAAAGCCAATGTTTACCTTCTTTGATATAACACACGGAGCAAGTTCCCTGCAATCAACAAGCATCATGTTTAAGTAGAGCATCAAAGTCTAGGAATATTATGGACAGTAAATAATCGATCATATGGGAATGGGTATTTAAGAGTTGTTAATTCATTATAAAAAGTTAATCTGATACAACATTAATACAAATAATTTTATTTTCTAGAATATATCTGTCTATAAAATATAATAATATATGAATGGATGGATGAATGAATAGATAAATAAATAAACAAACAAACAAAGAAATAATAAAGAAATAAAGAAAGAAAGAAAAAAATATATATTACCTTAAACTCACCAGCACTATCTTTAATATTTGCGCCATTTTCAAGGTGTTTGAATAATATTTATTTTGTCAGAAATAATCAGATGTGAACATGTACTTTTATTACATAAAATATTCAACGGTCTACTGGATAATAGCGAAATATTATCACAAATCCAGATTAACGCTAGAACATCACATTTAAGAAATCGTCAATTGTTATATTATAAGAAACCAAACACTTCAGCACATAAAAATTCACCAGCGTTAAAAATGTGTTCAAATTTCAATGAAATATGTAAAACATGGGATCTAGATTTCTGCATTTCTTACATGGAATACAAGCATTTTCTTATTAATATATTGAAGGTAGTTGATTTTATATAATATTGCTATTTGTTACTCTGTAATTTGCCAATTATAGCTACATTTTACATTTTTTGGCTATGATATCTATATTTAACTATTTTTCATTTATTTTATTTTGTATTTTTCATTTATATCTATATCTGTATTGTCGGACCATCAGATCTATGCCCCTTCAGCGCTGTAGTTCTTGGAAAAGTTAACGCCTCTACTCACCCCATTCCACCCGTTTCTCTCCCACTACGTCAAACACCAGACCATGAACCTTGCCAAATAGGGATGTTGCCAAACTTCCGTCAAACAGTATCATGTCTCTTGAATATTGCTTATAATACTGTAAGGTTAATTATTACTTATTCATAATTTAATTTAAGTAGGTCTAATGACGCTGATTGACTTATGCAAAATGCTATTACTTGCTTAATAATATTTATTTCACCACTCCGTGCTACAGTATTCATGTTGAGTTGACAACACTGGACTGCAAGTGCAAATAAACTGTCCCGCAAGAAGGCTCAAAATTGTGAGTAGTGGGGGGGAGAAAGAGAGAGGGGTAGAAAAGAGAGAAATAGGAATACAGGGGGAGAAATGAATTGCCGAGGCTGAAAAGGAATTAAGGTTCAGTTCGAATATCTTACGGGGGCACAGATTCGATGGTCGGACTATATCTCTTATTTAGGTAGTATCTATTTGTCTATTCTTTTTTTTTCTTTTCTTTTCTCATTTTCCATTTTAATTTGTATTTACACTTGTATCTGTTTCATCTCTTTTTTTTTTTCATGTTATATATGTTTTTTTTTGTAAACGAATATCTGTACTGTCTATTGTAATTGGGGCTTTGCCCTGTTATAGGCATAAATAAATGAATAAATAAATAAATGTTTGTGACATGATGCCTTATTGGTATGCAGGAGTTTGGATTCTAGCCTAGATCATATATATATATATATATATATATATACCCAGATTGCTCGACTTTATAGGCTTTGACGGTAACAACTTTTGTCAGGTTTACTATGCTGCCATCTAGTTGTTACGTAAGGAGTCACGTCATAACTCCCATTTGAATTGCATTAGCGACCGTACTGCCATCTCGTATTCGTTTACGGTGGGTGGGTGGGTGGCGATCCTGGTGGTTGTTCTCTTCGAAGTGCTACCGACTTTAACATAGGGATGAGCAATCTGGGTATATGATCTAGGATTCTAGTCACAACAGCAGACCACGTTATACTGTTTTGTTGATTTCTTTAGACTCAAACGCATTTTACTAAATAGGTGGAGCAGTGTATTGTAAATTTTAATATTTAAGGTTAAAAATAAACACTAAAAAAATAACTTGTTTCAAAATTTTTCAGGGTTTCACTGCAGTAGCCTACGTTACCCAGTTTCGAGCATGAAGCTACAGTTGTGTTGGCTTGAATGTTTTAACTTATTTGTATAGGTTTATAAATGGAGTATGGGTCTATAATGAGAGAAGTAGGCTTAATTAATGATCGCAATATAATATAGGCATACAGGTACGTCTCTCTTCATAAAAAATTGACAATTATTGAAGTGAACCTTCAATTATTAATATAGGTGTTCCCCAAGGCACAATTCTAGGCTCTATTTTAGTTTTAATATATATTAATGACTTGTTAAAAATTGACTTACAACAATAAAAAAAATTTCCCATCTTATGCCAGTACGCAAGTATAAAAGATCGATGTTTCACTTACTGAACATTGAGATTTCTTCTTATGAGGTTTTTTTTTTTTTAATTTCTCATCCTGTTCATTTATTTTGTTAACAGGTGGAATCATCTCAGAGTATGATTCGGATTGTTGGACTTTCGGCTACATTACCAAATTACCTGGATGTTGCAAAATTTCTGCGAGTGAATCCTTACATTGGTTTATTTTACTTTGATTCACGTTTCCGTCCTGTGCCACTTAGCACAACATTTGTGGGTGTGAAAGCCATCAAACCCTTGCAGCAGATGAGTGATATGGATCAGATTTGTTACGACAAAGTTGTCGACATGGTGCAGAAAGGCCATCAGGTTTGTAACATTTCCTTTTACTTAGTGACGTATGGTTAACTGCTGTACAGTGGTGTTAGACAATGGTAGTAATTCCTATTGTGCTACTGTTCAGACATTAGTAGCATGACAAGTACAAGAATAGAGAATAGATCGAGAGAAACCTATGGGCTATTCCATCTCAAATCGACCAAAATATAGAGAAAATTGACCTTGCAATTTTTAAATACAATGAAACTTTTTCTGTCCGTAGACAACTATGATACAATGCTTTGTGCAAAGTTTGAGGCATCAGAACTTTATAGTGTTTAAATTTAAAATATTTTAATTTACCGTATTTTCATCAAATTAGCAACTTTAAACTGTTGTGGCTCCGAAACCCTTTCATCCAAAGATCAAAATCATGGTTTATTGTGATGCTGAAAAGTTAAAGTTTATATTGACATGTAAACAGTTTTTCTTACTTTTTATGGAAATGGAGAAATTTAGATTTTTCTTAATTAAGACACCTTTGCCCACGAAAAAATATTTTTAAAATATATGGTTAGATTCCACATTGAAAGTACAAATAAACACGTATTTTTTTACTGGTGTAACGTTAATAAGAAAGTATTGAAAAATCAAATAAAGAAAATAAATAGTACGTGCGTGAGCTAACCAGCTGACTGTGAGGCGGGAGCTAGCCTAGGCAAGCAAGGACAGGAGACAAACACGTGATGTTTCGTCTAGTAGCGCATAGCTGGGCTAGCTTTATCACAGGTTTTCATAAACACAGGAGTAAAATGACGACCAGCGCTCGCTTATCTTCATCTCTCGGCTAGTGTGTGCTGTGTTGCACCTTTCAAATCCAGGCGTGTGAAAATAATTTATTTAATACCCTCGAAACTTATTGCCATGACACTAAGCAAACAATGCCGAATCCCTCTTAATAATGCAAGGTTTTTTCTCAATATTTTTTTTACATTTTTACTACAAATGGGCAAAAAACCTAAAAGTAAGTAAAATCAGATTATCTGTCTCTCTGTATACAATAAAAATAAGTATTACTTCTTATCATAACCTACCAAATGTCAGCTTCAAAATGAGCTCCCGTTCAATGTTCTGCAGTAAATGGTTCCAGAGTTCTGAGCACTGAAAGAGGCTTGTTTTTATAAATTACGCTAAATTTGTCGCTCAACAATACGAAAACCGTTTGACTTTCGATAGTATATTTTTGAAAATGCACTCTCCTCAGCACCTTGTATAAATAGGGAAAAAATTAGAGTATAAAAAAATGCGAGGTTTTTTACTGATCGATTTCATATGGAATAGCCCCTATGCATAAGTGCAGAGCTTTAGAAATCTGTTTGTTTACTTGCCATAGGGAAGTTACCAAGAATAGAAACTGAATTTTCAGAGTTGTTCTAATTATATTTATAATAAACTTGCTATGGACGAGTAATTTTATTTAGTTATTAGGTACGTATTTAGTTCTTTATTTATATTTATTAGTTTTATTTATTCAGATGTTGCCAGTTAACCGCTTACCTAGGAAACTATTAAACTGTAAAGCAAAAGGAACCCGAAACATAGGAAAACCATTTCGCCGATGACCACATCAATTTTTGTAGTCCAGAACGGGCATTGGTTACCCAGAAATGCAAATGGAAGAAGAAGAAGAAGAAGAAGAAGAAGAAGAAGAAGAAGAAGAAAAAGTTTATATTTATTATCATTTACGAATTATTATACTCTAATAGGCTTATTCATTATTACCTTGCTGTGTCTCACACTTGTTATAGTACACAGAACATTATTTCTAAAATATAAAAGTCACTACCATCTAATACTGACGATTTTGACTTACAGTTTGCTGTATCATAGGTCTTGAATATTTAAACTCTTCAAAATGCATCCATCATGTAGGGAAATCATTGTGACTGTTACACTATTACTACGTCATACTACTTTTGACCAATAAAATGGTACGAAACGACGTGTTTCAACCAATCATGGCTGCTTATCCTACAATTTTTATCATTTCCCTAGCGTTTGTTTCTTTTTTTTTTCTTTTTACGATTCTCTATCAACGTCTCAAGTTATTTAGCGTCTGAATGAAATGAAAGTAATAATGCTGGTGAAATGAGTGTGGGATTCAGCAGCATAGTTACCCAGCATTTGCTCATATTGGGTTGAGGGGAAAACCCTGGAAGAAACTTCAACCAGGTAACTTGCCCCGACTGGGATTCGAACCTGGACCACCTGGTTTTGTGATCAGACACGCTGTTACTCCACAAATGTGGACATTGTTTTTATGTCTAGTATTTGTTTCTTTTGTTTGTCAGCATTGTACTTTCAATAATTATAATAATAAAATGTAAAGCACCCAATGGGCAAAAGTTCATGACTCTAGTTAGAACGTTGTTGAGATATACACTGAGTGTCACACTGTTCACTACACTGACTCTAGATTGTACAAAATTGAATCAGCGATACTGATCTCTTGTTACAATACAAGGCATGGTAAGTGTCACACTGTTCACTACACAGAACACATATACATTCGTGGCAGACCTGGTGGAAAGACTTCCTGGTGCAGATGCGATGGTGGAGACTATGGATCGCAAAACGCGTCACTACATGCCTCAGTTCATATTCTGCTCGCATCCATTCCTTATTTACCATGGCATCAGTATTGTAGAAGCTTTCACTTATAGAGTCCCTCTGCATTCGGAGCTCTCGTAGCAGTTCCTCACTTGCTGGTATAGATGGCAGTAGCATTCGCAGTCTCAGGTCTTCAACCAAGAAAGTTTCCCTGGCTAAGACATATGCGTATCTTGATAGAGAGAATTTTGAAACTTCTACCACCCTTTTCAGGTACTTTGGTTTCAGGCTTTCAAGCTCTTGTAGCTGTCTGCGTGATAGATATTCTCATATGATTTCTAACCCATATGTGAGTGAGGGTAGTACTTTAACCTGAAAGAATTCCATAGCGGTATTTATTGATATTCTTTGTAGATGTCTAATGTCACTTATGCTTCTGATTGCGGCTGTAAGTCTTTCCTTTAGATGGACTGAAAAGGTTGACCCGGTTACTTGCATTGTAATCCCTAGGTACTTAAATTGTCGCTTCGGCATCAGCGTACGTCCCCCGCAGACGATGTAGTCATCTTTACTCAGTCGCCCTCCTCTCCTAAATACCATTAGTTAGGTCTTCAATGCATTCACTACTAGTTCGTTTTCATCTGCCCATTGGGTAATGAGATTCAACTTTCAATAATTATGTACCTTTTAAAATGATTCAGTCCACACCTGTGGAGTAGTGGTTAGCGCATCTGGCTGTGAAACCAGGTGGCCCGGGTTCGATTCCCGGTTGGGGCAAGTTACCTGGTTGAGGTTTTTTCCGGGGTTTTCCCTCAACCCAATATGAGCAAATGCTGAGTAACTTTCGGTGCTGGACCCCGGACTCATTTCACCGGCATTATCACCTTCATCTCATTCAGACGCTAAATAACCTAAGATGTTGATAAAGTGTCGTAAAATAATCTACTAAAATAAAAAAATTAAATTAAAATGATTCATGTTTATTTCATCATTCTTAATTAAAACTTTTCTGTCATTTATCTTGTTTAAATATTATAACTCAGCTGTATGAGATTATGAATAGTCATGTATGAAAGATTGTTTAATATATATTGATAATTGAAGTGGAGTGCAACTGTTTCAATAAAAATTAAACTGAATCAACAAAGCCTTCTTGGCTGGTAATTGTCCATAGAGTTCAATGAGATTGTATAGTTGGTACAACTGGTAACAAGAGAAGACTGTTCATAACACACTACTATTATTATCTAGCGCAATATATGTAAGGGTGAGATGGTACAATAATACATTTTCAAGACAGTTTAGTAATTAAATTAATATTTTATTATGTTAGAGTAGATCTATTTTATTTCTTCTAATATTTATATACTTCTAATTGTGTAATAGTCTGGTGAATCCCACTCGAGTGTTGATTTTCTCTAGATAAATCAAAACCTCAAATAAGATTACTGTTGATAAGAACACAATTCATCACAATATTTTATAGCATATAAAAAGTTTTACTTCATGCGTTATTTTTACTATTTATGCAGGTGATGGTGTTTGTACATGCTCGAAATGCTACAGTCAGAACAGCTATGGTATTGAAAGAGATGGCCTTACAGCGTAACCAGCTTAAAGTGTTTGAACCAGAAGAATCTGGAGCTGTAGGCCAAGCCAGAAAGGCATTAAGTCGCTCTCGGAATAAACAGCTTGGAGAGTTATTTCCTTGTGGTTTTTCAGTGCATCATGCTGGAATGTTACGCAGTGATAGGTAAATATATTTATCATTATTTCCTTTTAAATAATTCCAATGAAATTATCCATAAAATATTATACATACTTATTGCTCACATTACATACAGTGTCTTTTTGAAAATGCACATATAGACAATTGAATATGATGGCGAAGAGAAATAGAAATGGGCTATTCCATATGAAATCGACCAGTAAAAAACCTCGCATTTTTTTATACTCTAATTTTTTGTCTATTTATACAAGCTGCTGAGGAAAGTGTATTTTCAAAAATGCACTATTGAAAGTCAAATGGTTTTCGTATTGTTGAGCGACAAATTTAGCGAATTTTATAAAAACAAGCCTCTTTCAGCGCTCAGAACTCAGGAACCATTTACTGCAGAACATTGAACGGGAGCTTATTTTTAAGCTGACATTTGGTAGGTTATGTTAAGAAGTAATCCTTATTTTTATTGTATACAGAGAGACAGATAATCTGATTTTACTTACTTTTAGGCTTTTTGCCAATTTGTAAAAATGTAAAAAAATATTGAGAAAAAAACCTTGCATTATTAAAAGGGATTCGGCATTGTTTGCTTAGTGCTATGGCAAATTTTCGAGGGCATTAAATAGATTATTTTCACACGCCTGGACTTGAACGGTGCAGTACCGCATGCACTGGCCAAGAGCGGAAGATAAGCGAGCATTGGGCGTCATTTTACTCCTGTGTTTATGAAAACTTGTGATAAAGCTAGCCCAGCTATGCGCTACTAGACAAAACATCACGTGTTTGTTTACTGGCCTTGCTTATCTCGGCTAGCTCCCGTCTCACAGTCAGCTGGTTAGTTCACGCGCATACTATTTATTTTCTTTATTTGATATTTTCAATACTTTATCAACATACCATCAGTAAAAAATGTGTGTTTATTTGTACTTTCAATGCGGAATCTAACTATATATTTTTAAAATATTTTTTCCTAGGCAAAGGCATCTTAATGAGGAAAAATCTAAATTTCTCCATTTCCATAAAAAGTAAGAAAATCTGTTTATATGTCAATATAAACTTTAATTTCTCAGCATCAAAATAAACCATGATTTTGATCATTGGGTGAAAGGGGTTCGGAGCTACAACAGTTTAAAGTTGCAAATTTTATGAAAATACGATAAATTTAAATATTTTAAATTTAAACACTATGAAGTTCTGATGCCTCAAACTTTGCACAAAGCATTGCATCACAGTTCTCTACGGACAAAAAAAGTTTCATTGTATTTAGAAATTGTAAGGTCAATTTTCTCTATATTTCGGTCGATTTGAGATGGAATAGTTCATATATTATATCAAGCTGTTCACATGTGTTATTGTCCATCTAAATAAGAGTTAGTGTTTATTGCTAGAGCAAAATATAAATGGCTTATATCTATAACATAAACTCATGACTCTTTGCAATGCTTTGCTAATATGTTTTCGCGGGATATCAGCCGAGTTAAGATTTTGGAATGCTCCAAGCTTTCGACTGCTATCTCTGCAGCCATCTTCAGGGAAGTGATGTCCGAACAGAAAGTCGAAAGTTTATATAGATGTTAGGCTGTCTCAGGTGAAACGGGATTGGTTGGCGGATCGGCCAATCCGGGGCTGGGAATTGTCATCGCTCGTAAGCTCCGCCCCTCCCGGGATTCCTGCGTGAAGTTTGGCGGGCGGCGAGCCCTGTTCCGCCGGTTGGAATCGGTTGCCGTCCTCGGTCCGTGATCTTCATGACCTTGATTGTAAGAGGGCCTGTGTTGGTCTAAGGCCGGTGTCCATGCCTGACTGAGCTGGAGTCCACTGTCTCTGTTAAAGTTGTTTTTCTCCAGCTTGATCTCTATGGCCTCCTTGATTGTGCGATCCCAGTAGTGGCTTGATTTGTTAATGACCTTGGTGTGGTCAAACAGTATTTTATGCTCCTTTTCTATGCTGTGTTGCGCCACTGCAGATTTTTCCGGGTAATACAGCCTCAGGTTCCTCTTATGTTCTTTGATTCTGTCTTCTATTGTGCGGCCAGTCTGCCCTATGTATACTTCGCCACACTCGCATGGAATCTTGTAAATCCCTGGAGTCCTTAAGCCCTGACTGTCTTTAACCTGACGTAGATGACTCCGGATTTTGCTCTGTGGCTTATGGATGGTTTTGATATTTACCTTCTGGAGGATTCTGCTTATTTTGTGTGACACGCTCCCGCAGAATGGAATGAAAGCTTTCTTTGTCGGTTCTTGCTTGCTGTCTAAGTCTATTGTGTTACATCTCGTGGTAACTTGTTTGAGGGCTTTGTTGATGTCTCTCCGGCTGTAGTTGTTTTGTTGTTGTTAGACAGAATCAAAGAACATAAGAGGAACCTGAGGCTGTATTACCCGGAAAAATCTGCAGTGGCGCAACACAGCATAGAAAAGGAGCATAAAATACTGTTTGACCACACCAAGGTCATTAACAAATCAAGCCACTACTGGGATCGCACAATCAAGGAGGCCATAGAGATCAAGCTGGAGAAAAACAACTTTAACAGAGACAGTGGACTCCAGCTCAGTCAGGCATGGACACCGGCCTTAGACCAACTCAGGCCCTCTTACAATCAAGGTCATGAAGATCACGGACCGAGGACGGCAACCGATTCCAACCGGCGGAACAGGGCTCGCCGCCCGCCAAACTTCACGCAGGAATCCCGGGAGGGGCGGAGCTTACGAGCGATGACAATTCCCGGCCCCGGATTGGCCGATCCGCCAACCAATCCCGTTTCACCTGAGACAGCCTAACATCTATATAACCTTTCGACTTTCTGTTCGGACATCACTTCCCTGAAGATGGCTGCAGAGATAGCAGTCGAAAGCTTGGAGCATTCCAAAATCTTAACTCGGCTGATATCCCGCGAAAACATATTAGCGAACCAATGCCGAGAAAGCCTCAAATCATACATGCAATGCTTTGTAATGAACAAAGATCAATTAGGCAATTAATTTTTTCTGACTGACGAGACTGACAGAATATAGCATTATCCAACCATATGTAGGAAAATATTTGTTACTGTGCAAGCAGTTTCAGTTTATATTAATTTCTGATCCTTCCTCATGTAACCACAGTATAGCTGCTATTTATTTTGGTTGACAGTATTCTCTATTTCGTTCTAGATCATTGGTTGAAAAATATTTTGGCGACGGCTTAATCAAAGTTCTGGTTTGCACTTCGACACTAGCATGGGGAGTAAATCTTCCAGCACATTGTGTAATTATAAGGGTAAGTCTCTTAAGTACAATGTTAAACGTATATGTTCGTGTCCCAGTTTTATAAATGTTCATTATTCTTAACATATTTTGATTATTATCCATTATAATTGACTAAATAGTAGGCTGTATCATTTTGGTAACCCTATAAGGGTAGCTGTCCTCATATTGGATTTTCTTTCTCACATTATAACATTCATAGTTGCTAATAAAAATCTGTATACCATGTGTATTTCAAATTATAGTCACAGTGTACTACAAACAGTCACGAAGCTTCAATGATTTTTTGCATTTCTCACGATACAGCGCTCCAAGCAGCTAGCAACTAAGAGTTACTAGGAACAATAGACTGTGCCGTATTTGGGCATTGTTGTGAAGAAAAGAAAAAACTGTATAAACTGTGAAATGTTCGTTATCGGTTGTAATAAATGTTAATGACTAAAATACAATAATTGGAATAATAATATGGGACAAGGAGGAGACGTTTGTAATGCTATAAATTGTAAGAAAAAGAGGCCAGAGTTATTCTTCTTCTGAAAGATCCAGCAAGGTGAGTTTATAAAACATACTTTATACTTCATGAAAAAATAAATAAACCTTATGTATTTAATATTTCAGTGATGGAAGGAAGATGTTAATTTTTCCAAATAAAACACTATAACGAAAGTATAATACATTTTGTCATCTGCTAGGGAAGGGGTCTGTGATGAGGTGATTGTAGCGATCCTAGTGGCTAGCAACTAAAGTTCAACTGTCAATGAATGCATATTCCTTACTTATTGAGCTTCATGACTATATGTACTAGTCTGTGCTGTTGGAATTAACATTGTCATAAGAAATCCATGTATAAAAAATTGAAAATGAAATTTCATGTACCTGGCCATGTGTAATAAATTAGTAGTCCTTTGTATCTACTATTTAGTGATTATTGCCAACTTATCAAACATGATTTTTTTCAACATATCAGTTTTAGGTTAGGTGGTTCAAAATAATTATAACATGGTGTTAATATTATAATTTCACTTGTGTATTTTATTTTAAATATTTTTTTTGTCATTAGGTTACTTTTTTCGCAAAAACACATATAAACAACAATTTTAGCCATATTATTAAGTTTACTCAAGTCTGGTCGTATTGTGGAATGAACTCTTCTACAAGGAAAGAGTCCAACAAATGGGTATCTTACCTTTCTCAAAGAATTGTTTCCAAACAGTTCAATAAATAAAATCTTTTCTTCTGTAGTATAAAATCCATTATTTCAAAATTAATGCTATCAAACAGAATTTTTAGTTGGCAATAATTGGTAGATCAGTAAAAAAGGTCGAATTTATCAGTGACAGGTTGGAAAAACTATTTTGCGCAACTACTAAATGTACATAGGCCAAATAGAAATGATCGGGACGAGATTGAAATACAAACTGCTGAGCCATTTATACCCGAACCCACGCCTTCAGAAGTCGAAATTGCGATAGAAAATCTGAAAAAGTACAAGTCTCCAGGTATCGATCAAATTCCAGCAGAATTAATACAAGAGGGTGGGAGTGCATTATATAGCGAAATTTATAAACTTGTACTTGCTATATGGGAAAAGGAAATTGTACCAGAACAATGGAAGGAGTCCATAATTGTACCTATTTTTAAAAAGGGGGACAAAACCAACTGTGGTAACTTTCGAGGAATATCACTTTTGTTGACGTCGTACAAAATTTTGTCCAATATTCTTTTGAGGAGATTAACTCCGTACGTAGATGAAATTATTGGGGATCATCAGTGCGGTTTTCGGCGTAATAGATCGACTATTGATCAGATTTTTTGTATTCGACAGATAATGGAGAAAAAATGGGAGTATAAGGGTACAGTACATTAGTTATTCATAGATTTCAAAAAGGCTTATGACTCGGTTAAGAGGGAAGTATTATATGATATTCTTATTGAATTTGGTATTCCCAAGAAACTAGTTCGATTAATTAAAATGTGTCTCAGTGAAACATACAGCAGAGTCCGTATAGGTCAGTTTCTATCTGATGCTTTTCCAATTTACTGCGGGCTAAAGCAGGGAGGTGCACTATTACCTTTACTTTTTAACTTCGCTCTAGAATATGCCATTAGGAAAGTTCAGGATAACAGGCAGGGTTTGGAATTGAACAGGTTACATCAGCTTCTTGTCTATGCGGATGACGTGAATATGTTAGGAGAAAATACACAAACGATTAGGGAAAACACGGAAATTTTACTTGAAGCAAGTAGAGCGATCGGTTTGGAAGTAAATCCCGAAAAGACAAAGTATATGATTATGTCTCGTGACCAGAATATTGTACGAAATGCAAATATAAAAATTGGAGATTTATCCTTCGAAGAGGTGGAAAAATTCAAATATCTTGGAGCAACAGTAACAAATATAAATGACACTCGGGAGGAAATTAAACGCAGAATAAATATGGGAAATGCGTGTTATTATTCGGTTGAGAAGCTCTTATCATCCAGTCTGCTGTCTAAAAATCTGAAAGTTAGAATTTATAAAACAGTTATATTACCGGTTGTTCTGTATGGTTGTGAAACTTGGACTCTCACTCTGAGAGAGGAACATAGGTTAAGGGTGTTTGAGAATAAGGTGCTTAGGAAAATATTTGGGGCTAAGCGGGATGAAGTTA
This sequence comes from Periplaneta americana, assembly GCF_040183065.1. Taxonomy (NCBI): domain Eukaryota; kingdom Metazoa; phylum Arthropoda; class Insecta; order Blattodea; family Blattidae; genus Periplaneta; species Periplaneta americana. The sequence goes on from NC_091119.1 coordinate 21,644,018, forward strand.
CAGGAGAATGGAGAAAGTTACACAACGCAGAACTGCAGGCATTGTATTCTTCACCTGACATAATTAGGAACATTAAATCCAGACATTTGAGATGGGCAGGGCATGTAGCACGTATGGGCGAATCCAGAAATGCATATAGAGTGTTAGTTGGGAGACCGGAGGGAAAAAGACCTTTAGGGAGGCCGAGACGTAGATGGGAGGATAATATTAAAATGGATTTGAGGGAGGTGGGGTATGATGATAGAGACTGGATTAATCTTGCACAGGATAGGGACCGCTGGCGGGCTTATGTGAGGGCGGCAATGAACCTTCGGGTTCCTTAAAAGCCATTTGTAAGTAAGTAATAATTGGTAGATAGTCTTCTTTTTCTACAAAGCTTACTTATTTATTACACATGGCCACCTACACCAAATTCCACTTTCAATTTTTTATACATGGATTTCTTATGGCAATGTTAATTCCCTGTGTACTTTAGTTTGAAATACACATTGTATGTGGTCTGTGCATTTTTATTACCTTCAAACCAGAGACTTTCACATAATTTTTTTCGTACACTATACTAAACTATACACACATGAGCATGTACACAAACATTGTTATAGTTTGTCTCTCTAATATTTCATTTTCACTTCATAGAGTGTAATAGAATTGATTTTATTACCATGTTAATTGCTGCTATGGGTGACTTAGAATTTTATTCTATCTTTTATAATCACTGTTTTATAATTTCTGTCTGAAAGAAATTTTTTTCATTTGATAAATTTTGTTCCCCTAGTTGTAGTGCAAAGAAATGTGAAATGGAAGGGAGATTGTAGTTAAATTTTGCCAGTTATTTGGCCAGTTTGTCCAAGTAATACTTAATTTTGCTTAACGAATGTTAAATTAACAGTCTGTTTATTTTTAAGGCTTTGTTAATGTATTTTCCATTTGTTCAACATAATTTTGTTTAAGATAACCAACACTTAACTATAACGTCTGTTAGCACTATTTTAACTACTCAACAGCAGTTGGTAATGATTCTACACATGTAAGACAACTTTTGATTGGCTAAAATTAATCTTTAAATTCTATATTATAGAGTGAGTCATGAAACTTGCATAAAATGACAACCTGTTATAGTAGGCCACGCTCCATAAACAAACAGTTGACAAATGAAAGTTGTAGGTGGCGTGCTGAATAAAAATTACAAAGTAAGGTTATATTCCCTCATTGCTATTATGGATACGAAATACGAAAGAAATAAAATAACACTGATGTATTTAAACAGTCCAAAGTATTTTTTAAATGTTATATTACCAGTCATATGCTAAACATTCCCTACAGAGAGACAAAATATTAATTTCGCAACTTCTGTTCGAACAGCTGTGGAGACATCGGCCATATTTAACTTACTGTTAAACAAGTTAACTGTCCGAAATCCTACATTTAAAATTAACAAACTGTTAACAATCTGATAAACCAAACTGGTGTTGAAAACATACAATTTTATTAATTAACAAACTGTTTAGAGTTTAACAGTCGTTAAATTTTCTAACAGTACTTGGAAAAACCGGCCAATTGTCTTGTCTTATTCAAGAAGAGAGAGAGTTATTTTATATGTCAAATCTACAACATGGGGCTCACAGAGTTATAATCTATCCTGGAAGAAATATTTTTACAAATTTTTATTACGTCAAAATATTGCCTTCAGCTGGGTTTGAACCCTAGATCTGATGGAAATGACATTTATCATACAGCCAGTAAGTATGACAGTTGAATCGAAGTTGTTTGGCATAGACTAGTGAAGAAATTAAAAATGAAATTTTCTTGATTAAATTAACATGTAATATCTTGTTTTGTTCTTAAGGGAACTGAAATCTATGATGCAAAGCATGGTTCATTCGTGGATTTGGGGATCCTAGACGTATTGCAAATATTTGGACGAGCTGGTCGTCCACAGTTCGACAAGTCTGGTCACGGTGTCATCATAACAGCACATGACAAACTGAGTCACTACTTGTCTCTCCTCACGAATCAGTTTCCAATTGAAAGCAATTTCATTGCTTGCCTGGCTGACAACCTTAATGCTGAGGTAAGTTACAAGTGTTTTAATCAAATGGTTATATACAGTGCATACATTTTATCTTTCCACACTAGTGGAAGTAAAGTAGAAGTGGCAGTGCAAAATGCTGCTGCCCCAATGCGGGCTACTGAGCTCTCAGATGAGTCTAGAACACGCGAGATGAACGGTAGAAGAATATTTAAGTATAATTTCTGTTTTTAGTAAACATTTATCGGTCCTCACATAAAGATCATCAATTTCCTAAAATTTTAAGATGAAGCTAAGACTCTTCATAATGGTGCATTGTTTTTTCTGGTCAGTATAAAAAAAAATTACTTTGAACATTTGATTTTTTCGGCTTTTCAACTTCGGTGCCTGACATAAAAAATCACATTACTATGATGTACCGAAGTACATATGGAGTTTCAGTGCAGTAATTCTGCATTACCATATGGTGAAGAATCGGTAGAACAGAGAAAGATTCTCTACGGCATCGGGACTCAAACCCAGGTTTCCAGCTTTATGTGCTGGCGCTTTATCCACTAAGCCACACCAGAGTCATGTTCCATTGCCGGATTGAATTCCTCTCCCGGGTTTGAGTCCCGGTGCCGGAAAGAATTTGTCTCTCTTCTACCGATTCTTCACCATATGGAAACACAGAATTACTGCACTGAAACTTCATATGTTGTTGTTTTCTAAAGCCAGGCGTTTGACAATAAAGTCATTTGACCTCTTGCACTCCAATATTTTTCAAAGTTATTATCATGGTCAGCCACTGAAGCACAGATTTTGAGGTGTTCCAAATCCATTCCTTGGTTTGAGTTGCACAATGGGCAGTTAGGGTAAGTATTTATGAATTAGCTGCATAATTCTATGAGCGTATTCTGAATATCAGCACTGAGCAATCTGATGGCATCATGGTGTTCCAAATTTCAATGATGACGTCACTGATGCTCAACTGATGTCGCACCGGTTCCATCAGCTTGCAGAGGTGGTGGCAGTATCCATCAGCTGCCATCAGTGAATCTGCTTGGTTCTTGTGTAGGGCGGGAATTAGCAGATGAATGACATCGTGCACTGTTGTGTCATGGCGGTGTGTTCTGCTGTATTGTTTGTAATGAGCACAACGTAAAAACAATATGTTAATGGCTTAAGAGCGAACATGTCAACGGACCAGTTATTACTACCGGTTCAAGAAATAAATTGTTTATGTTCTCTTTTCTTTGAACGAGATGGCAGTACGGAAATTCTGTAAAATTTTGCTAGCGTAGCACAGACAACAACTTGTACAGCCGCCATGATAGCCATCCAACCTTCCACCAGTTTTGTTCCTATTTCGCTGCAGCGTGACGTCATTGTTGTCCACCGGTCCGGTGAGATTTGGAATACGCTGTATGCATTTATTTTGTAAGAAATGCTGCTAGTTTACATATGAAGACTACAGGAAGAAAAGGGGAATGTCAAGATTTTCAGGAGAGATAATTTAAAGTTCAAAAACTAATTTATTCAAGAAGTGTGTTACAAATGATAAATACCACCATGCATTTTGAAAGGTGGTTATTCTAGTAATCAATATGTTCAATATGTTTTATTGTCATCTAACCATAAACTTCCAATTTTTACCATTATCTCAATTTAAAAAAAAAAGTGACATTCTCCCATTTCTTCCTGTGGTCTTCATATTTTATTAAATGAATTATAGAAAAAATTACATTTTCAGAATTTCATATTTGAAAGTTAATAAACGAGATATTTCATAAAAATGAATGCATAGAAATCTCTGTCTTTTGTGAATGTGACCGAAAGAAAGGAAGCTTAAAATTTGAGATATTCTACTGTTCTCCAACCAGGAGATCAACTGTGAAAGGAATGTGCTTACTATTGCGTCATCTATTGGAACGAAGTAGATAGATGATATTACCGTTATAACATCAGTTTAAAAACCATGTGCTCTCCTCCATATGTTATTTCCTGTATGGAGAGATTAAAAGACCAGGAGATTAACAGTGATTTAATTTTGTAACTAGGGTAGTATCAATATGAGTTATCAATGTTATGGTTTGTGCTGTGAGAGCTAGCCAATAGAGATAAGAGTACCCATGTGTGTGACCTTATGACATCTTATGACATCAACATTCATTCACAGCATTATCCCGCTTTGTCTCAGTCCCCGAAGACTTTCTCGTGGTTGGAGTACAGTACTAAAAACTTGGGTTTGAAAATATTTCTAAAAAAAAAAAAATCAAGTCAAAAACATTTGAGAGTTCAAAATTTGGATTTTGTCAGTCCTTTACATAGTAAGCATGCTCTCAAAATTTCGATGAAAAAAATGACTAGGATAAAAGTCATTTTAGTGGAGTATGCCTTCAAGCTAATATAAGAACAGCGTCATTGTTGAAACATTGCATTAGTTCTGTTATTAAGGAAAGTGTTATAATTATTTTGTTTTTCCTTTAAGGTGACTCTTGGAACAATTTCAAATATAGATGAAGCAGTGCAGTGGTTGAGCTACACTTACCTCTTCGTTCGGATGCGAATCAATCCTCAGTGTTATGGTATTAATTACACAGATGTCCAAGTAAGCACCAATCTTTTAATATTTCAGACATTTTAATTTCATTTTACATTTCCAAATATTTATCTCGGTTTCATATGTGTGAATATGAACAGTCAAGTACCGCCATTGATACCACTAATGTTGCTACAATAGTAATTTAATGTAGAAGCACAGTCTAGTATATACAGTCACAAAGCTTGAGTTGTGAGGGTGCTAGGAACAAAAGACTGTGCTGGTACTATTTCGCATTGTCTGTAATGAGGCGATATTAGCGATCCAAGTTGTCTGCAACTATATACGGATGCATATTTACTACATATTGAGCTTCGTGACTGTATATACTAGACTGTGGTAGAAGCCTCAAATAATTTTGTGAATGCGTTTGAGCGAACCAGTTCCTTCTTATACTTCACTGTTTAAGTTCGTGCCTGTTTTCGGTCTTTTCCATCTTTCTCTTTATCATTCCATTTCTCTTTTCTTTATTAAGGCCTGCTACCACTTAACGGAATCGAATCAAACAGAATTTCTCTTCACAATTTAAATGGAAGATAGTAGAAAGCGACACCTCGAACCAAACCAAATAGAACAGAATTCATGAGGTAGAATATTTATTCCACTGCCGGAACAGAACTTCTTGTTTTGGGTATGATTGTGTGTTCTCGTGAAGCCTTCATGAAAAAACAAGTGAGCAATCCATTTTTGGTAGCGTAATTTCTTTATGGAAATGTATTGCTGAAGTAGTATGTATACAAAAAAAATTGCTATTTAATATTGTGAACAAAGAAAAAGTAATAAATCTTGTTCAGAATTATCCTGTATTGTGTGACAAAACATAAAATACTACTGTTATTAATGACGTGGGGCGAAATAAGTAAATTAACAGAAACATCAGGTAAAAATTAAAATCCAAAGGAATGCAAAAGAACGGAATTTTGTTCCATTTCTTGGAAGATAGTCAAATAAACTGGAAAATTCTCTATGTGTATCCCTAGTTAAAAATACCATGAATCCAGTATTTCCGTTTCTTGTTTTTGATATTTATTCTTTTTTAGAATTTATAAAACAGTTATATTACCGGTTGTTCTGTATGGTTGTCAAACTTGGACTCTAACTTTGAGAGAGGAACATAGGTTAAGGATGTTTGAGAATAAGGTGCTTAGGAAAATATTTGGGGCTAAGAGGGATGAAGTTACAGGAGAATGGAGAAAGTTACACAACACAGAACTACACACATTGTATTCTTCACCTGACATAATTAGGAACATTAAATCCAGACATTTGAGATGGGCAGGGCATGTAGCACGTATGGGCGAATCCAGAAATGTATATAGAGTGTTAGTTGGGAGACCAGAGGGAATAAGACCTTTGGGGAGGCAGACGTAGATGGGAGGATAATCTTAAAATGGATTTGAGGGAGGTGGGATATGATGGTAGAGACTGGGTCAATCTTGCTGAGGATAGGGACCAATGGCGGGCTTATGTGAGGGTGGCAATGAACTTCCGGGTTCCTTAAAAGCCATAAGTAAGTATTTTTTTTCAACCTTAAAACTGTGTGAAAGCTATTATGCGATTCATTTTAAATTGCAACACATTTCAGTTCAGTTCGATTTGATTCCACTAGTTTTGAGCAGCAGCAGCAGCAGCAGCAGACATTTTATTTTTATTCAATTCGATTCCACTAAGTGGGAGCGAGCCTTTAGTTTGTAGAGGAATACCAAATTATGTAGATTTATATATATAAAATATATTTTCTGTGTACTTCATCAGTATTTACGTACAGTATTTATTTTTTTCACTTGCACCCTCCACTTTTTCTTCTTTTCTTTGGCTTTATTTTTTTCTTGATGATAGCTTAAGCGAAAATTTGTCCAACAATATCTCCCCATCTGTCATTATTTATGGATAAATGGCAATGCCGCTTTAATAAGTTATTCAAACTAGGCATGTTGGTTTGATTCTGTGAAAGATTAACATTTTTCATCACGTGTATAAAGGTGCGTACACACTTAGCAAACGAACAACGAACGAATGATGAAGCGAAACTTCGTTGCTCGTTTGCAGTTTGGAGCAACATACAAATCATCAGCAAATTGTCAGAAAACATTCTCGTTTGCTGATTATCCACAATTAAGGCAGACGAAAATATAATTATAGCAAGTGCAGCCATTGTTATAGGCAGTTTAACAAAAAGAAAGTTAAAAACCAAAAGGCGATGGTGGCAGATGCCACTCTATGAAAGTCGCAATCAATATAGAGGCACTGACTTGCTTCATGATTTACGTCGAATGGAATCGGGACAGTTTCACAACTTCTGTCGCATTTCAGAAACAGACTTCGAAATATGTATTACTGTGCAAAATAGGGCCCAAAATTTCCAAGAAAGACAGTGAATGATGTCAGTAGGGACTCAATTTCATTTTAACTTCTGCTCCCTACAATAAACAACAAACATGTATCCACTGAAAATAAATAAACAAAAATAATTTTCAAATTTTGTATGCGTTTGACTCACCTAACTTGCAGCTGAACATCTTTCCAATACCTTCCCAAACATCATGTTTTCTTACTTTATTGTGGTAAGTGGGATGCTTGGGATTCCATAAAGTTTCCTGCTCCCTATATGCACTAATAATATTTATAACAGCGTCTTCCGTCCACTCCAGTTTCGACATCCTGTTGGTGAAATTGAACTAAGCGCTGCGTTCTGCTACGAACTAAAAACTAGTGGCAAATCCCGTCCACAATGAATACCAACTTCCTTTGAAGTACCGAGAAGCGACTGATCACTTTCGAAGGCAAACCAAACGATCGGTTTGCCTTTGCTGCATCGTACACACATACTGATTTCAATCAGTGAATGCATTCGTTCGTTGTTTGTTTGCTAAGTGTGTACGCACCTTAATGAACGCAACTTTTCGGATAGTTTCGGAGTTGTGATTTTGTTACAGTTCATTTTCTTTATAGTAAACTTCCAGTTATTCGTGGTAGGAATAAAAACTAAAGACTTCATGTCACTAATTTCAATATGAAAAATGTCTTCTGTTTTTCAATAGTCAAGTTAGGAAATTGTGCAAAGAAACCAATTTATTCCAAAAGAAGTTTTGACATTCTACAAACTTTGGAATCTCGGATGGACTTTATTTCTTTTTCTTTCAAATCAATGCTGTGTGCAATAATAAGCCTCAAATTAGGTAATCCATGCACAAATAATCAGAAGTTTATTATATGTTCAACTTTATCAATAAAATTACTGTAATTTTATTAATAAATAATGTAACATCTGCTGTGGAACTTTTCTTAGGATGATCCCATGTTAGAAAGAAAAAGAGGGGAGTTAATTGATTGTGCAGCTCGAAACTTGGACAAAGCAAGGATGGTCAGATATGAGCCAAGAACTGGAGACCTAAGTGTCACAGGTAACATGTAAATTATTTGGAGTTCAACATTGTTTTATGTATGCTTGCCCTTTAAAGCCAAGAATGAAAAAATTGTAAGTTCTTGTAATGGAAAAGTTTGAACGTGAAATGAGTGTTTTTTAACTATTTTAAAATTATTCACTTATACAGGGCGGAAGTGAAATAACCTTGCAGATTGAAAGGAACGATAGGGTACACATAAATGAATGGAAAAATCTATATTACGTTTTGTGATTAAATGCACGGTTAATTAGAAAATTAATTTTAAAGTTTCAGCAATCTGGCAACATCGTTGGTAACACACACTACTCATGATACAGATGTCAGAGGTCAACGAACTCGTTGTGTCTCAGTAGGTGAGCTGCTCTATGCCAAGATGTTCCATTTGCATTGTGCAGTGGCTTGAATTCGGAGGTTTTTAAAATTAAATTTACACGAAAACCCTGCACGCTATTGAAATATGCTAGAGGGATAAATTATTCTTTACTAGATTTCTATCAATATGGACAAAAATCCTACTCGCAATAGTTACCGAATAAGAGGTTGTTAAACATTCGAGGGGGGAAAAAAAAACATTGGAACAACTGGATAATACCCATGACAGAGTAATGTCGATAGTCGACGTTACTCGCTGGCCACTAGTCACCAGGCCGTACCAAGTCGTGTCAAACAGAAGACAATCGAAATGGTGGTAGTAAAATTTGCGACTATATTCTTAAATAAATCACCCTATTAGTGAAGTGTAAGATTTATGCAGTACAACGACATGTTTTGAATGCATTAAAAGAAAATGCTTATGTAGTAAGATCTTAAAGTAGGTTATGAGAACGAAATAAAGACGAAAAAGGTGTGGTTCAGGGAATATCATTTAAATAACAGAAAGTAAATTTCTGGTTAATGTTCACCAAAGCATTAAGTACATAATTATGACCGCGTTGCAGTTTTATTTGTGGCCTAGACAAAATACCTAGCCTTTTACGAAAAAAAAAAACTTCTAGGGGCCATGAAATTATTCACCGCTTTAATTATATTACCGTCTATCAATATTACGAAACAAAAACTCTCATAAAGGCCATGACTGACTAGAAACATCGATACCGAAGAGATAAATCTATTTGGCCATGATGAAACAAAAGAAAATGCGAGAGAGGTTTTAGTTCGAGATAAAATGGACACAAATCTTCTATGTAGAAATGTCGTCCAAGCAAATTGGTGGTCCAGGGAAAAATCATTGCAATAGATGAGAGTAACAGTGGTGCTATCTCTCAGTAATGTTCAGAACGAAGAAGGTAGAGAGAAAAAGAAACAAATTTCTCCTTCTAACGACACCATGGATCAAAATCATGTTCTTATGTTGGCAACATTGTGTATGTAGTTAAATTTGGTGGTAAACGTAACGGCACGGTTCAAAGCTACTGTGGTAATTCCCCAGTATAGCGAAAACATTTTTTTTTTCCTGAAAAAAAAAAAAGAACTTTCCATCAATACAATGATACTGTTTTTTATTACATCCAACATGAGCTATTCGCTCTGGAAATCTGCAAGGCTATTTCACTTCCACCCTGTATGTACAAATACAGTTGTGCTACTAATAGTAAAACCGCACTCTTGAGGATTAGGATTCTTAATGTAATTGCATTAAATGATACTATTACTAACCCTCTTGTATCTTGAAATTTTAGATCTTGGTCGCACAGCTAGCCATTTCTACATCAAATATGCCACAGTTGAAGTGTTTAATGAACTAATGGAAGATGTTATGACGGAGGGAGACATACTTAGCATGATATCACAGTCTCAAGAATTTGAACAATTGAAGGTCAGCAATTCTATTTTATAATGCAAGCTGTTCATTACGAAATTAGATGATTTCTGTATGAATTTACTTCTGAATGTGTTAATGGTTGTTGGAAATGAAGAATGACATTCCACAAATTACAGTCACTGTGAGGCAAGGCAAGGTATTGTTACATATACACTTACATCTTCTTCTGCGTGTTTTACTGTGTAAAGGCTGGTTCACAATAAACCGGGAACGAGAAGCAGAGGTCGTGAATATGAAAATTTTTTATTCACAATAAACCGAGAACGTAGATGTCTATGCATATAGATATGTATGTCAATAACGATATGTAAAGTCGATATTATGCATTCTGATGTTATTTGTGTATAATTGACCAATGGCGTTCTCTCATGAGTACAAGGCAGCCAACATAAACACAGGTTAACGAACTTCGAAATTTCAACTGAAACATTTCATTAGGTATGGTACTATAAATATGCCCATGCATCTTTATTATCACAACCTATTTTAAGTCTACCATAACGTAAAATAATTAGAGAAGAAACATTTGTAATAGAACAAAAATGAACACAACAGTAGTTATTGAATTGAAGTGTGAATATGTAGTGTGTCATACAACCAATACAGTAATAAAATATGATTCACTTACGATCGGTGTTCAAATATGCAGCTATTGAAAGCCACGTATTCTCCTTCATTTTGTCATCTTTATACGAGGCGTGCCGCTTATCGTAAACGTGAGGATTTTCCTCAACACTCAATATTAGAATCTCATTAAATAGAACTTGCTCCATGATGCACAGCACAGAACAAAATAATGCATAGGTTATGTCACGGTCTTCTTGCTACAAAATATACGACGAAAAAATAGCTTTTAGATGGCAATAGAATGAATGTAGTGGGCTGTGATCGGAAACGTGAACGCCAAAGTTGAAACTTGGCCAACTCTCTCAGGCTCCGGCAAGCTTTTTGTTAATTGTGAATGCTCACATTTAAATGTATACATTTTAACAATTTTACCATTTTATTTTTTGTTCCAATTCTCGTTTCCGGTTTATTGTGAACTAGCCTTAACTGTATGAAAGTCCTGAAGAACAGTGAAGCTTTTTGCTCATCTGATGGTCAATCTTTCATTATTGTAAATGTTAGTGTTGACTTTCAGGTACGAGATGATGAACTGGAAGAATTAGATGGCCTGACATCAATGTACTGTGAAGTTCCAGTTAAAGGAGGGAGTGAAAACCTACATGGAAAAGTGAATATCTTGTTGCAGACATTTCTGTCCCGTGGTCGAGTTAATTCTTTCTCTCTCATGTCAGATCAAGCATACATCACACAGGTAAGTATCAGGTTTTGCAAATTTTCTATATGCAGCTGAACCCATTTGCCTGAAAACAATAATTTTTTATTTATAAATGGAACAATATTTAACTTGAAAGAACACAGGTATTTATTTTAAGAAAGTATTAAATTATTATTTCGCTCTGTGAAATAATATAATCTTAGAACATTTAGAGAACACATTATGAAGATAGACAACATATACAAAGAATATAATAGTAGTGCAAACAAGAAATAGAATAAACTAATCACTAGAGGAAAAGCGTCCCCAACCATTCATGGAAAGAAACAGTAACAGCAGTTCGCGTACTGACTGGTAACAACATTCTTGTTTCTCGTTTACTCATAACCCTCTTAGTGCCGACACTCTTTGCATAGTATTATGTGGAAAATTCCACCTTCGGCATGTATTTGCATTAATATTTTGAGTAGATTACGTGGCTTAAATGAAAGGATAGCTAAATGGCATGAGATTGTAGAATGTGACAAGGTTAGAGAGGGTTTGATGACAGGATAGATAACTGACGTGAGGTCGAGAAATGTGACAAGGTTAGGTTAGGTTAGTTGAGGGGATAGCCAAGTGACAGGAGATTTTAATATAAACTTCATTTGCATATTATGTAGTACAATCATATTTTATGTGGTTGGCAAAACGTATTAATTTAAAAATAATATTTCATTTAATTCTCCTTGTACTACAGTAGAACTTGGTTATAGCGACCTTGTTTTGTGCGACACCTCGCCTATAACGTCAAATATTCTGTGGTCCCAACTAATTCCCCATAGACATATGTCTTTCTACCTTGCTTAATACGACAAACGTATATGCGTCTACCTCGCATATAACGTCATTTTCAACCTCAAAGTATTTTGCTGAAATCTGGCAAATCCTTTACTGTTCCCTTCTATCAAAGACCTCTGGAAAGCAGGCAGATTCCCCATCCCATTGTAACCTGCCTGAATTCATGCGGTATTAATGGTACCTGCATCCGGTCAGTTTAGACAGGAAGTTTTCACTAAGTGCATGCATTTTAAGCAGTATAGCCACTATAAGAAGTGAGTGACACTTTAGAAGCCATTAGAATTGTGAACATTTCTATGAAGCTAGAGGAGGGAGTATGAAGCTAGGAGAAGGAGCAGTGAAATTGCAACTGAAACAATGAACGTAGAATTTAATTTAGAAAGTGTATATTGGGCAAATAGGAGACAACAGAGTAAAATGACTGATTACTTCACTCCTCAGTAAATAAGTTTGGTGAGTAATGAACAAACTGTTTTAATACAGAATACTGTATTTATTTATTGTACATGTATTTTATTATGTTCATGGTATGCTTAAAAGTGAATACATAAATCTAAAATAAGACCAATTATGTTTATTATTTTTCATTTTCCACCCCACTAGACTGTTAATATGAATCTCGGTTACTGTGACACTCGTTTATAACAACGTAATTTTCAAGGTCCCTTGGATGTCGTTATAACCAAGTTCTACTGTATTTATTTTAAGAAAGTATTAAATTATTATTTCGCTCTGTCAACCACATAAAATATGATTGTACTACATAATAATATTACACATTATAATTTTACATATTATGTAAAATCTCCTGTCACTTGGCTATCCCCTCAACTAACCTAACCTAACCTAACCTAACCTTGTCACATTTCTCGACCTCGCGTCACTTATCTATCCTGTCATCAAACCCTCTCTAACCTTGTCACATTCTACAACCTCATTCCATTTAGCTATCCTCTCATCTAAGCCACGTAATCTACTCAAAATATTAACGCAAATACATGCTGAGGGAGGGTAAAACATAGTCGAACACAAGATATTTTTGTTAATAGGAAAAATAACAGTATTTAATGCTAACATCATTTGATAAGGAACAACATAATTCTAACGAGAGTATATTTAAAAATATTAATAAGCCTTATCCATATGTCTAATTTAGACTAATGTATCTCCTCATCAAACCCTACCTAACCTTGTCACTTAACAGTGATGCTACCTCTCAGTAATGTTCAGGACGAAGGAGGTAGAGAGAAAAAAAAAAGTCTCCTTCTAACGATGCCACAGGCCAATGTCACGCCCTTATGTTGGTGACATTGTGTATTTAGTTCCATTTGGTTGTAACCATAACGGCATGATTGAAAGCTACCGTAGCTAATTCTCCAGTTTAACAGATAAATTAAATCACTGTGAATGCTTTATAGATCTCTCAGGGTTTTCGTATTTATTACAGAATGCAGTTAGAATTACAAGAGCATTGTTCGATGTAGTGTTGAGGAAGAACAACCCACTCATGGCTGGCAGGTTTCTGAATATGAGCAAGATGTTCGAGCACCAGCAGTGGGAATTCGAGTCACCTATGCGACATTTTCATATTCTGGGACCAGACATCATTCAGAAGATAGAAGAGAGGAAATTAAGTGTTGAGAAACTGAAAGAGATGGATCCAAAAGAGATTGGTGAGTAATAAAAATAAAAATTAATAAAAACCTTTGGATAGGTGGTTGATTTAACTGTCATTAGACGGCACAGGATTGTTGGAGGTAATATATATTTTCGTGTTATGTCCAAAATTTAAAGTACGATTTTATAAGTGTAAAAAAACCGAGTAAACAAACAACAAAGGAATAAGTGTGAAAAATGTGTAAGTGAAAAACATTTGAAAGAAGTTTTACTGTAATAGTAATAATAATAATAATAATAATAATAATAATAATAATAATAATAATAATAATAATAATAATAATATAATAGTATTAAAATAATGTGATTTTGTTCAAAATGTGCTATTTATATTTCGAAAGTTAGAATATGTACAAAATTGTAAAAGCATAGAAACGAGATACTGCAATATAGTGCATTCCTTCACATCTTAGACTGTTCAGAAATGAACAGTCAGACTTATTATTAAAGAGAGGTCCGAAAATTGTTCAAGATCACTTGAAAGGAGATTACATGAACTAACACAAGAAGTATGCCACAGTAGATGGAAATGTAACAAAAAAAACTTACTTACATACAAATGGCATTTAAGGAACCCAGATGTTCAATGCCACCCTCACATAAGCCCGCCTTTGATCCCTACCCTGAGCAAGATTAATCCAGTTTGTACCATCATATCCTACCTCCCTCAAATCCATTATAATATTATCCTTCTATCTACGTCTCAGCCTCCCCAAAGGACTTTTTCCCTCAGGAAAATCCACAAACGATTAGGGAAAATACAGGAATTTTACTTGAAGCAAGTAAAGAGATAGGTTTGGAAGTAAATCCCGAAAAGACAAAGTATATGATTATGTCTTGTGACGGGAATATTGTACGAAATGGAAATATAAAAATTGGAAATTTATCCTTTGGAAGAGGTGGAAAAATTCAAATACCTGAAAGGAACAGTAACAAATATCAATGATACTCGGGAGGAAATTAAACACAGAATAAATATGGGAAATGCCTCTTATTATTTGGTTGAGAAGCTTTTATCATCCAGTCTGCTGTCAAAAAATCTGAAAGTTAGAATTTATAAAACAGTTATATTACCGATTGTTCTTTATGGTTGTGAAACTTGGACTCTCACTTTGAGAGAGGAACATACTGTAGGTTAAGAGTGTTTGAGAATAAGGTGCTTAGAAAAATATTTGGGGCTAAGAGGGATGAAGTTACAGGAGAATGGAGAAAGTTGCACAACGCAGAACTGCACGCATTGTATTCTTCACCTGACATAATTAGGAACATTAAATCCAGACGTTTGAGATGGGCAGGGCATGTAGCACATATGGGCAAATCCAGAAATACATATAGAATGTTAGTTGGGAGGCTGGAGGGAAAAAGACCTTTGGGGAGGCCGAGACATAGCTGGGAAGATAATATTAAAATGGATTTGAGGGAGGTGGGATATGATGATAGAGACTTGATTAATCTTGCTCAGGATAGGGACCAGTGGTGGGCTTATGTGAGGGCGGCAATGAACCTCCGGGTTCCTTAAAAGCCAGTAAGTAAAGTAATTATGTCAGATGAATACGATGTGTGCAGTTCTGGTTTCTGTAACAGAAAGAATTACTGAACAAAAGATATCAACATATAGAGGGATATGGCAGGGATAATCAACACTACCATGAAAAACAACAGTAGAGCTTTCTAGGTTGAAGGGTGGTCATGACTGCTTGTATAAACATCTATAAAAATGGGAATCACTGAGGAGAGTGGGGATTGTTCTTGGCAATGAACAAGGTGTACTTGCTGCACTGCAGACGACTCTACCCAGAAAAGAGGAATCGTAGAAATCTAGGAGTCACATAGACTAATGGTGTAAACTAAGCTCCAGTCATATGTAAACAACAATGACCCATTTGGAAAACTAATACTGATACATTAACAGTTTCTCTGTAATATTTTATAGGTATACTCCTTCGCAATGCCAAAATGGGTCTGATAGTGAGTCGTTGTGCACATGAATTCCCTATGTTGGAAATGGATGCTACTTTGCAACCAATCACACGAACTGTTTTGAGAATAAGACTTCAGATAAAAGCAAATTTCAGGTAAATGTCTTTTTGTAAAATTGTTATATGGAAGCTTAATTTTTTTCTTCACAACAAGTTATAAAAATTTTTAATTAATGCTTTCTGTTTAACAGATGGAATGACAAATTTCATGGGAAGACATCTGAAGCATTTTACATTTGGATTGAAGATCCTGAAAGTAACTTCATGTACCATTCGGAATTTTTTCTTATAACAAAGAAACAGGTAAGTTTATGTAATATTGCATTTGTACTTGGTCATTGCATCCAACACCCCCCCCCCCCACTACTATCACTGCCACAGTTGTCATCACCACCATCACTAGGGTTGCCAACCCTCTCGTATTTCCCGGAATCTCCCGTATTTAACCCTAATTTTTAAGTGTCTCAACTCTCATATTTCCCATCTCTTCAAGCCTTTTTCTTCCTTATTTTTGCATAATGTAAAAATGTATTTGAAACATATAATTTTTACGTGGTTGAAGGTGATTTATATGATGGATTCTGTTGTTCCAGAGATGCTCTGATATGTGCAATCTATGTAGAAGGTAATACTTGCCAGAAATAGTTTCAGGGCTCACTAGTTTAAAATCAGACAATGTTAAGAGTTACAAAATAAAAAAAATAGATGTGTTGTAAGCATACTTGACAGCAAAGCTCCTGCAAAGAGTGTTTTCTCTTATAAACAGTAAGTGAACAGATGTTCGAAACAGGAGCACGACACATCTAATCAAATCAGAACTGCAAATCACAGTCAAATTGAACTATTCATGTAGGGAATTAAAAAAATTTGTTTGAAAGTATTACGCGAGGAAAATGTTTCAAAATACTCTTAATTTAAGCTTACCAAAATGTAGAATAAAGTTGTTTTTAGTATTGCTAACTGAATTGAATAATTTGTCAGTTTTCTTTGTGAAATATTGTAGACTACTTGGTCTTCCATATTTTTTTAAAAAATTGTTGGCAACCCTAACCATCATAGGCATATTACGGACTCAGTATATTCTTTTTTGAATGGATTTAATCTCTCTATCTCTTTGATATGTATGTAAAGTTATTTAGAATTTTTCAGAATTTTTCCATTTCAGTCTTTACTTACTTACTGGCTTTTAAGGAACTCGGAGGTTCATTGCCGCCCTCACATAAGCCCGTCATTGGTCCCTATCCTGAGCAAGATTAATCCAGTCTCCACCATCATATCTCACCTCCCTCAAATCCATTTTAATATTATCTTCCCACCTACGTCTCAGCCTCCCCAAAGATCTTTTTCCCTCCGGCCTCCCAACTAACACTCTATATGCATTTCTGGATTCGCCCATATGTGCTACATGCCCTGCCAATCTCAAACGTCTGGATTTAATGTTCATAATTACGTCAGGTGAAGTATACAATGCGTGCAGTTCTGTGTTGTGTAACTTTCTCCATTCTCCTGTAACTTCATCGCTCTTAGCCCCAAATAGTTTCCTAAGAACCTTATTCTCAAACACCCTTAATCTCTGTTCCTCTCTCAGAGTGAGAGTCCAAGTTTCACAACCATACAGAACAACCGGTAATATAACTGTTTTATAAATTCTAACTTTCAGATTTTTTGACAGAAGACTAGATGACAAAAGCTTCTCAACCGAATAATAACATGCATCTATTTCAGTCTTTAAATTCCAAAATTTGTTGCATTTTTTATTTTTGTAGAATATCCGAATTCTGTTTTTATGGTCCAGAAGTGGATAAGTAGGTTCTTCTTATGTATCTCATTTATACTATTGTCACCTTTATCAGATTAAGTATCCGAATAGTGTTGTTGATCTAATGTGAGGGATTTTGATTACATCAGTTTTTCCCTAGCCAGCCAAAATAGGTTATGTATCTTCCTGTCAGGAACACTCTAGTTCTGCTCTGGACATAGTATTCTCCATTTAATATTTTGCCAGGAACAGAATGTGCTCAAGTTGTCCTCTATAAACCTGAATCTTTGCAGATGTTCAACCAAGCATTCGTTTCTTGTAACTAGTCTGAAGTGAGCCACTATTTCCTTTCTTGAATTTTTTTGTGTTGTTTTAACTGTTTTCCTTAAGTTGAAGTAGCTTTTGTTTTTATTTCTTTGTTGTTAGGGCTATCCAAACATTTCTCTTCTACATTGACTTGAACAATATTTATTTATTTATTTATTTTTTTTAACTGTGTGTTTGGTTTGGATGTCAGTAACACTCCTTTCTTAGCTAAGTGGTCAGGTTTTTCTTTTCTTGCCAATTCTACATGAACAGGGACCCACTGTTGAAATTTTGTTTTGAGAAGTTTGTAATTAGATCTTTGAAGACAGTAGACTCAAGTGGGCTGTCAACGTTTTAGGATAGCAGCTATCACTCCATAAAAATTTGTTGATGCTTTTGACAATGAAAAATAGTGAGAGAAATACGACTTTTTTTGGGGGGAGGGGGGACATAGTGAGAGAAATATGCCTTCTTTACATATACCAATAGTGTTCCTGCTAATATTTTGTAGATCTTGGATCAAGTCTCATTTTGTAAGGAAGAGGATTTTAATACTATAGTCCCATCGCTCTAATTTCCGGCAGCCAATCGCGTTGCAGGTCGGCTACATTTAAACGTGTGCGTCTTGTGATTTGCTGATGAAGACGTTATTCATTTCTTAAGGCTCGATAAATACTTAATATAATCACCTGCCAATTTGGCTCTTTCGTTGGTGTTCGCAGAAAGCACACGAAGACATTTGCAGCTCAATTATTTGCTGAATTACAGTGCGTTTGATTTATTATCATAGGAGCTGCGACATGATAATGTTTAATAGTGTGGCAAATAGATTCCTCGTATGGTAGCTCGGCAACGAAAGAACAAAAATGGCGAACGATACTACCTACCTAGACTTTATAGAGCCTTCACTTCCTAAGACGTAAGCAAAGAGGAGGAGTCATGCTGGGAATAACAGCATCGCGACTATAATCTTATGAACCCCAAAATTGTTATTAGCTTATTTTTGTTTTTAATAATGTATCTTTTTCTTAAACTTTGAACATTTCAAAGTATACTTGGTTAAAAGAATTTATTTTTTGAAGAATTAAGTTATTCACTTAACTTTAGTTCTGGATAAAAACAATAGCTTTGATTTCACTAATATCTCCATTTGAAATATCTTAGCTGTCTATTCCAAATTACGTGTGGCACTCTGGAGAAAATCCTTTGCTATGGCAAACAGAAACAGAATATGATAATCATCAAAAAGTGTTATGTCCAAATTTAGATAGCTGTTGATCACAGGTTCATAGTTACACAGCAGAGATATTTTGTGTTTGTGATTTTGTAAACATTAGATGTGACTTATTCGATATTATATTTTTCACTTCATTATATAGCTACAGAAATGTTTGAAGAATGATTGTAATCATATTTCGCCTGTATTTACGTTATATTAAACCTCTCTTCATATATCTGGTCTGTAAACAGGTTATTTTGAAAGAAACTCAAGAACTTGTGATGACGATTCCTCTGTCCGAGCCATTGCCTTCTCAGTACTATGTTAAAGCCATTAGTGATCGGTGGCTAGGATCCTCATCATCAATTGCTCTGACATTCCAGCACCTCATTTTGCCAGAAAGTCATCCACCTCACACTGGTGAGTAGAATGAAATCTTTAGAATCTCAAACAGAATATTCATTTTATGGATAATTTATGATTTCATTTACCTTTAACCTGTTGATTATGTATTTACAATTTTGTTTCATGTGATAATACCATTTTTTACTAGGTTTTATTGTAAGGATTTCAGTTTAACTATAAAATATTAAATTTATTTTGGCAAAATATGAAATAAATGTTTCGGTGCTAAAATATCTAGATAAGTATAGACGGTTAGCCCAATTTAATATTATTATATTACAACTTGCTTATCGGAAAATCATACAAAATGTAAATAAAAAATAAAATATCTTTGTTCCTAAACCATTTAGAGCAAGTTTACATAATTATTTAAAAAAGAAAAAAAAGGAAAACATTTCAGAAATTAATAGTTTTATCTATATTTAATATTCTGCCAAATAAAATACAATAAAGCTGCAAAACTGAATAGTGTGTTAGCACTATAAAATCCTTGTGTGAATGTGAGAACTACATAACTCGTTTTTTTAATAGTGAAAAGAGAAAAAAATATATATTACATTGGCTGGACTCAACACTGGTAAAAATACGAGTAACTTTTCTATATTTTCTCGCAAAAAATCACACATTGTCAGTTAATAATGTTTTGTATGATGAAAAACCCAAGAAGTTGCAAAAAGAGGAAAATTTTGTTCAAAACATCAATTTACAGATATAAAAATAGACATGGCAACATTGAAAAGAATTTTTTACTCGAGAGAATAAGCAGAAGTTGAATAGGGAACACTTATTTTGTTTTGGCTTCATGAATTCAATGATTCTACGAGTTCAATGACTGAAGAAAAAATTAATTGTATTGTACATATCATGTTTCCATACAGCTAGCAGGAATGGTTTAGAATATGAAATTCATATTTTGCGGGAACCTCTAGCTTAAATAGATGAAAACTACGTAAATTAATTTTTTTCATTTTCTCAAGTCTCTTTTTCTGAATTAAGTTGAATATTTACGAGATTATTATTCACATTTAATTTACAAGAACTATTACAAAAACATGGATATTTCAAAGTACATACATCAATACAATATGAGTTTTATCTGATATACTCTGATATAACAATTGAGGACTTCACCCGAATAACAGCGTATACGCTTATACGCCCGTTTTGCGACGATCAAGGGATTAGATAGTTGAATGCGTATAGTACACTGTAGTAAATTTTCGTAAGTCTAGCTTCAATATGTAACACAGGACACACTGTTACGCATTTACGTTGAACAGGTGAACGCACCTACTACAGCGGCAGTCACATGTTGTTGCAAGCCGTACTGTAGTAGGCTAGTATTCGATGTTTAGGCCTACTTCAGGTTGTCAGTTACAGCAGTGAATCATGACCGGAAATATGGGGAAAAAGAAGCTTGTGAGCAAAACTAAATGAAAAACTGAAGAAAGGAAAATAAATAGAAACAGTGGCAAGTCATACACAACTTGTACAAGCAAGGAAATGGAAAAGAAATTATTTACACCGGTAAGAAGATGATGTATGAAAATGTGTACACATGAAATTTCAAAGGACGATCAACTGTCTACTTTTAAACGCTTTTGGGACATGGGTTCGAAATTAGAACAATATCATTTTATTACTTCTTGCCTTAAAAGAGTGAATTTAAAAGCTAAGAAAGTTCCGTCATTCAAGGAAAGGGATGATGTGTGGAAACATAGTGTTTTCTGTAATGGGGGTAAAAAATTGATGCATGTCGAAACTTTCTATTGAGTCTATTGAAAATTTCAGAGAAACGATTAACAACAGTTCAGAATAAACTGGTTTCAGGTGACATCCTCAGTGATAAAACTGGTACACACTTAAATCGTTCTCATACAATCATGATGCAAAAGTATAAACAAGTGCAATACAGGACATCAGCGGTATTTTCAGCTTGAACCTCATAATCTGCGTCATTTGTTTCCTTCATTATTTGGAAGACGGGAATGGAAGTGTCGCAGCTGGAACGTTTGAGTCCAACACAAATGAACTCAGTGCCCTTGAAACCCTCCAAGGTGAAGAACTTAAGCGAACTCTTGTAGTTTTTAGATGAAGATGTCCAAAGTTAGCTGAACTTAATGCTGAATAAAGCCCGGACATCATCACACAATGGTGATAGTGATGGTGCATAAAGACTAAAAAGACATAAGAACAAGAAAACCATAAACTAAAAATGTAATGTTATTTTGTAGGCCTACTTGTGTAATTACTAAATAATTTTATTTAATATATTATGGTAAATGTATATTTCATTTTGTTGAATTTATTTTATTTTACTTTTTTTCAGACAAAATTAGTAATAAAGTACGAGATGTTCCCATATGTAATTAATTTTCATGTGAAGTTAGACACCTAGAATATCAGAATAATTAAAAACAGTACTAAAATATATTGTCGCCGGAAAAAGGGCATATACAGAGTTCCATATTATATTTATTTACTAATAGCAGAACATACTATTTGCTGTTATGTTTCAATAATTTTGTTTTAAATATCCTCGAAAGTATTTAAGAGTAATGAAAAACTTTTTCGACGCAACTATGATGAACCTGACAGCTTACAAACATTGAAATCAGTTTATATCAAAACTACATTTTGCTGTATACGCCCTTATTCGGGTGATGTCCTTAATTTAATATATGTCATGCCTTAAATAATAAAATTACTTTCTGCCTTTGGAATAATGTTCCAATAATGACTACTTGAAACACAAGACAGAAATTGGACTTCACTCATACACATTTTCTTATATTTCAGACTTGCTAGAGTTGCAGCCATTGCCTGTTACAGCTCTAGAAGATCCTCGTCTAGAAATGTTGTATCCATTTACACATTTCAATCCCATCCAGACACAGATATTTCACTGTTTGTACCATACAGACAGTAACGTGTTGTTGGGTGCACCTACAGGATCTGGAAAAACTATAGCTGCAGAAATTGCCATGTTCCGAGTATTTAGACAATATCCCGGTTGTAAGGTTAGTAGGAAGGAATACTATTACAAATTTTTTTTTTTTCCTTAAATGCGGGTTTTTCTTAAATGGGAGTTTTCACATGCTACAGCAAGGAAGGGTTGAGAGTAGATATTAAAACACCCTTAGACCATTTATTTCATACCCGTTAAATTTACTACCGAAGATGATGCTGGCATGGACTGCGAAGGGAAGGAGAAAAAAGAGGAAAACCAAGAGAGCAATGGATTAATGGATGGCATCAGAATAAGTACAACTAGAAGTGATTCTACTGAAGAAGATGCTGATAATAGAGATTTGTGGAGGAGCAAAATTTCTATGGTTGAAGGATAAACTTGTAAATGTTGTAAATGTTATTCATCTTCATTTTCTTAATTGTAAATAATAGCAGTGGGCTTACCAAGTAAGTTATTAAATTTCATGGATGCGACTTACCATAGATTCTGTGAAAGGACTTGTTTTGGTGAAATTTAATTTAAAACATGTTACATGCAAACGTGTTTGACTATTTGAAAGGATCACTTGCTCTCTTGAAGCATTGCCTGTATTCGAAATGAAACTAAGTTCATTAGCATTCTTTATATTTTCGTAATACTTACCTCTCTCTCTAAAGCTAGGTATATTTCCACTAATCTGAAAATGTATTTGCAGCTCTGTACTTGCAGGAGTTTCATTGTCAAAACAAAATGGTTCAGTGAACTTGTAAACATTTATATGGTTAAGTATTCTTTGTCCCTTGTGGCAGCTCACAAATGGTGAGAAGATTTCTAAATTCAAAACAAGGAATTGTTAAAGAAAATTAGATCTAGTGATAAATATGCAGGAACCGCAAAAGTGATATAAATGACGAAGTCGGTACAAGGAGTTCATTGGTGAGAGAAATGTGTCAGCATTTCCATATTTCAGAATATGGTAATAATAATAATAATAATAATAATAATAATAATAATATTTTTAATAATAATAATATGTATTTGTCAGAAACCAGTGTACAAGGCCTGGATATGACATTGTCAGGTTCGATAATACACACACACGCACACATACACTCACACATGCACAAACAAACTTAGCACAAATAAATATAGACAAATAAACAAATAATTATAAGCAAATAAACATACATAGTCAAATAAACAATCACTGAGAAATAAACAAAACAAACACTGTGAGATATACAGAGTATGCTGTAGGTTAACACATTTATATAAGGACAAAAGGTATAATTAAAGTACAAAGAGACAAATTAAAATATAAAGAAAGGGTTACATTTCTAAAATACAATATTTACATCACACTCCATGAATTCATTCACTGAATAAAAAGGTCTGTTCATCAACCATCTATGTATGCAGGACTTAAACCTATTGTGACAGCGACGTGAGAATCGAACTCACGACCAGCGTCCCGCAAGAAAGCAGATCGCGCGGAGCACGGAGGGTCGGCGCGCGGTGGAGTAGTGGGGAAAGGGGCCTACACGCGAGGGGAGGCTGCGCGCGCAGCTGCTACTTAACGCAGTGAATGGGAAACGGACCTTCCCGACTCTTCGAGAAGTCCGTCGAAGTGGAGATATCCAGAGAATTCTTTACACACCTGTAGAAATTTCTCGCAACTATGATTTTGCTATAAAAGAAGAAGCGCCAGCGAACTAGAGAGTTTTTTCAGTTATTCAGTCAGTGAGAAAGCCAGAGCAAGGAAGCCAGTCTTGTGTACCGGAGTTCGACTCGAGTGTGCGTCCGCAACTGCGTCAGCAGCCGAAGGCCTGAGTTCGAGTGCAGTGGACCGCAGTTGGAGGGACCTGAGTTCGAGTACAGTGAACTGTCTCTGAAGGTCTGTGGTTCGAGATACGGTGAACTCGAGTGACTGAGCTAGAAGAACTGTGAACTGAGAACTGATAGTTCTGATTTGTAAATAGTGCTTTGTAAATATTAGTTAAGATTAACAGTTCATTGTTGTTTGTAATAGTCCAAGTAAATTGTCATTGTCGTCGGTGGAGTGCTATAACGAATACTGTGTTGAGTGAAGATCCAATTGTTGACGAGAGCGTTAAGGTGAATTGTAGAAAGAAATCATTGTTGTGACGAATAAATTACATTGTTGTTACTAATAAAATTTACACTATTTATTGGTAACTATCTCGCCTCCAATGGTAACTTATTAAATATATTTATGCCATTAAAAAAGCAGGTATTTGAGCTCACACTCAATCTGCGTCTTGTGTAATCTAATTTATCTTTATTTCTAGTGTTGAAGGAATGTATATCTGATCTAGTCTGATAAAGATCTATGTTGGATCTAAGGAATATCAGGTATAAGGTATATAATATAAGGTAACCCTACTCTTAAGCAAATTATGCTCTTTCAATAGGATAGATTTGCAGTAGGTAACATGACAAGCAAATGAGCTATTATGAAATGCTTGAGACATATTATAATGAGGAAATATTTCTCCTTTATGAATCCTTTTTCATGAATTACCCAGTTATAAACCAGGAACTGATTTTTATGTTGACAGGTTGTGTATATTGCTCCTCTGAAAGCACTTGTTCGTGAACGAATAGAAGACTGGAAAGTAAGACTGGAAGGAAAACTAAACCGGAAGGTGGTTGAGTTGACTGGTGATGTTTCACCAGATATCAGAGCAATTTCTCAAGCTGATGTGATTGTAACAACTCCTGAAAAGTGGGACGGTATCAGCCGTAGTTGGCAGACACGTAATTACGTTCGAGATGTAGCACTCATTGTAATTGATGAAATCCATCTCCTGGGAGAAGATCGTGGACCAGTGCTTGAAGTAATAGTGTCCAGAACCAATTTCATTGCATCACACACCTCTCGGACTCTGCGAGTTGTGGGATTGTCAACAGCATTAGCGAATGCCAAGGACTTGGCAAACTGGCTTGGTATTGGACAGGTAAGAATGAAGCGCAGTGATTTGTAACTAACCTGTTATATAAGCGAATTCTATTACAGTTCAGTATTAATTAAAATGAATTTTGCTTGCATAAGCTGCATGTTTCATTGTAGATATTTCATTATACGAGGTATGATCATTAAATACAGAGACCTGTCCCATAAATGGAAATAAAATTACCCGATTTAAATTTGGCTGCCATTACCTTCAAAGTGGCCCCTTTGGACAGCAATATGCTGATCCCAGAGCGCCTGCCATTTTTGGAATGCCTCTTGGAAGTCGCGTTCTTGAAGCCTGTCAAACACCTTCTGCTATTCGCGTTGGATCCCCTCCACAGTGCCAAAAGGGCGAGTCTTTAGCTTGAATTTCATCTTTGGAAACAAAGAAAAAGTCGCAGGGAGCCCAATCTGGTGAATAGAGGAGTGAGGAATGACGACCATCTTGTTATGGGTGCAAAACTTGCGTGTTGCGAGAGCTCCGTGAGCTGGCGCATTGTCGTCATGGAGCATCCATTTGGATGTGGACGTGAGGATCATTTGAACCTCTCCAAATAACATGTTAACAATGTCAGCAATTTCTCTTATGGTGATGCGTCGATCATCATGCACAATTTGTCGAATTTTTTTCGACATTTTCGGCAGTGTTGCACTGTGTGGTCAACCTGGCCTCTCGTCATCCTCCAGCAGTGTTCTGCCATTTCTGAAACGCGAATGCCACTCAAAACACGTCGCCTGACTCACTAATTCATTCCCGTGGGCTTGCTTCAACATTCCATGGGTTTCAGTTGCCGA
Organism: Periplaneta americana; assembly: GCF_040183065.1. NCBI lineage: Eukaryota > Metazoa > Arthropoda > Insecta > Blattodea > Blattidae > Periplaneta > Periplaneta americana. The sequence continues at coordinate 21,670,043 of NC_091119.1, forward strand.
TTTCCCGAAGAATTTGATGATGTTGTTGTTGTTGTTTTCTAATGCCAGGCGTTTGACAATAAAGTCATTTGACCTCTTGCACTCCAATATTTTTCAAAGATATTATCATGACTAGCCACTGAAGCACAGATTTTGAGGTGCTCCGAATCCATTTCTTGGTTTGAGTTGCACAATGGGCAGTTAGGGGACTGATATATTCCAATTCTATGCAGGTGTTTGGCCAAACAATCATGGCCTGTTGCCAATCTAAATGCTGCTACAGACGATTTTCGTGGTAAATCGGGAATCAACTGTGGATTTTGATGCAGAGAGTTCCATTTTTTCCCTTGGGATTGAGTTATCAAATTATGTTTGTTGAAGTCTAAGTATGTAGATTTAATAAATCTCTTCACAGAGTAATAAAATAAATCATTATTATTATTATTATTATTATTATTATTATTATTATTATTATTATTATTATTATACGTAGATTTAGTAACAGGTCTGTAAGTAGCAGTGCTGCCCTTCTTTGCTAAAGCATCCGCATTCTCGTTTCCCAGGATTCCACAATGGCATGGTATCCATTGGAATACAATTCTTTTATTGAGTTATATTAATTGAGAGAGCATTTTAGTTATTTCTGCTGTTTGAGATGAAGGTGTGTGTTTAGAGACTATTGATAGAATAGCTGCTTTGGAGTCTGACAATATAACTGCATTCTTAAATTTATTGATGTGGCATAGATGATTCCTGAGACTTTCACTTATTGCAGTGATTTCTCCATCAAAACTTGTTGTTCCATATCCAAGAGATCTATAAAGTGAGAAGAGACAGCATGTAACACCTGCACCAGCACCTTGTTCTCTGGAGATCAAGGATCCGTCGGTGTATAAATGAAGCCAGTTTTGTGGAGGGTACCTAATATTAATTGTCTCTAAAGATAATTGTTTCAGCATTTCAGTGTTTGTCTGATTTCAGTATTTCTTCTGTTAAATTTAGATTATATTCTATATTTAATAGAGTTAAAGGGTTTGGTTTAATTTGTAAGTTTTCTTTTAAATTCGGGATATTGATTTTCTGTTTTAATTCTTGAACAATGGATATGAAACTTTTTTGAGTTTTCAATCTACAAAGAGGACTGTATGAATGCCAATTGTTACCTGGTAATCTGATAAGTTTTTCATATTGAATCAGAGCTTTTTCTTCTATTCTTTGATGTTAGCTCTCTGCTCTGGTTTGGAGTCTATTATGATTTTGCAAATCCGCGGATGCACGTGCTAACAAAACCTTGTGTAACACAGGTCTCAATGAAGATAGTGCTTTGAAACTTGTGTAGCATCTCTTCAAGGTCGTCTATCGTCACTGCTAAGGGCGCATGCCAATCACGTGATCCCTTTGCCCACAACAGACACAGTCTCGGAATTTAATAATCACACCTCGTAACTAGAGTCGAAGATTTAGCTCCTATTCTAGTCTGCAATGTGTAGCATTCTTTGTTTACTTCTCAAGCTCCAGGCAACGTGGTCAGTCTAGGATTTGTCCGAGCTTAATAATATGATCAACAATAAATTTTCAGTTATTTCTGAAATTATCACCATTTTAGAATCATCACAGTTGCCAGTGACTGAAGCTATAAAAGCAGGTTTACAATATCTTGCATATTTTTAATGGGTTACCTAACAAATCATTTGTCACAAACCTAAAACAAAAATTTGTTAACATATTCAAGAACAATTATTTGTCGGTATGCAATAATGTTGGCTATACGAGAAAATATATTGGCTGGTTCCACAGACGCAAAACTGTAGAAATATAACTTGTGTGAATGTAACATTCCTTACTTCAGATAGGCCTATTATACTCCTATTACAGTACGTCCTGTGATGTGGAACACACTTTTTCACGATACAAACACTATCAGGGTGAGCATCGCAGAAATTTTTCCTTTGCAACATTCTTAATTCACTGCAATGCTGATTACAGTGAAAAGTAAGACATTTATATAGTCTGTTGGAAGAAGCTATAAATTAAACAATCTTGGGGAAAAGAAATCCAATGGCGTGATGTGTATATAATGTAAATATGTAAATAATTGAAGATGTAGACAGTCATGTAAAATGAAAGTAATATAATGAAATGTCTATGTTTGTAACCCACCTATCTACTGCACATATTATGTTCTATAAAGAAAATAATGTTTTGTTCCAGAAAATTGTGAGAATATGCATATTACTGTTCCTTTCTATAATTTAAATGTTGTTGTTTTCTAATGCCAGGCGTTTGACAATAAAGTCATTTGACCTCTTGCACTCCAATATTTTTCAAAGATATTATCATGGCCAGCCACTGAAGCACAGATTTTGAGGTGTTCCGAATCCATTTCTTGGTTTGAGTTGCACAATGGGCAGTTAGGGGACTGATATATTCCAATTCTATGCAGGTGTTTGGCCAAACAATCATGGCCTGTTGCCAATCTAAATGCAGCTACAGACGATTTTTGTGGTAAATCGGGAATTAACTGTGGATTTTGATGTAGAGAGTTCCATTTTTTCCCTTGAGATTGTGTTATCAAATTTTGTTTGTTGAAGTCTAAGTATGTAGATTTAATAAATCTTTTCACAGAGTAATACGTAGATTTAGTAACAGGTCTGTAAGTAGCAGTGCTGCCCTTCTTTGCTAGTGCATCCACATTATCGTTTCACAGGATTCCACAATGGGAATAATTTAAATGTCCATTTGTGCAACTGCCTAGTTCACTTGTGCAACTGCCTTTGTATGTTCAATATGTTCAGTAACTGAAAATTTCGCAATTGCGAAATCCGCGAATTTTTTAATTGTGAGGTAGGAAGTATTTTTCTTCATCTGTAAGGTGATTTAGCATGGTTTTCTAACAGAATTGGAAGTGCGAAAAAGTGCGAATTTCCTATCTAGTTGTGAAATCACGAGAAAAATGTTATTTAAAAATTTATCAGTAAAATGTTATTTTTCAAGCGAAAAGCACATTTTGTGTATATAGAAATTTAAGGCACTTTTTAAATATTCAAAACATGTCGATCGATTATCTCTCTGCCAGTTATTGCCTGCACGATTCGATACATATTATACTATATCGATAATGAAGGCCTGATAATTTATATACATATCGTAAAATTGACTATCAAGTTCTATATTCGATATGGACTTGGCTAAAATGCATCACGGTGGTTCACTTGGCCATTTGCTTTGAGATCGCAGTGGAGGTAGTTGAATTTGTGAGACTGTGCTCCTTCGTAAAGTGGGGCAGACAACTATAACTGCTCATGAAAAAGTAGAAAAGTGGATGCGAATTTTGAGAAAAATAGATGATAATTTTAATGAAAATAGATGCTAAAAATTCAGGTCCCTATTAATAACACTGTTTTTTTACCAGTATAGTGCTTTCATTAATCATCATATTATTAAGCACAGACAAACCATGTCAGACTGACCGGGTGCCTGGAGTTTGAGGTATTGCTTCTACTGCATGAGTGTTTTTGTGAGTTGACTGTACATACCAGATGCATGATGCAGCAGTAAAAAAAGTAATACTACATGTTGTGGACTAGAATATGGGCTAAACTTTCAGACTTTAATTATAAGTAACTAATTTCGTCATAAACACAAATTTTACTGTAATTGATGAATAGACATAATCAGCTATTTACATACAGAGAGATTCGATTTGAATAACCAGTATACAGACGTGGACAAATTATTAACAAAATGGACGATTTTTATGATAATTCTGTTTACAAAATTTGACTTTTCAATTGAGACTACATTTGACAATTTTGGATATTTCCATCATTACAGTAGACAGAAATATGCAAAAATGTCAACTGTAGTTTAAATTGAAGAGTCAAGTTTTGTAAAAATATATAATAAGTCTTCAATTTTACTAATAATTTGTAAATTAGCAAAATTGTCAACTGCATTGAAGAGTCAAATTTTGTAAAAATATAAAACAAAAATCTTCAGTTTTGCTAATAATTTCGAAATATCCAAAATGTCAATTGTAGTACAAATTGAAGAATCGAATTTTGTAAAAATATACAACAAAAACCTTCAGTTTTGCTAATAATTTGTAAATATGCAAAAATATCAACTGTAGTCCAAATTGAGGAGTTAAATTTTGAAAAATATACAATACAAATCTTCAATTTTGCTAATAATTTGGAAATACACAAAAATATCAACTGTAGTCTAAATTGAAGAATCATATTTTGTAAAAATATATAATAAAAAATCTTAAATTTTGCTAATAATTTGTCCACGTCTGTATTATAGAATATTTCCATAAATATTAAGAGAATGTTGAATAACAAAGTTATATATGGAAATCATTCAAAATGCACGTTTACTATTAATATGTATCTTGTTTTATAGCTGGGTCTATATAATTTCCGACCATCTGTCCGTCCAGTACCATTAGAGGTGCACATTTCTGGGTACCCTGGAAAACATTATTGCCCTCGTATGGCAACCATGAATCGACCAACATTCCAAGCAGTCCGGCAGCACTCACCAGCAAAGCCAGCTCTTGTATTTGTTTCCTCCAGAAGACAGACTCGGCTGACAGCATTAGACCTCATTGCTTATCTCGCAGCTGAAGATGACCCTAAGCAATGGCTTCACATGAGTGAACAGGAAATGGAGCAGATTGTTTCCGGGGTCAAGGATTCCAACTTAAAGCTTACTCTTGCATTTGGCATTGGCATGCATCATGCAGGTCTTCAAGAAAGAGATCGTAGAACTGTGGAAGAATTGTTTGTCAATCAGAAAATTCAGGTTTGTAGTCTAACCATTACTGCATCAAATAGACTAGTATTATGTTGAAAACAGTAAAACCCAGTTTTAACATTCCCATTTTTAAGGAATAATTTGATAAGTCCCAGCCAAATTACCACAAGAATAATGTAATTATTTCCTGCTTTTAATGAAGCCAAAAATATCGACTCTTCTTTCAATAATGAATAGTACCAGCATATTCGATAGTGCATCTCAATCAATAGTAATGCGACAGAATTATTCTTTATTGATCTTTATGGTCTTACTTTGCATTGCTTTCACAAAGTGATTGGTTTGCTTGCATTGTTCTCGCGAGTTTGTGGGCCCTGAATAATTTCGAGGGAAAAATTGTTCTGGGGCCAGGTATCGAACCCGGGACCTTTGGTTAAACGTACCAACGTTCCACCAACTGAGCTACCCGGAAACTCTACCAGACACTGATCCTATTTTTTCCCTCTATATCCACAGACCTCAAAGTGGGCTGTCAAGCAACCAACATTGAGTGCACATTAACTCTGTGTGACTTAAATTGTGGTTTTCTATTAACGAACAGTGACGTGTATTATGCAAATCAAGCTTTCAGGTAAAGTTGATTTGAATAATTTCGAGGGAAAAATTGTTCCAGGGCAAGGTATCGAATCCGAGACCCTTGGTTAAACGTACCAACTGAGCTACCTGGGAACTCTACCAGACACCAATCCACTTTTTTCCTCTATATCCATAGACCTCAAAGTGGACTGACAACCATCAAGCAACCAACATTGAGTGCACACTAACTGTGTGACTTAAATTGTGGTTTTCTATTAACGAACAGTGATGTGTATTATGCAAATCAAGCTTTCAGGTATAACTCTCTGTAAAGTTGATTTGAATAATTTCGAGGGAAAAATTGTTCCGGGCCAGGTATCGCACCCGGGACCTTTGGTTAAACGTACCAACGCTCCACGAACTTAGCTAGCCAGAAACTCTACCAGACACTGATCCAATTTTTCCCTCTATATCCACAGACCTCAAAGTGGGCTGACAACCGTCAAGCAACCAACATTGAGTGCACACCAATTCTGTGTGACTTAAATTGTGGTTTTCTATTAACGAACAGTGACGTGTATTATGCAAATCAAGCTTTCAGGTATAACTCCCTGTAAAGTTGATTTGAATAATTTCAAGGGAAAAATTGTTCCGGGCCAGGTATCGCACCCAGGACCTTTGGTTAAACGTATCAACGCTCCACGAACTTAGCTAGCCAGAAACTCTACCAGACACCGATCCAATTTTTCCCTCTATATCCACAGATCTCAAAGTGGGCTGACAACCGTCAAGCAACCAACATTGAGTGCACACCAATTCTGTGTGACTTAAATTGTGATTTTCTATTAACGAACAGTGACGTGTATTATGCAAATCAAGCTTTCAGGTATAACTCCCTGTAAAGTTGATTTGAATAATTTCGAGGGAAAAATTGTTCCGGGACCAGGTATCGAACCCGGGACCTTTTGTTAAACATACCAACGCTCCACCAACTCGAAATTATTACAAACATTTCGATGTTGAATTCATAATAACACTTCTTCTTTTCCTTCTTCTTCTTCTATGGTGCTATGGTCCTTTCAGTATAACTTAGCTCCCTCATTTTAACACTTCAGCTGTTTTATTCTTGACGAATTAAGAGTTTTACCTCTTCAAAAATGCTTTGGAAATTATCGCAGAAAGATAATAATTTATTCTTAGAAGATATATTAGGATTTTCCTGTTGTTCAACTTAAATATATGTATGTTTGTTGTGTATACATAAAAAAACACACTATCTCGCACATAAAAACAGACTTTGTTTCCAAAGTATTACAAACATTGCAAATTTCGTTGGCCCGCATAAAAAATTTGAAGTGTTACTGTACAATGGGCTCATATCAGTATCCTTAGTTCGCATGTGCATGTCCCACCCTCTAACACTAATACATAGTATCGACGTTATTATTGATCTAAGCTTATTCGTGTATAAACCAAGTTAAATTCTCAGAATTTGAGTTCAAAGCATTGCTTGCCTTTCATTCCTTTCAAATCATGTCAACTTGGAATGGTCTGAAGAACCTCAATGGTTTCTAAAGGCGCGTCTCCACTATTAAACATTTAACAACAACATGTTAAATGTTAAATTGTTTACCGTTAACATCCCAACATGTTGATTGAACATGTTAATGCTAATTTCGTTTAACACTTTGTCCACACTGTTAAACATGTTAAACCTGACTTTCTTTGTGTAGTCTACCATAAACAGTCTATGAGATTTTAATGTCTTATTTACAAACCTTGGACAATGGACTCAGATGATGATATGACTTTTGTAATTGCTCTATTGCTTGTTACAAGGCTTTGAAAAGGAAGAAAATGAGAATGTGGATGCGGCAATATCTTAGTAAAAGACACAATGCAGGATACATTCTAAACGAGCTTAAAGTTGAATACAGTATCAATTTGGATTCAAAAACTTGCTGGGAATGTCAGAACACGATTTTAATATAGTGCTGCAAAAATACTTCCTGTTACATCAAAGAAATACACAATTTAAGAGCAGCCATTTCACTCAATTAAAAAAAAATTACAGCGTGATTGATTATCATAGGGCCTACGACATGATAGATGTTAAAGGAGTGGGTAAAATTGTATAATATTCTTTCCGAAGTTTTACGAACGTTAACATACATCACCAAATACGACCATTACTGACGTCAACATAGCATTAACGTTTAGCATACGACGAGAGTGCGAAAACTCTCTATTGTATTCTTGAGAACAATTAAATAATAATTCCAGTTCTCTAAAACAGTCGGCCTTCTTAGTTTTGCACGTGTATTCTTTTGCAGACACATCCCACAAACAAGGCCATTCCATCAGTGCATTAATTTTATTCTAATGTATTTTCTTTCGTCCACTCCATTACTTCGAACAACTTACAGCCAACACCAAGGACCAATGATAGTATAAAAATGATCAAGATACGCGCCACAAAATCGGAACTTATAGTTGTTGCTATGGAAACTGTACGAACTTTGCCAAACTGTACCGACGCTGCATGAGCAAATGAATTGACTTGACATGTTTTCCATTACTGCCGGAAAACACGCCAACATGTTGAAAGTGTTAAATTCAACATATTTAGTTAACATGTTAAGTTAATTGAGACTTGAAATGTCCATTTACATGTTAAATTCAACATGTTATATTTAACATGTTGTTAAATGTTTAATAATGGAGATGCCCCTTAAGATGGACATAATTTTCATAGAAATGATTATATATTTAATGCTTGTGCATGTAACTTTCAGGTAGCATCGAATTTGATACAGTATTATAGTTTTAAGATAAAAAATAGATATCATGGTAATTTTAAGTATTCTTTCAGGTTCTCATAGCAACTGCAACTCTAGCATGGGGCGTCAACTTCCCAGCTCATCTTGTTGTGGTTAAGGGAACAGAATACTACGATGGTAAAACACGTCGTTATGTAGATATGCCTATCACCGACGTCTTGCAAATGATGGGCCGTGCAGGTAGGCCGCAGTTTGACGACCATGGTGTTGCTGTTGTGTTGGTACATGATGTCAAGAAAAACTTCTATAAGAAATTCTTGTATGAACCTTTTCCTGTGGAATCAAGTCTTCTTGAAGTATTGCCAGATCACCTGAATGCAGAGATTGTAGCAGGCACTGTGCAGACGAAACAAGATGCTCTCGACTATCTCACGTGGACCTACTTCTTCAGGAGACTGCTTCAGAACCCTACGTACTACAAGCTAGAAACACTTGAACCTGAAGATATAAATGGATTTCTTTCGAACCTAGTACAGCGGGCACTCAATGTACTTGGAGAAGCATACTGCATGACTGTGGACGAAGTGAGTAAATATTATGATTTCAGATTAACATATTGTGTCATTAGTAGGGACCGGATTTTTATGTAATGTCAAGGTGTGAAATATGTACATATTTATGTAAGAATTATAAGCTGAATATGTACCAAAATATGTAAAATCATGCAAATATTTAACATCAATATCTGGCTGGTATAGAATATGTAAGACTCTCCAGTTGTGACTTCGTTTTTACTGCACACTTGACACATTATTATTTTTCCATCTGTAGTGAAAGCTTCGTCCATCGCAATCCATGATTTTATTTTTGTCGTTAGGGTTGAAGATACAGGGGCCATTTTAGTTAGTTAAAAGCAGTAGATAAACTCACTTGCACTTTATACTGTAAGTACTAAAACTAGAGAACTCATACAACAGTACTGCAAGCACTGTTTCGCTTTACTGGATTAGGAGAAAATGAGAGGAGATGTGGGACACATGCATTTTAGCTGCTCCCTGTAAGAAACAAAGTACCTACTAAAATCTTAAACTATAGGCATTTACAAACTGCTGTTTGAAAAATGACATTCCTGTCTCATTCAGAAGGGTAGGATTATTCCAGCCGAGAACCATACTTTCTAATTTCTCGGAAAATCCCATTTCCGTATAGGTCTACTAAATTTAAAGTAAAGAGGTCAAGCAATAACCTGAAAAGCTATTTATTTTAATCTTTCAACATCTTTCCAGTTTGTTTCTTTACTTCAGCTTCTTTTCAAAAGTTGGCTACTTTATTGCGGCTCATGCCAGACTTGACACGGGTTTTCCCTGGAAGGATTAGGAAGAGGGTGGGTAAGGTTGCAAATGGCATGGGAACAGCTTGTTAAAACGTGTGCAGAACAATTATAGTTTGAGACAAATCATGTCATCCTCATGCTACTCTACCGCATGAAGGCAACGCTGCTTTCTGAGTGATTTTTCAATACAAGGTAGTTGTATGAGAAAGGTTGCCTTTTGTTCACTCATATTTATAGTACAGTGGGTGGTATGGGGTGAGTGCCTCTATTACTTTCTGGAACTAAGATTGTTATGTTTCGTCCCGAAATATATCCTTTCTTGAGTAGGTAAAAAGGCTTTTTAAATATGTGTATTTCAAATTGTAAACTTCCCCAACAAAAGGTTCCCCCCCCCCCTTTTAAAGAACTAAAAATGAATAAAACCCCTAAATATCTAGATTTATGTAATACCAAGCCATAATATGTAATGTGGGGGTAAATATGTAAAAATATGTAGTATCAAATTTTAATATATTAATGGTAATTACAAGATTCGCAAAGATTTGTTATTTATATACGATTAGGTTGAAAGGAATATAATACGTAATTACATAAAAATCCGGTCCCTAGTCATTAGATTCTAAGAACATAGCCAGCTAAAACTGGGAGGTAGCGAGTTTAAACATTTTTGATCTGATGTCTACAATTTTGATGTGGAAATATTTTTCCTGGCTTGATTGTAGAAATGTTGCTATAGTTTTCCCCCATTATTACATATGCTAATGAATTATGGTGATATTGTAGTTTGCATGTTGAATTTTCTTTTGCCAACTTCGTTTTGAATTTCGGTACTGAGAAATACTACAACTGGTAGTGATTTTCTAACTGTTATGTTGGCAGTAGATTTAGAATACTTCAGTGAATTTCTAGTGGGGATTTGCGAGATTTCCTTCAGACACATATTTATTGTAAATTTTCCAGTCAAATTGTAAGTTTTTGTTATGGCCTTATGAGATTTAGGTGATGAATAGAGTATTGCAGTTCATCTTCGGTATTGCCAAAAAAGATCATCTGCATATAATAGAGTATCTGGGGTGATATTTTCTTGGGTGTTGGATCTATGTACTGTCATTCTCCAACGTCCAATGATTGAATTTATATACGCGTATGTATATTGTGTGTGTGTGGTGTGTGTGTGCGTGCGTGTGTGTGTTTTTTTTTTATGTTTTATTTAGCGACGCTCACAACTGCAGAGGTTCTATCAGCTTCGCCGGATGTGCCGGAATTTTGTCCCACAGGAGTTCTTTTACATGCCAGTAAATCTACTGACATGAGCCTATATATATATATATATATATATATATATATATATATATATATACACACATATATATATTTTTAGTTCACACCTGTGGAGTAACGGTTAGCATGTCTGGCCGCGAAACTAGGTGGCCCGGGTTCGATTCCCAGTCGGGGTAAGTTACCTGGTTGAGGTTTTTTCCGGGGTTTTCCCTCAACCCAATAGGAGCAAATGCTGGGTAACTATTGGTGCTGGATCCTGGACTCATTTCACCGGCATTATCACCTTTCTCTCATTCAGACGCTAAATAACCTGAGATGTTGATAAAGCGTCGTAAAATAACCTACTAAAAAATATATATATTGTGAATAGTAGGGGTGATAGAGGGCAACCTTGTCAGGCACCACACTTTATTGTTCCCAAGTAGAGAGTTCTGATTGAACGTTTATTGATGTATTATTTTTATATATCGCAAATATAATTTGATTTGAAGCGTCATTTTCAGCTAAAATTTGTAAGTTTATTTCGGTCAACTCTGTCAAATGCTTTTTTGAAATCTATGAAAGCTATGTGTATATCTCTGTTAAATTTCTTGTATTTTTCAATAAAAAGTTTTAATGTAAAATATTCATCAGCACAGAATCATTCTCATTATAAGAGGTATAAAAGGAAGATATTGTAATGTTAGAAAGTTTTAATAAAAGTGATGATTCATGATTATGTTTGCAGGATTGTCGAGGAGTTCGCCCAACATCTATGGGTCGCATTGCTTCATTCTACTATCTTTCACATCAAACTATGCAGCATTTTCAAGACAAGCTTGGTCCTAACTTGAATACGGAGCAGCTCTTGAAAATTCTGAGTGATGCTTATGAGTATGATCAACTGCCTGTGCGACACAATGAAGACGGTCTAAATGGGTAAGTTTTCTGGACATTCCTTAAGTGAAATGTTTCCAATAATCTCCCACAACAGGTTGATACAGTTTGTTTTTTTCAGGGAACTAGCTAAGAGTTGTCCATTGCCAGTGGATCCATATTCTCTGGATTCGCCCCATACAAAGACTCTATTACTGCTTCAGGCTCATTTCTCCAGACTTCATCTGCCGTGTACAGACTATCTTACTGACCTCAAGTCTGTTCTAGACCAGACTATTAGGATATTACAGGTGAGCTGAACCACTTAAGTCTTACTATAAGCACGTTTTTAAATTCATCATTAAACCCAATGATGGCATCCCATTTTCAGCATGTCGATTTTTAATACAGCAGGAATTCAACAGTGTTCATTGGAGCCATTTTTAAATTCATTAATGAAATTCATTGACACTTACTAGACTCATCAGATTTTAAGAATGATGAATCATTGTTGTTTTCTAATGCCAGGCGTTTGACAATAAAGTCATTTGACCTCTTGCACTCCAATATTTTTCAAAGATATTATCATGGCCAGCCACTGAAGCACAGATTTTGAGATGTTCCGAATCCATTTCTTGGTTTGAGTTGCACAATGAGCAGTTAGGGGACTGATATATTCCAATTCTATGCAGGTGTTTGGCCAAACAATCATGGCCTGTTGCCAATCTAAATGCAGCTACAGACGATTTTCGTGGTAAATCGGGAATTAACTGTGGATTTTGATGCAGAGAGTTCCATTTTTTCCCTTGTGATTGTGTTATTAAATTTTGTTTGTTGAAGTCTAAGTATGTAGATTTAATACATCTTTTCACAGAAGTGTGTATAATATACTACCTTCTATTAGTAAAGTCCTTAAGTCTTTGTTATTGGTAAAGCCTTTAGTAAGTCTGCAGGTAAAGCATTCCAGTCTCTGATAGTACGATTGAGGAAAGAAAACTTTCCAGTGTCCCTCCTCTGTCTTCTTTCCCTTAATTTATATGAGTGGTCGTTCCTTGAAGAGTAATTTGGTGGCTGCAACCTATTTTAGATGGTTCGCCAAGTTAGCTCTGTAGTAACACATCTGCCTCCATACTAGCTGGCCTGGGTTCGATTCCCAGCGATGTCAGAAATTTTCATGTAAAATGTCTACCTTGGAACTAGGAGAGATGACAGTGCACAACTTCTAATCACTAAATGCCTATTTTTATCGTTGTTTGGATCTCGGCTATGTAAGACCCAAATTTACTGTGTGTTTTGTCTAAAAATATCATGTGCTATGTCATTTATATTGTAATATATTTTTCTGTGTTACAGGCAATGATAGATGTGTGTGCAGAGAGGGGCTGGCTTTCCACTACACTGTGTGTTCAGCAGATCATGCAGATGGTGATCCAGGCTCGATGGGTTCAGGACCCTCCTCACCTCACTTTGCCATACATAGAACCCCATCACATGTACCTTTTCATGAAGAAGACTTACTCAGATCCAGCACTGAGGGGCAGTAACATAAGAACACTGCCTGGTCTGAAAGCAGCCTCTCACAGAAACTACTCTTGTCTTGCCAACATTTTAAGAGAAGAGCTGGATGAAGGACAGATAGAACAGGTTTGTCTCGACTTTTCGCTGCTCGTATATATTGAAATTAAAACTGCTTTAGGATTGATAGTTAGCTGACTAAACTGTGAAAGATCAAGGTCACTGTTAAAATCAACAAGGTACAATATGGCTGTTGTCATTGCTATCATCCACTCCGATAGGATGTAAGGATGGTCTCCTTTCATAGTCACACCTCTACACCCTCTTACCTAGCATCTCGTTTTGTTTACCTTTCACTGCCTCGAACCCAGAACATGTACCTTCTCTCTATTCCTCTGCACAGAACATCCTTCTACTCATCATCTTTCAGCATATTGATTCCACGCCTCTGGAATTCTGTCCCTGACCATATCAGAGACTGTCGGACAATATCAAAATTCAAATTTAAATTTAAAAAATCACATTCTATAGTCCCGTCGCTCTTATTTCTGGCAGCCAATCACGTTGCAGATCGGCTACATTTAAACGTGTGCGTCTTGTCATTCGCTGGTGATGATGTAATTCACTTCCTAAGGCTCGATAAATACTTAATGTAATCTCCCGCCATTTTGGCTCTTACATCCGCTTTCGTAGAAAACACACGAGGACGTTATTTGCTGCTCAATTACATTGCATTTGATTTTTTATCATAGGACCTACAAGAAGATAATGTTCAACGGTGCGGCAAATAGATTCCTCGTATGGTAGCTCGGCAACGAAAGAACAAAAATGGCGAACGATATTACCTACCTAGACTTTATACAGCTTTCACTTCCTAAGACGTAAGCAAAGACGAGGAGTCACGGCGGAAATAACATCGACACGACTATAGTTCATGGAATTGCTTGTTGACCATCTGTGAAGTTGCATAACTTCAGCTTAACCCATGACATATAGTAAATATTGTAACTATGCTGTTGTAAAATTGACAATATGTAATGTATTTATTATCATTATTATTATTATTATTATTATTATTATTATCAGTTATCACTATCATCATTTCTATCTCTGTTTTTCTTTCTTTTTTTCCTTGTATTAGCTCGATGAGAGCTCTATAGTGTTCTTTTGACCCTGTTGACCCTCTATAGGGCTTTAATTGAATTTGTATTATTTTCATCAGTGTTTGTATTTCTTTTTTGTATTTATATGTGCTATTTGGTAGAATGGAAGAGAAGGCCTTAATCCTGTCAGATTAAATAAATAAATAAATAAATAAATTAGCAATTTTCCTGAAAAATGTCAATCCTAAAACAATTTTAATTAGAGCTGTCAATCAACTAAACATTTGGATTGGTTAACCGGATGCCTTTACGAGATTAATCAACCAGGCAATCGAATTTTAATAAACTCAAACAGTGTTTGTAATCACTGGTATATGGTTAAATTATTTGAATAAGTAAATAACGACTTCACTGTGTTAACATAAATTGTTGGTGTTATGCTACCTGATTGACTAGTTTCGATATTGTTTGCATCATCCTCTGAATCCTAGTGAATTCTAGCGCTATCTTAAGATAAGCGTTCACTACATCGTATCGCATGCATCGGCTCTCGGTAAATCCGTCCATGTTTCTCGGATGAGCAACTTTTCCGATGCGTGTGATCATGGCCTTCTTTAATAAATCAATTTTAATTGCTCAACTGTTACTATTATGTTGTGCCATGTTCAATGTCACGCCAAAAACTTATTTCGCTTGTAGAAAATTGCGAAGAATTATACAATTTGAGGCGTTCCCATTACAGTAATCAAGTCGTTTCTTACAAATATATTATGTAACCAATATCTCTTTCGTTTCTTCGTTTTCAATTAAGAAGCACGAAACAATTACAAATTCTTATTGAGTAACACTCATAATTAATAGACTTAACCTCAAAATTCCTTTGTTTTCAGCAATATCAAAATTGTACGTCATATGTTTTAAACAGCTGATTAGAAATCCGATGAGAAGATGAGGTAGAGCCGTTACAATGAATGCACTTCACTTAAAATATCTGTTGCATGCGATTCGTCCAAGGAGTGCGATACGATGTAGTGAATGCTTACCTTTATGGTTTCTTGTTGTGGTGGGATGTGTTCATGAATGTATCGAAACCAGATAGGATTCAGAGGATGACGGAAACAACATCAAAACTAGTCAGTCTGATAACATAACACCAAAAATTTATGTTAACACAGTGAAGTAGTTATTTATTCAAATAACTTAACAGTACATCAGTGATTATATATAAGTATTAAAAGAGTGTATTCAAGAATGAAGTGTTTTTTAAGTTCGAATAAAAACCCTTAAATTCATTTTAAATAATTCTGTATTCTATAGCAGAACAACAACACGTTTTTACAAATATTTGTAATTTTATTGATATATATCGGAAATAATTATTAAGTAACAGTTGACACTGATGATATAGACAACAGGTTTGAAGGAAAAAATCCAATTCACACTTGTTAGTTGGTCACATTTTCCTCCAGCCAAACACGTCAATAGGTTGACAAGACTTCACAAGTCTATTCACTGATCAATCTGTTAATATGTGATCTGGACTTAAAGGCAGGGTTTTTCCTTAAAGCAGGATTCATTAAAAGTGAGAATAAATTACGCTGTTTTTATAGCACTTCTAAAATATTCCTAAAAAACAGGAACGTTAAAATAAGGTTTTACTGTAAGTAATTGTCACTACTGGTTATACTATGATTTTTTGTGGTTGTTCCCAGCATGTGCGCAAGCATAGAGAATGATCACAAAGAAAGAATGATACTGTAACATTGTTTTGATGCTGACTGTAGTTTTTCTCTCTGTGCTGTTATGGCAGAAGCTGATATGTCGATTTTAGCAAAAATATTTTGTTGTCTAGATATGTTGTAAATGTTTTTAACGTTATGGCAAAACTTTGTATATCTACTCCCATTAGTAGCTAACACTAACAGGCTACTAATAAAAATATATTTCTCCTAATGTATCTCTGTTTTCCTAAAGGAATCAATTTTAAAACTGCTCTCTCGTAAAATAAGGAGAATGTACATATCAGCTTATGACCTAACACCACACCTCTCTCTCCTTCCAATGTTACAGTTTAAATTTAAATACTGTTATTTTTCAAAATGCCAAATATGTAGGTGTAGATGTTTGTGGGGCAAATCATAAAACAGCGAACGCTAAGCTCCGCCCACGTCCCCTTTCCACTTTTCCCCTACAAGCTCACTACACGCTCTAGTGGGAAAGAGTGGAAATAGGAGTTAGGGTGGGGGTGACATCTAGTGGAGGAAAGTGGAACAAAAAGAGTGAATGCAGCATCTACGAAGCAAAAGAGGAACTTCGTTCTCTCTCTCTCTCTTTTTTTTTTCTTATGACTTCGCAGGGGCCAGTATTCGATCCGAGTATCTTCTTAACAAAACGCTACCAAGGCGAGTTGGTGGTAGAAGGTAAAATGAATCTATTTATGTTCAAGGGGACAATGATGGAATGGTGTGGAGGACAATGACCAAATATCATGGGTAGAAATTGTCGGGATTGTGAATTTAGCTTGGTACGAGTTGACTGCGGGGGTGGCATAAGTGTTAATGTGCACTGGTGGAGCTTCATTGTGTCCGTGTCCAGCTTCATGTACAGACGGAACCACGTGTCATGATGAGCCGTACTGAAGACGTGTACTTCTTCCTCAAATTGTGAAGGGAGAATTTGAAGGTGGATACTATAAGGTACTGGGTTGTTGTCTAATGCGCCCTAATTTGATTGTATTGTGTATTAGTACGTGTTATGAAATACGTGCGAGGCGGTAGGCAGTGATCCACCGAAGCGGGACAGATAGTAGAGAGAGAGAGAGAGCAGGCGAGCGAGGTGCTGAGCGGCGAGGGTGGGGATAACTTCCCCTACTGGCGTTCGCTGTTTCACGATTTATCTTGTTTGTGTTTGTTATAACTCTTGTTTTGTATGTTGTTCTTTTATTATAGGTGCATAAAGTTCTTTGTGATATGCCTGTTCTGAATGTGAAGCTCAGTATACGTGGTTGGTGGCAAAATGAAGGTGCAGAAGCAGAAAAATCCTTCAGACAGCCTCCTCTTAGAGACAGCTGGATCCCAGTCCATGCGGATCAAGAGTATACATTAATGGTTCGAATGGAACGCATTAATAGAACAAGGGATTTGAAAGCACATTGTCCTAAGTTTCCACGTGGCAAAGATGAAGGCTGGTTCCTTACTTTGGGTAGTATAGAGAAAGGAGAACTTACGGCACTTAAAAGAGTGGCTGGTGTGAGGGGAAACAGGAGCTGTCAGCAGCTGACATTCTTCACCCCAAAACGAATAGGTAAGAAATAGAAAATTTAGTTATGCATTCCTAATTTTGTGTGATACATGTGAAGATGTTAAATTACTAGGCGACCAAGGCGGGACCCGTCGTGGCGGAATGAGGAACTCCGTGCTCGCTGCGTATGTTTACTGCTGCAGTGTCGTCACATCCAATGCTTAGCGTTTCAATCTGGTCGCTATGCCGCTTTGTAGGCAGCTATGTGTTTCGTAGCCAAGCGCGGAGCATTATTTATAATGCCATAAAGTTTTGTGATGAAGAAAAGACAACGGGCTTATTCCTACCTCTATCGAAGACAATAGAGTGTGCTGCAGCTTGTGAAGTTAAATAAGGAAACAATTAGTAGGATTAGAAAGGAAGGTAAAGAATGTGAGGACAAGGGTGTAGAAATATCGACACCAAACAAAGTTAGACGATCTCGTGCAAATAAGGTTGAATTAGACGACATGGACAAATGTATCATAAGAAGAGAAGTTCATAAATATTAAGGTTTCTAGAAAGAGCTTCCAACATTAGGAAAGTTGCATAAATTTTGTAAGAGAGAGATATAGGTTTTAAAGGGTGCAAGGAAACTTTACGAAAACTCATACTATCCATGGGGTTTGCAGTCAAAAATGTAAAGATAAAAGGAAATATCTAATAGAACGATCTGATATAGTAGCCTGTTATTTATCTGGACGAAATATGGTTCCATACTCATTACACTGTCCACAAATATTGGCAAGACGTAAACGTGTCAGGAGTTTATACAAATAGCAGTGCAGGTCAACGACCTATAGTAGCCCATGCTGGTGGTAGTGATGGTTTTATACCAAGTGCTTTCCTCGTATATGATGTCCGGAGTCTGGCCACTTTAAAATTCCAAGGTAAGAAATGTATATCAAATGCAATATTGTATAAAATACAGTACCTACTTTAGTTTACGTTACTTTCGTTTCATGTTTGCTTCTTTACGAACACGGATGTTGTGGTGTGTTTTCTGAGTAGATTCCTATGTGTATAAATATGATAAAATAAATCTAAACAATAAAGTTAACTTATATACGAACATATAACATATAAAGCGTGTTAATAATAATGAAACAAGAACGCAGTTCAGCATGTGCTTCATTTTGCTTCTGATGCGGACTTTACAACACGACCTGTATTGTGAAGCGAATCGCAGAGCCACCAAACAAAACGGTTCCCGCCTTGGTCGCGTAGTACCTCTTGGTACCATGTATGCTGTTGCTTCATGTTGCCTCAAATGGGGGTTGTACACCAAGCACACCACGTGGTCGTGGTCTATTTGTAATTATATTTTTAATATAGTGAATGATCAGCCTAGGCTGAGTCCGCAGCATGGTGTTTCTGCACGTCAGCTTGAATGTTACAGACACTAGTAGCCATCCATCACTGCTATTCACAGCATCAAAGTGGTACAAAGTGTTTTATTGACTTAATTTATCCAAAAAGATGTTGAAATTGTCATACTCCCTTTTCTATTCAATTTTGACACTGACTTAAGAAATTCTCTGTCACTTGTAGCAGTTCATGATGTGTTATGAAGACTATTTTCTGTTAAACAGTTTTTCATTTCGTCTAGGTTGTGTGGGATTGTTCTGTTTACACTCAGAGATAATAATCACAGGATTTATCTTTTGAAAAGGTGGAAAAATTGAAATACCTAGGAGCAACAGTAACAAATATAAATGATACTCGGGAGGAAATTAAACACAGAATAAATATGGGAAATGCCTGTTATTATTCGGTTGAGAAGCTTTTATCATCCAGTCTGCTGTCAAAAAATTTGAAAGTTAGAATTTATAAAACAGTTATATTACCGGTTGTTCTTTATGGTTGTGAAACTTGGACTCTCACTTTGAGAAAGGAACATAGGCTAAGGGTGTTTGAGAATAAGGTGCTTAGGAAAATATTTGGGGCTAAGAGGGATGAAGTTACAGGAGAATGGAGAAAGTTACACAACACAGAACTGCACGCATTGTATTCTTCACCTGACATAATTAGGAACATTAAATCCAGACGTCTGAGATGGGCAGGGCATGTAGCACGTATGGGCGAATCCAGAAATGCATATAGAGTGTTAGTTGGGAGGTCGGAGAGAAAAAGACCTTTGGGGAGGCCGAGACGTAGATGGGAGGATAATATTAAAATGGATTTGAGGGAGGTGGGATATGATGGTAGAGACTGGATTAATCTTGCTCAGGATAGGGATCAATGGCGGGCTTATGTGAGGGCGGCAATGAACCTCCGGGTTCCTTAAAAGCCAGTAAGTAAGTAAGGCTGTACATAAGATCAGGGAATCGTGAAGGCCATGCATTGATAGTAATCATTGATCTGTCTTCAAACACGTCACAAATTACTTGTAAAGAAATATTGTGGAAAGAAGCAGAAAAGAAATTCCCTGTCACTCGTAGTAGTTAATGATGTGTTATGAAGTCTATTTTCTGTCAAATAGTTTTTCATTTCGTCTAGGTTGTGTGGAATTGTTTTATGTACATTCATTGACCCGTCTTCAAACAAGTTAGCCATCCAGGAACCAGTCCTTAATTTATAGTGATAGTTGTGAAGATGGTGGTAGCCATCGGCACAGCTCAGACGGTAGCGTGTTTGCCTGCTGATCCGGAGTTGTGCTCGTATGCAGATTCGATTCCACTTGAGCTGATTACCTGGTTTGCTTTTTTCCGATGTTTTCCCTTACCATAAGGTGAATGACAGGTGATCTATGTCGAATTCTCGGCCTTACCTTGCCAAATACCATCGTGCTATCACTGATTCAAAATTCAAAGTTATTAATCCACCAATAACAATCGTTATATGAGCTACAGAAGAATAAGCAATTAAAGATTTTAAGTCAGTCTGACGTATTCAGATTAAACTAACAATTACACCACCAACCAATCTAATAGAAATCCAAATATAATTAAATACAGAAAAATTAATTAAAATTACAAACACACGCAATAAACCATATACCGCCAACTTTAATAATACACCAGCCAAAATCATTGAACCTGAAACTGGAGCTTCCACATGAGCCTTAGGTAATCATAAATGAATATATATATATACTGGGTGTTCATTTCAAAGTGTGTCATGACGTCACTGTTGTTGGGTCACCGATTTGAAACGAGTTTCAGCTTATATGTTAGAAAAGTTGCCTATTATTTAAAGCGTTCTTCAATCTGAACTTGAGAACGTGTACGGTGTAACTTGAACGTCGTAGCAACAGATGGTGGTCTGTACGGTCTGTGTGCTACCATAACCTCTTTCGAACTGTGTTTTGCGCCGGCAAGTCGTACGCAGGGTATTTGTTATCATCGGTTGCGTACGGCAACATTCCACAACACAAATCAAATGCTCTGTGTCAATGTTGACCGTCGAAGTTAATGTCAACAAATACGTAAGTAATCGTCTTAACCCTCTCCCCAGATCCCGACAGTACGTATTTCCAAACAGTTCACATTCCTGCCACTACCGGCGTTATCGTACGTATCGGTACGTACTCTTCAGAATGAACGCTGTACTTGCTAGGCAACTTCTCTACCTCATAGGTTATACACCTCTGCGGAAGTGTAGGAACATTGAATTCTCTAGGCTCATCGGCTAGCCACATGACGGCATACAGCGAGCCATGACAAATTTTGAACTGAACACCCAGTATATATATAATTTATCTTGTTTGGTTATTTTATTTAATATCTAATATATTTTGTTGGGGTGATGGGAAGAATTAATGAACTCTTTTTGTATATATACATTTATTTATGTCACATCAATAAATTTAAGAATGCAGTTATATTGTCAGACTCCAAAGCAGCTATTCTATCAATCGTCTCTAAACACACATCTTCATCTCAAACAGCAGAAATAACTAAAATGCTCCCTCAATTAATATCACTCAATAAAAGAATTCTATTCCAATGGATACCATCCCATTGTGGAATCCTGGGAAACGAGAATGCGGATGCTTTAGCAAAGGGCAGCACTGCTACTTACAGACCTGTTACTAAATCTACGTATTACTCTGTGAAAAGATTTATTAAATCTACATACTTAGACTTCAACAAACAAAATTTGATAACACAATCCCAAGGGAAAAAATGGATCTCTCTGCATCAAAATCCACAGTTAATTCCCGATTTACCACGAAAATCGTCTGTAGCTGCATTTAGATTGGCAACAGGCCATGATTGTTTGGCCAAACACCTGCATAGAATTGGAATATATCATTCCCCTAACTGCCCATTGTGCAACTCAAACCAAGAAATGGATTCGGAACACCTCAAAATCTGTGCTTCAGTGGCTGACTATGATAATATCTTTGAAAAATATTGGAGTGCAAGAGATCAAATGATTTTGTCAAACGCCTGGCATTAGAAAACAACAACAACATTTATTTATGACTAGTTGATCCATTTTTGTTGATTATAAGATTAAATTACCTTAGGGATAACAGCGTAATTGACGCTAAATAACCTAATAGCTGATGCAGCGTTGTTAAATAACCAAGTTAAAAAAAAAGATGGCATTGTGGTTGTTGATGGGAGGAAGAAAGAAACGTTTTTTAGCTCTAATTACGATTACTTGTTTTCTGCAGTTCACTTGTATTTTTAATTAAGGGACGTTTTATTTTGTTGCAGGTCGTATGATTCTTACGTTGTACATAATGTCAGATTGCTATTTGGGACTTGATCAACAATACGACCTTCATCTGGATGTCATTCCACCCAGCATTCGGAATCAAGTTAATAGTGAATTGAAAGACTGTAACTTCAGTTCAGATTTGGATGACTGCAACAAGGACAACAAATTCTAAAACTGCAAAGAGGAATATCGCAGAAAATACAATAAATTACAGACTCTGAATTGGTGATAACATAATGGTCATAAATAGACAAATGAATCAACTTAACGAAGTGTCAGTAATTTATTATAAACTTATTGGAATTTTACTTAAAATTAAGATACTATTTTACCATCTTTATATTGTAACTTATTGATAGAAGAAGGTTAAAGAATGTGATAAAATTGATAACTTTTGTTATGTAATATGGTATTGTGATAACCATATTTGATGTATCTGGAAATCTTTCATTGTGAATTGACCTTTACAGTATTTATAAATTACAATTGATGAATTTTTTTTGTAAAGTTGTTGTACAGACTTGATATAATTAATATGTCCTGTTAAGGACATATTAGACATTGTTGCAGTGTTAACTTAGTCCATTCTGGAAATGGAATATTATTTAAACTGCAATATACATATTTCTGTAAAATGACATATACTGTGATAATTCCTTCCAGTAAGCACCTACTGGATGAATATGAATTCAATTATTTAAGAAGCCATTTATTACATACTATTGTTTGTCTGTGGTATCGTTGAAATATAATATATTTGAGTACAACTTTTGTACTTTTTATGGTGGGTACCACATTGTTCATATTTGCCTTTAATGGTCATATCAAAGAGTGAAGTGCCATCATAGCACCATAGCAGGTGAATGTACGTTGCAGCAAGATGGTTTGTGGATCAATGGTAAAAACAGGAGTACCTGCAAAAAGCTTTCCACCAAACATCATATTTGTCCATCACAAATTTCATTTGGATTCTTCGGAATTTGAACCTGAGGCTCTAGCTTAGGGGTTCCCAACTGGTGTGTTGTGCAGCCCCATGGAGTGTGTCACGGAATTTTAGAACTGAAAAATAAATTTTATGTCATCCAGAAATTCTCTCCACAACGCGATTTTTTATTTACAACGAAGTCTTTGATATGGTACATTTTATTTTGAGACAGACTTTACCAATGAAACGTGAACACCTGCAACAATGCTGAGTTTAATTTTTCTGTCTGGCGATAATTCGAATGAAAGTGAACACCTGCAACTCTCCAAATTGTCAAATTTCTGTTTCATAAAGCATTCCGCCTGTCAGGGAAAAATCGTGACAATATGTAGGACTGTCATGACAATTTGTCAAATTCCTGTTTCATAGAAGTTTTACCATGGCAAGCAAAATTTTACAATTTGTCAAGCATTTTCTGACATATTTAATTTTATGAAACAGAAAAGTGTCAATTCATTTCTTGACAATTTCGTACATTTGTAGAATTGTCATGAAATTCTAACAAGTCATGTTTCGTACTCCGGTCTGAGCTGTACCGGGTAGAAGTCGGGATGGTACCCGCTGTAGGTGCTGTATCAGCGAGATTGAAACCCTTCCCCATATCCTTGGCTTCTGCCCCTATAGTGAGGCCCTTCGCAACATCCGTCACCATGCTGTCCGTTCTATGCTGGCCGAGGCACTGAAGGAAGTAGGGTTTACAGTCCATCAAGAGGTGCAGGGACTAGCCACACAAGGAAGTGTTCGGCGAATTGATATCATTGCCATTAAGAACAACTCTGCATACATTCTCGATCCCACCATCAGATTTGAGACACATGCAGATCAACCGCATGAGATGGACAGTGAAAAGAAACGGATTTATGAACCAACAATCCCATTCTATAAAGATAAATATAGCCTGTCCCAGATTGATGTAATAGGTCTGATGGTGGGAGCACGAGGTACCATACCCTCCTTCTTTGCCAACAAATGTAAAAACCTGGGGCTAACACACAGCATTGTGAAGAAAATAGCCATTAATGCCCTCAAAGGATCGGTTCAGATATTGAGAAATCACTTGTATGGGAGTGATAATAGAAATTTCAAGTTATCTTAATCGATGGCTGTTGATTGGTTTAGATATCAATGCCAATAAATCCGTACTATTTTTTTCTCGTTGTATATGGCATTCAAATCATTCTAACCTATCTGATGATATATATATTTTCCCTTTCTTAACTGTAAATGAGCACAAATGCTACTTAGGTGTAAATTTTTCTGACATTTTGTATATTCGATTCCATAACAGTTTCAAATGTAAATCATTTTACCTTTTAGGTGTGTTTTCAAATTACATGTAATACATTTTGTCAAATCTGGCAACCTTTTCATAAGGGAAGCTAAATTTGTATTATACTTATAGGAAGTTGACAATTTATTGTTGCAGTAGTGAGTCATATTGTAGGTGAGGCTATTTAATACTGGTTTCGATTTTTAGGAAAAATACTTTATTTTAAGTAAGTTGTGCACAATATTAGAAGAGTAGAGAAGGTGATGATTATAGGGAACCACGCAGGACAAAGTTTTATAAAGAAATGTAAATTATATTTTCAGTGCAACTGTATTAAAGGAAAAATTTCGTATTAGCAAAATATATAATTGGCAAAATAGGAGATTTGCTATAAAACAAAAAGAAATGGAGCACTTGATTCAAAATAATTTATTATGCGTTCTTACACTGGATGGGAAATAGAGTTCAACTGCTGATGCATATGACTTATCGAAATCAACTGTCCACCACTGATTTTAGAAACATTTTTATAGGAGAATGGAGAAAATTACACAACGCAGAAATGCACACGTTGTATTCACCTAACATAATTAGGAACATTAAATCCAGACGTTTGAGATTGGCAGGGCATGTAGCACATATGGGCGAATCCAGAAATGCATATAGAGTGTTAGTTGGGAGACTGGAGGGAAAAAGACCTTTGGGGAGGTCGAGACGTAGATGGGAGAATAATATTAAAATGGATTTAAAGGAGGTGGGATATGATGATAGAGACTGGATTAATCTTGCACAGAATAGGGACCGATGGCAGGCTTATGTGAGGGTGGCAATGAACCTGCGGGTTCTGTAAAAGCCATTTGTAAGTAAGGAAAGTGTTTGTATATACTATTACTTGGGAAAGAGGTTTGCTGGCCAATATATGTGCATGCCAATCCACAGCTCTTCATGAGAGCAGTGAAATTGCCGAGAATTGTTGGAATTATCAATGGGTCCTTGATAAAAAGAAATGAATGCAGCTTTTCAAAATGAGGCTACATTTTGTTGACAATGTCGTTGCTTTCTTTAATCAAATTTAGAAGTGCAGTTTTCTCGCTGTCCATAATTGATTTTTCTAACGGTGGTTACTAATTTTAACAAATTAAATAATGACATGCATTATATATAATACGATCACCTCATCTCATATCGATTACATTTATAAAAATATGAAATGAACGAGAAGAAATAATTTATCGATCTTACATGTTTACACATACCGTACTTTGTCATTGTCATATTTATGAAACACTGTTGACAATTCACAAATTGTAGTATTTGTTAATGCAAGTAAACATTGTCACAAAACAAATGCTGCAATACTCTGACATATCTGTAGAATTGTTATGATTGTAGGACTTTTCAGCTTTATGAAACAGAACCCTGGTTAATTATCGTATCAAGATCATAGAATTATTTCATTGCCAGAAATGGAAATTTCCAAATTTCTTGTGAATCTTTTAGGACCCTTAATTCTACTTAGGTTTCGATTGGAAGATTTTTATCGTCTCACTTCCAAAACGAGCAGGATAGTATGACGGGCATGCAATCCAAATTCACAGCCAAGAAAATCCAGTGGGATATCCAGAGGTTGCTTGTTACCTGGTATACTTACTAATAAAGAAACAGTAATAGATTGCTTAATGATTCAAAAGTTTTATTTATTCTTACAATATTGGAATGCAAACAACAAATCCTGGTAAAGTGCAGAATCTGAGGTGATATACACAGGGAAAATACTCTTCTTTCATTCACGGTTTTGTTTTTCCTGTGCAAGAGAAAGTATAATGCTTCGGTCCTTGGAAAATATTCTTTATTCGCTGATTATTTTATATAACAAATGCGCGCACAAATGGCTCGTTTCCACGGGTACTTTAGAGCAAAAATAGCATATTAGTAACACTTCGCATTCTGCACTTTAACCCAAATTTTATATTTGGAAAATATTGAGTACAGTACTTCAGTTTAATTATCTTTGCTCTTGTTTTCACATAGAGCCTGAACAATGTTTTCAAGCTGATTTGAAAAAGCTGTGAAAGAAAATAATGCCTTCATTCTTTCCTTTCCAGCTTCACCAAATTTGAGTCGCATTTCCTCATCTTGAACACATTTCATCATTGCATCAGCAAAGTGTTCAGGGATTAAATCACACAAAAACCCTGTAACACCATCTACAACAGTTTCCGTTGGTCCACCACTGTTAGCGGCTATCACTGGCTTACTGGCATGCATTGCTTCAAGAGGAACGATACCAAAATGTTCATTTGGAGGTGTATAAACAAGGCAATGACAGTGATATAACAGAGAAATCTTTTCAATGTCAGAGGGAGATTTCAAAAATGTAACTTTATCAGTCAGCCCTAGTCTGTTAGCATGACTGACTAATTCCGCATAATGCTCAACATTTTCATTCACTCTTACATCATATCCACCTGCCATTACTAAATGAACACGAGACCATTCTTTATCAGATAATTTCCTTTTGAGTTCACTCAAAGCATCCAATGCCAACTTCAAATTCTTTTTTCTTTCATAACGATTTATAGAAAGAAAGAGAAAGCTATCAGTTGGTAATTCCATTAGAAGAACTTCATTGATTTGATAGGGTTCTGTATTATCAAAGAAATCGGTGTTCATGGTGGGATGGAGAACATCTGGCACAATCTTCAGACTTTTGAACGTGTTTCTGAATACACTGGCAGTGAATTTACTGTTGACTAACACTTTGTGGGCCATACCAGTTGTGATTTCTTCCAGCCAGTTTAAAGGAGCACGATACAAAGACTTCAGAGTACTACCTGGCTGACTGAGAAGTTGGTCAGGGAAGTGACAATAGAATAGTATTTTGGAACTACTCATAAGTAGAAATGGTATACACACAGAAATTTGGTCGCAGAAAACAATGTCTGGTTTATGGCCACTGAAGAAAACAACATACAATGCAGCATATATCATGCGAATGTAGGCACAAAGTGCATAAAACAGTCCAAATAAATGTCTTGGAAGCCAATCTCCAACAACAGTCACTGGTAAAGTTCCATCTTTAGTCTCTATGAAACAATGATTCGGATCGTGATGTGAAGTAACGAATTGAACATTATGACCTTTTACTTTTAATGCTAAAGCTGCGTCAACTACCAGCCTTTCGGCTCCGCCTATACCTAAATCAGGGTGTAAGAACACAATTTTAACCATTTTCATCTGTATTCGAAGCCTTTGACCTTAAAATAATATGCTATGTTTCTTTTATTAGAACTGTAAATGTTAATTCACTTTTGTCTTTAACACAATCATGTATTCGTATTTTTCTTTCTTGCAACACTTTGTCTTAGGATATATTAACATACAACACCACATTAATATGTAGGCATTTGTGTAACGTCACGAATGTTGAACACACACTATCAGCAACTATCAGATCAGCCCGATATGTATAAAGAGTCCTGGCACGGGTGTAGTTACTAATGTTACAAACGATGTGATGTAGATGTAGAGTTGTGCATAGATATTCACAGTGACGCTAGAAGTTCTAAAATCGTCGAATGCTCAGTGTTATGCAGACATAGACATGTTTATTCTCAATTATCATCTGCACACATCTCTGACGTGTGACACTTCTCCACATGTCCAAGCAAGCAGCATGAAACAAGGTTATGTGTATTTAGAATTTAAACCAATGTAAAACTTTAAACATTAATTTTTCACTTGATTAATCCTATACAATAAATTTAAAGAAATATGAAATTTAAAATAATTATTTCGTTAATAAGGACATAATTCAATTTATAATGCAATAATTTTATCAAGGATTGTTATGTTGGCTATCATAAAACCCCATAAAACAAAAGACATTCAGAAGTCAGCATTGCACGTGTTTGAAAATGGCGAAGTGTGTTATAATATTACGAAAATATTTGCCAATAAGTATTCGTAGTTGTGCTCCTATAAATACTGGCACATGGCCAATATTTAGACATTCAGTAAGTTCTATTATCTACATGTATGTGTTCTTTCTGTAGCCTTGTTTTAAGTTCTGATAAGTGTGGAAATGCAACTCCACTGTTACTTGGATATATAAGCTACTTGATTTTCACTATATAAGCACAGTGTTTGGTGTTTTGGATCGCACAATTAAAGATGTAATATCGTTTAATGAACACTCAGGTAATTATATACTAAGCATCAGCTAGGAAATCGTCTTCCCTCAATTGAATTTGGTGTAAAGAGTAGGATTAGGATTGGAATACTGTTTTCTAACCTTAAAGCTTTTTTACCCAATGGAATTAACAGCGTTATACCACGTTAAAGTGCAATGTATTTACACCCTTGAGCTAGTTGAGTCATACGTATCCTACACAAAAAAAAAAAAAAAAAATTAGTGCCGACGCCAATTTCACACCGAAAATAAGGGTCGAAAGTTGCTGTAAAAGTGGTGGCCGGCGGGCTTGCTCGAGCGAGGTGGAAGGGTTATGTGGCATGGAGGGAAAGCACATGCATCTCATTTCCGTACGTTTTCTTACTGATTCGCAGAGAAAAGGCGAGTTTTCGTAAGTCGAATCAGTGACAGGTTAGATGTGGTTAGTTTATGCCTTTGGTATGCTTTGGAAGAAAGGCCACAGTCTTAGACAATTGTGAGTGTATGCAAGGCATAGCAAAAGCCTGAACTATCCCAACCTAACCTGTCACTTATTCGACCAAAGCGAGTTTTCGTAAATCGAATCAGTTTCAGATTAAGTTAGGCTATAGGGGTGCTACAGCGAATAGGGATTATAAAGAATGGACACTTCGCGTCGGTACCTTTGATGTAGCCGGACTGATTTCAATGACCTTCAAGCCAGCTAGAGCGTGAGATTCTGCTTTCTCCCTAGAGTTGGCGCTGACATCACACTAGCTGGCAGTCGACACAGCGGAAATATAACACACATAATTAATACATCTAGGTACATTATGTACTCAAATAAAATAAATTGGATCCATAAAATAATAAATCCGTCATTAGATGTAATGTCTAGACTCTAGAGTTCCTTTATAATGAGAGTTGAGACGTTGACCCCAACAACAATTAAAATGTGTAATGATTTGATAGCGCTGAAAATGGAAAAACAAAACTCTTATGAGAAGTAAAACCGTATGCATATATTATATACAAATATTAAACGAATTTGATACATAATTTTATAATGTATTATATTATTTTATAATATAATTTATTATATCTGAAATAAAAAAAAAAATATTATTACAACTAGTTCGTCACTGAGAAATAAGGAAAAGCTGTTAACTTGAATTTATTTGAAGCCAAGCGTTACTGGATTATGCAATAAGGTAGGCGATGTTTGAATCCTGTGTCTCAACTCTATTCTCAATTATTATCTTAGCCTATGCTCGATTACACTAACCTCTAGCGCTTGAAAATAGAACTAAACGCTGGCGCACAGAGAAACAAAAGACAGGAAAATTCACTCAGTGTCCATTCTTTATAATCCCTATTCGCTGGGTGCTATTCATAGACATTTCACAGCACGCGCTACGAGCGTACTAAGCTAGCCCCGGCTATCCACTGGTTACTAGTACAGAATTCAAATCATAACCTATCGCTAACACTGGTTTATGGATATGAAAAACGCTGATAATCCACCGAAAGCCTGCACTAAAAAATGCCTATGAATACGGCCCTAGAAGTTTATCGGCACTTATATAACATGCCTGTAAGTTGGCTAGTTTAGGCTTTTGGTATGCCTTGGAAGAAAAGGCACATTCTAAGACAATTATGAGTATATGCAAAGCATAACAAAAGCCTAAAATCAGTGTCAGGTTGGGTTGTATTGTATTGTATTGTATTGTATTTATTAACATTCCATGGTATTCATACATGCTTACAGCTAGAATATGGAACAAGTCAAAAAACTTAATACTATTATAAAATCTTAATTTATAGTCACAGTCTAGATGAAATATATACAGACGAGATTTACAATATAGTCTACTAGTACAACACATAGTTTTAGTATCAATTTCATGAAGTGTTATTGAATGTCATGAATTCACCTACAGAATAGAAGGCGTGAGAAATTAGGTACTTCTTTAATTTGGCCCTAAATAATTTTATGTTTTGAGTTTCATTTTTTATATCGATAGGGAGGCTATTAAAAATTTTTACTGCCATATAACGCACTCCTTTTTGATAGCACGATAGACTTGCCGATGGAGTATGAAAGTCATTTTTATGACGTGTATTTATGCTATGAACTGTTGAATTAGTTACAAAGTTTTCACGATTACATACGAGGAAGACTATTAATGAAAAGATATACTGACAAGCCATGGGCATTATTTGTAGTTTTTGGGTTAGTTCAGGCTTTCGGAATGTCTTGGAAGAAAGGGTACATTCTTAGACAATTGTGAGTACATACAAGGCACAAAAGAAGCCCAAAATAACCTAACCTAAACTAACCTAATCGGACCTGTTACTGATTCGACCTTAAGAAAATTCGCTTTTTCTGTATGATCAGTAAGGAAACACACGGAAATGAGATGTGCTGCCTCTCACTGCCACCTACCTCTTCCACCTCGACGGAATCATCCCTCCTGTCCGCATCTCTCCACTTTCAGAGCAACTTTCGACTCTCATTTTCGATGTGAAATTTGCGTCGACACTTTTTTTTTTCTTTGCGATATCTATGATTCGTCTAGGACCCAAGAATGTAAATATATTTATACCTTAATATGGTAATGCTGTAGTAAAGAAATAGGGCCTATAAATCCCCCCCCCTCCCCGGTATTTTCGTTTGCTTAGATTAGGTTAGCTTCACTCATAATTGTTACAGTGTAAAAAATATATATTTTTCGGTATTCGCGTTCATTTTGAAATCTTGTGCCTTTTGATTTCACGTGTTAATCACTTTTAGGCTTACCTATACCGATAAATTCTTTCCAACTTTTAGCTTTATTTTTTAATATGTTTTCAAGTCAACTGACGTCCTATATGAATTCTTCACGTTCAAAATGGTGTTCTGTGGAAAACCCCAGTGTTTTATCAGAATATCTCAAAATAATTATTCTGTATCAAAATCATTATACTGTAGCTTTGTAAGTTTGCAGTCATCGATAATGAGTTCCACATTAAAAAAATAATTCTAAATCAATTTTATTTTGCAGGGTCATGAACTTAACTATAGAAGTGCAGTTTCATATTGCACAGCGAAAATTATCTTGGAGGATGACACTACACCCAAGAAAAAAGTCAGCAAAGCGATGCGAGCCTATCTGGAGAGAGCAAAAGCGCATGGTGAGTTCAGTTGTATTTCATCTTGGGTACACTGTTATATGATATATATATTGGATAGGTTATTTGTTGTTTGTGATATTCTGTTTGGTAAATATCTATATGTACTGGTTCTGTCTTTTCGAGAAAAATAAATTTCAAAAACCCTCGATTTTTGCCCCAAAAATGAAAAAAAAAAAAAAAAAAAAATGAGCGGAAAACATTCAAATTTGAAATAAGTTAACTTCAAAAAATCTGAAAAATTCGCAAAAAGAAAACACTTCAAATATAGATAATTTTAATTTATAATAATGATCAATTTAACATTCCTGGCCAATATAGTCTAACCTAACCTATGTTCATGACGAAACAATAAAGTAAATAGCAAACTACGATCACTTACCTCACATTAATGAAGATGCAGATATAGTTCTCCCACTTTCATGAAAAAACAATGCATATGTTCATGATGATCTGGATATGTGCTCTTGAACATCGACTCTGCTAAATATCCGACATCCTAAATGCAACCTCCACACAAACCACCGTATTGAGACATAGAACCACAGTCTAGTATATACAGTCACGAAGCTCAATACGTAGTAAATATGTAAACATTAGGTAGTTGCTTACCACTAGGATCGCTAATATCGGCTCATTACAGGCAATGCATAAATTTAGGAATGCAGTTATATTGTCAGACTCCAAAGCAGCTATTCTATCAATCGTCTCTAAACACACACCTTCATCTCAAACAGCAGAAATAACTAAAATGCTCTCTCAATTAATATCACTCAATAAAAGAATTGTATTCCAATGGATACCATCCCATTGTGGAATCCTGGGAAACGAGAATGCGGATGCTTTAGCAAAGAAGGGCAGCACTGCTACTTACAGACCTGTTACTAAATCTACGTATTACTCTGTGAAAAGATTTATTAAATCTACATACTTAGATGTCAACAAACAAAATTTGATGACTCAATCCCAAAGGAAAAAATGGAACTCTCTGCATCAAAATCCACAGTTAATTCCCGATTTACCACGAAAATCGTCTGTAGCTGCATTTAGATTGGCAACAGGCCATGATTGTTTGGCCAAACACCTGCATAGAATTGGGATATATCAGTCCCCTAACTGTCCATTGTGCAACTCAAACCAAGAGATGGATTCGGAACACCTCAAAATCTGTGCTTCATTGGCTGGTCATGATAATATCTTTGAAAAATATTGGAGTGCAAGAGGTCAAATGACTTTATCGTCAAACGCCTGGCATTAGAAAACAACAACAACAACAGGCAATGCAAAATAGTACCGGCACAGTCTATTGTTTCTAGCACCCTCAAAACTCAAGCTTCGTGACTGTATATAGTAGACTGTGATAGAATTACATGCTTCTTCTATCACCAGAACTAATCTCAAAGTAACAAGACAAAATGAAAACAATCGAATAATCGAATTAATGTGATGTCATCAAACATCGATTTGAGAATATTATTTTGTTCTTGAGAATATTTGTAGGCCTATATATCTTGTATCCAGAGTTCAAAAGACTTATTCTATTCCTCTACAATTTTCTTTTAGTTTTGGATCTCCTTCTTGTGTGAATGGGAATTATCACTGATTTAGTCGAGTTTTCTGGGATGTCTTGTCCATTCCAAAGCAGATTTAAGAATCTCAAAAATCTTATTAAAACTTCAGACTGGCATACTTGAATAATTCTAAATTTATTGAATCTTCTCCTGGAGTTTTGTAGTTATTCAATTTACCTAAAGTGTGTTTCAATTCATCAAAAGAAATATGTTCCTTTACTGTATTATCAGAAAAAGGGATTTCATAATTGTCATTAAATATTGTAACCAGTTTTATTAGGAGATGATATTTATTGTGAGATTATCTTTGACTTCAGTAATTTAATTTTTTAAGAATATTTAAAGTTTGTAGCCGTGGACGAGTAATATCATTTTCTAAAAAGCAAGAAATTCATCCGAAGTCTGTCTGTGTTTCTTCCTAACTTCTCTCTTCGCTATGGCTCACTTTCTATGATAATTAATATAATAATAATACTAATAATAATTAATAATAATAATAATCATCATCATCATCCATGGTGCTACAGCCCTGCAAGGGCCCAGACCGACCAGCTGGCTGCTGATCTCACATCCACATACTGAAGCAGAGGTGTACGATCATCCAATCAGAATGGAGGTATTGTGTGGTTAGCACGATCTTCCCAGCTGGCTTTTGTAACTGGATTTCATTACCTATCGCAGTTTCCCAAGTGCATCACGATGCTGGTTGGGCACTGGTCCCATACAGTGGCCGAAATTTCATGAGAAAATTTCTTCCCCCATGAGGACTCGAACCAGCGTGCATTCCTTAACATGAATTTTAGGCAGGTTGCATTAGATCACGATGCCAAGGCACAGGATGTTCAAAAGAAAAGTATCATGAATTGTCTATTGTGCTTTGACCTTTCATTGTTAATTGTTTTGTTGCACCCATTGAAGAGCAAGGAGATTCAAGTCGATTTTATATTCTCAAACTGCAGTCAAGTTATTTTGTGAATGGTTGTCATAGAGGTTAAAGTCTTTATTGCAGACATTTTTTAATGTTGTCATTACCATATCAATTATTCACATCTTTTGTAATTTGTATCTCTTACAGATGAATTCATGAAAGAGCAGTTGATTCAGTATAATATCGGGAAAAGACATCTGGCAAACATGATGGGTGAAGATCCAGAAACCTTCACTCAGGATGATGTGGATGTGAGTACCGACAATCCTGATAAATCGTATACAGGGTGAAAGAGAAGACATTACATTTCTTTTCAGATAAGATGCCTAACATTTTGTTCCTTTGTGGACGGTTTCAGGTATGTATGTATGTATTTATTCACACTGCAATGGGTATATACCTGGTGGCAGTGGTAACTAATTACACTCAATAATGACAATAATAACTTATTAATTAAAAATACAATTAATAATAATACTAATAATTAATACTAATAATAATAATAATAATAATAATAATAATAATAATAATAATAATAACAACAACAACAGGTAATATACTAAATTAATTGAAACGATCACTTAAAATAATATTTGAAATATTCTAATTTGTATCTTAAAACTAAGATCGAACTAAAACCCACGAGTATATGTTCATATCTGCACAAGTACCTTTCAAATTACACTCATTTCGCTGTCAACTCACTCACTGCACTGGAACTACGACACATTTCACTGATTCTATCCTGATTTCACTACCATTTCAAAAACATTTCACTGTTCAAATTCTTTGCACTGCCACTATAAACTATAAAGCTTCACTGACAGGAACACGTTTCACTTACACAGCACACTTCACTGACACGACATACTTCTTCACTGATACAACACACTTCACTGACACAACATAATTCTTCACTGATACAACACTTCAATAACAACATATCATTTACACCCTTTAACTACTGTGTATAATTACCGTCTATTAGTAAGGTCCTTAAGCCTATTTTTAAATGCATTTTTGGTTATTGGTAAAGCCTTTAGTAAGTCTGCAAGGTGGGAAAGTACAGGAGATTTTTCTGTTAAAATTTAAAATGGGGTTTCCATGATATTGTTTGAAAAAAGCACGAGTCTTCTTTTTTTTTTTTTTTTTTTTTTTTTTTAAAGGATAGTGTAGAGTAAATGAACCTCCGGGTTCCTTAAAATCCAGTAAGTAAGTAAGTGTAGAGTAAACTATTTATGACCATGTTTTAAGGGTACCTCACATAGAATTACATCCATTTTCTTTTTTCGGAAAAGAACTAAACATTTGTGATAGATTATTGGTTGTATCACAATGTTGGTACGAAAGTGATGGCTCTTTGCGAGTGTTAAAAGTAATACCGTATTTACCCGCGTAATGGATGCACCCCAGTTTTTCACGTTAAAATTTAAAAAAAAAAATCCCTGTATAATAAACATTTCTCATTTTAAATTAAGGTCGTTTTAATGATATCGAAAGTTGTAAGACTGGATGCACTGCTTATGTTTAAATTCAAGTCTTTAAACAACAATGCATGGTACCACTTCAATCGTGATTGTTTTTTTTTTTTTACACACGTAAAATATAGGTACTATCCAATTAATGACAGT
Source organism: Periplaneta americana (assembly GCF_040183065.1). Lineage (NCBI taxonomy): Eukaryota > Metazoa > Arthropoda > Insecta > Blattodea > Blattidae > Periplaneta > Periplaneta americana. The sequence continues at coordinate 21,705,882 of NC_091119.1, forward strand.
GAATGAGATAAGGCTAGTGTTATTAATAACAATAAATTAACTTGTCTTATTGTCGCTGTATTCATTGTTACAAGTTATCATCTGTTTATACAACTGCTGCTAACTATCGATCATCTTAAGTGTGATGCAATGGATATATAAATTAGTCACGGCTAATTTATCATTACATATTCATCGATTATTTCAGCATTCAAGCTGGCACATCTTTAATACCTGTTTTTTTTCCCCCCACTGAAATGTTTATCTCGCATGAAGGTCGCACCCTAGTTTTTTGTTATAAAAATCGAAAAAAAAAAAAAAAAGTGCGTATATTATGCGGGTAAATACGGTATAACTGAAAAAGATACATTATTCAGTATTATTCTTAATGCTTCAGTCTTCTAAACATTATATTGATAGAAATGTGAAAGAAAGTTCCTTATATTATGCTGCAATGCTGTAATTAATTCCTACTGATTTTTACTGTTTCAGAAAGCCATTGAGTACTTATTCCCATCAGGACTATTTGAACCAAGGGCTCGTCCTCTAATGAAACCTCCAGATGAAGTTTTTCCAGCAAGGAAGGCTGCAGAGTTTGATGAGAGTGGGCGACCACACCACTTCTTGTTTTATACAGGAAGATCTCATCTGTTTCAGCTTTATTATGTGAGTTAATGACATACAAAGCAAGAAGCACTGGAATGTGAAACTGTTGTAACATACTTTGCATTCACGATTTATATAAAAAGCCAAGATCATAATAACACTTTTTTCACCAAGTGTTACAAGTCTGACTTAAGCCCGATTCATTGAGATATCCACTTGGTTACTATCGTTTGTTAAATCTTCATCGTGTTTCTTGAACATCACAACATGGCTTGATGCAAATTTGCTATCTCTAAATATAACTAAAACTACTTTGGTGCCATTTTCTTTAACAGTCTCTGGATTGAATAAATTGAAATCACTTTCTCATTTAAAATTAATAATCCACAACTCATTTCGTAAACTCCCTACAACCTGTAAATGCCCTTGCCTGAAAGAATCTGTAGATGTGAAATACCTGGGAATTATTGTTCATCAGCACTTGAAATGGGATAGACAAATCACCTTTTTATGTAACAAGATACGTAAAACAATTTACAGAGTTGCAAATCAAGCTTTCAGGTATAACTCCCTGTAAAGTTAATTTGAATAATTTCGAGGGAAAAATTGTTCCGGGGCCGGGTATCGAACCCGGGACCTTTGGTTAAACGTACCAACGCTCTCCCAACTGAGCTACCCGGGAACTCTACCCGACACCGATCCAGTTCTTCCCTCTATATATCCACAGACCTCAAAGTGGGCTGACAACCATCAAGCAACCAACATTGAGAGCACACAAACTCTGTGTGACTTAAATTGTGGTTTTTCTGTTACATACAGTGACGTGTATTATGCAAATCAAGCTTTTGAGGTATAACTCCCTGTAAAGTTAATTTGAATAATTTCGAGGGAAAAATTGTTCCAGGGCCGGGTATCGAACCCGGGACCTTTGGTTAAATGTACCAATGCTCTCCTAACTGAGCTACCCGGGAACTCTGCCGACACCGATCCAATTTACAAAGTTGTAAACCTTCGCCATTACTTGCCTACTCATGTATTACGTTTGGCTTATTTGGCTATAGTTGAATCTGTTATCCAATATGGTATAACTGGATGGGGAGGCATTACAAAAACTGCTCTTCTTCCTCTAATTATGTTGCAAAAACGTATAATCAAAATTTGTTTGAAAAGGCGACTGGATTATCCAACAAATTTGATCCATTCCGAATTGAATGTTTTTAGAATTGACCAAATTTATAAATACTCTTTAATGAAATTCTATCATAAAAATAGAATGAAATTTGTAGCTCAGCCACATGATCATAATACAAGACGAAATGAAATTCCTAATTTAGTTGAACCTAAATGTTTCACATCTGCTGCTTTACTACACAGTACAAATTATGGTCCACGCCTATATAATTCTATAATAAAATTTCATTCAGAATTGACTACTTTAAGCAATGAAATTTTCAGATCCAGAATTAAAAAACTTATATGACAGATTTCCCTGTTTTATATGTATCATGTCGTCCCTCCTCTGGCAAACTAGCGAAAGTGACAAATAAGCGACCCTGTACTTAAGGTCTATATTGTACTATTAAATAGCATAATATAGACCTTAAGTACGGGGTCGCTTATTTGTCACTTTCGCTAGTTTGTCACTTTTGCTAGTTTGCCAGAGGAGGGACGATGTATTGTAAAACAAGTTCATTTCTATCCTAAGTATATTGTTTCTATCTTATCTTGGTTACTATATCAACATAACCTGTACTAATTATACTATACTACTAATAACAAGTCAATATTAATCCACCGATCTCAGCATCGTCTCTTTTTTCACTCAGTTATTACTAGTATTATTATTACTAACTTTATTATTATCATCATCTTTATGTGACCTTTTTTCTTAAGTATTTTGTCTATAAAGTATTTATATTTATGTATGTTTCTATCTACTCTTCTTAAGAATGTGATCTTAGTGCAAGAATTTTAAATTTTATTTTAGAAACAGTAGAGATTTCTATTTTTGTGAATTACCGGTATGTATAATCTGTGTAGGCCAAATCAGAATGTTAAATTTTAATTCAGAAAAAAATAGGTATGTTTGGTGAACAATGTAAAATTGTATGTCATTTTCAAGTCTTTCTATCAAAACGGAACTGTCCCTGAACACGAGCTTTGCGCTTTCGGGGTATTTTCATGTAGCGTTTTTTATGCATATGTTACTATTAAATAAATCTAAATCTAAAATTTAAATCTAACTTATTGATCTGTCAACTGTTGATTGGTAGCCACGAGCGTAGCTCAGTCGACTGAGGCGCTTGTCTCCTGATCCAGAGTCGCACTCGGGCGTGGGTTCAATTCCTGCTTCAACTGATTTCCTGGTTGCGTTTTTTCCGAGGTTTTCCCCAACCATAAGGCGAATGTTAGGTAATCTATGACGAATCCTCGGCCTCATCTGACTATTACTAATCCCTTCGACGCTAAATAACTCAGTAGTTGATACAGCGTCGTTAAATAACCAAGTAAAAAAAAAATATTGATTTGTTGATCAAGTTTCACAAATATTCGCTAAATGTCACGACAGTCTAATTTGCGTTTTAAACAGGAAAATTTCCGTTTCCAGACAACAAATGTATGTTCAATAGATACTCTTGTTCTAATATGAGCATCATTATACCTTCACCATTAGTATTTAGGATATTTTTGGAGTTATGATTTGTGAACGACAAGGATAAGCACTGTCATCTGTCACCAAGAATTATGCCATTAGGCCTAAATTTCTTAGCTTCAATGTAGCTATAATATCAATCAATCAATCAATCAATCAATCTTCTTAATGTATCCAGCTGTTTGCTGACAACATAAAGTCCACTTTAGTCCACTGTAGTCTATTCAGTTGTTGTTTTTCACGAAAAATGAGGGGTATTTTGATCAGTGTTCATTATAGATGCCTGTTGCTAGTAGCCAGAGGTGGAGTGTAGTCAATATATACTGCAGGGCTGTGTCTTCTGCATCTGGTACTGATGATTTTAATTTACTTCTTTTGTGGTTTAAGGATGGACAGTAGAAAAGAATGTGTTCCAGATCTTCATCATGATTATTACACCACAGACAAGTAGGGATTATCAGAAATGTGAAATCGGTGTAGGTACAATTGAGTGACAATGTGACCTGTTCTGTTCTGGCTCTTGTTAAAAATGTTTGAACATGTCTGGGCAAGTTTTTGTACATTTTCAGGTCATTTGGTTTCTTTTGTATCGACTGCAAAATTTTTCCTTTGTCAGAAGAGAGCCAATTGTTGATCCATAGGTTTGTAAAATGAGACTTTACTGAAGCAAAAGCACTGGATAGAGATATCACTTGAAGAGGTGTTGGTTGCAAATATGTTGACTGTTTTGCAATATTATCGACTTTCTCGTTTCCAGGTGTACCACAATGACTAGATATCCATTGAAATGTTATTTCCTTTTGGAGTTCTTTTAGTTAACTTAGTTGTTTCTGAAGTGGAATAATATTATGTGCATATAGGTTTGGTACATATTTAATTATATAATTACATATATAATTATATAATTTTATTAAAAATGTATAATTAAATATAGCTATAATATGGGAAGTATTGAAGATTGTGCATTCATGAAGATACAGGGAATCGTACAACAACAATATCTCTTAACTTTCAAAAAACAACTACAGACAATTTGAACATTAAGAGAAAAGAATCTTTATCTAATCTTCATCTTACGATGTTTGGTGACGTATACACGTCCGTTGATGTGACATGTTAATGAATTTAAATACTATTATAGTCACAATCATGCCATGGTATGAAAGAAAAATTTCACAACCTCGAGCGAGAATCGAACCTGCGACTTCCTGTTCTCCGGTCAGACGCTCTACCACTGAGCTATCGAGTTCGTCTCACGCCAAAGGCTTGGAATTATCCTTTCATACTGGCGACTCTGTTATAGAGTACTGTCCATAGCATCTAATCTAGTCAGCACTGCTTATGGCTTGAAAGAAACTTTTACATTGAAGATTACATTTGTAAAGTTTCTTTCAAGCCATAAGCAGTGCTGACTAGATTAGATGCTATGGACAGTACTCTATAACAGAGTCGCCAGTATGAAAGGATAATTCCAAGCCTTTGGCGTGAGACGAACTTGATAGCTCTGTGGTAGAGCGCCTGACCGGAGAACAGGAAGTCGCAGGTTCGATTCCCGCTCGAGGTTGTGAAATTTTTCTTTCATACCATGGCATGATTGTGACTATAATAGTATTTAAATTCATTAATCTTTATCTGTTTCACTAAACTTCACCTATATCCTTGTTTTGTGACTGAATAGGAAGATCAATTAATGAGAAGCCGCAAAAAAAATTATTATTATTATTATTATTATTATTATTATTATTATTATTATTATTATTATTATTATTATTATTATTGTAGTCATCGTCATTGTTGAACTGTATAGTATAAACCACTTTAGATAATAATGAATTTTTACTTTCTTTCCTCAGGATATTGCTGATCACTTCAGTTCATTAAACGATTTTGAAGACAAAATGATAAGGAAGCATTTGAAGCCTGATACTACCCAGAAAATGTAAGTTTTATTCGTTATTTCATTTTATTTTATTTTTGAGAAATTGAAATTAGTTTTAATATTTATACATTAACGGTCTTACTAATAAAAACTCTATATACAGACGTTTAACTGTCTTATACTTATACAATGAGTAGCTCGTTTACACTACGTCGTGTGTAAATTCCTTACTAATAATCACTACATACGTCGTGTATAACAGTATAACTGTTACACAGCTACGTCATAGTTTCGTCATTACTTTGTTACGAAAGATAATAGAATATCTGAGGTTCTCTATTGCATCCGGTAGAGCACTCTAGTGTGGCATGTTAAGTATTGCGTGAAGATTCTTTTCATCAATGGAGCAAATTGAAAAGTAAAGGTTTGGGAGTTGTTTTCTATTCTCACTGGAAGAAAGGTAATTCGTGGATCTCAACCAAAAAGGGACTTTCGAGCAGTCAGTGGACGCAAGCCATTAAGATGAACTGTAATACAATACCTGTACGTACTGTCCCTGGTAGAACTCTTGACTCAACCCATTGCAAAAGGTGCGACGAGCAAGAAACGCTTCCTCACATCTTGGGTTTCTGCCGTCATGGAGAATTGCTCCGAATCAACAGACATAATACGGTTCGTTCTCTCATCGCAGCTTCAATCCGTCAGAATGCTTCCTGTGAGGTTTATGAGGAGGTTGGTTGCGTCTCTTCTGATGGCTCTACTAGACGGGCTGATATCATCATAATTGATCGGCAGAAGGATAAGGGTGTCATTCTTGATCCCACAATCCGTTTTGAGATGCATGAGCAACAGCCACAAGAGGTGTGTCGTGAAAAACAAGTCATATATGAGCCTTGTTGTCAGCATCTTGGAGCACAATACCACATCACACATTGGACAGTTTTTGGGCTCATGTTCGGTGCCCGTGGCACGATCCCACGTGAAACTTTAAATCAACTTAAACAATATAAAATTTCTGATGCAACGATTGATGCCATAGGATCTCACGTGTTAAAATCATCCTTAGCTATAATTAGTAATCATTTGTACCCAACAAAATTTTTATTGTAAATGATTTCCTACGTTTTCTTATCTTAATGTTTTTTCTTTTTCTTTCCAAGTGTCACAAAATTGTTTTGTTTACTTATTATTCTTTATGAATTGATTAGTAGGCCGATCTATCGAACCCTTATTTAGGGCGGCTTTTGTTTCTACAAATTATCTAGTACAACTGGCTCTAATAGATTACCATACTATATTTTGGTCAAAGAGTACAAGCTACAGTAATATTATTCTAATTATTCTGTGCTCTTTGGTTTGTTCTTCTTTGGTTACTAGGCAATCATTATCATAAGATGACAGTCGATACGAACAGCTGTTAGAGGGGCGGCCATTTTTTTGCTATATACAACGCTTAAACAAGGGGTTTTGTGTATATAACTACTGCAAAGCAATTCCCATTGTATAGTTACAGCCTGTTTATACGTCTATCGCTTATGCATGGTTTATTAGTAACGTTTTCTGTCTCAATTCTGCATAAGTCTCGTATAAAAACTATACACGGTTTATTAGTAAGATTGTAATAATACAAATCTTATGTTTCAGAATAACTTCAGGATCAATGTGGATAACAAAGCAAGAGCTTGAGAAAATACTTGTGGAGACTGTAAGTGACAGAGAAGTAAGTATTACAGTAAAATTATCTTTCCACTCAAGTTGAAGTTTAGTGTTGTTACTCCAAAATTTTTTAGATTGAATAACAATTTTAAGGAATCCCTTCTTTACCTTCTACATAAATGTTGATCATTGTGATTTTGATAGTTCTATCTTGTTTTCATTCCACTTCATTGATATGAGTATATGAATACAGCTGAACTCGTATTTTAAAACCATTCTGTCTCTCATTGTAGTGAGAGACTTTAGAGGTCGTCTAGCAGGAAAGAAATGGGGATGCTCTAGGAATACTTTGAACACTACATACAAAATGTTTATACAGCCAGTGCTGACATACTGCGGAGAAATTTTAATTACTTCACCTTTCATTAACGAAATAGAATATGTTCAAAACCAAGCTCTCAGGCTCATTACTGGTGGAATCAAAACAACTCCAATAGATTCTATGAGATTCCTCACTAATATTAACAGCATCAAAATGACAATAGAAGAAAAAGCACTGATTCAATATGAAAACTTATCAGATTACCAGGAAACAATTGGCATTCAAACAGTCCTCTCTGTAGATTGAAAACTCAAAAAAGTTTCATATCTATGGTTCAAGACTTAAAACAGAAAATCAATATCCAGAATTTAAAAGAAAACTTACAAATTAAACCAAGTCCTTTAACTCTATTAAATATGTCGTTGTTGCTTGTTGTTTTCTAATGCCAGGCGTTTGACAATAAAGTCATTTGACCTCTTGCACTCCAATATTTTTCAAAGATATTATCATGACCAGCCACTGAAGCACAGATTTGGAAATGGCAAGTTGTAGCCGATTTAAGTGAACACCATATTTTAATGTTTTGGTGGCTACTTCATTCACACACAACCCCCAGAATGTCTGGAGGACCACACCTGCTGTTGGTTGACGGGTCCATTGGACCTAGCTGGGAGATCTTGTTGATCACCAGCTTTCCCTCCTTAAGCCACTGGAGGACGATTTTAGTGCCATAGCAGGTCAGCACTAGGAACAGAAAAGTAGAAAGAGGAGGAAGGAAAGGGAAATGAACCCCTAGGCCTCGAATGCTCTAATGCCGTCGGGGTCGAAGAAAGTAAGAGTTCAGTCAGAGGACTCAGTAGGAAAGGGTAAAGAGGGAATTAGGTATTGGATAGAGGAAAATTATACCAAATTCAGTCATTAACTCATCAAGCTGACCAGTGCTAATTGATGAGTAGCCCCTCCCTTTAGTTCAGCTTGTAAAATTACGCTTACTAACAGCTGCACCACGGGAAGGTAGGGATGGGACATTGGGTATTTGTCCAGGTTGGTTCCTTAAAGCCTATTAAATAAATAATATTCTATTAAATATAGAATATAATCTAAATTTAACAGAAGAAATACTGAAATCAGAAGTAAACACTGAAATAATGAAACAATTGTCTTTAGGGACAATTAATATTAGCTACCCTCCACAAAACTGGCTTCATTTATACACTGACAGATCCTTGATCTCCAGAGAACAAGGTGCCAGTGCAGGTGTCACGTGCTGTCTCTTCTCACTTTATAGATCTCTTGGGTATGGAACAACAAGTTTTGATGGAGAAATCATTGCAATAAGTGAAAGTCTCAGGAATCTTCTATGCCACATCAATAAATTTAAGAATGCAGTTATATTGTCAGACTCCAAAGCAGCTATTCTATCAATAATCTCTAAACACACACCTTCATCTCAAACAGCAGAAATAACTAAAATGCTCTCTCAATTAATATCACTCAATAAAAGAATTGTATTCCAATAGATACCATCCCATTGTGGAATCCTGGGAAACGAGAATGCGGATGCTTTAGCAAAGAAGGGCAACACTGCTACTTACAGACCTGTTACTAAATCTACGTATTACTCTGTGAAAAGATTTATTAAATCTACATACTTAGACTTCAACAAACAAAATTTGATAACACAATCCCAAGGGAAAAAATGGAACTCTCTGCATCAAAATCCACAGTTAATTCCTGATTTACCACGAAAATCGTCTGTAGCTGCATTTAGATTGGCAACAGGCCATGATTGTTTGGCCAGACATCTACATAGAATTGGAATATATCAGTCCCCTAACTGCCCATTGTGCAACTCAAGCCAAGAAATGGATTCAGAACACCTCAAAATCTGTGCTTCAGTGGCTGGTCATGATAATATCTTTGAAAAATATTGGAGTGCAAGAGGTCAAATGACTTTATTGTCAAACGCCTGGCATTAGAAAACAACAACAACATATTTATCTGACTAACTTACAACCAAATAAATATTGTTTTGTACTTGTACATCACGTTTCTGAAGGGCTTGTGGCGATAATATGTTATGCCAAATTATTAACTTAACAACTTAGTAGTAGTTCTGTCTCATAGATTTCCCCAACTATTTATTATTGATTGTAAAGCACAAATTCCAAAAGATGGCATCACATGTTACAAAATATTTACATTTGAATGTTTATTAATTGATTACAATAACATAAAATTTATTGATATTTAAATTCATATTGATTTTGTGACTTAGCATATTAGTGCTCCAAATCCACTATTTAACATACAGTACATATTTTCACAGTTTATATACATATTTATCACTGGACTTCAGCATTTTCAGCAAGCTTTTTTCATTTTCTGTACCAGGCATTTCTGATGAACATCTCTTTTGAAATGTTAAGAAATATATTTACCACTGAATTCATTGTCACAAACCTTACACTTGCCAAAATATTCGTATTTTCCATTGTGCAAACCTACATTGTTAAGAAAATTAATTAAATTTAATGTAATTATTTAGACCTAGAAGAAAATAGTTACTAGACTAGACAGCATTTCAGAAGGTGGTTAGCTTCTATATGAGCCGTAGCATCTCTCGTATGTGACGTCACAAGCTTGTACAGTAGAACCAATCAGAATCAATCTATAACAAGTACTTCCCGGTTCGTTTGTTCACGTGCGAGTGTTTCAATACATTGAATAAGTAAAACTAACATTTACTGTGTGTATGTAAGGTAAATAAATGGAAGAAGAGACTGTAAAAAGACAAGTATTACACAAGCAGGCGCAGAAAATAGTGTTTTAAGGTACGGTCACACGTCGCTACTTTTGCAGCGCTACTTTTATACTGCAGCTGCAAAAGTTGCGTGTCGTGTTCACACGTAAGCCAAAAGTAGCGCGTATGCTGCGCAACCCGAGTGCTGCAAAAGTTGCAACTGGAGGTTGCGAGTCTGTTCACACGTAAGGCGCTACTTTTGCAGCCGCAGTCATGCTGCAGGTTCCCATCTCAGTGTTGACTTCTCAATATACATTTTGTGGTTATGTTCGCATTATTAAGAAACTCATGCGAAAGCTTCCTTATCTATTATTTGCTTTTCTGTCGTATCTAGTATTCAGAAATTGACATTATTTTTACTATAAAGCTTTTAAAAACGCATATATAGGCCTACTTAAATGATAACCAACAGTATATTCACGTAATCAATGTTGGCAACCCTCCTGTTTGGAACTACGCTACGGAAAATTTAAAAAATGAATTATATCGTCAGCAATTATGCTCAGCCTGTGTTGTGTATTTAATGACTATTACAAATAATTTATTTTCGTCACATTTAACATTAAAATATATCCAAACAATAAAAGTATCATTGGCACATTTGGGTGGTAACACTGGTTGCAACCGCAGCAAAAGTTTCAACAAAACCGATATCAAAAATGCTGCGGCTGCAACCCTGAGAACCCTGTTCACATGTCGCTACTTTTAAGTTGCGCGCAGCATGGAAAAGTAGCGGGCAGCAGGTTCGGCACCCACTACCTTTCGGGTTGCACCATTGTTCACACGTCGCAGTACAAGAGTTGCGCAGTTTCTTGTACTGCAGCGCTGCAAAAGTAGCGACGTGTGATCTTACCTTAAGGTGTATAATTATTTTAAAAACGTTAACAAGCAGAACGCTGCCGGCCATCTTGATGCTGGCAGCAACATTGCCAACATGCAAGAAACGACTGCAGAAGCATGTGGTGTGGGATTGAGAACCGTGCAAAGAATATTGTTAGTGAAGGAAAGAGGGTTTGTTTGGTGTCATGCTTACAGTAATCAATAGCTAAGGTCATTATTGTCTTTTGATAATTTAAATTCTCTCTTGCGCTATTTGTATTGCACGTGCTCGTGACGTACGATGTGGCAATGTTGTACGCTGCCTTGCTCTCTCTATCTGTCTCTCTCTCGACGCAGACGCTAGCAGACAACCCGCCTTCTGAATTGCTGTCGACTCTAGGCAATGAGAAAATTATACAAGTGGTGTTAATTTTCTGAAGGGGGGACTTTTTGCGTCCTGCCTCGAATCGAAGCGGGACTCAGGATTTTTATATGAAAATCAAGACATGTTCCGCCAAATCGGGGCATATGGCAACCCTAGTCGCAACAGTTTTTACAACAATAGGTGACAAATTGGTGGGCCAGTTTTTCATGTGCCTCTCTGTATATCTTAATGAAATAGTGCAAGCAAGTATGATGTTTAAAGTTGAATTTTATTGTAGTTTGTTTTCATGTACCGTTTCTTTCAGTATTCCAGATTTGTCACTATTATGGATCGTCTTATTGAACATCCATATTCATATCGACTTAAAGAGTTCGTAGAAAAGTTCAGGAAACCAATGCTGAGTGGAACCAGTGCTTTAGAGATTCCAAAGGTAAGAGATTCTGTGTTACAGACAATTAGCTTTACTCCTATCTGAGTTACTTTTTTATATAGCTTATCATTAGGGCTCTCTTCTGACAAAGGAAAAATTTTACAATCTGTACAAAAGAAACCAAATGACCTGGAAATGTACAAAAACTTGCCCAGACATGTTCAAACATTTTTAACAAGAGCCAGAACAGGTCACATTGTCACTCAATTGTACCTACACCGATTTCACATTTCTGATAATCCTACTTGTTTGTAGTGTAATAATCATGATGGGTCCACACCTGTGGAGTAACGGTCAGCGCGTCTGGCTGCGAAACCAGGTGGCCCGGGTTCGAATCCCGGTCAGGGCAAGTTACCTGGTTGAGGTTTTTTCCGGGGTTTTCCCTCAACCCAATACGAGCAAATGCTGGGTAACTTTCGGTGCTGGACCCCGGATTCATTTCACCAGCATTATCACCTTCATTTTACTCAGACGCTAAATAACCTGAGATGTTGATAAAGCGTTGTAAAATAACCCAATATAAAAAAAAAATAATAATCATGATGAAGAGTTGGAACACATTCTTCTATACTGTCTATCCTTAAACCACAAAAGAAGTAAATTAAAATCATCAGTACCAGTTGCAGAAGGCACAGCCCTGCAGTATATATTGACTACACCCCACCTCTGGCTACTATAGTCCCGACGCTGTTATTTCCAGTGTGGCTCAGTCTATTTGCTTACGTCTTAGAAAGTGAAGGCTCTATAAAGTCTAGGTAGGTAGTATATCGTTCGCCATTTTTGTTCTTACGTTGCCGAGCTACCATACGAGGAATCTATTTGCCACACCGTTAAACATTATCATGTCGTAGCTCCTATGATAATAAATCAAATGCACTGTAATTCAGCAAATAATTGAGTGGCAAATAACGTCTTCGTGTGCTTTCTGCGAACGCCAATGAAAGAGCTAAAATGGCAGGCAATTATATTAAGTATTTATCGAGCCTTAAGAAATGAATCAGCGAATCACAAGACGCACACGTTTAAATGTAGCCGACCTGCAATGCGATTGGCTGCCGGAAATTAGAGCGACGGGACTATAGCAAAAGGCATCTATAATGAACACCGATCAAAATACCCCTCATTTCTCGTGAAAAACAACAACTGAATAGACCACAGTGGACTATAGTGGACTTTATGTTGTCAGCAAACAGCTGGATACATTAAGAAGATTGATCATTAGGGACACCTGATTTTCGCTAATGATTTTTTCACAGATTTCTGCTAATTGAGTCAGAGAATTAAAATTGTTGTAGGTATTAACGAGACTCCTTCTGTAGACATGTTTTATGATCATGATTGTGTTTAATAAATATTTCACTGACAAATCAGTTTAACCCTCGAGTCTTTTCTGACTCTATACCATTTTTTATTGTTAATATCTACATCCATATACCCCAAAACGTTCCAGTAACATAGATATGGTCTGCCGGGATAGTGTAGTTGGTATAGTGCTGGCCTTCTGTGCTCGAGGTTGCGGGTTCAATCCCGATCCCGATGGTATTTCAGTGTGCTTAAATACGACAGGCTCATGTCATTAGATTTACTGGCATGTAAAAGAACTCCTGCGGGACAAAATTCTGGCACACCGGTGACGCTAATATAACCTTGGCAGTTGTTAACATCATTAAATAAACCATATTTTTTTTGTATGACTTGAGGCTTTCCCGGCGTTTGATGTAGAATAACTCTTCTCGGGTTCTCAGCCAGGTGAGTTGGAGATTTGCTTCCAAGCTTTCGACGGCTAGCTCTGCCATCTTCTTCAGGGAATGAAGTGATGTGGGACCATGTCTAGCCGGTATATATGCAATAGTAGGGCTTTCCGCTGTGGGCCAATCAGGAGCTAGTTCCTAGTTCCGACTGCCAGCCGCATTCTGGTTGGTGGAAGTGGTAGCCATTCAGGAGCTAGTTGCTGGTCCCGACTGTCTGCCGTGTGCTGGTGGTCTAAGTGTATTGATGGCAGGTTTTCATGCTGTACTCAGCTGTAGATCCCCGTCTCTGTTGAAATTATTGCCATCTAGCTGGATTTTGATGGCTTCCTTGATAACCAAGTCCCAGTAGCCTGATGTCTTATCCAAGATGGTGGTGGCGCCGAAATCTAGCTTGTGACCAGTTTCTAGGCTGTGTTGGCTACTGCAGACTTATCGGGGTAATATAATCTTATGCTGCGTTGATGTTCCTTGCAGCATTCCATAATGTTGCGTCCCGTCTGCCCAATGTAGCATTTCCCACACTCACAAGGTATTTTGTAGACATCAGGTGTCCTAAGATCAAGGTCGTCCTTAACTGGTCTCAGCAAGTTCTGGATCTTTGTGGGCAGCTTATGGATGGTGTGGGAAATGCTACATCGGGCAGACGGGATGCATCATTATGGAATGCTGCAAGGAACATCAATGCAGCATAAGACTATATTACCCTGATAAGTCTGCAGTAGCCCAACACAGCCTAGAAACTGGTCACAAGCTAGATTTCGGCGCCACCACCATTTTGGATAAGACATCAGGCTACTGGGACTTGGTTATCAAGGAAGCCATCGAAATCCAGCTAGATGGCAATAATTTCAACAGAGACGGGGGTCTACAGCTGAGTACAGCATGGAAACCTGCCATCAATACGCTCAGACCACCAGCACATGGCAGACAGTCGGGACCAGCAACTAGCTCCTGATTGGCTACCGCTTCCACTAACCAGAATGCTCCTGGTGGTTGGGACTAGGAACTAGCTCCTGATTGGCCCGCAGCAGGAAGCCCTACTATTGCATATATACCGGCTAGACATGGTCCCAAATCACTTCATTCCCTGAAGAAGATGGCAGAGCTAGCCGTCGAAAGCTTGGAAGCAAATCTCCAACTCACCTGGCTGAGAATCCGAGAAGAGTTATTCTACATATTTTTTTTTTTTAACATAGATATGCTATCGTTGGTTAGTTTAGTTTCCTTTACTATTAAAATGATTATTTAATAATTATCAATCAATCAATCAATCAATCTTCTTAATGTATCCAGCTGTTTGCTGACAACATAAAGTCCACTGTAGTCTTTTCAATTTTTGTTTTGTAGTTAGATTTATTTTGCAGTGATAGTGTTTTGTTGTAAGCAAAGTGAACATGTACCTGTAAAAAGTGAATAAATGAAACAAATAAAGCATAAACTGCACATGTAGGCTATGGGTAAAAGGTTGTACAGACCGATTATTTAGTCCTGACAGCTTAGCGACGCAAAAGAGGGAAAGTAATAGGAGGATTGGGGAGAGTTCCGGAGTAGAGATAAGGGCGAGTGGTCGGTAAACGAATGCAGTACAGCTTAATTGTACTGGAACCATACAGCTCTACTGCATGCATGACATCCGATCGCTCCGAAGGCAAGCGAGTGAATAATCCAAACACTCCTTGGCGTAACTAAATGGACTCTCCTGACTCAGGCACATATCGCTGGCGACTGTCAGGACTAAATCATACTGTAGGTTCATAAGTAATTATTCATAGTAATCAAGATGTATAATCATTTATATTTGTAAAGTTAGCTTCTTCTTCTTTCTACTACAGTGGGTGATGAGACTAAATTAAAATTAATTAATTATTTAATTAATTGTCTAAACATAATTAACACTTGCTGCAATAACAATTTCGTTTTTGTGCTTTATATCAAGGAAACTGAATGTGTTCTCTGATAAAAAATAATAATAATCCGTGGCGCTACAGCCCATGAAGGGCCAAGACCTACCAGCCGGCTGCTGGCCTCACGCCCACATGCCGAAGCAGAGGTGGACGATCATCCAACCAGAATGGAGGTATCGTGTGGTTAGCACGATGAGCCCCCCAGCCGTTATAGCTCTGATAAAAAGTATAAAAATAAAATTACAGATACAGACTAAATAGTCTGCCATTAAACTAATTTAATTAATGAATTAATTTATTCATTGTTTAAACATAGTAAATAACTCTACGTGCAATAAAAATTTTGAATTTGCTTATATATAAAAATGTATTAAGCTATAAAATATCCTAATTATTTACAACACATATTCTTGAGGTCAAAAAAGATCCCAGATAAGTAGCATGAAATTCTAGAACAGCTAATTTGCGAGGGTTAAAACGGGAGAAAAGTGTAAGTTCACGTCTTTAACCTTCTATGTGCATAGAAAACCCAAATCTATTATTAAGTTTGGGTGAAGGAAAGCCACTATTTAGGGAAAATTTCTGTTAAATTATTATCATCATCATCATCATCATCATCATCATCATCATCATGGCACAATTACTCTGATTTCATTTTTTGATGTTTTATTTATTTACAGCCTCAGTACGATGCTGATGGAAGAGCTTACGTGACAACTAAAGGTGAGTTTCTTTCTTTCCCTTTCTTCTAGTTATACATCTCCAGCTCTGATTTTTAGGCCCAGAGAGAGATAGAGAGAGAGCGAGGGGGAGGGAGGGAGAAGAAGGGGGAGAGAGAGCGAGGGAGGATAAAAGGACATGTTTTGATGATATAGTTTTAAACACTTTTTTTATTAACAGAGAAATAAATGATACACATAACAGAGAATTCTGTTGGCTTAAAAATCAGTATCATCATATAGTTTTATACATTGTGAAAGAGTGATGGAACGGAGAAAAATTCTCTCCGGTGCCGGGATTTGAACCCGAGTTTTCAGCTCTACGTGCTGATGCTTTATCCACTAAGCCACGCCGTTCCATCACTCTTTCATCATGTGATGACGCAGAATATCTGCATGGAAATATCATATGTACTTTGGTACATCAAAATATATATGATATGCGTAATAAATTACTTTGTGATTTAAATGGCGCCCATACCGTTGGATCCAGGCCAATCAGTCACTCATCTGAGTGCACCTCAACACATGTATGGACTTCGGTCCTGCGTTCATAGACATCTATGACGTAGTGCAGAGGGCGGCCACAAGAGGGAACCCAAGAGATGGAGCTTAATCTGAGACGATTCTAAACGGTGTCGGGATTGTATCCGGCGTGGCTTAGTGGATAAAGCATCAGCACATAGAGCTGAAAACCCGGGTTCAAATCCTGGCGCCGGAGAGAATTTTTCTCCGTTCCATCACTCTTTCATCATGTGATGACGCAGAATATATGCATGGAAATATCATATGTACTTCGGTACATCAAAATATATATGATATGCGTAATAAATCACTTTGTGATTTAAATGGCGCCCATACCGTCGGATCCCGGCCAATCAGTCACTCATCTGAGTGCACCTCAACACATGTATGGACTTCGGTCCTGCGTTCATAGACATCTATGACGTAGTGCAGAGGGCGGCCACAAGAGGGAACCCAAGAGATGGAGCTTAATCTGAGACGATTCTAAACGGCGTCGGGATTGTATCCGGCGTGGCTTAGTGGATAAAGCATCAGCACATAGAGCTGAAAACCCGGGTTCAAATCCTGGCGCCGGAGAGAATTTTTCTCCATTCCATCACTCTTTCATCATGTGATGACGCAGAATATCTGCATGGAAATATCATATGTACTTCGGTACATCAAAATATATATGATATGCGTAATAAATCACTTTGTGATTTAAGACGGCGCCCATACCGTCGGATCCCGGCCAATCAGTCACTCATCTGAGTGCACCTCAACACATGTATGGACTTCGGTCCTGCGTTCATAGACATCTATGACGTAGTGCAGAGGGCGGCCACAAGAGGGAACCCAAGAGATGGAGCTTAATCTGAGACGATTCTAAACGGCGTCGGGATTGTATCCGGCGTGGCTTAGTGGATAAAGCATCAGCACGTAGAGCTGAAAACCCGGGTTCAAATCCCGGCGCCGGAGAGAATTTTTCCTCCGTTCCATCACTCTTTCATCATGTGATGACGCAGAATATCTGCATGGAAATATCATATGTACTTCGGTACATCAAAATATATAAAATATATATTTATACATTGTGTTTAAAACGTTTTAATCAACGGATATGAGAATCTGAGATCTAATGACAAATATGGTGACTTCTGAATAACTGAGGATGATTGAAATAAATATGAAAAAGAAAGTTTATCATTTCCAATTTCCCAAAATTCCTTCATCATTTGACATTTATTTTTTGTCAGTGAAGTACACAATCATATTGGTTATTGGGTGTTTAATGTACATGAAAACAAATAAAAATTTCAGAATGTCCCAGAAAATCTGCCCGTGCTGATGTTACAGTCAGATCACCAGGGACTGGCAAGATCACTATCAACGGCCAACCCCTGGAATATTTTGAAAACATTCAAGACAGAGAGCAGGTAAGATTGGATACTTCCATTCTGCTCTTTTGTTTCATTCGTAAATATTTTATGGAATTGATAAACTGGCAATTAATCATGATTATAGAGAAGTGAGAAATAGATGGTTTTATTTATTGATGATTTTATATTGTAATATACTAGTTATGCGTAACATTGATATGAAGATTGTGCAAAGGTTTGCTAATTAACATTAGTAAACTAAACGTAATTATGATCAAATTTAACTTAGGATTTATTCATCAGTAAGAATATGCATGTGTTGCTTTCAAATTTCTTTTGACTACAATATACAGTATGTATGCCATCTTTCGTACAATTGTTGAAAGATGGAAATATTATATTTTATACATTCACCCAAATATCAGTGTTTCTAGATATCTAAAATCACCATGAACAGTATATAAATGCTATACATTTTTCAGAAAATTATCTGAATAGCTGGCAGGCTATATAGGATTTCATTTTTATAGTAATTTAAGAATGGTACATAGATGAACATAGCTTTATTTGAAGAACTGATTCAATTGGAGAGACTTTATAGAACATTTTATCTTCAGTTTTGAATTGTCGAAAATGCTCTCCTATCCTCTTCATGTAGGCTATAAAATTAAAATAAATATGTTTTTTACTTAATGCATTATTTTTTGTTTTTGAGTTAATTCTTCTGTTAAAAATTAAAATCGAAGTACTAATAAAAAGAAAAATTTCACGTCTCTAAAGATATATAATACCACTGAAGTTATTCAGTTACCTTTATTGCAATTTTAAATTGTACTACATTCATTCAGTACATGACAGTTAAGCGGCCATACTTGGAACTACAATTCTTTGTTGCCAATTTGGGCACCACGCGATAGCAGATGTGAGCTACAAGCTGATATTAGATAGCTGACGTTAAAACATTCATTGAAAATTGACGCGGTGTCAAAAAGTACAAAAATCGACAGAGAAGAAACACGAAACGTATTTATTTTTTTGGGTTATTTTACGACGCTGTATCAACATCTAAGTTATTTAGCATCTGAATGAAATGAAGGTGATAATGCTGGTGAAATGAGTCCAGGGTCCAGCACCGAAAGTTACCCAGCATTTGCTCATATTGGGTTGAGGGAAAACTCCGGAAAAAACCTCAACCAGATAACTTTCCCCGACCGGGATTCGAACCCGGGCCACCTGGTTTCGCGGCCAGATGCGCTGACGAAACGTATTAATAGCTGACATTATGTGCACAACAAATGACTCCAAGAGAGCTATTGAGCATTCACCATGTGGGAACTGTTTCTTTGGCAACCCAATTGTTGTTACCATAGCAACAAGCCTTTAATGCTACGTAATATTCATTTGTTTTTCCAATTGCAGCGCTAAAGTCATGTCCCATCTTTAGAAAAAACAAATATAAGCCTGGATAAAGTGTACTGCCATTTTCTTACAAATATTAGGTAATCGATCTAACCTTCACATATTACACTTATATGTACAATGAATAATGAATTGTCATGTTAATTGTGAATAATTGCCAATTTGTCATTACCTATTACACTACTGCTATAACATAAGATCAGTATCTCATTGTTTGAGCTTGATTTGCTGTGTATGTAAATTGAAGTAAGTGTCAGTAGGTACAGCTTCAGATATTAATTTATTTATCGTTTTTTATCCATCTATCGAATTTTTAACACAGATTTTCTTTCTAAGAAGTACACTGATGAAACGGAATAATAAATTTATTTATCCCATTCAAAATGTTGCAGTTTGGTAACATTGCACACTCGAGTATGTCTTTCAGAATCTGATCTTATGTTATTAAAAACTATGAAATAGTATTGTCGAATATAAGAAATGAATTCGAGTAGTATATTTAATAATGTCGTATTGTAACAGAAATTTGTCCAGTTTTTCTGCTGGTGATACGGAATTGAGAACTGCATACTTCTAATATCCACGTGAATGACAGAATTTTTATTTTCCACTCGTTCTGTAAAGAACTTCTTTAATCGGTTAATATTGACGATTACATTTTCCGTTGTTATGCTCGTGAATCAAGTTCTGTGTAGGTCACGCAATTAAGAGACTAAGTTGCGCATATTCCATTTCAAGCAGAAACAGATTTTCTTTCTGCTATCAATTCCAGAACAGCTACGAGAACAATTTAGTTTCTTTATAAAATTTGTGATGGTTTCTTTTCTTGGAGTTAAAGCATCTAGAGTTTGACGGTAACCACTCGTCTTGGCATTCTGCCTTGTTAAACACAATGCATGGGAATTCTACTCTTTGTATTAAATGCACCAGTATAACCTGTATGGGAATAATATATACATTTGTGACTACTGCTACCGCTACTACAACCAGTGGCGATTTCTCTTAAGGAGCACAGGAGCAGTGCACCACCTCTTCAAGTAAAACATGTTTTTAAATTTATATCAATGAGCTGCAGTAGACTATGTGAGCGACATAATTCTTTATTATAATACTATGTAAAAATAAACTGCATGTGTACTGGTCTTGTTGACGCCTGGGACTTACGTTTACCGCTCAACACTTGCGGCACACTGTTCCATTCGAGCATGCGCATAATACTGTTTCACTGGCAGCTTTGGAGCATGGTAGGGAGGCAGTACAGTGTGCGTAGGAGGGGTTAGGAGCACTTTCAGATGTGTTCTCAAGCTCGTTCCATCATAAATGTTACAATGAATAGTGTGCAAAATCTTATAAATGTGTAATTTTCTATAAGACCTTTACACGAAAAGATCAAAATAAAGAAGATGGGTAGACCTACACATGAATTAAAATTATAAGTGACGAAGAACAGTAATAGAGAAGTGACAAGAAAATTCAACATTCGGACTTAACGAAAAATGCAATATGCGGCTGCAATATAAAAGATGCTGTATTTTGTTTTCCTTGTCTGTTGTTCGACGGCGAACATTTACTGACGAAAATAAGTACGCTTTATGAATTTTATTAATTTTTCTGTTTGAATTTAGGACTGTGCGTAGTAACTAAATAATTTTGATTATCGTTCTGCAGGTATGATTGATTTGAATCACATGAATGAAAAAATTAAAAAACACGATTCTTCAGCTGCACACATCAACACTAATGTTAAAGTAGCAGTATTGGATCAAACAAACATACAGACACAATTGGATTTAATATTGGATTGTTGAACTTCACAATGATAAAGTTACCAAGAACAGATATGTGCGTGCGGTTTTGTGGAGCTTTTGAGTTGGCTTTAAGAGGTCACGATGACAGAAACTCATCTTTAAACGCTAGTATTTTTCTTGGCCTCATCAATTTTAGTTCTGAATTAGACGCACTCTTAAGGAACATTTGGAAAGAGGAACAGTGTTTAAGAGCACATCAAACACTATATAGAACGAAATCCTTCAAGCCATTTTGATGTATGCCATGATGAGATTTCAAAGAAATAAAGAAAGCTGCTGACTTTTTTAGCAGTTAAGGCTGATGAGACGACACACGTATCGAATGCTTGTGAACGTGTGAACTGTGTTATAAAACACAATATAGCGAAAACAATATTATTTACGGTGTGCTGCAATAGAAATTGAACACTTTACTTTGCTATTACTGGACCTACATAGGAAACTGATTAACTGCAATTACTTGACTAACAAAATTATGTAAATCTATACCTACGTAACATATGTAATAGTTATGTTGTAGTATAGTTAGTACCTATAATAATAATAATAATAATAATAATAATAATAATAATAATAATAATAATAATAATAATAATAAATATTTGTGCACCACCAGGATTATTTATCACCACACGCCACTGACTACAACTACTAATACATTTATTTTCATTAATATCTTTGAAAAATATTGGAGTGCTGGAGGTCAAATGACTTTATTGTCAAATGCCTGGCATTAGAAAACAACAACATTTATTTCATATTTATATAAATACTATAAAGCAAAGATGACAGGTTTGTACTTTGGTGAAATATTGGCATTGATTGTATCTGTGTTTCTCAAAATTGTTGAACTGCAGGTCAGTATACTTACACTTTTCTTAAATGCATGAACTTCACTAGTCAAATTGGGTCTGTCGTAAGACAGTATTATTGGGACATACAGGGTATAAGGGGTATAAGTGCCATTATTTTAACTTATGATTGTTTATGTCATAAGGAACATACAAGAGTATGAAGATAAAGCTCAGAGAGTCTCAAGATCAAATTACAAGTGCGCTCGGAAAATTAGTATGTTTAATGTTTTCTCAACAGACAGAAACAAAAATCACATTTCTACTCCCAGTGGTTCCAATTTTATGGATTAATACAGAAAAACTCCTATAAGACGCTGTCCAAGGGACTGCATGTAAACCGCATTTTATCCAGGATCGCGTATTAGGCGGGTATACTAATTTTGACTTATATACAGTATCTATTAGCATTTTTCTTTATTGAAATACGTGATTCATGGAAGGTAATACAGGATTACTCCATTATGTAATTACTGTACATTTACAATATGTACTGTACTTAATTTTTTTTAAAAAAGTCATTTACAGTTGTTTGCCGAATGCATGTTCTCAAAGTCATCATGTTTACCACATTTTACTTTCCTGCGCTTCCATCCTCATGACGTCGCAGCTGCAGGGATTGAGTCGCGATTTTTTATTATCATCCTTACTGTCAATGATGGAATTCCTAATGAATCAGAGAATTGTTTCTGATTAAGAACTGTTCTCATCGTACTTTCGTAAGATTTTCAATTTTTCCGACACAGAAAGCGCTTTTCATATAACACTCATTGTAATCGCACTCACATGCACTTCAAGGCACTAAAAAACAACAAACTGACCAGCAAAAATTTCCATTGAATGGCTAAAATGTTTCATTGCTGAAAATTACATCGAAAATATTCCACAAAAACAGCGTATTATGCGGGACTTGAGCGCAACAAACGGGGTATTTTATAAAGGCGTTTTTTTTGGCCTAGACCGACCAGCCGGCTGCTGGCCTCACGCCCACATGCCGAAGCAGAGGTGGACGATCATCCAACCAGAATGGAGGTATCGTGTGGTTAGCATAATGATCCCCCCAGCCGTTTCATGAGAAAATTTCTTCCCCCATGAGGGCTCGAACCAGCGCGCATTCCGTAACGCGAGTCCTAGGCAGAATGCCTTAGACCACGATGCGACGGCGCGGGACTTATAAAGGCGTTATATATATATGAAATGTGCAGGCATATATAATAACCGTTATTTTTGCAAGAATATGCTTTGACAGTATGAACATAATGCTATTTAGGGCCATGTCAATGCATTTGTACAGAAAATTACTATTTCAAATTAAGTCTCTCATTCAATTTATTTTATCACACTGTGTCTTTGTGTTATTCGACAACTTTATTAACCCTAATAAAAGTAAAACTATTACAAAAACTGATATAAACTCAGCGAGTATGATTATTTACGTCTGACTCAAACAATTTTTCTATATTTTGTGATTTTTATTTTCATTCGATGCAATCTGATTATTATTATTATTATTATTATTATTATTATTATTATTATTATTATTATTATTATTATTATTATTATTAAGCCTTCTGAAGTTCACTATCAAACCAATCCCAGGTAAAGGGTCGCGGTCCACAGTTTTAAAACTACTGCCCCTGAGAGACAGAGACGGAGAGTGTAGTTCTGACAACGTCGCTCTCGCATGTTACTGGCGCTCGCGAAACATCAGGAGGTTTGAGCGCGACTCTAATCGAACACGTGTGACACCCAAACAATTTAAATCTTAAACTTTGATACGTCATTTCTAAGTAATTTTTTATATACTGTAGACCCGGGTTCGATCTCCAGTGTACCACCGATTTATAACTTGTGTTGGGCAAGTCCATGGCCAGGTAACACACAGGTTTTCTCGGGGAGCTCCGGTTTTCCTGTGGCATCCGAACAAATCTCCATCATCATCTCACCTCATCTCGGGTGTAACGTAGATCAACCTCCTATGGAGCACCCTGGACAACGACTCGTGGGTAAATTAGTCTACATAACTGGCTTTGAAGATTAATTCATATAATTTAAGTTATAGTGTGCTTTTTCCTATAAAACTTTTAATATACAATCACTCAGTTACTTCTGGATCTTTCAGAGTTCCAGAAACATCGTATTCTGGAAAAATCCATTTCTAATAAGGGAACACTAAGACCCGTAACACACTTGCAGAGTTTTCGCCAGCGAGAAATGTGTTGCGAGAAAATTAAAAAATTGATAACATGGATTCAAATGGACGTCCACACACTGGAAGAGATTCTCGCTCGAGGCAAAAATCTCGCCCGAGTTTCTCGCTGGAATCGGTAGCTCAGCGAATTTTCTTGACACATTTATCAAAGATGTTTGACATTTATACTCTTTATGACGATTGAATGTAGAAAAAAATATCACAGGTGGCGATGAATTGTATTGTTTTTATTTGAAAATGAGGAAATATGGCTGATAATTGCAGTAAGAAACTTATCGAACTTGTACGATGTCACCCGTAGGCCTGTTTATATGATACACGGGATGAAAACTATAAAAACACGAAACTTAAAGAAGAAATCTGGAGACAAATATGAGATTATCTGAAAATAATTAGGGCTATATTATATTTTGATGAGAGTATTGATTAAACATTTGAAATAATGTATCTGTATGTCTTAACAGTTTACGTAATTTTAATCAGAGCATAGCAAAAAATCCTCTATCATATGAATGGCAAAAAAAAAAAAAACTGTGGTCCATTGAACCTGAAATAACGCCTAAACGTATCATCATTCAAATCGAAACCAGTGTCCAAAACTCGCCCTTATTTTCGTAAGATACAATGTCATTTTAAGATATTTCTGGCTTTAATTTTAGGCCTACTTCTTCTTTTCATGAACAAAATATGTTCATGTAACTCCAGTTCGTGATCATCTGAATACTCAGATTCAACAAAGCGTTCGTACGTAATTTGTAAAGTAATATACTTACAGGTTATATATTTAAGTATGGCAATATACGTAAATACATAACCTATAATATTTCCCCAACGAGTGATTACTATAATCAGAAAAATGCTTTCTGCATGAAGGCAGTGCATAATGATCATAGCGAGGTGTGATCTGTGATAACGAGAACTCGCCAAGTGTGTGGAGGAAGGCTCTTCGCCTCTTTCTTTCAACACATTTCTCGCTAGCGAAAAACTTCAAGTGTGTAACGGGCCTTACTGGCGCTTGCGAAACATCAGGAGGTTTGAACGCGACTGTAATCGAACACGTGTGACATCCAAACAATTTAAATATTAAGCTTTGATACGTCATTTCTAAGTAATTTTTTATATACTGTAGACCCGGGTTCGATCTCCAGTGTACGACCGATTTATAACTTGTGTTGGGCAAGTCCGTGGTCCAGGTAACACAGAGGTTTTCTCAGGGAGCTACGGTTTTCCTGTGGCATCCGAACAAATCTCCATCATCATCTTACCTCATCTCGGGCGTAACGTAGATCAACCTCCTATGGACAACGACTCGTGGGTAAATTGGTCTACATAACTGGCTTGAAGATTGATTCGTATAATTAAGTTACAGTGTGTTTTTACTGTAAAACTCTTAATATACAATCACTCAAGTAACTTATGTGATTGTTTAAAAGAAGTAACACAAATTCTTTCCATACGTCTGGAACGTCTAGCTAAATACCCATTTGATTCCTTACACATAACTTACGCCAAAATTACCTTTTACACCAGTTGTAACTAGAGGCGAGAATTCCATGGAAATCCATATTTTTATAGGAACATAGGACATAGCTCAAACTTAGTACTTAAGTTATCCATTTCATTACTTTCCCGTCCCAAATATGTGTACTTTTTCCGTGCATATTTGCATGTTTTGGCCTTTTTTGGAATAAAGCATGCATAATGCATATTTAAGCAATTTTTAGCTTAATCGTGCATATAATATACATTATACTGGGTGTTCAGTTCAAAATGTGTCATGGCTCGCTGTATGCCGTCACGTGGCTAGTCGATGAGCCTAGAGAATTCAATCTTCCTACACTTCCGCAGAGGTGTATTACTTATCAGCCAGAGAAGTTGCCTACCAAGTACGGCGTTCATTCAGAAGAGTACTTACCGATACGTACGGTAACGCCGCCGGTAGTGGCAGGAATGTGAACTGTTTCGAAACATGTACTGAGGTGAGTTTTTTCTTACTGTCGGGATATGGGGAGAGGGTTAAGACGATTACTTACGTATTTGTTGACATTAACTTCGACAGTCAACATGGACACGGAGCATTTGATTTGTATTGTGGAATGTTGCCGTACGCAACCGATGACAACAAATACCCTGCGTACGACTTGGCCGCACAAAACACAGATCGAAAGAGGTTATGGTAGCACACAGACAGTACAGACCGCCATCTGTTGCTACGACGTTCAAGTTATACCGTACACGTTCTCAAGTTCAGATTGAACGCCTTGATTAATAGGCAACTTCTCTGACACAAAAGCTGAAACTCGCTTCAAATTGCTGACTCATTAACAGTGACGTCATGACACACTTTGAAATGAACACCCAGTATTCAGTTTAAATGCATGTTTTAATGGTTTTGAGTGTATACTTCAGTTTCTCAATTTTTATGTTCCTTATTTTAGCTTAAAGAATCAGGATTGAAAAGGGAAAAGAAAAAGAAAATAACAGAAAAAGGTTCATTCAAGTTTGTACCCACAACTTTTTGTGATGTAGAGAGGTCATTCTGTGTCTACAAAAACATATTGACTGACAAGCGCAGGAATCTCACAGAAAACAATGTAGAAATGTTGTTAGTTGTTAAATTGTGAAGAAGAAAAAAAAAAGATGAAGTGAAATAAGAAATTTTGAACAAAAATGAATGTATTTTTCGCTTGATCGTGCATATAATTTCATAGTTTGATAGCGCATGAATACATGCATATTTTGGATTGTATGGTGCATGACATTCTCGTCTCTAGTTATAACACTGATAACCAGCTTACAGTCCTATTTGAGTATCGTACAAAGGCATTTGCGTTGGCTGTTACATGATTATGTAATTCTTAATTTAAAGAAAGAAAAAAAAAACTTCGATTCCTATACATGCATTCAAGTTTCTTTTCTAACCGATACTATCAATTCTACGACAATTTCTACCGTATAATATCCGATTTTCGTATTCTACCAAAACTACCGGACCAGTTAACTGTTCTAATATTGTAACTAAATTATTTCGTATTGGTAGCTTCTTGCACGTATGTCACAGGATTCCCGGCTTTAGAAACGTGTTTAAACGTGACGTCGTTGATGCGTCATTCATTACCTGACATCTGTCCATTCGTTCCGATTTTTGCCGCTTTCTTTCTGCGTACATACCTACACCAGAAAGAAATTTTACTGCAGTCTTCAGCTCATAAAAACTATAACACGCACAAAACTGAAGTGAATGAACTGGTGCGGGTCGTCATACTGGTACAAAGAGGAATTCCCATGCAGATTGGAAGGGGTTCCGTTTCAGATGGAGGGAATGTCTTGAATAATAGCGTTGCTGCTGACTCAGGCATCACTGCTAGAGAGAAACAGTTCCGCGAGCGTATGAACTGCTTCTTTGTGCGCTTTAATTTCGAGAGAGATTGTTACGTGCCATGCGGAAGCCAGGCCTACTCAGCCTTGTAACCTTACTGACCGAGAAAACGCTTGAATCGGCAGTGGTCAGCGAACATTGAAGAAGGAATCTTGTTTACCATTTCCGTTCATGCAGCATTTCCAGTCAAGAACATCTGCCGAAGTTGTAAGAGAAAAAGAGGTAAGTGGATGAAGGTTTACTTCCTTTTTCATTCTGTTTTCAGGATTTTGGTACATGGACATTGACTTCTAGCATGTTATGAGCAATTCATGAATGTGTTTGTTGGTAGTGTTGGTGTGATCAGATTTTTTGTATTCGACAGATAATGGAGAAAAAATGGGAGTATAAGGGTACAGTACATCAGTTATTCATAGATTTCAAAAAGGCATATGACTCGGTTAAGAGGGAAGTATATGATATTCTCATGGAATTTGGTATTCCCAAGAAACTAGTTCGATTAATTAAAATGTGTCTCAGTGAAACATACAGCAGAGTCCGTATAGGTCAGTTTCTATCTGATCTTTTTCCAATTCACTGCGGCCTAAAGCAGGGAGATGCACTGTTACCTTTACTTTTTAACTTCGCTCTAGAATATGCCATTAGGAAAGTTCAGGATAACAGGCAGGGTTTGGAATTGAACGGGTTACATCAGCTTCTTGTCTATGCAGATGACGTGAATATGTTAGGAGAAAATACACAAACGGTTAGGGAAAACACGGGAATTTTACTTGAAGCAAGTAAAGCGATCGGTTTGGAAGTAAATCCCGAAAAGACAAAGTATATGATTATGTCCCGTGACCAGAATATTGTACGAAATGGAAATATAAAAATTGGAGATTTATCCTTCGAAGAGGTGGAAAAATTCAAATATCTTGGAGCAACAGTAACAAATATAAATGACACTCGGGAGGAAATTAAACGCAGAATAAATATGGGAAATGCGTGTTGTTATTCGGTTGAGAAGCTCTTATCATCCAGTCTGCTGTCCAAAAATCTGAAAGTTAGAATTTATAAAACAGTTATATTACCGGTTCTTCTGTATGGTTGTGAAACTTGGACTCTCACTCTGAGAGAGGAACATAGGTTAAGGGTGTTTGAGAATAAGGTGCTTAGGAAAATATTGGGGCTAAGCGGGATGAGGTTACAGGACAATGGAGGAAGTTACACAACACAGAACTGCACGCATTGTATTCTTCACCTAACATAATTAGGAACTTAAAATGCAGACGTCTGAGATGGGACATGTACCACGTATGGGCGAATCCAGAAATGCACATAGAGTGTTAGTTGGGAGACCGGAGGGAAAAAGATCTTTAGGGAGGCCGAGACGTAGATGGGAGGATAATATTAAAATGGATTTGAGGGAGGTGGGGTATGATGATAGAGACTGGATTAATCTTGCACAGGATAGGGACCGATGGCGGGCTTATGTGAGGGCGGCAATGAATCTTCGGGTTCCTTAAAGCCATTTGTAAGTAAGTAAGTTGGTGCATTTCTAAACAAAAAAGTGCCCTGGCCCTGGAATTTCAGTAGAACCGGTAGCAGTTTTCGTCGTCGTCGTCATCATCATCATCATATTTTCCGCAGGAATACTTACGGAATGTCAGACGAAAATACATAGGTTCGAATCTTTATGTCTGCGGAGTAGACCTCATTATGAAATTGTTTAAATATGAATACAATAGGACTTCTTATAGTGTAAAATTTGGCGATAATGTGAATATCACAAAAGTGCCTTGGTGCCGCCCGGCCTCGAAAAATAGTACCTTGACGCCACCAGGTCTGAAATACCACCCCTGCGTTTGATATAGTGACACTGTTTTGTTACGCTGCGGGATTTTCATTTGCCGCGTTGCCCGCCGCTAGGAGCTTATCTGCGGTCTAGCGGCCACCCAATCTGCCGGCACTGAAATATTAGGCCCGTTACACACTTGAAGAGTTTTCGCTAGCGAGAAATGTGTTGCGAGAAAGAGGCGAAGAGCCTTCCTCCACACACTTGGCGAGTTATCGCTATCACAGATCACATCTCGCTATGATCATCTATGCACTGCCTTCATGCAGAAAGCATTTTTCTGATTGTAGTAATAACTCGGGGGAAATATTATAGGTTATGTGTTTACGTATATTGTCGTACTTAAATATATAACCTGTAAGTATATTGTCGTACTTTACAAATTACGTACGAACGCTATGTTGAATCTGAGTATTCAGATGATGAGGAAATGGAGTTACATGAACATATTTTGTTAGTGGAAAGAAAAAAGTAGTCCTAAAATTAAAGCCAGAAATATCTGAAAATCACAGTGTATCTTATGAAAATAAGGGCAGTTTTGGACACTGGTTTCGATTTGGCATTATTTCAGGTTGAATAGACCTCAGGTTTTTGCCATTCATGATATGATAGAGGATTCTTTGCTATGTTCTGATTAAAATTATGTAAACTGTTAAGACATATAGATATTATTTCAAATGTTTAATTAATACTATTAAATCTCATCAAAATAAAATATAGCCCAATTTATTTTCAGATAAGCTGATATTTGTTTCCAGATTTCTTCTTTAAGTTTCGTGTTTTTATAGTTTTCATCCCGTGTATCATACAAATAGGCCTACGGGTGACATCGTACAAGTTCCATAAGTTTCTGACTGCAATTATCAGCCATCTTTCCTCATTTTCAAATAAAAACAATACAATTCATCGCCACCTGTGATATTTTTTTCTACATTCAATCGTCATAATAGTACATTATGCAACGAGCCTATAATGGTAGTAATTAAGACGCAAGTATGATTGTTTATGAAACGAGCGCAAGCGAGTTTCATAATTTTCATACGAGCGTCTTAATTACCATTATAGGCAAGTTACATACGACTTTTTATGCTCGACCATATTTCTAACGTGAAAGTATTGAAAATAAGGTCTTTTTATGGTTATGTGCGAACTGACCTGAATTGTGAGATGTGCGCAGACGCGAAAGTATTGATTTTTTCCGAGGCCGAATGTCATTGACCTTGGCACAGAATAAGAATGAACATTAGTCTGGTATAACCTGGAAATTGATTTAGAATTGAAAAACGAGATGACAAATTGAATTTATTTGAGTATTATTTACAATTAACGCTAATTATTATAGTAACAGAACATAGCCTTCTGCGACAGTATTGAATTTCCAGCCTCCGTGACTTTTCGCTAGTTGTCTGTCGATTGCATATCCAAGAATAATCGTTATAACGGTACATAGCTGACTTGTGATTGGCTGAAGACCTGTACTTTAATGACATGCATTAAAGGACTGCTACCAGGTGTATAATTACTACATTTCGGCATGGTCGAGCATAAAGAGTATAAATGTCAAACATCTTTGATAGTGTGTCAAGAAAATTCGCTGAGCTACCAATCCAGCGAGAAACTCGCGCGAGGTTTGTGTCTCGAACGAGAATCTCTTCCAGTGTGTGGACGTCCATTTGAATCCATGTTATCAATTTTTTAATTTTCGCGCAACACATTTCTCGCTGGCGAAAACTCTTCAAGTGTGTTACGGGCCTTATGGAGGACGTTCCTCAGTATATTTCCAACAAGACTCCGCCACTACTCATACTGTCAAAAAATCCATGAGAGAATTGCGTCGAATTTTCGAAAGGAGCATTATCAGTAGAAATTTGTGGGGCCCACGAAGTCCAGATTTAACACCATGCGATTTCTATCTATGGGGGGGGGGGCACTTGAAAATAAGGTTTATGCGAAAAACCCGCATACAATAAATGAGCTTAAAGACTATATAAGAACTGAAATCAGTGAAGCAGAACTTCTTAAAGTAATTAACATTATCATAAGAGCGTCGTCTTGAATCACTAAGTGATTACTTACGCATATCATATTATTATGATGTACCGAAGTACATATGATATTTCCGTGCAGGAGTTCTGCATTACCGTATGATGGATGGGTAGATACAATATATTTTGCATTGAAAATTTAGAGCAATATTATTCCAAAGCCTGTGCAAAACTATACTGTAATGGTAACTAAATAGCAATAAGTACACTTTAATGGATCTATTTCAGTCTATAGTTTTATGTTATGAAGAATGGTTTTCCTAGCAAGTTTCTGTGTGGGAATTCTAACTTTCAAGGCCTAACAACAATAGCTGTAAATCTAACAAAAAAACACGATCGTGCAAAATAGTAATATGCGTTACAAGAGCGGTATGTTGACGTTTTCATGTTCGAGGAAAAGATTGAAAAAGCGAAACGTAGTTGAGCTTTTTTAATTTCCGAGAACATGAAAACAAACATACCGCTCGTGTATCGTACATTATTTTGTGTGAAGGTCGTTTATTACATACCTGAAAGAGGAATTTCTAATTAGTTGCAATGAAATCTCCATCTTGGTTTCTGTTCAATGACGGCAACTTTGGAAAACAAATATATCTATCTTCAACATTGTTCCTATAAAATGTTTTGTGTGTTTACTATACTGCAGCAGGCCGTGATATACGTCTGTCTTTTTTTTTCCCCCCAGTCTATGATGAGTCTGGAATCTTGTTGATTTTTTCACGGCTTCCTTAATGTTACTTGCATCACGAATGCAGTAACTTTTGTGGTATTGTAGAGTTTACTTAATTTTTGCAAATATTTAAAAACAATAATTAACAGTGCAATTTAGGTGAAATTGCAGTGGTAAGTTTCCAATTTATAACTATTACTATATTGAACGTCTTTAAAAATAATATGTTAGAAGCCTAAAGCAGTAAAATGAATATGACGCTTAAGCGGTAAGAATAGGGAAATTGTTATGTGTGTTACGTTGGGAATACTGAATGTGTTATTTCACACTTACCGCGTATTGGTTGTGTGCGGAAAGCAAGCACGATCTCGCACAAAATATTTTGAGGATTCAGTTTTGTTAAGAGCTTTCAAACGCCTTTTTCTGAGAGGTAATATTTTTGACTTTAATGTGTTTCGCTTCTAAGCCGGCGATGTACGTCTAGTCCTAATGCCTTAATTTTCTACAGTTTCACTGCCTTTAAAATCTCAATTTCTGCAGTTTGGATGTGATTTGATTTGATTTTTTGCATCTGATTCACGTGTCTGATTTGTATAAAAGATTTGTTGCCAAACAGTTATGAAATTTAAGGTGCATCTTTCTCTTATTTTTCTACACGTTACTGGGTGTTCGTCATAGCTCTAAGTTAGGTCAGAAACCTATTTGTTTTATCGTTTGTTTACTTCCGTAAATGTAACTACACTTTGTACAACTGATTATTATTCATTAGTAGGAGAGCTCGTAACTGTCTTTACGACATGTTCCGTGTTTGAAAACAAGTTTGAGTCATTGCAAAAGAGTAGGCCTACCTACTGTACTTATGCAAATTTGTTTCGTCAATACATCAACTACAGAGCTTCTTCGTTTACCGAACATTGTCTAACTTTCCTTTATAACAAAAATATCAGGAACGAACTTCTTTATTCATAGAAATGATAGGGTTCGTTACTAATATAAACAAGGCCTTGCTTTGAGAATTCATGTGCAGATATGCCACTTTGTTGGTTGGAGGGAACTTGCAGGTATTTGACGTAAG
The DNA here is from genome assembly GCF_040183065.1 of Periplaneta americana. Lineage (NCBI taxonomy): Eukaryota > Metazoa > Arthropoda > Insecta > Blattodea > Blattidae > Periplaneta > Periplaneta americana. The sequence continues at coordinate 21,738,964 of NC_091119.1, forward strand.
TGATCTGTACAGAAATAGTGGGAGATACATTATTAACCGTGAAGGTATAGAAATTCTTATTGGTTGGAATATGAAGATCCCTAAGTATTTCAGCCCAGTTGTCCCAAACTTTTTGAAAGCGCGACCCGCTTGTGGACGAGGCATTTGTTTGCGACCCCCCCCCTCCCCCACTACCTTTCCGGCACGTAACCGCATTCGAAAAATACAAACTCCTGTAAAAACGAAAACATCTTATCATTTTAGCAAAACCAGTGGATAATAAGATTTATTTTGTTTTACTTTGTAAATTATCCCCCCCCCCCAAGGGATCGCGATCCACACTTTGGCAACCACTGCAGTTCAGCCCAGTTAGGCGCCCGCTATAGAATGATTTGCGAACCGATTGTGCTACCGGCTATATCCGTCATACTACGCATTCCACTTCAACTACCATAATCGTATATTCCTATTATACTTCTGATGGTGGACTGCCGTACATCACTGATCTACATTAAGTCGTCTAGAACCTATCACCACTGTCATTACTGATTTTTGGACAAACCGCGAGGAATACCCACCAAAGCAGACGATCTGTTCGGCGTCATGCAAACACAAGTGGTGTCTTATTTTTCGAGACGATGATTAGGGACCGTGTCCTGGCCTAGGACGTACGGAGATAGGTTAGCTATTCATATACTATATTGACATGACGTCATGTTTGGCGCATGCCACAGCTACTATAAGAGAACATTTTCATCTTGTTTGTGTTGCAGTTCATGGTTCAAAACTAGACCTCATAGAATGTTTACAATGTATTATAGTGATAAAGACTGATACTACGATGTTCTTTCCCATATTTTTAATTATTTGTTAATTTATTTAAGTAATTCATTTATTTTTACTGGCAGAGTTAAGACCATAAGGGCTTCTCTTTCTCTCAACTAGTATAATAATACATAGCAAATATAAATAACAGCAACACAGAAAACAATGTAGTAATAATAGTAGTAATAATAATAATAATAATAATAATAATAATAATAATAAGTGGCAAAATGTAGGTAGGTGTGTTTAATTACGTATAATTCCAAGAGTTAAAACATTACAATTTAATGTTAAATAAGACAATTTCTATCAAAGAAATTATAAAATTGGTGTATTAAAAATAAAAATTATTTTCTAGAGAAAAAAAGCAGTTTTTTTATAATCTGCTTTTGAAAGAAGTCCCTTTATACACTTTGTACAAAATAAGTAGGTTATAGTATTATGAAATAAAATACCTTGCATTACAGTACACAACACTGTACTAATACTGTAAATAATGTTCGATCAATGCAGGACTACATTCTTTATTATACAGTGTGTCCCAAAAGTCTCCGTGCATAGGAAATGTTAATTGAAAATAGGAAAGGACATAATGTGGCAGCTTTCGAGAGTCAGACATAGGTAAATGTGATCCAACCAGTTCCGACACACATTTTACAATATGTCCAGCATCACATGATGACACGTCGATGGTACAGGCCTGCAAATGATGCAAGTACGGATTTTATCCTTAATAACCCCAGAGGTAAAAATCAAGAGGTATAAGATCTGGGGAGTGGGTTGGCCACATTCAGCACATTATGTTATTTTTCTATTTGAAACAAACATTCCATATGTATGGGAAATTTTGGGACACCCTACAGTAAAAATAACGTATTCTAGTTTGCATAGTGTAAATCATATAAATTGTAAATATTAGTGTAATTGTTTAAATGGTCTGTGTTTTGTTCCGCGTAATTTAAGCAGCAAGAGTCGCGCAAGCAGACAGAAGTAGGCCTACTTCGCTTGCTAGATGTAAGCGCGTCGTCCACTGCACTAAAAAGTCCAGCAATACTTAATTTCGTAGCTTCGTAGGACAAAGTACTGTCCCTAGTGGTGATAATGAAAAGAACTCTCACCACCTTCGCTTTGTCCTCCACAAATTAATATAATTCTATAATCACCGAGATTTGAACTCCTGTCCGCGGCTGTCGTAAGCCAGCGCTGTGCCAACGAGTTATCAATGCGGCATTGTCGACCTTATTCTAAAACCCACCCAGATACTCGGATAAGCTGATTCATGTTCGTTTCACAATCAGAATGTAGCGCATGCAACAACTAACACGTGCAGCTTTAATGCTTTGTGGGAGGTACCTGCTACTGCTTACTCTTGTCAGCAAAGATTGACAATTTGCCATTAAAATTAACATTACTTACTTACAAATGGCTTTTACGGAACCCGAAGGTTTATTGCCGCCCTCACATAAGCCCGCCATCGATCCCTATCCTGTGCAAGATTAATCCACTCTCTATCATCATATCCCATCTCCCTCAAATACATTTTAATATTATCCTCCCATCTACGTCTCGGCCTCCCCAAAGGTCTTTTTCCCTCCGGCCTTCCAACTAATACTCTATATGCATTTCTGGATTCTGCTACATGCCCTGCACATCTCAAACGTCTGGATGTAATGTTCCTAATTATGTCAGGTGAAGAATACAATGCGTGCAGTTCTGTGTTGTGTAACTTTCTCCATTCTCCTGTAACTTCATCCCTCTTAGCCACAGATATTTTCCTAAGAACCTTATTCTCAAACACCCTTAACCTATGAATAATTTGAATAATTTCGAGGGAAAAATTGTTCCGGAGCCGGGTATCGAACCCAGGACCTTTGGTTTAACGTACCAACGCTCTACCACTGAGCTACTCGGGAACTCTAACCGACACCGATCCAATTCTTCCCTCTATATCCACAGACCTCAAAGTGGGCTGACAACCGTCAAGCAACCAACTTCGAGTGCACACTAACTCCGTGTGACTTAAATTGTGGTTTTCTGTTAACGAACAGTGACGTGTATTATGCAAATCAAGATTTTCAGGTATAACTCCCTGTAAAGTTGATTTGAACAATTTTTCTCTCGAAATTATCCAAATCAACTTTACAGGGAGTTATACCTGAAAATCTTGATTTGCACCCTTAACCTATGTTCCTCTCTCAAAGTGAGAGTCCAAGTTTCACAACCATAAAGAACAACCGGTAATATAACTGTTTTAAAAATACTAACTTTCAGATTTTTTGACAGCAGACTAAATGACAAAAGCTTCTCAACCGAATAATAACAGGCATTTCTCATATTTATTCTGCGTTTAATTTCCTTCCGAGTATCATTTATATTTGTTACTATTGCTCCAAGATATTTGAATTTTTCCACCTCTTCGAAAGATAAATCTCCAATTTTTATATTTCCATTTCGTACAATATTCTGGCCACGAGACATAATCATATACTTAAAATTAACATTATTTGTTATTATTTTAATATCTATAGTCACCGGTGTAGCTCAGGGCTAACGGTCCGGAATCGTTCTCCGACGCTGCTCTGGACGAATTCCCCTTGAACTAATTACCAATTGTATAGCAAATGTTTGGTAATTCGCGATGAATTCTTGGATTAATCTCGCCGAATATCATTTCATTATCATCAGTTTCACCGACGAATGCTAAGTAGGCCTAACTGCAGAGCTGAAACAATATTGTTAAATAATGAAGCTTTGGGAAATAATAAAATGTAATTAGTAAGATTTTTCTAATGCAATCTCGTCTTATAGATACTGTACATTAACAATTGCTTTCGTCACTCATACGGTACCGTTTAGAAATTTTAGAGTTTGACTTGGTTAATACATGATCGACAATTTTCTCTGTATCTCTCTTGTTCAGTGGCACGGTACTTGCCGTAAATCTACGACAAGAGCATTTCAGCTCTACTTTAATGTACAGGGTGATTCAGACCACTCGTAACAGTCTTTATTTCGGAAACTAGTTCATTAAAATTTTCGAGACAAAAATATTTATTACTAAAGCACGTGTAAACTTTCACTTGAGCTTGATTTCATCAATGAATCTTAACAGGAAGTAGGGTCAGTGGCGTATCGCTTTAAAATTTCAAATGGGAGTTCGGTCAAATTTGGTACTATTTGATAGAGCTCTTCAAAACGAACAACTTTCATAGGAAACGTTTTTATTAATTCCTACTCTTTCAATGAGAAAACGTACAAGAGACCTGTCAGTCACTTGACCACGCCGAAGTATTAGGAGTTACTGACAGTGTTAGAACAAGAGTACGGGTGTGTGCTGCTCAGAACGGCAGACAGTTTGAACATTTGTAAAAATTAATGACATTGTCCAGTTTTCAGTAACATCTGTCAACATTAATTGTCTTGTTTACATTTTCGTATTGTAACATTTCTCAATATTGATGGCATTGTCTTTTCGTACGTTTTCTCTTTGAAAGAGTAGGAATTAATAAAAACGTTTCCTCTGAAAGTTGTTTGTTTTGAAGAGCTCCATCAAATGGTGCCATATTTGACCATTATTCCCATTTGAAATTTTAAAGTGATACGCCACTGACCCCACTTCCTGTTAAGATTGATTGATGAAATCAAGCTGAAGTGAAAGTTCACATGTGCTTTAGTTAAGAATATTTTTGTCTCGAAAATTTTAATGCACTAGTTTCCGAAATAAATGAATTAACGGTGGTCCGAATCACCCATTGCTTTTTTGTACGTTTTCTCATTGAAAGAGTAGGAATTAATAAAAACGTTTCCTCTGAAAGTTGTTTGTTTTGAAGAGCTCCATCAAATGGTGCCATATTTGACCACTATTCCCATTTGAAATTTTAAAGTGATACGCCACTGACCCCACTTCCTGTTAAGATTGATTGATGAAATCAAGCTGAAGTGAAAGTTCACATGTGCTTTGGTTAAAAATATTTTTGTCTCGAAAATTTTAATGCACTAGTTTCCGAAATAAATGAATTAACGGTGGTCCGAATCACCCATTGCTTTTTTGTACGTTTTCTCTTTGAAAGAGTACGAATTAATAAAAACGTTTCCTCTTAAAGTTGTTTGTTTTGAAGAGCTCTATCAAATGGTATCATATTTGACCACTACTCTCATTTGAAATTTTAAAGTGATACGCCACTGACCCTACTTCCTGTTAAGATTCATTGATGAAATCAAGCTCAAGTGAAAGTTCATATGTGCTTTAGTTAAAAATATTTTTGTCTCGGAAAATTTTAATGCACTAGTTTCCGAAATAAATGACTTACGGGTGGTCTGAATCACCCTGTATATGTTTAATTTCGATAAACGCAGTATCTACTGCTTATCTTAAAATAACTAGTGTCCATTCTTGCGCCATGTATAACTTGGCAACTGGTACTCGTCTTCTTTCACAGTAAGAAGTATATTATAATGTAATCATTTAGGAGTTACGAAGGTCGTTCCGAAAGTAATGCCTCCTATTTATTTTTATGAAAACTACAATAGGTACTGAGAGCATAATAATCAACACCGGGGCTAGCGGTTTCGGAACCCAAACAAAACAGCAAATTATGTGCACATAGGGTTATATATATATATATATATATATATATTAGCCGTACCCGTGCGCTCCGCTGCACTCGTTAGATATAAATATAAAGTAATTACATAATTAAAATAGGACATTTGATCCAGGGAACATTCGTGTTTGATAGAAGGATAAATCATTTATTATGTTACTAATTTAAATTGTATTTGCATAATTAAAATGCGATCATTTTGATCCAGTGACCACTCATTTGGTCATAAAAATTATTTTAGGAAATACAGGAAACGAATGTACAGAATAGCCTATCGAGTTTTCTGTGCATAAGAAGCTATTTTAATCTTACCTGTCTTCGATTCACTCACAAGTTACTGTAATAACATTATAGCATTATGTCCATCTAGAGAAACTACACTTTCCAATGGTGAATCAATAATTAATTATACAAATCGGTTAATTTATCTTCCGATATTGCTTCATACAAACACAGAAACATTCTCTGTAGGCTATCTTTCATAGCTTTCGATTGTTGTTGTCCAAGGCCCCTTATAGACGGTCATTTGTTTTTTAATTCATTACACGGCCTTATATGGCAGTTATTTTAATTTTAAAACTCATTTATCTCATTAAATATCAGTCCCATCAAAATTTTTCATGGAATAAAACTTATCGCAAATTATTTTTGAAGAAACTTTTGTTATGTAACATTTTTCACAAAAATCAATAATAAGCTAGATATTTCGATTTATTTAATTCAGGCCCCCTTTTAAATAATGTATTTTGAATGCCATATAGCCTAAAATCTAAGTTACAACGAACTTAATTTATATTCCAATTTTCGTCGAAATCCGTTCAGCCATTATCGCGTGAAAAGGTAACAAACATACAGACAGACAGACATACAAACAAAAATTTCAAAAAAGCGATTTTCGGTTTCAGGGTGGTTAATTTTATATGTTAGGACCAATTATTTTTGGGAAAATCGAAAATTACCAGACAAATTTCGGCTACAGATTTATTATTAGTATATATATATATATATATATATATATATCGAAATAATATAGTCGACCTGGTTGGCAAGTTGGTATAGCGCTGGCCTTCTATGCCCAAGGTTGCGGGTTCGATCCCGGGCCAGGTTGATGGCATTTAAGTGTGCTTAAATGTGACAGGCTCATGTCAGTAGATTTACTGGCATGTAAAAGAACTCCTGCGGGACACAATTCCGGCACATCCGGCGACGCTGATATAACCTCTGCAGTTGCGAGCGTCGTTAAATAAAACATAACATTTTCGAAATAATAGCCGTCCAAATCGTGGATTTTAAATATCGACATCCTAATCAATTCAAATGAACGAAAAAAAAAAATGTAAATTAATGTTAAAAATACATGATGAAATTAAAAAAAAATAACATTCTGCTGGTCTGCGTCACGCAGTCCGTGTTTAGAGTCAGCAACGACTACAACGATCTTAACCCTTAAATAAATTGACATTCATTTCTCACACTAGTTTATTAAACCGTGTCGGACTGTAAAGAAAACAACTATCGCAATGTCCATATTTTATATGTTGTACAATGTTATAGTATTGTGAAATTTTAGTTAAATTTAATTTTCCTACCAATTTGAGTGAGTATAAATGATTTCCCTGATTACGAAAATTATACGAGTGTATGGAGAAACTCTCCAAGTTTTTAAACATACCTTATAGGTGCTCGATATGGACTCCACTTGTGTCCCTCAGACATCAAGCCGGTAGTCCAATTCGTTCCACACACGGCTAAGTGTATCCATATCGATTGCAGCGATGGCGTTGATTATGCGGGCGCGTAGCTCTGGCAGATTTTCCGGTAATTACGGTACAAAAACAGAGTCTTTAACATACCCCCACAGGTACAAGTCACACGGTGTTAAGTCAGGGGAATGTGGAGGCCAGGCTAAGAGATGCATTTCGTCTTTGTTGTTGCACTTTCCAAGTCCAAGGTATACTGCCCTTTCTTTTTTCTCGAACCCACCGTGTCAAGGCATGTTAGAAGAGTGGCTGATGCCACAGCTGGGGAGTGGTAGTGTTGACTTCATATATCAACAAGATGGCGCTCCACCTCACTTCCGGCCACCGGCGTGGCTCAGTCGGTTAAGGCGCTTGCCTGCCGGCCTGAAGTTGCGTTCGGGCGCGGGTTCGATCCCCGCTTGGGCTGATTACATGGTTGGGTTTTTTCCGAGGTTTTCCCCAACCGTAATGTGAATGCATGGTAATCTACGGCGAATCCTCGTCCTCATCTCGCCAAATATCTCGCTATCACCAATCTCATCGACGCTAAATAACCTAGTAGTTGATACAGCGTCGTTAAATAACCAACTAAAATAAAAAACCTCACTTCCACAACGAAGTCCGGACATTCCTGAACGACCGATTGCCAAAAAGATGGATTGATCGCGCGAGGGGAGACGACATGCAACTCTTGCCCTGGCCTCCACGTTCCCCTGACTTAACACCGTGTGACTTGTACCTGTGGGGGTATGTTGAAGACTCTGTTTTTGTACCTCCATTACTGGAAAATCTGCCAGAGCTATGCGCCCGCATCTACAACACCATCGTTGTAATCGATATGGATACACTTAGCCGTGTGTGGGACGAATTGAACTATCGGCTTGATGCCTGCAGGGACACAAGTGGAGTCCATATCGAGCACCTATAAGGTATGTTTAAAAACTTGGAGAGTTTCTCCATACACTCGTATATTTAAACATTTTCTACGTTCAGTCGTTTGTCCACAAATAATTTTCGTAATCAGGGAAATCATTTATACTCACTCTGTATTAAGATTATAGCATATTGCCTATTGACCTGTTGTATCCTATAGGATACATTGTGAATTTAAGGGTTAAGGAGACGGTGTTATATGAAGTTACCGGGGTTCAATCGTTCAGTGTATACAGCGGAAACTATATGCTCCAACGAATAAAGTACAGTATTGTGAAGGAAGTGGACAGTAAGAAATTCAGTGCAAAGTTTGTGGTTCTGTTACAAGAGGACGAAAACGCAATTATTTAGGCCCATTGTAATGCTAATAGATTATATATAAGAAAAATATTGCATTAATGGAAAATAAGGATGCTGCTGACATGCATTGCACGTCACAAACAAAACCGGACTGCAAAATGGACATTTCCAGAGAGTTGTGTAACATTCAAGAAAATCGAAAAGAAATCCTTCTGTAAGGCATTTTCAAATATTCAATGTTTAAAGTTCTATAGGTACACAAACACCAGTTTTTTTCATGGTATAATCATTTATAGAATATAATAATAATAATAATAATAATAATGATTTATTTTAGCTGGCAGAGTTAAGGCCGTAAGGCCTTCTCTTCCACTCAACCAGCAAAAAGTGTATATACATATGCATGAACTTACAAAGAATTCAACAATTTGATTTAGATGAGAGTTACATGTATACAAAAGTTATTTACAAATTAAACAACAAAATACTATGAGCTATTAATTAAACACTGAAATAAACTGTGTAGCAGAATTAAACTAAAATACATAGAATGTTAATATATTTCAAATAATATTAGATAATAGAAAGAGATTATTACGAGACGATTAAAATACAGCACAATCAGGATGATGTCTAAAGAAAAAAGTAACAATGTAGTCAGTGATAGTTTAAATCAGTATGATTGGAGTGAAATGCTAATAAGGTTATCTTTTAAGCTGTATAGGGATAGGGAAAAACATCGAATTCCAATCGTAAGCCATTTCGAAAATGTGTGTACATCGGGTTTTCAGAAAGTCGATTATTCACATTTTAGATAAATTATATACACAATTTATTTAAATTATTCATATGTTTTTCTTTAAATATGTATATATGTAAGGTATGCAGAGATTAAATTTTATTTCAAGTTATGTATCCTTACAGAGATGTGCAACTTAGCCTTGACTACCTGTTTTAGGAACAACTTGTAGTCTGCGCAAGTAGTATGTAGTTGTAACCTCCTAGAACTGTTCGTGCATATAGCCGACAGCCGATAGTCCACTGGTGCATACACACTTTTGTTTGCATGGCCGTCTGCTCATGCCACGCGACCAACGACTAGTATGCTATAGTAAATGTACCATTAATCTTACGTTCATGGGGCCGAAACCGCCAGGCCTGGACTTAACACCAATCGTTATTGAAAAATTTGTTTTGGGCATTCCCCTCTATATTTGTACAGTGATTTCTCCTAAACTATTTGATGATTTTTCATGATATTCGCTATTTAAGAGCGGTTTAACCTAAAAAAAATACACATAAATGTATATTTTTCTAAACCATTAATTAATTAATTCATTCATACATAGTTTTCTGCCTAAGAGCAGCTCTTTCACTGGAAACCCAGCATTCTCCCTTCAATCGTTCCTATTTTCCGCCTTCCTCTTAGTTTCAGCATACGATTCAATCTGATACCTTCTGCGTAAAACGCATCATCTCCGTCACACTTTTTTATGCGTGCCGTCAGTCTGTAACACGAGACAATTGTCTTCACTTTCCTTCCGAAGAAACTAATCATAGGAATTTTTATAGTCTCTTAAAATGTCATCGCTTTCGGACCACACGTGATTATCGGGCGTTACTATTACGTCACAGAGGACGACTGGGAAACAAATTTCTTCATATTCAGAGTATGTTTTTTTTTTACTCGGTTATTTAACGACGCCTGTCAACTACTAGGTTATTTATCATCGATAAAATTGGTGATAGCGAGATGGAATTTGGCCATAATTTACCTGACATCCCTTTCGGTTGGGGAAAACCTCGGAAAAAATCCAACCACGTAATCAGTCCAAGCGGGAATCGAACCCCCGCCTGAGTCACGCCTCACAGTGTGCAAAAACGCGAATCTAGCTGGACAAAATTCATAACTTCTCCGCATTCCAACGGATTGTTATGAAACTTTGTACAGACCTTATAGATAGCACATATTCTTTGTGTACAAACTCTGACTATTATTGTGTAAGAGGAACTACCCCTTTATTCGGAGTGGTTTTAGACAAAAATAGTAACTTCTCTTCTATTTAACAGATTTTTATGTAAAATTGTACGGAAGTTACAGGTAGGATATATTTTTGTGTATAAACTATATTTACAGTTCCAAAAAAGGAAGTACCCCTTTACAGGGGGTGCATTTGCACAAGATTAACTTCTCTCCTACATAACAGATTTTATGAAACTTTCTACAGGAGTTACAGTTAGCATATTTTTTTGTGTACAAATTCTGATTACATCTGTAGGCCTAGTAGTTATACAAAGTTGCATAAAAATATATTATATAGGAGGGAAGTTGTTAATTTTGTCTAAATGCACCACTATAAAGAGGCAATTCCTCTTATAAAACATAATCAGACTTTGTAGACAAACAAATATACTCCACCTGAAACTTCTGTATTAAGTTTCATAAAAATCTGTTAGATAGGAGAGAATGTATTAATTTTGTTTAAATGCATCCCTAAAAGGAGTAGTTCCATTTATGGAATCGTAAATGTAGTTTGTGCACAAAAAATATATGCTAGGCCTACTTGTAACCGGTACAATGTATCATAAAAATCTTTTAGATAGGAGAGAAGTTATTAATTCTATCTAAATGCACCCACTATAAAGGGGTAGTTTTTCTTGTGCAAACATAATCAGAGTTTCTACACAAATCATATGTGCCACCTGTAAGTCATGTGCAAAGTTTCATAACAATGCGTTAGACTGCAGAGAAGTTATTAATTATTAATTATTAATTTGCGTTCTGATTCACTGTGCACTTGTTAAGGTTATATAAAAATGTGTTCCATGTATTTTTAAACTGATATTCCATATCATGTGAATAATATTGTAGGCCTAAAACACTGTCACAGTTATTAAATACTTCCTTAGTCAATGATTCTGTTCTGTTGTTATGCCCAACACGGAACAGTTATCGTACGCCCAACCACTGAAAAAAAAAAAAAATACTGATAAGTGCGCAAGAATGCGCAAACTTTAAACCGAGGATTCAACACTCTCTTTAAACAAACATTGCTGATTTACTTCCATAAAAACCACAATAAATTTAAATTTGATCCTCATGAATATCATACGAGACAAAACTACAGTTTCTTTCTGAATACTCCCAAATGCCACACAACTGCTGGATTAAAACACAGCAGAAATTTTGGACCCAAAATATATAATACATTAATTAGAGCTTACCCTGAGCTAAGTACACTGAACACACATAGATTTAAGAAACAAATAAGATTAATTATTTAATTGTTTAAGCTAATTGAGTTAAAATTGATACTCTAATATTCATGTACTTTTGTATTTTCTATTTGTATATAGACCCTATTATTACATGCTGTATTATTTTACCATTTATTGATGTTATTGTGCTCAATGAACTCTCTTAATTTTGTGATATATTTTGTATAACTGATCTGAACTGCGCCCGAGCACGAGCTTCTGCTCTTTCGGGCTGCAATGCCTAATGTAGCTCAAGTGTATAGTATTAAATAAATGAAATTAAATGAAAAACACTCTAAATGATGCTGTATTAAATGGTAAAAGAATTGTTGTAACCGGACGTGACCGGCTGTACTTAAACTCACATTATATTTGGAGAAGTTTAAAAACATAAGTGTTTCAATTGTAATATTTAAACCCTACTGTAAGAAGTAAAATACTTTATAAACTTGTAATTAAGTTACATTAGTAAGAACGTACCTATTTGAACAAATTCCATGTTTCAGAACACAATAAATCACGAACAATTCGCTCTTTTCACCCACTTAGTAAGCCTCTCTCTCTACGACTGAACCGGAGCTAGAAGTGTTAGGAAAAACTCAAAGTTCATACCCTTATAAATTTAGCTTATCGCTGATAAATGAGTAAAAGCTATTACTCACAACATTCTTCAAATATTAAAGAACATATACTGGGTGTTCATTTCAAAATGTGTCATGACGTCACTGTTGTTGAGTCGCCGATTTGAAGCGAGTTTCAGCTTATATGTCAGACAAGTTGCCTATTATTCAAGGCGTTCTTCAATCTGAACTTGAGAACGTGTACGGTATAACTTGAACGTCGTAGCAACAGATGGCGGTCTGTACTGTCTGTGTGCTACCATAACCTCTTTCGAACTGTGTTTTGCGCCGGCAAGTCGTACGCAGGGTATTTGTTATCATCGGTTGCGTACGGTAACATTCCACAACACAAATCAAATGCTCCGTGTCCATGTTGACCGTCGAAGTTAATGTCAACAAATACATAAGTAATCGTCTTAACCCTCTCCCCATATCCCGACAGTACGTATTTCCAAACAGTTCACATTCCTGCCACTACCGGCGTTATCGTACGCATCGGTACGTACTCTTCAGAATGAACGCCGTACTTGCTAGGCAACTTCTCTGCCTCCTAGATAATACACCTTTGCGGAAGTGTAGGAATATTGAATTCTCTAGGCTCATCGGCTAGCCACATGACGGCATACAGCGAGCCATGACACACTTTGAACTGAACATCCAGTATATATTCATCTATGCATAACTAAACATGTCGAAGTTTAATTTTTATCCACCTAGATAGGGAAAATTGCACAACATTCTTCAAATATTAAAGAACATATATATTCATCTATGCATGACTAAACATGTCGAAGTTTAATTTTTGTCCACCTAGGTAGGGAAAATTGCACAACATTCTTCAAATATTAAAGAACATATATATTCATCTATGCATGACTAAACATGTCGAAGTTTAATTTTTGTCCACCTAGATAGGGAAAATTGCACAACATTCTTCAAATATTAAAGAACATATATATTCATCTATGCATGACTAAACATGTCGAAGTTTAATTTTTGTCCACCTAGGTAGGGAAAATTGCACAACATTCTTCAAATATTAAAGAACATATATATTCATCTATGCATAACTAAACATGTCGAAGTTTAATTTTTGTCCACCTAGATAGGGAAAATTGCACAACATTCTTCAAATATTAAAGAACATATATATTTATCTATGCATAACTAAACATGTCGAAGTTTAATTTTTGTCCACCTAGATAGGGAAAATTGCACAACATTCTTCAAATATTAAAGAACATATATATTTATCTATGCATAACTAAACATGTCGAAGTTTAATTTTTGTCCATCTAGATAGGGAAAATTGCACAACATTCTTCAAATATTAAAGAACATATATATTCATCTATGCATGACTAAACATGTCGAAGTTTAATTTTTGTCCACCTAGATAGGGAAAATTGCACAACATTCTTCAAATATTAAAGAACATATATATTCATCTATGCATGACTAAACATGTCGAAGTTTAATTTTTGTCCACCTAGATAGGGAAAATTGCACAACATTCTTCAAATATTAAAGAACATATATATTCATCTATGCATGACTAAACATGTCGAAGTTTAATTTTTGTCCATCTAGATAGGGAAAATTGCACAACATTCTTCAAATATTAAAGAACATATATATTCATCTATGCATGACTAAACATGTCGAAGTTTAATTTTTGTCCATCTAGATAGGGAAAATTGCACAACATTCTTCAAATATTAAAGAACATATATATTCATCTATGCATGACTAAACATGTCGAAGTTTAATTTTTGTCCATCTAGATAGGGAAAATTGCACAACATTCTTCAAATATTAAAGAACATATATATTCATCTATGCATGACTAAACATGTCGAAGTTTAATTTTTGTCCATCTAGATAGGGAAAATTGCACAACATTCTTCAAATATTAAAGAACATATATATTTATCTATGCATAACTAAACATGTCGAAGTTTAATTTTTGTCCACCTAGATAGGGAAAATTGCACAACATTCTTCAAATATTAAAGAACATATATATTCATCTATGCATAACTAAACATGTCGAAGTTTAATTTTTGTCCACCTAGATAGGGAAAATTGCACAACATTCTTCAAATATTAAAGAACATATATATTCATCTATGAATAACTAAACATGTCGAAGTTTAATTTTTGTCCAGCTAGATAGGGAAAATTGCACAACATTCTTCAAATATTAAAGAACATATATATTCATCTATGCATAACTAAACATATCGAAGTTTAATTTTTGTCCACCTAGATAGGGAAAATTGCACAACATTCTTCAAATATTAAAGAACATATATATTCATCTATGCATAACTAAACATATCGAAGTTTAATTTTTGTCCACCTAGATAGGGAAAATTGCACAACATTCTTCAAATATTAAAGAACATATATATTCATCTATGCATAACTAAACATGTCGAAGTTTAATTTTTGTCCACCTAGATAGGGAAAATTGCACAACATTCTTCAAATATTAAAGAACATATATATTCATCTATGAATAACTAAACATGTCGAAGTTTAATTTTTGTCCACCTAGATAGGGAAAATTGCACAACATTCTTCAAATATTAAAGAACATATATATTCATCTATGAATAACTAAACATGTCGAAGTTTAATTTTTGTCCACCTAGATAGGGAAAATTGCACAACATTCTTCAAATATTAAAGAACATATATATTCATCTATGCATAACTAAACATATCGAAGTTTAATTTTTGTCCACCTAGATAGGGAAAATTGCACAACATTCTTCAAATATTAAAGAACATATATATTCATCTATGCATAACTAAACATGTCGAAGTTTAATTTTTGTCCACCTAGATAGGGAAAATTGCTGTGCGCCTGTGTGTTTGAAGTGAATTTTACTCGTAATACTGTGCTGAGCTCCTATGCAGTCATTGTTCTGGTGTTAACTCTGCCATTAACAACAGCTGGACCTTGAAAACAAACTATTACAGCATCCCATACAACACTTTCATTTTCGCACGGCAATGACTGGCGAGTGAACCTAACATCTGCGAGATTGCAAAGCACTCGTTAACTACACTTGAGCGATTTCACTGATTGCCATAAAGCAATGCAGCAGGTGTGCACATTCAAGATGTTGACCAACAAAGCAAGTCTTGTGTTTGTAATATTTATTTCTATTGTTATTTACAAACTCTTCGTAGTTATGAAATTTGACTTTTTACGGCGGTTATATTCTGGTGTAACATTCGGCCGTTTCAAATCTCCATCTTTTCGAAGTAGGTATTCGACTTACTCTGTATCACATGACACAGAATATTTACAATATATAACATTTTAACAAAATATTAAACCCATATATTACCAAAAATAGTGTAGTTCTTTATTTATCTATAGAAACATCAAGAATCAGTACGTAGTTTCACTGCTCTGTCGATATAGGTGAAAGTAAATATTCACCTACTTACAAGCAAAGATTCTTATAGGGGCAGATAAAGAAGTTAATTTTTTTTCTTCCACCATGTTAATAATGTCAAAACAAGTGCTTATACAAATTTTGGCCACTCGAACGCGGTTACAAGGGCCATTCCGAAAGTAAGTTTCCTGGGGCCGTTTACAGAACACACAAATTCCACAATTTGGGACATATGGCCGAAATCTATGGCTGACCACTAGAATCCAGAATACAAAGCAGAGGTTAAATTAAAAATACAATATGATTGCGGAGAGAATACGGAACAATGATAAATTTAAAAATAAAGTACAATTTGATTTCGGAGAAACATGAGATGAAAATACATTGAAGAGTAATGAAATGAAGTAAAAAAAAAATTACATAGTATTATACAAGTGATTGTGTAAAATGGATAATGAATCTCTCAATACCATTAGATAAATTTTGTTAATGTCCTCATTAGAAAATTTAAGAGAAAGGAGAATGGTTTCGGTTAACTTAAATGAAGTTCCCCTAGCGCCAAAAAGAAGTCCTTTCACTTCGCATGTATTAATATTCATTTTGTATCTCTCACTGAAGTGAGGAATACATGGGTTGTAAATAGACTTCTTTTCGTCGTTAACGTTATTGGCTTGTTGATCATCCTTCTCAAAACGGACAATGGGGTCAAGAATGAGGCTTCTTTGATTCCGGCGATCGATGGCTATAATGTCTGCTCTTCTCGTTGACCCATTCTCAGCCAAGCAGTGCACTTCTTCGTAAACCTCCCACTTTGCCTTCCGAAGAGTGGTTGCGATGGAGCTTCTCACTTTATGGTGGCGATTGTTCCTCAGTAGTTCTCCTTTAGGGCAATAACCCAAAACATGCCCAAGGGTTTCTACTTCGCTGCATCCTGGATGACGACACTTTTGATCTTGAAAGGAACGACAATTTCATGGAAGGATTTATTGGAACAAATATAGGAATTGAAGTACCTCTGAAGTTAAGTGTTTAGGCATAATTTTTGACAGTCATTTAAAATGGAACCAACACATTAATTACCTTTGTAATAAATTACGTAAAATAGTATATTATTTTGTTATATTGAGAACTACTTGTCAATAAGTTTATTACGCACAATATACTTAACTTTATTTCAGTCGGTAATTATGTATGAAATTATAGGATGGGGTAGCTTATTTAAATCCAATTTTAATCCACTTTATTTATTATAGAAGAAAATAATTAAAATATGTCTTCATAAACCTATTGATTTTCCATCTCAAATATTGTTTTTAGACTTTAATGTTCTTAAAATAAGACAAATTTATTATGTTGTATTGATCAAATTCATACATAAAAATCGAAATAATTTTGAATTGTATTCGCATAATTATGAAACAAAAGGTATGAATTCTTTAAGATTATTTGAACCAAAATGCAACACTGCTACAGTATTTAATCATAGTAGTAATTTAGGCCCAAGAATATATAATATATAATCTTGTCAATTCTAATAGTTCTAGTATTTAATTTAAAAAGGTATGTATGGATTTTATAAAAGTTGTCAATTTAAATTTCTACATTCTTATTGCGTAGTAGACATAAGACAAATTGTATTATATATTTCTTAATTTCAATTCAGGAATCCGCCCCTCAGCACGAGTTTTACTCTTTCAGGGGGAGCTAAAGTTTTTCTGTTTATTTATATTTTATGTTGCAATTATTAGCAAAATAAATATATTGTTGAGCTATTTTTCAACATATTCTCCACCGGAAGTGAGACATTTGTCATACCATGGGATCAACAGAGAGGTGTAGATGGCTATCACACAATGGTTTCGATCCCAGGTGGCAGACTTCTACGACACAGGAATACAAAAGTTGATCCCATTGTATAAAAAAGTCTCAATTCCGGTGGGGAATGTGTTGAAAATAGTTCAACAATTGCTATATCTGTTCCAATAAACCTTTCCGTGAAATTGTGTTTTCTTCCTGTAAACCGTCCCAGGGAAGCTTACTTTCTAGTCGGTCCTCGTAATTGCGTTCGAGTGGCCAAAATTTGTATAAGCACTTGCTTTGACATTATTAACATGGTGGAAGAAAGAAATTAACTTTTTTATTGCCACCATGATAATATTTGCTTGTTAGATTATAACACGCGGAGCAAGTTTCCTGCAATCGGCAAGCGGTAGAGCATGAAAGTCGAATATTATGAACAGGGAAACATGGATCTTAAGGGAATGAGTACTTAAGATCCTTGGATTTTTCACAGCAACATCAAGTTTTAAAATGTAGGTTTATCAAGACTTTAAATTTTAAATTATTATTGAACTGGCTCGTCGAAATACGACCAAGGAAACATTTGGACCGATAATTCGTGCACTTGGTAGCGGGCGCTATAAAAGACAGACGGAAGCTAAATGTATTCCCAGTAAAGCATGTGATTTATGTACAACGTGTAGGAAGAACTGTGCTTGGTTGAAATAAGCGGTGATGAAATGCACGTGGACATGTCATTTATGGAGCGTGACTTGCATCTTAATTGATGCCATTCTTTTTTATGGCTGTACACTCATGCAATGAGTGATTTTATCTAAAACTTGAAGGATGAGTTGAATTTCGCTTTAGTTTTAAATGATGTTGAAGATTTTAAGATTACATGAGTTGTGAATAGAAGTAGTTTAGGTTGGATTCCTGTTCCTTTAATGGATAGTATCGTAATTTATCGATGATAATATGATTCATAATTGGACGGAGTTACGCAATAATAGACCAACCGACAATTTAAAAAGAAAATGCGATATTTGCACAAATCTGTTGATGGCAGACTAATTTAACTCGGAAGAAATCAAGAATGCGATGTCTGAATTTTGCTGCTATTTATAAGGAAAAATTCGTTTATTGCATAAAATTCATTTATTTATTTTGCTTTGAAATATTAATTCAACTGCTAGTCTCTTATCAAAAATCGGTTAGCCTTTTTTTTGGTATTATTTGTGCTGGTTTTTTTTTTTTTTTTTTTTTTTTTTTTGCAGTGATATTACATCTCATGTAAGGCATTGTAACTATCACTTGTATGCTGACGACCTTCAATGCTACATCTCTTCCCGCTTAGATCGAATAAATGGCGCTATAGATAAATTGAACAAAGACATTGACTCGATTGTGACATGGACAAAGAAATTCCATCTTAATATCAATCCTGGAAAGACACAAGCAATCATATTAGGACACAAACGGCAAACCGACGCTGTAAAGCACCTCGACATTTCCCCCGTTAAAGTAAGTACAGTGCATATCCCTTTCAGTTCTTCGGTAAAAAATCTTGGCATTCACATGGATAATAATCTCAACTGGGACATGCAAATCACAGAAACCTGCAGAAAAGTATATTCTATTATTCATGTGCTAAAAAGGATAAATGTTCATCTTCCCTCTTGCTTAAAAAAGTCCCTTGTGCAGACCCTTGTATTTCCCTATTTTGACTATGCTGACATTTTACTGACTGACCTTTCCAGCGACAACAAAATGAAACTTCAACGTGCTCATAATTTGTGTGTACGTTTTGTAACCAATGTTCGTAAATATGATCATATTACCCCATCCCTGGAAGCAATAGGTTGGCTTAAACTAGATAAGAAAAGAAATTTACATTCACTTCTCTTTCTCTTCGAAATCTTGAACTCTTCTATTCCTTCGTACCTGTCGTCTCGCTTCACTTACCTTTCTTCCCACCACAATCTGAACACACGCTCTCGCCATGAAACAATACTAACAATACCATCCCATCGCACCTCCTCATACTCATCCTCTTTCACAATAGCCCTGCCAAGACTCTGGAATTCGTTACCTACTAGCATCAGGGACTGTCGAAATAAAATTCAATTCAAACGCAAACTTACTAGGCACTTGGTCAGTAATTGAGACTCGTTCAGACATGGTTTCTTGTAAATAGTTCTTTTAATCTACCACAAAATATCTCAATATCCGGTAATTTCATCACTATAGAATTTTGTTATTGTAGGTTTAATTTGTAATTTAGTAAATACAAAAATATTCTTGTTCTTAACTTCTATGATAAAATGTCTAGTTTTCATTAATCAGGTATTCTTGTCGTACTTTAATTTTTATTGTAATTGTAATTGTAAATTTAATATTAATTGTAATCTTATTGTTCATGTTATAGTTGTAATCCCCTGGTAGAGGGGCAGAGAAGGCCTGACGGCCTTATCTCTACCAGGTTAAATAAATAAATCTAAATCTAATCTAATCTAATCTAATCTGATCTAATAGTATGAATGTTATAATACTTCTTGCATAAAATGTTTTATAAAAAGAAAACAGATTTATATCAATGGCCAATATCTCGAAACAGGTTTTTGGCACTTGATCACTCAGTTGGCCTCTCCTTTTCCTTCTTCGTCCTCAGAGCTCTCAGCTGTTGTCATACTGTCTCTTCCGTTAAAATATGATAACATGGGTCACCTTCATCAGCTTCCAGCCATACCTCAACATTCTCCAATAGGTGTAATGTTGTAATTATTGTAATTCCATATTTCTAATGTATAAAAGTAAACCTTGAAACAAGGTTCTTTAATTTTTTCAAACTCTTCGTTTTTTTTTTGCCTGTCCGGATTAAGCGAAGTCTGGGTTATCGGGGTCCGGATTAACGAAGTTTTACTGTACTGTACAAATGTGTTAATAATAGGCGGTGCTATACATGACCTGTTCTTCTTTCATCTGCTCATCTCTAGTAGTTAAATTCTTGTTCGGACTACAATATAAACAGTAAGAAAAGTCATTGATTGCCCATTTATCTTTACCAGACAATAGATTTTTAATTTAGATTTATCCACATCCCTTTAGAAATTCGAATTAAATACTGTATTATAGCGTTTCTCAAACTTTTTTGAGGTGAGGACTGCTTTTTTAAGTCAGAACAGTTTCGCGGACCACCTTACTCTTGTTCCCTTGGAAAGTAAATTTATAATTTTTGCAGCATATTTTAATACCGGTATACTTATATTTTAAAATAGAATTAATTAATTCTAATACTTTTCTAATTATATTTTTGTAGCAATCACAAGTAACATTTAACAAATTCTGTGCATTGTTGATTCATCGCTTGCCTGTTAGCAGCTAGTTGTTTGAAATCCTTATGTGGTACAAGCAGTAGTTGTCCATGTCTCTGTTAAATAGTGTCCATTATAAATAATGGAAGACTGACTTCGATCCGGATCTTTGAAAAGAAAATAACATGATGATATGCTTCATTTAGACAGTGCTAATAGTTCAGAAGCTGTGTGTGAAGAAATATATTGATATCAGTGTTTAAAGTGCCATTACAGAATATTCAAAGAAAAAATACTTTCGTAAATATGACGAGAGTTATTTGGAACTTGGATTTACTTTGTGTGCCAATGAGAGTGAACCAAAACCTCAGTGCGTTGTTTAAAATTTCTTATATCGTCATCTGGAAAAAGAAATAAAAAATTAATGCAGAAACATGCCCGATTTTCAACAAGTAAAGATGCAATTTGGCAAGTTCTATTTTATTGGTGTACGACGTATTATACTTGCCCATTTCAAATTATTAAGAAAGTGATCAATACATGAAAAAGTTCGGTAATTTGGTCCTCTGTTATGAATTCGAGTGGTCCCTGGCTGGGTTACAGACTCTGCACCAGATGTGCAGGGAAAAGATGGCGAGAAATGCCACGTTCATAGCTCACAGTTCATAGTGCTTTAAATTCCTCGTTTGATGCTGAGAGTAGAGTGTGTAGACGGGTAGGGTAAGAAATTATTTCATAAAATATTAGTACTGGGAGAAAAAGTGAAAGGCGATTGTCATGTGTCATTTCCAAACTTTGAGATTTTCAGCTTTAGTGTGATATGCAATTCGTTTGAATTTCATTTCTTCTTCTGTCTTTTTTGAAGGACCACAAAGGCAGAACTCGAGGACCACAGGTGGTCCGTGGACCATAGTTTGAGAAACGCTGCTGTATTACATTTTTGTCCACACCTGTGGAGTAACGGTCAGCGCGTCTGGCCGCGAAACCAGGTGGCCCGGGTTCGAATCCCGGTCGGGGCAAGTTACCTGGTTGAGGTTTTTTCCGGGGTTTTCCCTCAACCCAATACGAGCAAATGCTGGGTAACTTTCGGTGCTGGACCCCGGACTCATTTCACCGGCATTATCACCTTCATATCATTCAGACGCTAAATAACCTAGATGTTGATACAGCGTCGTAAAATAACCCAATAAAATAAATAAATTACATTTTTAACATTATTTTTACTGCATTTGAAGAGGAACTAGGCGAGTTAAAATTATGGAACACTTGGAATTACTCAACGTCGAATTACCAGTTTCCATTTTATTTGTTATTGTTCATTTAGTGCACATGTAATTGGTACGTATCGTGCCTCGTCCATGTGCTTTCCAACGGCCTCGTATTTCCTTGTTTCGAGTGCGGCAGTCTTTGTGTGTCATCTTCGCCGAAGACTTGCTTGAATGTTGATTTCCTTGCATGCCCGTCACGTTAAGAACCAGCTTCAGACTACAGTGACGCATGTAACGGGATTCCCCTGCTCTGTGACCCACATGAGGCATGGAACCGAACAGAAACTTTCTGCTGCGTCGATTGAACCAAGTCGGTGGAATTAAACCATTTAAAAGTAAAAGGAAGAAATGAGGGCCACTTTCTCTAGTTAGCTACCTGTAAAGTGTTCGTGACAGTATGCAGAATTGACTACATTCTTTCTTGCTAATTCTCCGCCTGACCAGTAATGGGTAAAGGTAGCATTTTTACATGATGTATGCTGCCCTCGTTACTGTAGTAATGTAGTGGTTATGGTGCCTTGCTCTGGACTCATCACGATCTCTAGCCTGACCGACTGCGATGATTTTAGCACGCAAAGTTGGTACCATGAACACAGTTCTACCGTATGATCTCATAAGAGTCATAAGTAGGGCCCGGATGTACAGGGACATCATTTTATTTTTACTTCAATTTTTATTGTACCTGAGTTTTTTAATGTACTTCACTCCCACCCCCTCTACTAGTAAACTTCCAATCGTCCTCCACACAGAACCGAGGCCGCGTATGCAGTACTGAGTTAGTGAATATAGTACGTTCCAGAAATATGTTCGCGTTTTCCAGTGACGAAAGAGCTTTCAATATTAAATCATATTTTCGCACAGGTACTGTCGTCCGTTTGCCTACGTCGCATTCCGGTTTCCCCCACCTGCTTCTGTTCGCCCCTCTGTAAAGTCTAGTAGCTGGGCTGTCGTAGCTCTTTTCTGAAAACATTAATTACTGTTAGGAATTGGACGTCTACGTAATATTATACAATTGTTTAAAATAACTTAAATAAAAGGGCCTCGATAAGTAATTAACGGTCACGTGATTCCTCCCCCCTTTCTACGACCCTACGGCAAAACTACTTGAACGGACAGTAGAGAGCATTTCTGAGTAATTTTATCTTTTCGTATCGGGCAGAAGTGAAGATTAAATTTACAGTACGTAAGGTACTCTTTTATAGAGTAGGTACAGAATTATTTCAACATGAGTTACTCGTACGAAGGACGAAACTGGTAATTGGAATTAGGTGCAATAGTCTATATCGGTTTGGAAGTAAATCCCGAAAAGACAAAGTATATGATTATGTCTCGTGACCAGAATAGTGTACGAAATGGAAATATAAAAATTGGAGATTTATCCTTCGAAGAGGTGGAAAAATTCAAATATCTTGGAGCAACAGTAACAAATATAAATGACACTCGGGAGGAAATTAAACGCAGAATAAATATGGGAAATGCCTGTTATTATTCGGTTGCGAAGCTCTTATCATCCAGTCTGCTGTCCAAAAATCTGAAAGTTAGAATTTATAAAACAGTTATATTACCGGTTGTTCTGTATGGTTGTGAAACTTGGACTCTCACTCTGAGAGAGGAACATAGGTTAAGGGTGTTTGAGAATAAGGTGCTTAGGAAAATATTTGGGGCTAAGCGGGATGAAGTTACAGGAGAATGGAGAAAGTTACACAACACAGAACTGCACGCATTGTATTCTTCACCTGACATAATTAGGAACATTAAATCCAGACGTTTGAGATGGGCAGGGCATGTAGCACGTATGGGCGAATCCAGAAATGCATATAGAGTATTAGTTGGGAGACCGGAAGGAAAAAGACCTTTAGGGAGGCCGAGACGTAGATGGGAGGATAATATTAAAATGGATTTGAGGGAGGTGGGGTATGATGATAGAGACTGGATTAATCTTGCATAGGATAGGGACCGCTGGCAGGCTTATGTGAGGGCGGCAATGAACCTTCGGGTTCCTTAAAAGCCATTTGTAAGTAAGTAAGTAAGTCTATAGTGCGATAATATGCACAAAAGAACTGAAGCCTGTATCGAAATGAACGGCCACCATTTTCAAAAATGTGTTGAAATATCCATATTATGATTATTTTTCAATTTAACTTCATTCTCTATATTGTACGCTAATGTGCTGTAACAGTACAATATACACTGCACAATTAATACGTTCGAATGGATAGCTCAATTCGTGAGTAAAAACACTAAGTGTTAATACAGTACTGAATTTTGATTAAACAAAAACCTAATGAAAATTATCAAACTCAAAATTGCGATATTTACTAGTTTACATAAATGGATGAATTACTTTAAGAAACCCACACCTATGGAGTAACGGTCAGTGAGTCTGGCTGCGAAACCAGGTGGCCCGGGTTCGATTCCCAGTCGGGGCAAGTTACCTGGTTGAGGTTTTTTCCGGGGTTTTCCCTCAACCCAATACGAGCAAATGCTGGGTAACTTTCGGTGCTG
Organism: Periplaneta americana; assembly: GCF_040183065.1. Lineage (NCBI taxonomy): Eukaryota > Metazoa > Arthropoda > Insecta > Blattodea > Blattidae > Periplaneta > Periplaneta americana. The sequence goes on from NC_091119.1 coordinate 21,763,501, forward strand.
GACCCCGGACTCATTTCACCGGCATTATCACCTTCATATCATTCAGACGCTAAATAACCTAGATGTTGATACAGCGTCGTAAAATAACCCAATTAAAAAAATACTTTAAGAAATGATCGTAGATGTGGGTTATTTAATTTATGCAGCGGAATGTTGCTGCATACAAAAGCTTTATCAAGGTCAGCGGAAAATGTACTGACTCCAGACAGTGATTTCGCCTGAGATAGAAGTATCTGTCGCGTGTTTTTACCATTTTGTTTTGACCTGAGATGTGCAGTTGTTTTCGAATGCTATTCTAGTTAAAATTTTTTCTCGCATTTCACAGTCTTCTCTTGACAATACACTACATCGCCGTCACTTGAATAGCCACTATTGCCTGAAATCAACTGTTTAATTAAAAAGGATTTAATGGACTTATCTTTAGGCATTTTTTGTTTAATCTCACAGAACACCGCATAAACTTTAGTAGATGAAAAACAAGTGAACAGATGAACACTGCTGTCCTGTCGACATAAACTTTGAGAGACTACTGCATTGAGAAAAGAATGTAAGAAATTCCTTTTGTGAAAAAGGTCTGCAACGTTCATCTATCAACGTGCATGTATTATGAGACTGGAAGTATGGTCCCGTTACAATTTCACTTGGAATAAGAAGGCTATTGTTGTGCCAAGGGATGTTCAACATACAAATTCATTACTAAATTTACAGTTCGTCTAGAAATGTCAGATAATTGATCATACACAAACTAAATAAATGCCGAAACATGCACTAACCCTCAAAATATGCACTAACTCTCAAAATATGCATTTCCATATGCGCATATGCATTTTCGAAAAATCCGGGCCCTAGTCCAGGCCTGCAAAACTCGCAAGTAGGGGAACTATGACGTCAGCCTCACTCCACTTCTATTGGGGATGATCGACTTCCGCCGCGAGAATGAATGTTGATACAGCCGAGCGTAACTAGAACGCCGTGACCGCACAGTAGAAAAGGTGGGTGAGGTAAGAAAGGGGAGGAAAGAAGTCGCTCTCAAGAGCTGCAGCTCTGCAGGTCTGCCCTAGTCATAAGCTAGAATTTTCAAACCCCACCTTTAGTTTCTATTTTCAGCTGCTGATAGCTCTGCCAGCGAACCTCCGATGTTGTCCTTTGCCATCCACTAGTAGAAGTAATGTGAAAATTCCTCTTCCAGTCTAGTCATCATCTTCGCCTACATCCTATGATCGATGTTAATAAATTCCATCCTACAACCCTACACCTCTGAAATGAAATTAAACTCTGCTAAGTCGGTAAACTTGGAACTTTTATGTAATGTGCGTTCGTGATTCTGCCATCGTACGAATAGACGTCGTGAAAACAATAGCTCGTCTGAAAGAAAATAAATTGTCGTATATTCGTGACAGTCCCAAGGTCAAGTAATAAATGCAGAGTTGTAGAAAAGTGGAGAAATAGGCAAAGTATCAAATGCTAACAGAGGTGGAGAACTTGGAGTTGAAAGGCAGGAGGAGGGAGAGAAGAATGGAAAATTAACCAAAGCTGAGAAAGAGGAAGTGAAATAATTGCGGGAGTAGAAGGGAAAGTGCGGAGAATGTTAATCGAGTTAGGAGTGTGGAAGGGGGTTAGTAGGGAAGGAAAAACAATATATAATCTGAGGAAATGATGTATCAGTGGGATGAAATAATAGCAGGGTTAGTTATATAATGTAAAAATGGTTCTGAACGGATGCACTTTGTCAAGGTTATGGAATTGTTTTGTTTAGGACCATAAATCAAGTGAAACCAATGTTCTAGGGTACGAGTATCAACATGATAGTGTTAAAACTATTTCGACTGTGAGTTTAATAATGGGTTAGTCTATAGTTTTCCTGAAATAGTCAATACGGGTTGTCTTCTATGCTGTAGTTAATAAGTTTAAAGGTATTTATGTTATATACAGGGGCAATTATTTAGTTAGTTATGAGAAAGATAGAAGTGAAGTTGAATGAGAAAATTAGTATAAATGGCTATTAATGTAGCTGAGAATAAGAGAAGTGAAGTAGTTTAATAAAGTGTGATAAATTAGGAGGGATAAGTGAAAGGACATGAAAGATACAGTTAGGAGCAGGTATTAAGGTCACGATTCGTCTGTGTTTAAGCTGTAAATAGTGTAAGGGAATGCTGACTGGATACAAAAATGTGAAGGGTCAGCAGAACCGAATATATTGAGAGGAGAGAGAGAGAGAGAGAGAGAGAGAGAGAGAGAGAGAGAGAGTGCGTGTGCGTGTGTGTGTGTCTCATGAAGATTTCACCAGAAAAAGCCAAAATAGTGGCATTTGAAGGTACAAACCCAATCCGAAGCGAAATTGTTGTTGAAAATGTGATTTTAGAGCAGATAAATTCCTGTATGACTTGAGGCTTTCCCGGCGTTTGATGTAGAATAACTCTTCTCGGGTTCAGAGCTAGCCGTCGAAAGCTTGGAAGCTAATCTCCAACTCACCTGGCTGAGAACCCGAGAAGAGTTATTCTAGATAAATTCCTTTTCATACTTAGGATGTAATATATCATACTAAGGAGAGAATGATGTAAGCAGAAAAATTAACTAATTTTTACAAATATTAGGACTGCTAAACCATACTCTAAAACCAAGTTTAGTACAGAAACATTCCAGAATAAAGCTATATCAAACCCTTGCACTACCAACTCTCCTGTATGGAAGCGAAATTTGTGTTCTGAAACAAAGAGATAGACTATCAGCAGATTAAGAGCAACTGAAATGAAATATCTGCGACGAACTACAGGATACACACTTCTGGACCACAAGAGGAACGAGGATATAGTCTACTGCAGGAACTCAACATGCAACCATTAGAAGAAAAAATTACAGAATACAGAAATAGATGGTTTGAACACATATTTTCTCGTATGGAAGCTGGCCGGACACCCCAAGAAATGCTAAAATACCACCCTCAAGGACGACGACGACGACCTAGACGTCCACAGAAATGGCTATTGGATCCTGTATAGCTGGAACCGAAACAGGCCAACCATGGCCTAATTTCGTGCCTGGAATATGATGATGATATATATATCATATATTCGTGACAGAATTAGGACATACATATTATAGAAAATTGTAAACGGTTATTTTAATAGTGATATTAGGAAGAGTTAAAAATGATATCCACAACAACGTCAGGGCTTCAGCGTCCTGACCCGTTCCACTCCGCTTTGAGATGCAGTTTGCCTCAAAAGTATTCGTCTATCCGTCCTAGTGATACAAAAGTTAATAAAGAAAGCACTAAATACCAACTTTAAAACTCGTAGAAATTATCAATTAAACTGTAATAAATACTCCCAACAATGCAGCCAGAATAAGTTTTGTGTAATTTCATAATTATTAAATAAAAATCATTTAAGAAAATACTCCAGGATATAGTGCCACAAAAGTATTCGTCCTCTTTGTTTATTATACAGTGTATTAGTTCATAATGTGCTAGTCTGTGATTCAGTAGTATTACAAGCAGTTTCTGCGAGTAAACAGACTCGAAATAGTGAAGACAAAGGAAAAGATCTTTGTTGAACGTGAACGAATTATTCAGCTACATGAAGAAGGGAACTCTCAAAGAGAAACTGCCAACAAAACAGGAATACCACGAACAACAATAACCAGTATCATTAAGAGATATAAGGCATCATCATCTGTGATCAATAAGCCAAGAACAGGACGACCAAGGAAGTGACTGTTGAAAAGTAATGCGTACCAGTGCCCAACTATTGTGCATCAATATATCTGCCTGTGAAATAAAGTTTGTCCATGAGAGCTCTTATTACCTTACTTTTTGAAGTACACTCGTACTTTGTGATTTCACCGGAAGTATGTTCATAGGAAGTTATCACGGTTACTATGACAACAATAAATCATGGCCCGTTCTGAGTTGTAACGTAGTAGCGTCACAGTCTTGTATATAGAGCCGCGAAGCTCAATACGTAGTAAATATGCAAACATTAGATAGTTGCTCACCACTAGGATCGCTAATATCGCCTCATTACCAGAGTCCGTGGATATCCAGAGTACCGCAATCGTTTGAGCCGGCAAATGCCGACAAATCCGCCATTGTTTGTTCAGCGCGCGCTATGCAGTATACATTTGCATAGGGAAAGAATGTAATTTAAATGCGAAAAAATGCAATGCTACTGTGTTCAGAACTGTTCACAGAGAACTAAAAAAAGCGCACATTTGTTTTCTCTGTGACAAGGTGAAAGAAATAAGGAAAAAGGAAAGAAGTGACTATAAATATAAAAAGGAACGATCCGCTACCTAAGCGAGCATACATTATGAGATTAATGAATGACTGTATTTTGATATTTATTTTTTCAAAATTTGGGCCCCAAAATATTTTTATAAAACTAATCTAGAATTTAAGTTGATTCAGCAATGATATTTCTACATAGAACAAATGAAAGTCACATACCAATTAGTATCAGTGTCAAATTTTTACCATCTTCTCCCTTTCAAATCAAGCATTTCTGAATTTGATCCTATTTGCTATTTGCAAGAATGACAAAATATATCTGTGAAGTTCTGAATTTATTCTTGAGACAAGATTGTATTGTTTGGCTCGATTAGAAAATACAAAGACCGTAGAAACTAGAAACCCTATTAAGGTTAGACTGATGTGAAATTTCAATTTTCTAAACTATTCTAAGTAGATCTATGAAATTTTGTACTTTTAATTTGTAATTTTAAATTGTGCAAATTTAGGTTTTCAAAAATTGCTACTATTTTGGCCAGAATTTTTGTCTACATACGTGTCAGACCTTCAGAAACGAAACTTACTATACAATTTTCCTCTTTATTTTACTAAAAAATAATTAAACCAATTTAATGCACTAAAAGTGTAAAAACAGAAAAATTCAACTCGAGCGTAAAAAACTTAATATTAAAAAATACCTCTTCTGGCTGATATGGATATAGATATAATCAGGCAGTACATCTCACTTGACGATATGTGTCAGAGGAAGACAATTGTTTGTATCTGAAGTGTGATTAGTGGAATATGTAGCTAATCGGCGAAGTATGCATTGGAGGGGGAAAGAAACTTGCCACCCTACCCCATTATCTCCTAGCCTAGTTTTCTCATGAGTGATGCCTTATTGGTGGTACTTATGAGGTTCAAATCTGTCTTCGGACAATTGACTAAACAACAAGAACAAAAAAAAAAAAAAAAAGAGTGTTAGGTATAATACTGATAGTAAGTTTTGTTAAGAACATATTCAAAAACCTCTACAAAAAATCATGCATGTAGTACAGAATCTGTAGAAAGAGTAGCATTTTTAGCAATGCAAAATTTACAGAAAATTAAAGTGGAGAAAATTGACTTCAAAAGTTTGGGATAATAATAATTAACCAGATCTCTGTCTTTTTTATTTTCTAGGCATTTTGAAACATATAGAACTATCATATTATATACAGAACTTATCCTTATATACACTACCACGCTGTGCACACCTAACCTACACTAGTAAATAAAGATGACTAAAAATTATGTAATCTTATGAAAACACTATAATAGATAAATATTATTTACAAATCACTATGGACTATAGACACTATTATAACACTAACAATAAAACTGTTAGAAACTTGCAAATATTTCTTGTATCACAAACAAAAACCCAGCATGGAAAACACGTTGTTATGGCTACTAGCAACAAGTGGAATTTTCCTTTAGATAAGAGTTGTGCTCTCCTTTGTAACTGAATATCTCTTAAAGGAAAGCAGCCTTTGAAGTAGGTCTAACACCTGTTGGATTCTATGAAGAAATATTTCGAAAAGTCAAGAAGCTACATTGGCTCAATCGGAAATCTAATATAATAAATAATGTATGAAATATAGCGTAATTTCCAAAATGGTTGCAGAATTCAGAGTGGGGGTCGTGGACGGAGAATTTAAATTAACAGTCAGAGCTCGCAGCCTTTTAAAAATGTAACCCTAAACAGCTGATAGACCGGTCGTATGATCATGAAAATTGGCAGAGGGCATCTTTAGACCATAAATGAATTTTTAAAGATAAAAACAAAGAAACGATTTTTTTTTACCAAAAATGACAAAACCTCACATCAGTGTATCCTTGGGGACATTATAATGAAATTACTAACTTCCATACTTTTAAAGCTAAACTCACAAAATGTTTATCACTAATATATCTGGTTGATAATAACACATGTACAAACTTTCGTCTCTCTCTATGATAAGTGGTTTGCACTTTATTAATAACTTAATTATATAGTGTATTGCTTAATGCAAAAAGTCCCTTGCGTCACAATTTACATTATTTTTCATTGATATTCACTTATAAGATTCTTTATATACCTTAGAACAAACATTACTATTGGAATTTTCTGTACAGCGAATGGGTAAATTACTAGGAATTTTTATGAGTATTAATTTTTTTTATTTACTAAAAAATTCTAGCAATTTACTTATTAATTTTACAACAAAACCTTATAGTAAGCTTTGATTCCATGTATGTAAGGAGTCATGTAAGTGGAAATCACTTAAGAATAATGTCAATTGTAGTGCGACTTTTTATATAAAGCGGTTCAATATTTTAATAAAATAATTAATAAAATGAAAACCACGTATCATAGGCGGATGCAATTTTGTACACCTGTCACTAATAAGCAGATATACCAGTGATCAAAATTTGGTGAATCTAGCTTCGTAAGTATGGTAGTTATTGGTTTCACTGTTGTGAACTCTTAAAACTAATAAACTTCGAGAAATTTCAGAATAGTGTGCCCTCATATGCGGAAGCCGGAGAGTTTGCACGAGGAATGCAGTTGGAAATGTTTAGATTTATTGTTATTTTATTTGTAAATTGTTGTTTTCATTTGTTACTTGTAATTTATTAAGTTCATGCTGCTGTGATGTTTATGAAGGAGTATATTGAACACTTAAATGCGTATTTATGCTGTAATAATTATTAAATGAAGTTTTTATACATTATTATGTTGACTGATAATAATGTTCTATAATGTGAGAAGATCCTTTAGACGTTTTTGCCCTTCAAATTAAAAATATCTGAGTTTCACTTCAAATATTCCTATCCCTAGCGTGTTGAAAAGGACTAACAATGGCGGCCGACTCGGTGATTGCGCTACTCTGTATATCCACGGACTCTGCTCATTACAGGCAATGCAAAATAGTGCCGTCACAGTCTATTGTTTCTAGCACCCTCAAAACTCAAGCTTCGTGACTGTATATAGTAGACTGTGCTAGCGTTGTTGCCGATTCATTTTGTGGACAAAGCCGCGCTTATTCGCATTTTTATTTTGTCTAATTGACTTGTGCATACCAGTTGCAAGCTAGCGCAAACGAGTTTGTTCTGTTTTTTATATAGTTATTATTGATGCAGCTATTTGCTTCATTGTTGTTTTATTACATGCGTTCGTTTTGTAATTTTTTTTCCTCGCGGCATGACGTTTATTCATTTTCGAAACACATCGACAGATCGCGCGCGCGAACCAAGTATTGGAAGAGCTAACGATCACAAAGTAATTTTAATCGAAGTATAAGTCTTCAGACTGGCTTCTTCTGTGTATTAATCCCAGCAGAGAGGGCTGGCTGCTTCATCCGCTGAATTTCCCTTGAAAAAGTTGAAATCTTCATCTTTTTATCCCAGGCATGCCCCTCCATATTTGTAAGCCCTGAACATAGGGTAACCCAGTATTTTGAAGCTCCCACGAACCGGGCTTCTTGTTGGTCTATGAGTCTTTTTTGCCGTAGCTATTCGTATAACCCTATCATTCTTTGGGATCGCATATCCGCCCATTAGTAGTAAATTTTTATGAAGTTTTAAGTACTACTCTCGTGTTCAAGTCAGATTTTGTGATTCTATAAGAAGTTGAAAACTGGAAACTTTCTTCAGATTATTTTTTTTATGAAAGTAGCCATGAAGAAATTTTACAACTTTTCCGTTTATTTGTTAGATTAATGATCTTTTCTTTCGTACTTCATCTTTCACGTTTAATTGGCTCATTAAGAACGGTTAGTATTTTTATCCTATGGCGCTTCAGTTTATATCTGCGTGAAGATTACAAAATAGTAATATGCGTTACAAGAGCGGTATGTGACGTTTTCATGTTCGAGGAAAAGATTGAAAAAGCGAAACGTAGTTGAGCTTTTTTAATTTCCGAGAACATGAAAACAAACATACCGCTCGTGTATCGTACATTATTTTGTGCGAAGATCGTTTATTACATACCTGAAATACGAATTTCTAATTAGTTGCAATGAAATCTCCATGTTGGTTTCTGTTTAATGACGCCAACTTCGGAACACCAATATATCTTTCTTCAACATTGTTGCTGTTTTCTGCGTTTACTATACTCCAGCAGGCCGTGATATACGTCTGTCTTCCCCCCCCCCCCGCAGTCTATAAATGCGAACTTAAAACAAACGGTAAGGTTATGTAATGATTTATTTTTCATTTTAATATTTTAACAATATTATTTATATAACATATTGCAGTAATAACATCGGCATCTGGAATCTCGTTGATTTTTTCACGGCTTCATTAATGTTACTTGTATCAGGAATGCAATAAGTTTCGTGGATAGTAGACTTTACTTAATTTTTGCAAATATTTAAAAAGAATAATTAACAGTGCAATTTAGGTGAAATTGCAGTGGTAAGTTTCCAATTTATAATTATTACTATGTTAAACGTCTTTAAGAATAATATGTTAAAAGCCTAAAGCAGTAAAGTGAATGTCGCTCTTAAGCGGTAAGAAGAGGGAAATTGTTATGTGTGTTACGTTGGGAATACTGAATGTGGTATTTCACACTTACCGCGTATTGGTTCTGTGCGGAAAACAAGCAAATACGCACGATCTCGCACAAATGTATTTTCTTACTCACAGTAATACAGAGAAAGCATTGTTTGCGTTCACTGACCTTGAACGAATGAAGGAATTTCTCATTCGTGATTGTAATAATGTAATACTCATGCCTACATAAAACGTTTCCATAATAATTTTATTGTTTTCACAATAATCTGTGGTATGCAACTGGAAATGTTAAATTTGTGTCACTCGTTAAAATATAAACTATAATTCATACTGTTTCATATTATTCATTATTATATTATGTAAGTGGAGGCTTTAATAGTAAGAAACCACGTTGATATTCAGTGTAGTACCAAGAGAAACCGCGAACAGAAAGATGTAACCTACTTTTACGCTTGAATCCTTCTTGCTTCTTCGCCTTATCGCTGTGTTTGGTATTGTAAAAAGTTGTTAACCATAAATTTTATCATAAATTACCTTCCGGGGACCTCATAAAACTCGGCGTCGCGATGAACAACCGTTCTTGTAACTGGAGAAGAGCAGGCTTTTTTATTTTTACGGTTTGTAGTTGTATCATATAAGTGTTTGCCTTTAACATATTTAATTTTGAGAAGTTTTCCCCTTTTCTTATAAAGGGAGAAAACAAATAGGCTACACAATGGATGCATGGTTTGGCCACAGTCTAGTATATACAGTCACGAAGCTCAATACGTAGTAAATATGCATCCATAGATAGTTGCTAACCACTAGGATCGATAATATCGCCTCATTACAGACAATGCGAAATAGTACCGGCACAGTCTATTGTTCCTAGCACCCTCAATTCAAGCTTCGTGACTGTATATACTAGACTGTGGTTTGGCCGTCCGAATAGGCTATTTTCTTTAACAGTTGAACACATTTTTGTTCGTACTAGTTCTTTACTGTACAATGTCACTTATCCTTCGAAGAGGTAGAAAAATTCAAATATGTTGGAGCAACAGTAACAAAAATTACACTCGGGAGGAAATTAAACACAGAATAAATATGGGAAACGCCTGTTATTATTCGGTTGAGAAGCTTTTGTCATCTAGTCTGCTGTCAAAAAATCTGAAAGTTAGAATTTATGAAACAGTTATATTACCGGTTGTTCTGTATGGTTGCGAAACTTGGACTCTCATTTTGAGAGAGGAACAGAGATTAAGGGTGTTTGAGAATAAGGTTCTTAGGAAAATATTTGGGGCTAAGAGGGTTGAAGTTACAGGAGAATGGAGAAAGTTACACAACACAGAACTGCACGCATTGTATTCTTCACCTGATATAATTAGGAACATTAAATCCAGACGTTTGAGATGGGCAGGGCATGTAGCACGTATGGGCGAATCCAGAAATGCTTATAGAGTTTTAGTTGGGAGGTCGGAGGGAATAAGACCTTTGGGAAGGCCGACACGTAGATGGGAGGATAATATTAAAATGAATTTGAGGGAGGTGGGATATGATGGTAGGGACTGGATTAATTTTGCACAGGATAGGGACCGATGGCGGACTTATGAGAGGGCGGCAATGAATCTTCGGGTTCCTTAAAAGCCATTTATAAATAAGTACGATGTCACTTATCAACTTATCATAGCATCTAATGATTCTCGGGAATCGAACCTAAATTTGCTACATTTGTAGTAAGAAATTCTATTGATTCACTATTTAATTATATTTTTACATGTGACATAGGCTGTATGAACTAGTTTCCCTTTGTTGAGACAGTTGGGCCGCGAATCTCTTTCAGAACTGTCCGTCATAATACTCTTCATGTTTCCTATGGATGACGTTACGTATAAATGGAAGTATTGTGGACTGACATCCAATTCCAGTTATGATCTCAATTCTTGCCTTGACCTTGGTATTTTGGCATTCTGCGTGGTACGTCGGTGTGTTGAAACACGGCAGTATGTAAACTTGTTCCTGAAGTAAACAGAGTCATCTTTCTCCCACTTCAAAATTAGAAATAGACAGATGTATGTTGTCCACTTGGTATACAGTCGAGGTAATAATTTCATTGAATAAGAGTTTTCTTTCTTTCTTTCTTTCTTTCTTTCTTTCTTTCTTTCTTTCTTTCTTTCTTTCACCTCCTTTTGTACCTACTGAAGAGAGGATGCAATTTATTCCTGGATTAACACTACACATATAGTATTCGGAAGACAGTGGTATTCCCAATAAGTACTTTTTTATTCATAATTAGCATTGCAAACTAACCTCATCTTATGACTAACGGACTTTATTTTGAGAAATGGCGTCTCTGCTGTCTTGGATTTTTCGACAAGTCAGAATAATTTATTTATTTATTACTATTCCGTTGCCAGTATTCGATCTTAAATCAAACGACTTTCCTTTTTAAGAGTAACACACCGAAAATACAGTCTGATCCGTTTGGGTATGGATAATATTAATTTATTATGATAGTAGGAACAATTTCTTGCTGGTTATATTATGATTAAAAGATGGGAGTTTCCATATATGACAAGCAACAATGCATAATCTGAAAGGACAAATGGAAATCGTAGATAATTAAAATGGCTACTGCAAATCAACAGCGGGCGCAATGTGTTCTTTGGTATGCTAAATTTGAGAGTGTTAAAAGAGTTCAAAGGGAATTTCGACGTGAGTATGGTGTGCGTAATGTACCTAAATACGATTCCATAATGTTGTGGTATCGAACATTTGTAGAAATAGGTTCTGTGTTAAAAAAAAAAGCATGCAGGAGGTCGCAGGCGAAACCCAGTACGAGAAGCAGAGCTATCTCTTGGCTTGGCCCCCAAACTCCCCAGATCTAACCTCTCCTGACTTCTTCGTGTAGGGTTTTGTATAAGACATTGTCTATTCACAGAAATCCAGGAACATTGATGATCTGAGAGTAAAATTACTCAAGCTTTTCAACAAATCACCCCTCTTATGTTACAACGGACATGGTCGGTCCTGATATGCACGTCTGTAGACAGCAGTATATGTGTACAAGTTGCAGTGTCCAGTCGATCAGTCCTAGTGAAATGGAGGAGTACACGAGAGCGGAATAAGCAGACATGATTTTCGAATATGGATGAGCCAATGGTAACAGTAGACAAGTTCACAGATTGTATCGGGGCAAGTACCCACGTAGGAGACATCCGGCTCATATAATTTTTCCACGATTGTTCCACAAGTTAAGGGAAGGAGGGCACGTTGTGCCAAATTGCAATTCCATTTCCACACAATTATTTTTGCTTATAATAATAATAATTATTATTATTATTATTATTATTGTTATTATTATTATTTATTTAATCTGGCAGGATTAAGGCCATAAGGCCTTCTCTTCCATCCTACCAGATAACACATATAAATACAGAAAAGAAACACAAACACTGATGAAAATAATATAAATTAAGTTAAAGCCCTATAGAGGGTCAAGAGAGTCAAAAGAACACTATAGAGCTCTCATCGAGCTAATACAAGAGAGAGAAAAAAAGAAAACAGATATAGCATTGATGATAGTGATAATTGATAACTGATAATAATAATAATAATAATAATAATAATAATAATAATAATAATAATAATAATAATAATAATAATAATAAATACATTACGTATTAATTGTCAATTTTACAACAGCATAGTTACAATATTTACTATATGTCATGGGTTAAGGCAAAGTTGCGCAACCTGACAGGCGTTCAACAAGCAATTCCATGAACTAGAATGTGATTTTTTAATTTAAATTTGAATTTTGATATTGTCCGACAGTCTCTGACATGGTCGGGGAGAGAATTCCAGAGGCGTGTAATAGATATGCTGAAAGATGATGAGTAGAAGGATGTTCTGTGCAGAGGAATAGAGAGAAGGTACATGTTCCGGGTTCGAGGTAGTGAAAGGTAAACAAAACGAGATGCTAGGTAAGAGGATGTGGAGGTGTGGGTGATTTTAAATAGTAATAAGAGAGAGTTGAAGAATCTTCTTTCTTTAAGTGGGCTCCAAGACAACAATTCTAATGACGGTGTTACATGATCGAATTTTCTAATGGTACAAACGAAACTATCGACTCAGTCATTTCCGGACCATGGTTCCTTATCAGGATACATGTACCCTTCGCCATCATCCCTGAAAGTTTGTAATACCACCTCGGAAACACCCTGTATAACAAAATAATTCACTCCCCATACTCTTTTATACTGTACTTCCTTGCTTTTATTTCAGTCGTACTGCAGTGGTGCATAAGGTTACTGAAATTCCGCCACTGTAGGCCTATCTATTTGTGTTGATGGAATGGAATTTCGGGTAGAGGGGCCCTACGACCCAGAACTATGACTTTTAAAGATTTATTGCGCTAACCTCAAGCTAGGCGCATTCTCAAACCCACACCGGCTGACTACACTAAAGGCTGGTTCACAATAAACCGAGAACGGAAACGACAACGAGAACGAGAACTGAAATATTGTTAAAATAAATGTATTTAAATGTGGTCATTCACAATTAACTGTTGTGAATGCTTACATTTAAATACATTTATTTTAACAATATTTCCGGTCTCGTTCTCGTTGTCGTTTCCGTTCCCGGTTTATTGTGAACCAGCCTTAAGATTCTCTGCGTACCCAGGTTTCGAGCAGGCAACTCCTCGCCTCTAGGCCAGCCGGCGTTCAGGGAATGCTATGGAATGATGACGAAATGGAGAATTGCTGACGGAATTATGTAAATGCCTAATATGGGGGAAAACTGGAAAATCCCGAGGAAACCCCAACTGCGATCTTGTCCGCCACAAGTGACACTATTGATTTTTCGATTAAAAATCCCATACGTGACCAGGACTCAAACCCGGACCGTCTGCGTGATAGACTGAAGGTCTGATCAACTTGTGTTGATTATCCACTAGGCCTTGGTGAAGGGAGAAAGAAGACATGTGACGTTATGAGTTATGACGTATCTGGCTTGGGGGCCAGATATGCCTTGTCTTGGTCTAAAGAAAGAGCAGATCGCAGAAACCTAGGGAGAAGAGAGAAACTAACCTCGAACTTCAGACTTGTGTCCAAACAGTAAAGGTAAATCTTCAAAAAAATATTACGGTCTTATCGTCATCACTATCGTCGTCGTCGTCTAACCAAGGTGAACAGTTATACACGTATACTCCTTTTCATGCAACTTAGCTGCTTTTAGCCACCCAGAACCGCATGAGCCATTCTCGCTTAAGCAGCGTTGTCTAGTTGTATTGTTAAGACTCAGTCGCTGTTAGTAGTGGTAATTTAAAATATTGCGTGTGCCTAGGCAAAATATTGTAACCACGAAGATGAAACGCATGAACGAAGTCGTGTGGAAAGCATTATAGTCTATCATACATTTTGAAGAAAGATCACTTAAACTCTGGTGTGACCAAATTTAGACATTAAAATACTGCATGGATTATTATTGTTGTTAATAATTGTAAATAATAATTATTATTACTAGTTTGTCGATGTATGTGAACACGTTATACAGCTATTCCTGATATAGGCTAGTGTAAAACTGAAACATTTGCAGAATGCGATTTAAGTGAATTTAAATAGGGGAGACTGTTGTACCTTTAAACACTTTTCACATTTCATTTTTTTTTTATTTTGGGAAATGAAATTTTTTAATGAAAAAATGCTTGAAATAATTATTGAAGATTCCTTTACAACTTCCTGTATGTATTTTCCTGTTTTACAGATCTATTAAGGATGGAAAAAATAAAATGAAGAGATATGTAATGTGTTCAAAGGTACAACAGGATCATGTACCTTGGAACATACACTCTTGTAAGTTGGAACACATGGAATATAGGTGGGAATATAGCTATAAAAACTGAAAATCATATTTAAAATGTATTTTCAATCATAAACCAGAGCAGGCTTCTCTGATTTAGATTTTATTTCCTGGAGGAGCAATAACTGCTTCAACAGCTTTCTTCAAGACATCCGGATCAATTGGGGACCTCTTTAACTCCAGACTTACTTCGTGACATGACCTTAAAATAAAAGCAAAACAAAAACCGATAGTATCGTGTAATTTGGAACGTGTTCCATGGTACAAGATGTTTTGTGTTCAAAGGTACAAGAGGGTGCACGTTTAAACAAATATGGCTCTGAAAACTAGAGAGTCAAATAAATCATGAAAATTAAAATATGTTATTACTCACCAGATGATAGGGAACACACCGTACTTAAAAGATATTAACAAATACAATCTGGTTTTGTGTTAGAAAACATACATCAATGAACGAAATGTTTACTTTTGGTACTAAAAAACTTTTATTGTCCACGGAACTCACACTTTGCAATAAATCAAACTGAAACTACGACCAGAGCTACTTAGCGGCTTTCTCTACAATCTACTTCATTTTGAGTCCTCTAGGTAGTAGCAAAAATTAAAAAACAAAAAATGTTCAAAGGTACACTATGCTAAAGGTACAACAGTCTCCCCTACTATTATAGTCACAATCATGCCATGGTAATGAAAGAAAAATTATACAACCTCGAGCGGGAATCGAACCTGCGACTTCCTTTCTCCGGCCAGGCGTTCTACCACTGAGCTATCGAGTTCGTCTCACGCCAAAGGCTTGGAATTATCCTTTCATACTGGCGACTCTGTTACAGAGTACTGTCCATAGCGTCTGATCTAGTCAGCACTGCTTATGGGTGTGAAGAAACTTTTTTTTTACAAATGTAATTTTCATCTTACGATGTTACGTCACCAAACATCGTAAGATGAAAATTGCGATTTAAGTTGTTAAAGGAGAAACCTAAAATTACGTGAGAAGTGACAGTAGTAGTAGTAATAATAATAATAATAATAATAATAATAATAATAATAATAATAATAATAATAATAGTAATAATAGTAAAAAGTCCGCCGAGTTAGCTCTGTGGTAGCCTACAGATTTGCCGGCCCGGGTTCGATTCCCGACGGGGTCAGAAATTTTCATGGCGGTGTACAACTTCTAATCATTAAATTGTACACCAGTAGACCTATACCTGGCTTAAAACCCAAATCTGTATATCAAGAGAAGGCATATGTCACTGTTGATAGTGATTCGTCCGTCGGACGGGGACGTTAAGCCTGGCGGCCCTCATGGTGCTATTCGACAGGAGTAGACAACGTGCCACACCGGGTTTCCCCTTCTCCCTTCATCTTCAGCGTCATCCTCACCCGTTCCCTACACTACACTTACACATACTCTCACCCTAGTACACGACATAGCTCTCTGCAGATACACACATCATGCATAGCGTGACCCGCCGAAGTGGTGTGCAACTTGAAAATGGGTCACAGTCCTGCCATCTATTCGCAATATGCGGAATCCGAATCACGCAAGTGAAGTGAGTAGGCATTAGATACACATAATAGTAATAATAATAATAATAATAATAATAATAATAATAATAATACAAACTCCAAGATGTTTTTCGACTACTATCATGGTCTAGGGCAACCATTTTCAACCGGTGTGCCGCGAATGATTCGCTATTGTACCGCGAGAAAATGAAAATAGTGAAGACTGTAACAAAAACTGGAAAAGTAAAAGTGAAAAGAGTAGTAAACTAGTGAGTCCACTAAAGTCAACATTCAGTAAACATATTCACTCCTAAAACCCTCAAATTCCACCCTTCCCGGTTGGGAACCATTGGTTTAGATTATATGAGTGTCCCGCGGGATTTTAAACTACTCCTTTAGTGTGCCACACGTTGAAAAATATTGAAAAATACTGGTCTAGTGTAACGATCGACGATCGGGACTCGTGCTCCGACATTGCGCTCTTGGGTAGGTTCAAATCCCGGCTTGGATTGATTACCTTGTTTGCTTTTTTCCTAAGGCGAATATTAGGTAATTCCATGGCTTATTCGTTAGACTCATCTCTCTAAAATGACATTTCGCTATCACCAACTTTAGCGACGCTAGATAATATAGCAATTGATACAGCATCGTTTCTCAGAGTAGCTAATTTATCAAAGGCCGTACCTGTTCACTGAGTCTAAATGTTGTGTTTAATTTAAGTATAGAACTGACGAAATTTTGTGCTAAATAACGCTGAGTAAGACAGTTGAGCATGAAAGCTTGAGCTGGATGTTTAAAGAATTTGTAGTTCCCAGAAGACACTAATTATGGTACTGAACAAGACGATTACTACAAACGGGAAAGAACCAAGGCTTTGACTGAGATGTTTGCAGATGAAAATGGTGCTTCTATTCGATTTTTACAGAGTTTTTTTGCAAGTAATCTCCCGGTAAATGGAGGTAATCTATTTTCATGTATGAGTAAATTGATTGGAGACCTGTGTCAGTTAACATGATCACTGACCTTCATCATCATTGTCTCTGCGATTCTTCAGTTCAGACTTACTTCAAGAGTTCGACCTGATGCTAGTTCTTTTGATGCATTACGTCATACTTGGCTTGCAGAATAAACGAAAGTATATTGCTGTATAAATGACAGATTCATTCATTCATTGTGTTCTGCCCAAGGGCAGGTCTTTCACTGCATTCTCCGGTCTTTCCTATTTTCTGCCTTCCTCTTTGTCTCCGCATATGATCCACTTATCTTAATATCATCTATCATCTGATATCTTCTTCTGCCCCTAACTCTTCTTCCAATCACCATTCCTTTCAGTGCATCCTTCAGTATGCAGTTTCTTCTCAACCAGTGACCCGGCCAATTTCTTTTCCTCTTTCTAATCAGTTTCATTCTCATTCTTTCTTCATCTAGTCCACACCTGTAGAGTAACGGTCAGCGCGTCTGGCCGCGAAACCAGGTGGCCCGGGTTCGAATCCCGGACAAGTTACCTGGTTGAGGTTTTTTCCGGGGTTTTCCCTCAATGCCTCAATGAGCAAATGCTAGGTAACTTTCGGTGTTGGACCCCGGACTCATTTCACCGGCATTATCACCTTCATATCATTCAGACGCTAAATAACCTAGATGTTGATACAGCGTCGTAAAATAACCCAATAAAAAACTTTTTTCATCCACTCTTTCCATTTCACACTGTCCATCTTTCCCATATCCACATTTCAAATGCTTCTATTCGCTTCTCTTCACGTCGTAATGTCCATGTTTCTGCCCCATGCAAAGATAGTACAATAAAAAAGCAACTTATTTCATGAGTTCGATATTGAACACTAACAAAACCATACAGACAATATTTCTTCACTTTAATACATTATACAAGTACGTAGGATCACCATCATTTCAGTTTTCATCACTGTCAGCTGCTGCAGAAAACCTCTTCATACCATTGCACTTCAAGTTTCATATACTTTGAATTTATTTTCATAGCTGCTACGGGAGGAAATGTTATGTCTATTTCCCTGGTTGGTATCTTAAAGAACCTGAATGGTTGATAAAGACCTTGATAGAAATTAGAAGCAAGCAAGCACGGAGGATAACTGAGTCGCCGATATGATTGTGTTTTGAATAGCTGATTTTTTGCCTTAGGTTTTGTTGAATTGTTTTGGCTCATTTGATACCAAGTTTGCACCATTTCTTACAATGAAGGGGACATTAATTGTCATTGTTTTTACTCGACAGCGGTCGACATGTATAGCTTATAGCTCACGCAGAAACAACTGACGTCCGACCTGAGTCCAAACCAACAGCTGATGTACAGTAGTGGCAAAAAAAAAAAAAAAAACCGGACCGACCCTTGTAGCTGATTTCAGAACCTTGTTCACTCCAGACAGCACGATAGACTGGTAACTAAGACTTTCGTGGTTCGAATCCTGCCTGGGAAAGAAACTTTTTTTTGTTCCTTATTCAAATTTAAGTTATTCCCAATACTTTTCGATTGCAGCGATATTTTACTACTTAATTAACTTATTATTCCCAGAACATGAATTTTACCAGCTTATTTTCTAATGGCTTTCGAAATGGGCTACGTCAGCAGTCGAAACTACAACAATTTCAATAGATTACTCGCTATCTTGTGAATGCGGGCGTGGCATGCGCAGTGGCTCATTTCGGGGACTTTGATTATTCCGTCGGTCCGGTTTTTTTTTCCCACTACTGTATTTTGCCTACAGTTTCCTCTGCTTTAAAGATATCTAAACCAACATTTGCAGGATTACCAGTAAGTGTGTGGCGGATAAGAAAATGCAATCTCCCTCAAAGAGCCTATCCCAGGATAGGCCCCTTTTACATAGAACTCATTTAAAAAAATATATATATATTATTTTAATGTACCGAAGTACATATGATATTTCCATGCAGATATTCTGCGTCATCATATGATGAAAGAGTAATGGAACGGAGAAAAATTCTCTCCGGCGCCGGGATTTGAACCCGGGTTTTCAGCTCATATGATGACGCAGAATATCTGCATGGAAATATCATATGTATTTCGGTACATTAAAATAATATGATATGCATAAATCACTTCGTGATTTAAGACGGCGCTTATTCCGTCGGATCCCGGCCAACTAGTCACTCATAACGAGTGCACCTCAGCACATGTGTGGACTTCAGTTCTACGTTTATAGACATCTATGACGTAGTACAGAGGGCGGCCACTAGAGGGAACCCAAGAGTTGAAACTTAATCTGAGACGATTCTGTCCAGGTTGGGTATCCGGTGTGGCTTAGTGGATAAAGCATCAGCACGTAGAGCTGAAAACCCGGGTTCAAATCCCGGCGCCGGAGAGAATTTTTCTCCGTTCCATTACTCTTTCATCATTTAAAAATGCTGTACTGTTTCGGTAAAACCACACGTCTGGTAACTCTAGACTCACTTCTGTCTTCCAAAACTTACATTCGTAGTACGTGGTTATCGAATAAGTCGGTGGTTAGATCAGAAGAGTTTGATGGACTATAGTAGAAGATACTTTAATCACACCAACCCGTGTTTGAATCCCTTGCTCATATTTGTGGCCGTTTAATGGTCTATTGTGGTACAGTGATGGCTGTATCGTTGTCGAAGGTTAAGTTACGCTTCAGTGTTTTATGAGCGTGGAGCAGTTCTGCATGAAAGAATCGGTTACAAGCTATAGTTGAGGAGATGTTCAATCCGCTTCCTTTCATACGAGATACAACCTTGAAGCTGCACCACCGCAGTTTAGAATAAAATTGTTTAATTGATGTTGTACAACTTTCATCGTTTTATGGTCTTTTTGGGTGTTAGTATAAATTGATAATAATTCAATTAGAGGTGGTTCGATACCATAATTTCGATATGGATAACAGAGAGGGTTTGGAATTGAACGGGTTACATCAGCTGCTTGTCTATGCGGATGACGTGAATATGTTAGTAGAAAATCCAGAAACGATTAGGGAAAACACGGGAATTTTACTTGAAGCAAGTAAAGAGATAGGTTTGGAAGTAAATCCCGAAAAGACAAAGTATATGATTATGTCTCGTGACGAGAATACTGTACGAAATGGGAATATAAAAATTGGAAATTTATCTTTTGAAGAGGTGGAGAAGTTCAAATATCTTGGAGCAACAGTAACAAATATAAATGATACTCGGGAGGAAATTAAACACAGAATAAATATGGGAAATGCGTGTTATTATTCGGTTGAGAAGCTTTTATCATCTAGTCTTCTGTCAAAAAGTCTGAAAGTTAGAATTTATAAAACAGTTATATTACCGGTTGTTCTGTATGGTTGTGAAACTTGGACTCTCACTTTGAGAGAGGAGCATAGGTTAAGGGTGTTTGAGAATAAGGTGCTTAGGAAAATATTTGTGGCTAAGAGGGATGAAGTTACAGGAGAATGGAGAAAGTTACACAACACAGAACTGCACGCATTGTATTCTTCACGTGACATAATTAGGAACATTAAATCCATACGTTTGAGATGGGCAGGGCATGTAGCACGTATGGTCGAATCCAGAAATGCATATAGAGTGTTAGTTGGGAGGCCGGAGGGAGAAAGACCTTTAGGGAGGCCGAGACGTAGGTGGGAAGATAATATTAAAATGGATTTGATGGAGGTGGGATACGATGATAGAAAATGGATTAATCTTGCTGAGGATAGGGACCAATGGCGGGCTTATGTGAGGGCGGCAATGAACCTCCGGGTTCCTTAAAAGCCAGTAAGTAAGTACATACTCGATATTAAAATATATTCATGTAAATGAAAGCGAAGAATAAAGAAAAAGAAGGAACAAAGACAAAATGAAAAAAGGAAATAAATGAAAATGAATTAAATATAAAGCTGGAAAGAAAAGGGTAAAGAAATAAAGGACACACAAAATTAGGATGTCGCCCTCTCCGAGCATTATTACATTACAGAATTGAAGCCAATTGCGGTTTTCATAAAGACAATAATAATAATAATAATAATAATAATAATAATAATAATAATAATAATAATAATAATTTGAATTAAGATAGATTTTCAAAGTAAGCTTTTTTTCTATTATTATATTATGTTTCACAGCGTACATTAAAAGTGCTAACTTTAAAAGTTCGTTTCGAGTCTAAGGGCCGTATTCATAGACATTTTTAGCGCGGGTTTCCGGTGGATGATCAGCGTTTTTCGTATTCATAAACCAGTGTTAGAGATAGTATATGATTTGAATTCTGAACAAGTAACCAGTGGATAGCCGGGGCTAGCTTAGTACGCTCGTAGCGCGTGCTGCGAAATGTCTATGAATAGCACCCTTACTGATTTTATTTTATACTGGAAATTAGACCTTATTTGTTAGATAATGTTTCTGAAAAGATTATTGCAAGCACATGTGTGTCTGTACGAAGACCAAGGTCATAGGAAGAAAAGTAAAGAAGATAAACTTGCGAATTCTAAATAAGGCAGTAGAGCAAGTGGACAGCTTCAAATACTTGGGGTGTACTAAATGCAGTAACATGAGCTGCTGCCAGGAAGTCAAAAAGAGGATAGCAATGGCAAAGGAAAATTTTACTAGAAAAGGGAGCATCTTCTGCGGACCTCTGGAAAAATAACTAAGAAAGAGACTAGTGAAGTACTTTGTGTAGAGTGTAGCATTGTATGAGGCAGAAACGTGGGCATTACGACGAAGTTAAGAGAAGGTTAAAAGCATTTGAAAGTGGATATGGAGAAGGAGCGTGTGAAATGGACACAGAATAAGAAATGAAGCTGTGTTGGAAATAGTGGGTGAAGAAAGAATGATGCTGAAACTGAGGAAAAGGAATTGGTTGGGTCACTGGCTGAGAATAAACTGCCTACTGAAGAATGCACTGGAAGGAATGGTGAACGGGAGAAGAGTTGGGGGCAGAAGAAGATATCAGATAATAGACGACAATAAGATATATGGATCATATGCGGAGACTAAGAGGAATGCAGAACATAGGAAAGACTGAATAATGCTGGGTTTGCAGTGAAAGACCTTCCCTTGGGCAGAACACTATGAATGAATGAATGTGTGTGTTTTTTGGAATATAGACAGTTATATCGTTGTTGTTATTGTTTAGTCAACTGTCCGAAGACAGGTCTGAACCTCACAAGTGATACCAACAACGCACCATTTATGAGGAAACTAGGTCCAGAGATAATGGGTGGGGTGGCCAGTTTCTTTCTCCGTCGATTGCACACATCACTGATTAGCTACATATTACCTACATTAATCGCACTTCAGAGGCATACAAGCAATTGTTTTTTCTCTGACACATGTCGTCATGTGAGATATACTGCCTGACAATAGACGTAATAATAAAAATGACTACCGAAATATTTTTCAAACTGTACTGTACGGTCCCGTAGCCTGTTCAGGTCTTCGGTAAGGGTTTTTTTTAGCAGGATTACTATCGCACCCCGTGACAACTGGACAATAGAAACCTCCAATTAGTGTCTTAATAATGCCAGTTTTTCTTCCGGCAAATGTCAAGTCTTCACATTTACACATAATGGCGGTAATTTTCGTACTTTTTTTCACCTAACACATTCAAAGAATGGCCATTAAAAAGTCACACAGGCAAAAGTGAAATATCACGTTCCATTGTGAAGCTAATCTTTGATACAGGAAGCTGAGAGAATTTATGTACTGATAGAGGGATCCATTAATCCTGAATCCCAAATCGTTGGCATCATTTAAAGGGTTAGGTACAGCTTACAGCAGTAAAATTTTGGAAATATTAAACATTTTTTCCTCCATTACTGTATCTTGTACAATAATGAAAATTAGTATGTGTAAAACACTGTCCTTCTGCTATATGAAAAACATATTTTTACGATTTAAAAAAATTATTTACATTTTTTTTTTTCAAAACTCAAAATGGTAGCGATTCACTGTGCAGTGATGAAGCGTTTCCCTCATAACTCAAAAATTATCCAACATTCTGTGATGAATTCTTTTGTGTGTAATTATGCTTGCCATATCTACAATATGATGCAAAATCACTTCTCTACCTTTGATAGATTATCTGATAAAAAAATAAATTCATTTAAATAAATAAAAATATTATCTATTAAGAAATGTAGTTGAAAGAGCATGATATTGTAAACACGAGTTTCAGCAATAAAATAAAAGAGAGAGAACATGAAAAAATTAACAAGTTTATGAGTTATGAGGGAAAAGCTTCATCACTGCACAGTGAACTGCCACCATTTTGAATTTTGAAAAAAAAAATGTTAATAATTTGTACGTAAAAATATGTTTTTCACATAGCAGAAGGACAGTGTTTAACACATACCTACTAATTTTCTTTATTCTACAAGATACAGTAATGGATGAAAAAAATGTTGGATATTTCCTAACATTTTACTGCTGTAAGCTGTACCTAACCTCTTAAACATTGTAATATTGTGTCGTATAAAATAGATAATAATTTATACAGGGACATCATTTTATTTTTACTTCAATTTTTATTGTACCTGAGTTTTTGAATGTACTTCACTCCCACCCCCTCTACTACTGAACTTCCAATCATCCTCCACACAGAACCAAGGCCGCGTATGCAGTCAGAGTCGCCTTACGGTCATAGTAAACTGCAGAGTTAGTGAGTATAGTACGTTCCAGAAATATGTTCGCGTTTTCCAGTGACGAAAGAGCTTTCAATATTAAATCATATTTTCGCACAGGTACTGTCGTCCGTTTTCCTACGTCGCAACCCGGTTTCCCCCACCCGCTTCTGCTCGCTCCTCTGTGAAGGCTACTGGCTGGGCTGTCTTAGCTCTTCTCAGAAAATATTTTCTGTTAGGAATTGGACGTCTATGTAATATTATATAACTGTTTAAAATAACTTCAATAAAAGGGCCTCGTTAAGTAATTAACTGTCACATGATTTCCCCCCTTTCTACGATCCTGCGACAAAACCACTTAGACGGAGAGTAGATAGCATGTCTGAGTAATTTTACCTTTTCGGATGGGACAGAAGTGAAGTATATAGTACGCAAGGTACTTACTCTTTTATAGAGCAGGTACAGAATTATTTCAACATAAGTTACTAGTACGAAGGACGAAACTGGTAATTGGAATTAGGTAGAATATTCTATAGTACGATAATATGCACGAAAGAATTGAAGCCTGTATCGAAATGAACGGCCAACATTTTCAAAAATGTGTTTAAATATCCATATTATTATTATTTTTCAATTTAACTTATATTGTACGCTAATGTGCTGTAGACAATATAATAGACACTGCATAATGAATACGTCCGAATAATTCAGTTCGTCAGTAAAAACACATTGTTAATACAGTACTGAATTTTGATTAAACAAGAACCTAATGAAAATTATCAAACTCTAAATCGTGATATTTCCTAGTTTACGTAAATGGATGAACTACCGTAAAGTGGGGTGACTTTGAACGCTGAGGTGACTTTGAACAGTAACTTAGTGCCTTTCTAAATTAAATGCTGTACCCAATTGCGAAAAAACTGTTTAATTTGTCAATAAATTAGTTCAGTTTTTTCGCAATTGGGTACAGCATTTAATTTAGAAAGGCGCTAAATTACTGTTCAAAGTCACCTCGGCGTCCAATGTCACCCCACTTTACGGTACTTTTCTTCCCTCTTATACCTAGTAAAGTGATCTGTTTGTATTTTACGCATTATCATCGAACTCCAGTCGTGGAAGGGGATAGCAACCGTTAATCCAAAAGTATAGCCAGGTTAATATTGGAAATGTTAGTAAAAATAAAATGATGTCCCTGTATAACATCGCGTTAAATCCTTTATTGTTAACGTACAGATCATATTTCTAAAAGTGACATACAAAGATCAAGGCTCGTTCCTCCCCCCCCCCTCCGCCCTATCTTCATCTTTTTCTTCTTCTGCATTTCGGGGTAAAGATTTGTGACCTATTCGCAAGATTAAAGTGGTTCACAGCCTAAAATGCACAGCTTTATTCTTAATGGTATCTTTTTGCTGTTCTTTAAATTTTGCGAGAAATTACTTAATTACTAGAAGCTCTGGTTGGTTGCATGAGAAAAGACAGTGTTGCGTTGATCATCATGCTCTCAACGGCCTTGTATTGTTTAAAACGTAATTGATAATAGTTCTCTCGAAGAGAAGCGGAAGTAAGCTGGAATATTCTCCGATGCAAGACTCAGAAAATAGGTGGGGGAGAAAGTACCGCGCCGCTATTAACCTAAACCGGTTTTATATTCAGTTGTTATTTGACGTAGCTGCGAGCCTGTGCTTCTGTGTGTGTGTTGTGTCGGTCACGCGTGACATTTCGTGAGTGAACAGTAAGCAGAGAGGTCGTGTGTGAATGTGAAGTCTTTGTCCATGGTAAGTGCATGTTTGTTTGTATTATACATTGTGGTGATGTTGTAGTATTACCAGGTCGTCGCTTAGTGTTAAACAGTCATAACAAGAAAATCAAATTGGATTGCAGTTGTAATTATTTGAAGTTCCCTCCGAATTAAGGGCCACTTAGAGACGAGATGACAGTGTTGTGTGGCAATGGTGAAATAAGAACGATAGAAGGAAGTGAAATACTCAGAGCCCTGGTGTAAGTAATGATTTGGGATTCCCCGTATAAGGATTCATTCATTCATTCATTCATTCATTCATTCATTCATTCATTCATTCATTCATTTATTTTATTCCATAGATCTTACATGAGCAATGAAGCTTTAAGATGTGGAACATGTCAACATTTTACAATATTACAATTACAATTTTTACAAATTTTTATAGTTTTACAATTTAGTAATTTTCTACAATTTTTACAATTTTGTACAATTTTTTTTACATTTTGGCGAGATGTAGTGAGATGAGATGAGGTCCGAGGATTCGCCAAAATATTACCCGGCATTTGCCTTTTCGGTGGGGGAAACCTCGGAAAAACCCAACCAGGTAATCAAATCAAAGGGGGTAATCAAATCAAAGGGGTTGATGCCAAGGACTCGCCATAGACCATCCGGCTTCAGTCCCACGGCTGGGGAAAACCTCCGAAGAAACCAAAGTCCAAAGGGGGATCCAACCCAAGCCCGAACGCAGCTCCGGATCAGCAGCCCAGCGAGTCTGTCGACTGAGCTACATCGATGGCTCTACTAAAAGTATACAATACATAGCCAATCAGATTATTAAATTTACAAACGCAAACGATCATTCATAAGTTGAGCTATATTATAATACAAAACAATTTAATTAAATTTAAGGCATAAACAATTCAACCAGTTGTGATATACAGAAATTGATAATACATATCATGCAAACTACTTCAAATTACAAACACAAACAATTTATCAGTAGAGCTATAATTACTATTCAATTTAAAGCATATACAATTCATCGGCCAAAACTATACAAATATATACAATACAAAGTAGCATACTTTCATTAAGCTATACAAATTTGTGCAATTAATATCAAGTAGATTAATTCAATTTATAATCATAAACATTTCATCAGTTGAGCTATACATATTACCATTCAATTTACAGTAGGTCTATATACAATTCATCAGTAGAGCTACACAGACTAGTAATCATTTTAAGAACATATACAATTCATCAGCCAAACTATACAAACATATACAATCAAATTAGTTCAATTTACAAACTTATTTTCGTTAAGCTATACAATTCATATGAAGTAGATTAATTCAATTTATAAGCTTAAACAATTCATCAGTTGACCTATACAGTATACTATTCAATTTACAGTACATACAATTCATCAGTTATGCTAAACAAAAAATACAATACATAGTAAACAGATTAAGTCAATATAAAAACATATTTTAGTTGAGCTATATAAAATTGTAAAAAGGTAAAAAGGTAAAGGTATCCCCGTAACATGCCATGAAGGCACTTGGGGGGCATGGAGGTAGAGCCCCATGCTTTCCATGACCTCGGCACTAGAATGAGGTGGTGTGGTCGGCACCACGCTCTGACCGCCTTTTACCCCCGGGACAGACCCGGTACTCAATTTTATAGGAGGCTGAGTGAACCTCGGGGCCGTTCTGAAAGTTTGGCAACGAGAAAAAATCCTGTCACCACCTGGGATCGAACCCCGGACCTTCCAGTCCGTAGCCAGCTGCTCTACCAACTGAGCTACGTACATGTCATTTAAGTAGAATAATTCAATTCACAAGCATAAACAATTCATCAATTGTGTAGAAGGTATGAGTATGTAGAAATTTGGTTAATTCTTTTCTGAACCTTTTCTCGTTGTTCTTCAAATCTTTAAGATAATTAGGCAGTGCATTGAAGACTGTTATACATGAATAGCGAACTCCTTTTTTAAAACAGCTTAGACTAACAGAGGGTAGATGAAGATCTGATTTAAAGAGGTGTTTCCCGAATTCTTACCATAAAACCGTAAATGTAATCAATAATAAAAATCCCTTTAAATTACTCTACTTCCATTGCTTAAGGGGTTAGGTACAGCTTACAGCAGTAAAATTTTAGAAATATTCAACATTTTTTCCCTCCATTACTGTATCTTGGACAGTAATGAAAATTAGTATGCGTAAAACACTGTCCTTCTGCTATACGAGAAAAATATTTTTACGATTTTTTTTTTTTTTCAAAATTCAGTTCACTATGCAGTGATGAAGCGTTTCCCACGTAATTAAAAAATTATCCAACATTCTGTGATGAAATTTTTTGTGTGTATCCATGCATATCATATCTACAACATGTTGCAAGATCACTTCTCTACCTTTGATAGGTTGTCTGATAAAAAATAAATTCATTTTTAAAAATGGTCAGATATCAGTATTTTCTTCTAACACAAAATAAAAAAATATATTGATTAAGGAATGTAGTTGAAAGAGCATGATATTGTAAACATGAGTTTCGGCAATAAAATGAAAGAGAACATGAAAAAGTTAACACGTTTATGACTTACGAGGGAAACGCTTCATCACTGCACAGTGAACTACCACCATTTTGAATTTTGAAAAAAATAAATAAGTAATAATTATTTTTAAATCGTAAAAATATTTTTTTCATATAGCAGGAGAACAGTGTTTTACACATACCAATTTTCATTATTGTACAAGATACAGTAATGGAGAAAAAAAATGTTGAATTATTTCCAAAAATTTTACTGCTATAAGCTGTACCTATCCCTTAATTCTACTTTGACAATATTGCTCTTGTCACCTCCCTAATATTGCCTTCCTTACGACACTTTGGCTATATCGTCATTAGTTCCGCCAGTTCTTATACGAGTACCTAAGGGAACCTTCCCCACTGCCAAAAGTCTTAAAGTATTTGCCCGCGATTGAACATCGGGCATGGTTTGTGAGAACCGGTATTTGTTTATGATAATTATGATAGGGTCTATTACATGTGATTAATTTAAGCTTCTTTTTTATCTTTCACATATTAATTTTTCATTTGGTATGATCCGATTAAACACTCTAGTATTAAGAAAGCGACGCCACTGATAATTACTTCTTAGCGAACTGTATTATGACAGGATCTATTATGTGTGATAAATTAAGTCTCTTTTTGTTTTTCCACACCTTAAGTTTTCAACCTTAATTTTTCATTTGGTATAATCTGATTAGACGCTCAAATATTAACAAAGCGACGCCACTGGTAATAAATACTTCTTAGTGAACTGTATTATGTTAATCGCCTCCAGTGATCGTATGGGTACTAACCATGTCATTAAGTTCGTAAGTTCAAGGTGATGGATTTTTATGAGAACATGGCTTCTTTTGAAGAAAAGTTTAACTGAGAATTTCGTGCCTTAGATCTTGATCTTCACTATCTCTCGCTCACGTAATTTAATTTCGCCATAAGTTACAAGTGTCCTTACTCAGATTGGAATTCATCACATTACCAGACTAACAGAATCAGGGAGATGATAATTGGCAATAGGTTTGTTCCAACACGGTTCAGAATCGATTCTGATTCCGAACCGATTCTGAGCTCCCAGTTCCCTGTTTCAACGTGGTTTAGAATTCGTTCGGAACGAGTTAAATTGGTTCTAGATTAAGAGCAGGAACTGGGAATTCTGAACTATTTACGCATGCGCAGATGATTTAATCTGAAGTTAATGATTAAAATGCTTCGAGACTAGGCAGGTTAAAATAAAAAAAAAAATAGTTCATCATGGGTGATTTGGAAGGTGATAGCGATATATTTTACGAAGAATTAAGTTCGGAAGATGAATATAATTGTAATATGAGAAGAAACTCTGAAGGCCGTGAAAGAAGAGTTCAGGAAACATTCCAACAACGTAAAATCCCGAACTAGCTCTGATACCGTACATAAGTGGCGCATGCGTCGAAAGAAGTTCGATAATAGTTCGGAACGCGTTCTGAATTGCTTGCTGGAACAAACCTAATATATCGATGGTGTTCGAGTAAATGGGGTTAAGTTTTTTTTGTGCAAATGGGTTTTTTCCCAGGTGAATGCATAAGTTTAATTCTGCAAGTGGGTGTGCAAAAAACAAAAGAATACCAGCATTTGGTGTGTTTTGTGTAGAAAATAAATTTTCAATAAGGGTCGGAAGTTTAATTTTCATTTATTTCAAAACTAATTTTTATGACATCTACCTTTATCCAAACACCATGCATATATTGTTAACAACCCTAAGACGTGTGAAGTGTGAAAGTGAACTAGAGGAAAGATCTGACTTAGTCTGAGGCATTAGATGCGGGCAAAAATGTGAGTATTAGATCAATAAGTTAACTGAAGTGGAACTGCGAATAATGTAGAGGATCAAGTAATGAAGTGTTAATAGAAGATGAAAAGAGTAAATTAGAGAGAAGAAAAGCAATATGGTAGCGAGACTAATAAGAGTAGGAGAGAGTATGTGCAAGTAATGAGAGTGTACCGTAAAAGTTATCCAATAAAGTGAAAAAGTGACATGTGAATCGAACAAGAAATTGCAAGGAGGTATCACAAACATTAGAACATTGCAAGGATAATTGAGACAAATATTATAATAAGATTAAGTAGATGGGATAGTAGAAATATTAGTAAATACTAGTCAGAGATAAAAAGGTTTGAACGTTAAACACAAAAGTAGGGATAACAGTAACGAAAGATGAAAATGATAGTAGTAGAGATGGAGGAATAGATGTAGACGCGAATGTTACTATATAAGAGTAAGGTGGACAGTATTGCATAGTAGTTGGAAATTAGATTGAGGGAAGAGATAGAAGGTCAAGAGTTGTAAATACTGTACATCAGAAAGAAGAGATAGGCAGAAGCAGGGTTAAACTTTAGATATTTGGCAGATTGGGGGAGACATAGATGATAAGATAAATATAAAGGATAGAGGATGGAATGTAAGTAAGGTAGTGGTGGACCGTATACAGAAATGTGAGGGAAGCCATTACCTGAAAGACGTTTGATGACAATAAATATGAATATGAAAATATGAATATGAACATGTTAACAACCACATATTAGGATATGGATTACAGCTCTGTGTCACCTTCAGAATTGAATTTTTGACGTGAGCAATAAACGACCAGGAAATTTTCCCTCAAGTCCTCTCATTCAGTTATAGGATTCTTTCATGTGCCCCAAATATACAACATGGACCTCTGAACCTTACTTCACTTTCAAAGGAAGCCATGATCGGGATTTTATTGGCCTTAAAAATCCATCACCCATGGCTGGGTTTTGACTCACTAACTTCGAATCTAATGGCAAGCATAGTAATCATTAGAACTCGGAGACGATTATGTGTAGATATTTGTGAAAAATAATTATATTTTTTCTACTATGAGTTGGGATTAGACATTTCCACTTTTTGAAAATGTATGTTGCATAATTCAAGGCTTTGGTTAAATTGTGTGTTTGGGTATATGTTGATAAGAGAATACTTATTATATATTTTCTTATTTCAGGCTGGCAGAACGATACTGGAGTCTGAAGATTTTCATTGTGCATATTCGCAATGGAGGACCCAAAGAAGAGTAAGCACACAGAATCATTAGACAAGAAGAAGGTAACACTTGATCGAGCAGTCAGCATGAATATTGAAAGGGTTCCACTCACATCTTTATCAAAGTATAAGACAGTGTCACCCAAACTCTTGGGGAGATGGAAGAGCTACAGAAAAGGCGTCACCATGCAGAACACTGAGAATGAAGACGATGATTGCCATTGCATGAAGAGAGGAGAATCACCTCCTGCAGATGACATGGTATTGCTTGACAGCTTCGAGGACTTTGGAAATGAAGCAATAAGTGTAAGAATATGCAGGAATAGTGTCAGACAAGGACTTCTGGATCTTATGAAGCCTACTGCAAACGGAAATGGAGGACATTATCTCGAAGACATCGAGGCTGGTAAAGTTACTGTTCAAGATGCTCAACAATTATTTGCAAAGAGTAGCAAAATGGAAAGGAATATTGCCTTCTTGTGGGCAGCCTTTGTTAAAAGACTGGATTTCCTTAAGTGGCTCTACAGTTTAGGGGTTGATATAAACTTCAGTGAGCCTATTGAAGGGTTTACAGCTCTACATCTGAGTGCATTCAGCGGTTGTGTTGAATGTTCGAAGTTTCTTATTTCAAGTGGTGCTAATATTAATTTGGCTCCAATGTGGTTCACCCCACTACACAGTGCTGCATTTGGAAATTCGTTTGAAGTAGCAAGACTGCTTCTAAACAATGGTGCACGATTAGATGTCACAGGAAGAATGAAAAGTAATGATGACTTCATATATGGCACACCTTTACATTCTGCTGTAAAAGCGAATGCTGTAGAATGTGTACAGCTACTTATAGGGGAATGTCCAGACATCAACTCTGTGGAACCTGGAGGAGTGTCGCCTCTTCATTCAGCTGCCGAATTAGGACATGCTCAACCGTTGAAGATTCTTTTGGATGCCGGCGTTGATTGCAACCTCGTTACTCGTGACAAGAAGAATACTGCCCTTCACCTTGCTGCAGAAGGAGGCTTTCCTGAGTGTGTTTCACTTCTCTTATCCAAAGGTGCTAATGCTGACGCAAGAAACTACAGAGGACAAACACCGTTACATCTTGCAGCTCGTGTACAGTCACTAGAATGTGTTGAAATGTTGCTAAATATTGGAGGTTGCGATCCAAATGCTGTTGATACTGATAAAAGAACACCCCTCCATTCAGCAGTGGGGAAATCTTTGTTGGCGTTTGAAATTACAGAGACACTCTTAATTTGGAAAGCTGAAGTAAATAAAAAGGACAAATACGGTTACACTCCACTCCATATAGCTGCATTGAATGAACAGTCTCAGTGCGTAGAGACACTGCTATATCACGGTGCAGATGTGAGTGCGAAAACCAAGGGTGGCACTTCGGCTCTTAGTGTTATTGTCCGAAAGACTCCAGCGTCATTAGCTATGTTATATCAGAAACTGGACTGTGCAATATCATTACTTGATCCAGAAGCGTCTAACAGGGAAGTGGAATTAAAGATGGATTTTCGTATTCTGTTACAAAACTGTCATATGGGAGAAATAAGCTTTTTGAAGACTTTTGTGGATGCGGGACAAAAGGATATTCTGGAACATCCGCTGTGTGAAGCATTCTTGTACCTGAAATGGGAGAAAATAAGAAAATACTACATTGCCAGACTTCTTTTCTATTTAATATTTGTTCTGTCCCTTTCAGCGTATGTCCTCATGGCGTTAGCTCATAATTGCTATAACAGTAGTAAAGCAATGAACAATGCGACTCTCATGAGAGACAGTAGAATGCTAGAAAGTGATGTGCTTTGCAAAGACAATTCTATGATAGCTAATTTTCTCAGAAAGAGGCCGATTGTGACTGAAGTTATGTGGTATGTCCTTGTATTTTTTACCGTTATTGAACTGATTCGAAAACTAATTGGACTTGCAGCATACTCCTCTTTTAAACAATATTTGTGCCAGATGGAAAACTTAATCGAATGGTTTGTAATAGTCAGTGTTTTTGTGATTTCATGCATATATACAGGGAGAACATATACCTGGCAGAACCATGTTGGAGCATTTGCTGTGTTATTGGGTTGGGTAAACCTCATGGTTATGATAGGACAGTTACCTATGTTAGGCTGCTATGTGGCAATGTACACTAGTGTACAGAAGGAATTTGCAAAACTTTTTGCAGCGTATCTATGTCTGCTGATTGGATTTACTATTAGTTTTTGTGTTATTTTCCCTACTTCAGATGCGTTTGGAAATCCATTTGTTGGCTTCATGAAAGTACTTGTAATGATGACTGGTGAACTAGAGTTTGAAGATCTAATATTAGGCAAAGACGACGAAAAGAAACCGGCTTTTCTTCTGGAAGTCAGTGCACACATAACATTCATTATATTCCTCGTCTTTGTAACTGTAGTTCTGATGAACTTGTTGGTAGGTATTGCCGTACATGATATTCAAGGACTTCAAAAAACAGCAGGACTATTGAAACTCGTTCGTCAGACAGAATTGATTGCGTATATTGAGTCCGCATTATTCAGTGGTTATCTGCCACACTATATTATTAAACTTCTCCAGTGGACTGCCTTGGTTTCACCTTCCGCCTATTGGGTAGCAATACAGGTCAAACCTCTCAATCCTCGAGAAAAAAGGTTACCAAAGAATGTTTTGAAAGCAGCTTATGAGATTGCCAAAAATAGAAAACGGTGTGGTCATACTGTATCCTCTCGGGGTTCCTCTAATACAACGTCATTTACATATATAAAATCCCGTGCAGCGTCATTTAATGAGGAAAACAAAAATATTTTCCCTCAGACACAGGAGTCTCCAAATGTTCAATCTTTGTACTTAGGAGTTGAAGAAGGATCAAAGGCAATTGCAAAATTAAGTGAGGAGTTAAAGGAGCTCAAAGAAGCTACAAAATTGAATCAGATAATATTAAATCAACTGTTAGATGTACTAAACAAGAAGTGCAGTGATTGTTGAGTTTTAATTTTCGTGAGATAATCTGGATATTATTATTATTATTATTATTATTATTATTATTATTATTATTATTATTATTATTATTAATATAGTTGTTGTGTATTTAATTTTGAATTATCTGTATGGTAAAGACTAGGGTTGCCATATTTAGCCCTAATTTTTAAAAGTCTCCCAACTCCTGTATTTTTCTTGTCTTCGAGCATTTTATTTATTTTTATTTTACTGGGTTATTTTACGACTCTGTATCAACATCTCAGGTTATTTAGCGTCTGAGTGAAATGAAGGTGATAATGCCGGTGAAATGAATCCGGGGTCCAGCACCAAAAGTTATCCAGCATTTGCTCGTATTAGGTTGAGGGAAAACCCCAGAAAAAACCTCAACCAGGTAACTTGCCCCGACTGGGATTCGAACCCTGGTTCTGTGGCCAGACGCGCTGACCGTTACTCCACAGGTGTGGACTCGAGCATTTTTCTCCCTTATTTTTGTATAATGTAAAAATCTATTGTCCACACCTGTGGAGTAACAGCACGTCTAACTGCAAAACCAGATGGCTCGGGTTCGAATCCAGGTTGGGGCAATTTACCTGGTTGAGGTTTTTCCGGGGTTTTCCCTCAACTCAATGTGAGCAAATGCTGGGTAACTTTCGGTGCTGGACCCCAGACTCATTTCACCGGCATTATCACCTTTATTCAGACGCTAAATAACCTGAGATGTTGATACAGCATCGTAAAATAACCCAATAAAAAATCTGTTTGAAGCATTTAATTTTCCGTGATTGAAGGTGATTTATATGATGGATTCTGTTGTTCCAGAGACGTACTGAAATGTAGAAAGTAATAATACTTGCCAGTAATAATTTCAAGGCTCACTAGTTTAAAATCAAACAATGTTAGAGTTACAAATTTAGAAGAAAAAAAAAGACTAGTGAATTGAGTTATAAACATACCAGGCAACAAAACTCATGCAGAGAGTGTTTTCTATTATGAACAGTGAGTGAACAGATGTTCGAAACAGGAGCACGACACATCTAATCAGAATTGCAAATCACAGTCAACTTCAACTACTCATGTAGGGAACTTTTACAATTTGTTTGCAACTATTACGCGAGGCAAAATGTCTGAAAATAATCTTAATTTAAGTCAAACGCCCTAAATGTGGAATAAACTGAATTCAATAATTCGTCAATTTTTTATGTGAAATATTGTAGATTGCTTGGTCTTTCGTGTTTTCTTCAAACACAGTTGGCAACCCTAGTTAAGACATACCGGTATATTCTAAGTAGAATTTCAAAAACAAACTGCTTTCCATATACTTCGTAATAAACTCCTTAGAAATCTGGAATAAAGCATCAATAAAACGTTTTTGTTATAGACTAACTGATTGAAAGAAATCTTTTGTATATTTTAAATGATTTTAGCTTCATGATAAATTATTTATTTTTAATGAATACAAAGTTTTGTATTTGTATATTTATTGAATCTGTATGGTGCCTAACTCATTCCCTCCATTTTAAATTTGTAGATTATAAAGATATAGTCATAGTTAATATGACTAAAAATATTTATACCACTTTTGTAACAAATATACAAAATAATATTTAATTTTATAGTTGTAAGTTTTACAATTTACCTAAGTAGAGTAATGTAGACGTTTTACTTGGTACTGAGTTATGTAATTTAGGTACATAAAGAAAGAACATGACAGTTAGGTACTTTTTGCAACTGTGTGACTGAGCCTAAAGATCGCCAACATATAATACCTTAGCTTACACTTGTATATATTATTTAAAATGTAAGATGTACGTTTTAATGTGTCATGTAGTTCAGTTTAAGATGTGCCTGACAATCCTCTGTCAATTTGAAACATAATATATTGAATGTAGTGCAAGATTTTTGGATTTTTGTACCATGTCATGCATAAACATCCTGTGTTTCAGAGTTACAAATCGGTTCCACAATGAAAGAAGGCAGGAGAAGGGAACCTATCCTGGAAATAGCTCTTGGTAAAGAATCCAACAGATAGACTCGCCCTTTCCCTGCCTTCTCTAATGAGAGGCAGAGAATAGTTCTGAAACAATGGATATTTCTGCATTAATTGTCGCAAAAACCCAGAAATCTCACACCATGTTGGATACTGCAAAAGTATGAAAGCATAATTAATTTAATTGAATGTTTACTAATATCTTTGAAATGTTCCCATGTAATATATTTATTTATTTAGTTATTTATTGTTGGTGTGATAATATCTTTTGTAATTATTTTGAGGTTAATTCTAATAGACTGAAGTATTGTAGTGGAATTAACATTTCTTTGGACTTATGACAGCTTGCTAGCCGCATGGTTTATGGTCACTAGCCACGTGGTTTGCAGGTTGTTCTGGCAACCTAGTTTGTCCTTGAAAGTAACCAGTTATCATCAAGCTTGTGGACAATGCTGCCACATTATCTAACACAGAAGTCTCCAAAAAGCGTATCGTCATTCGTGCTCTCGATGCTGCCCGCCAAACACAGTGTGCTGTAAGGCTAGAGAAGGGGGAGAGACTCGTACCTCAACAAATGGGAGCGATCAGTGGGGGATCGCGGCAACGGTCTGTTTAAGTTTACAAATAATAACATCAAAATAATAAGAAAATCATACGTTTGTGTATTATTTTGACATATATGAAGCTGGAGCCCCGTCTGTTGCTATAGACACAAGCCATTGCAAATTCAACCTCTTCTGTTCTATGGTGCCTTTCAGTGCCTGGAAAAGATCTTCTCCAGTTGTATTTTGTAATTACATCTAGAAGACATTCAGACACAGTAAAATGTTCATTAACTCCTCGGATGAAAATGACTAGGTTAGCTTTGTCATTTCTATCTGTGCTTTCGTCCAATGCAAGTGAGTAAGCTACAAACTGGTTAATTGTGGTTTCGACTTCAGATTCAATTACATTTACACTCTTGAAATTCCTTCTCTGAACTGTAATTGGAAACAATTTAATTTTCTTAAACTTTGACTTTGTTCTGGACACAGTATTTTAGTAGCGTTCTGTATGCACGATTTTACAAATGATGCTTCTGTAAAGGGCTTCATTGATTTTCCAATATTCCAAGCTAGAACATAGCTAGCAAGAAGCTTTTTTTGTTTAAGCCTGAGAACACGTGTGTGATTTTTGTTTGTACTTTCTTGTTTTATATTTATCAAAATATTTGTAGGCCTAAGCATTTCACCTAAAATTAAACAAAAAAATATAAGTATGTCATGCGGAACTGAGTGTAAACGTATTGTAATATACTGATTATTATGTATAACCAACAGTTATACAGATAGCCTCAAAATAAATTATTTCCACATGTCCAACATGCCTGTAATTGTATGATATTCTTTGTGAAGAGTCAAGTATTGTCGTCGCATGTTGAATTTTAACACACCCTTAATAATTTTCGAACAAATTAAGCATTTCACATTCTCCCCACTAACACAAAAACATTTCTCTTCCCTTTCATCCTTGAATGTATTACGTCCATGATTAGAAGACAATGTGAAACAGTGGAACACTCTGACCAACACAATGATAATGGCAGTCCACCACTGCTCTTCGTTTGCGCATAAACATTGAGTACAGTACAGGTGGGGATGGGTGAGGCGTAGCGCACTCATTATGTACTGGCTTCGGTTTCGTTCAGGGACTTACTCGTGAGTACGCTTTTGGAGACGTCTGATCTAACCTGTCGCACTTGAATGACTGACCGGCCCCTAGCAGCAGTGTTTGCCATGACAGCAAACCTGTAAGCCAACCGGCTAGCGAGCTGTCACAAGTTGAAAGAATGCATGTAAGATTTGAGAAGTCAAGTTTGTGACTTGTTTATTTATTATATTTGTAAATATTATATGCTTTTCATATATGAGGACTGAACAACTCTGGTGTGTTGGTTGCTGAAGTTTCAGCAATGTTTTATTTTATTCTTCCACAAAGAATTGTTGCCATGGAAACAAGGAATAATGAAATAATGAACAAAAGGTGTGAAAGAAAAAAAGTGGGAAAATTAATGAAATGAATAAGTTAACCTTACTTAAATACTAATCAAGAATAAATTAACAATATTACAAAACAATAAAACATCATGCAGAAATCTGTAACAAAAATTTAAAAACCATTGAAATAAAACATTATGTCTGGCTATACAAATGGTGTATAAAAATTGCTATATAACCTTTAATAGCTTTTAAGATTATATCTTGTAGCAATGTATTATCAAGGCCGAAATCTTTTAAAATCTTATAATTTGGGCTGTCAGTTTTGGTATTATGCCCCGAGCTCTGACAAGAAGGCCTCTGATTTCTATATCATCTATTTGGTACCATTCTTTATAGAAATCCACAATAGGGAGATATATTGTATTCACTAATTTCAGTACCATGCAAATAAAAACTTTTATTAAGAAATTTGTGTATTTTGTAATAAGTACTGTATATTTTCGCAGATTAAGACGATAGTTGAATCAAAAAAATACCCACGAAACCCAGAGGTCATTTATAGGTAGATACAAAAAAGACCATAAAATTCTACACTAAAACCATTATAAAATACAACAAATCACATTCATCGTCGAAAGCAAAGAACTCGTCAAGTACGACCTGACTTTCACTGTTGAAAGCATCGTTTTATGGGTCCCATTCTGAGTGTGGCAAGTCGTCCTTGTGCCATTCATGGCGTTAGAAATTTTGCACCTTTTTTTAAGGATTTTATCAATGTTTCCACATGATGGTTGATAGTTTAGGGATCGTCTTAAAAGGACAGATATAAGCTAAAACCATACCTCGTCTTATGTGCAGAAATATATGGTAATAACTTCGCCATAACTTCAAGAACAACAATGATGCCCATCCACCTTCCTGTAGTGGGATTCATTACCAGGGTTTAAAGCAGTTGGAGCAAGATACAAACCACATATCTTCTTTTAGTACGAAGATGTCATTAACACCTGGATCTTGCATACTGTCAAAGACTAAGTGACCGGGACCCAACAGGATGAGTGCCAACTTGAATCACTAAGTGATTACTTATGCATATCATATTATTATGATGTACCGAAGTACATATAATACTGTTCTCCAACCAGGAGATAAACCGTGAAAGGAATGTGCTTACTATTGCGTCACTTGTTGGATCGAAGTAGATAGATAATATTACCGTTATAACGTCAATTTAAGAATCATGCACTCTCCTACATATGTTATTTCCTTTATGGAGGGATTAAAAGACTAGGAAATTAACCGTGATCTAATTTTGTAACTAGGGTAGTATAAAAATGTGAATATCAGTGTTATCGTTTGTGCTTTGAGAGATAGCCAATAGAGATACGAGTACCCACGTGTGTAACCTTATGACATCAACATTCATTCACAGCATCATCCTGCTGCGTCTCATTCCCTGGAGACTTTCTCGTGATTGGAGTACAGTATTTCTGTGCAGTAGCTCATATGAGTGCACCTCTGTATATAGTGTGTTGGACATTGTGCCACTGTTACATATTCTGTGACACAGTACATGAGGGTAGGCCACCAAAGGGAAAACTGAGAGGATTCAATCCGGCATCGGAACTGGAATCCGGTGTGACTTAGTAGATAAAGCGTCAGCACGTAGAGCTGAAAACCCTGGTTCGAGTCCTGGTGCTGGAGAGAATTTTTCTCTCTTCTATCCATCCTTCATCATATGGTAACAGAGAATTCTTGCACGGAAATATCACATGTACTTCGGTACATCATAATAATCTCATCTCTGTAGATTTGAGCTTTTATGATTTTGTATCTTTAATTATATATTAATTATAATTATAATTACTGGGCACCACTCTATGAGACAGAATGACAAACGAAACACTGCAAAGACTGACGAACACTACTGATGCAGCAGAACGAGCCACGGCAACGAAGTGGACCTGGGGGGGACATGTGGCGAGACTACATCAGACAAGAGGGACCCATGCAGTCACGATGTGGGACCCCTACGTCGGAAAGAGAGGACAGGGAAAACCACAGCTCAGATGGTCTGACATGTTTACCAAAGAGGTGGGGAAACAATGGTTGAGGACAGCAAAGAACAGAGTTTTGTGGAAAGAACTAGGGAAAGTCATTTGTAAATAGATAACGTAATCAGTGTTAAGATATTGTAAATAGTAAAGTCAGTATTAGTGAAAGTGTAAGATAAGTTTTGTAAATAGTAAAGTCAGAGTTGAGAAAGTGTCACGTAAATAGTGTAAATAGCAATCAGTGTTTGTCAAAGTGCCAGTGTCAGTATAATGTGTGTAGTGCAAGAAAAAAATGAATAAAGAACAGAGTGCTGAGACTAGTTAAAGTTGAACAGGGTTATTAACCATGTCACGAAAGTAGTATACACGACAAGCTCGCCTGGATTGGCTCACCAAGCGAGTACACTTGAGCCATCCCTGTCGAGGGGGTTCTAACCCCATCACAGGAGGCCTGTGCCCAACCTGGGACATCATGGCTAACATTCATTCATTCATTTATATATTCTGTAAATGGCATATATTTTTCACAGTTTTTGTTTTTATTTCAGCTTTTGTTCCCACTGATCTTTACAAACGCTGTTGGAACTGTAGATGTAGAGGCCACTGTGACTGGTGGAGGACCAACAGGGCAAGCTGGAGCTGTTAGATTGGGCATTGCTTTGGGACTTCGCTGTTTCCTGAGCCAGGATGTAGTCGAAAGGATGAGAATTGGTAAAATTATATTCTTCATGTGTGTCACATTTTGGTTAATAATATGAGTACTTATCCATCAGTGTAGGCATTTATTTAAAAAGAATTTCATTGCTTCCCAATTCTTCTAGCATTTATTTTTGTCAGAATTGCGTAGATAATGTATAAATCAGAAATGTTTTTGGATTATGGAAATACATATTACCACCAGTGGTGTTTCTTAAGGACGAAAAGAAGTATAAATTACATTCTAAAACAAATTTCAAGCAGCAGTTACACTTTTGAGATTCCTAATACAGTAGAATTCCACGTATTCGGCAACTGTGTGACAAAGCCAGTGCTGGATAACTGATTTTCCCAGATAATTGGAAAATACGTTTATAGGTTATGTAAAGACACACTGTACTGCACAAACATTTTTTTCAATGTTGAAATTTAGTAATTTTCATATTGATAATTAAAAATAAAGTTTTGAAATACATAAAATGTTTATTTTTAGTACTGAATACGGTAATGTATATTAATCAGTTCATAATTATTGTAA
This sequence comes from Periplaneta americana, assembly GCF_040183065.1. Lineage (NCBI taxonomy): Eukaryota > Metazoa > Arthropoda > Insecta > Blattodea > Blattidae > Periplaneta > Periplaneta americana. The sequence continues at coordinate 21,804,792 of NC_091119.1, forward strand.
TACAGTAATAGGGTACATAATAGCGTAAAAAATACTAGAAGTTTTCGTAACCTTATGACAATTGTAAATGGTCGTCATATGAGTCATGTGACATGAAGAGCAGTGTAGTCAACTTTGCAACTATACTATGAAGTAGCGCTTGATGATTTGAGCGTAAGAACATTTCGCTTGCGTTTTGCGGAATCCATTGTGCAATAACAGTGCTTAGTGGTGATAGTCATGATACTATCCATCACTCAAATAAAATTTTTACATGCTGTAGGAACAGAGAATTTCACACTTTCCTATTTAGACTCGTCCAACATCCCTTCGAAACGGGCGAATTCAAGTGTTAAATTGAAAGACATTGTCTCTGCGCATTGTTTGCAAGTTTCAAGTGACAGATTACCGATGCTATCCTCTACTCCAGGGACATACGGTTTTTTTTTGTCTATGTTTGCAAGCGTGAACTGTGTGAAGAGTAAACACAATATGCGGCATGTGCGATCTACGAAAACCATCCATATCTTCGTCAGACTTTTTTTTTTTTTTTTTTTTTTTTGCCTAGCCAAAAGTGCCGTTGTTTTGGTATTGCTGGTTATTTGGGTGCCAGATACGAAGGGATTTTACTGTACCAAAAAGAAGTGACTTTTTGTAGATGGTTGTGCTACTTTTTGAAAATATGTCTAACTTTTCGTCCTGCAAAGGAATTTTACAATTTCACATTTGTTCAGATCAGATTTCTGCACATTTAAAAGACAAAACTAAAATTCTTCCTATCATTTATTATCATAATACACTGCTCTCTTAAATTGACTGAGCATATTGGGAATTTAATCAATGGCTTTCCCAAAACACACTATAAAATGTTTCATATAAAACAATAATTTTTATCTCGAGAAAGAAGCAGAAACGAGCAAAATTGTATTAAATTCTTTTGTTTCATATCATGTTCATCCTCCTCCAGTCTTGACACTGAATTGCTAGCTATTGATGCTGCTCTTCAGTGTGTTACTCAAATTTCTGAAAAATCTATTTGCATACTTACTGACTCCAAGGGGGCTATATTTAATATAATTAAATATGTACCAAACCTATATAATAATAAGATTTATTAAACACAATATGTACATTGTTACATGTTACTCAAAAGTTGCCTTCTTTTGCGTAGAACGTTAGTGTCTCAGTCCTTGCTTGGCAGGTTAGTATATGATATTGACTGCAGCTGTACCCACAGAGGGTGCAGATGCACTGCTCTGAGGCCGAGTGGTATCCTCGTTTGGCACAGATCCTGTGGTGGAACCCGTGGGCCGCCGTCCTCGTGAAGACGTGACGTAGCTCGAAGTTAGGCTTCTTCCATTCTTCCGTGTTCATGGCTGGCGTCTGAAGGAATTCCTGGTCCACGGCTGCTGCTTTTTCTTCTCTGTCCCTAACGTGGGCCTCATATGCTGGTGTAGGTTGAAGGCCGTTGCTCGTCATCAGCTCTCTTACGAAGAAATCCGTGTCCATTAATAGGTATACCAGCCTCGTTTGCGTTGTTCTTGACACTTGAAGAGCTCTTTTTAGGTATGACCCTTTCACGGCTTCTAGCTTCTTCAGGTTTGCTGAGGTTAAGTGAACCCATATCTTTTTCAGCGCGTAGCTAACTATTGGAGCGATCTTGATGTAGAAGAGGCGCAGGGCTGTGGTCGTGGAGAGCTTTTCGAGCTTCTTTATATCGTACGTAGCCTTGATTGCCGCCGAGCATCTTTCTTCTATGTGCTTGGTAAATGACTTGCCTGTCACTTGCAGTGTTAAGCCCAGATATTTGTATGAGTTAACAATTTCCAGTTTCTCATTAGCATATGTGAAGATGTCCGATCTGGAGACGTTTCCGCCTTTTTTGAACTTCACCTATACGCACATAGAATTATTCCACTTCTGAAACAACTAAGTAAACTAAAAGAACTCCAAAAGGAAATAACATTTCAATGGATACCTAGTCATTGTGGTATACCTGGAAACGAGAAAGTCGATAATATTGCAAAACAGGCAACATATTCGCAACCAAGACCTCTTCAAGTGATATCTCTATCCAGTGCTTTTGCTTCAGTAAAGTCTCATTTTACAAACCTATGGATCAACAATTGGCTCTCTTCTGACAAAGGAAAAATTTTACAGTCTGTACAAAAGAAACCAAAAGACCTGGAAATGTACAAAAACTTGCCCAGACATGTTCAAACATTTTTAACAAGAGCCAGAACAGGTCACATTGTCACTCAATTGTACCTACACCGATTTCACATTTCTGATAATCCTACTTGTCTGTGGTGTAATAATCATGATGAAGATCTGGAACACATTCTTCTATACTGTCCATCCATAAACCACAAAAGAAGTAAATTAAAATCACCAGTACCAGTTGCAGAAGACACAACCCTGCAGTATATATTGACTACACCCCAACTCTGGCTACTAGCAACAGGCATCTATAATGAACACCGATCAAAATACCCCTCATTTCTCGTGAAAAACAACAACTGAATAGACTACAGTGGACTTTATGTTGTCAGCAAACAGCTGGATATATTAAGAAGATTGATTGATTTTGTTTGAAATATCTCAAAGAATAACCTCCTGAAATCAATGACATTACTTGCTGTTAACCCTGTATATGTAATACTATTTCTTCTCTTACATGTGTTATCCTATTGAAATGTTAATTGTTGTTACAGCTGGACTCTTGCAACGGGATTACAGAAGAAGAGAAAGGAAGAAACCAGGGCAAGCAGGTGCCAGGAGGAAGTATACATGGAAGAAACGCTAAAGTTCTAGTAATTAAAGGCACAAGTATGTTTATGCTATGCTATTATCAAATAAAGTTTATTAATAATAAGAGTATATTCTTTTTAACTTACTGCCATTTATTACCCATTCCTTTCACCAGGGTGTGATTTATAGAAGAGAGTGGGGGGAATTTATTCTCCACTTTCAAGAGCAGCTCTCCTTTTAATAATCCCATCCACAAATGATAAATCTTCCTCCCAACCAATGAATTTTCTTAGAAATGAATTTGTGAATATGTAGATATACAAGGTGGCCCTTTCGAATTTCCCTGATTGTTATTGCCTCTGAAAGAAAGACTAAAGATGCAGGGAAATTTGTATCATTTTCAATGGCGGCTCGTGATAAAATATTGTTTGTGTTCACAATTTTGTGTTCCAAAATCGAAGAGAATTTGAAATCGTATGTTTTTAGCCTAATATGAAATGTCATGATTCCAATGTTTCACTGTCGAAAAAAACCGTATATAAATTGAAAACAACATATAATAATAATAATAATAATAATAATAATAATAATAATAATAATAATAATGAAATCTAGTATTTTTATTTCCAATTTTTCGTGATAAGCCAGTTTACCCAGTTCTTTACTCTTCAAAATTACTTGAACGGAGTTCATTGTTTACGTTTGTTAAAAATTAATACATAACACAATTTACAAAAGTGTGTGTTCAGTAATATATTTTGATTCACAACACACTGATACACTATAGCCTATACCAGTACTGTAATCCCATTCGCATAGACTGATTACTATAAATACATGCCAGTAAATATTATTCTTAAATAATATACACCACCATACAGATACTTAAATTCATACCACTTCACATTCAGCCAGCACGTCTTTGAAAACCAAACTATGCTATATGCCGACACTGAAGTGTAGTAATTCACAAACTACACTCTCGTAGCAGCACTGTACAGACATCCACATAAAGTAAACATTCCGACAGTGAGATGCTGACACCTGCAGGCTAAAATACAGACTAATTAAAATTCCTCCTCGAGATATAGCACGTAAACGATAGGCATCGATGCACCTGACATCTGTAGGACAGATTCACTGTTCACTTAATGCTTTGTGCTCTTGACGAGTCATAAGCTGCCAGCGAAAGACAATTTTCTCCCGTGCATGCGTGAAATTTCTGTAACCTTCTTGAAAAGAGCACAGTTTGTACGTGAACGGATGTTGCCAAGTTTACATAAGAAGTTTATGCAAGATGCGGGAAGTTTAAAATACTCGATCCTGATAATATACATCCCCACTACGCCAATACGATATTAAATAATAAAACTAGTCGTGCACTAATGGAAACAAGGTGTTCACGTGCTCTTGTGCTCTTATTGACACACCGCCACTGATCATTTTTATTGGGAAGTTTAACTGAAATATTTTCTTCACTGATATGGATGACTTTGGTGATTGTCTATCATGCGGAAATTACGTATTATAATGTACAAATTGTTCAAGAAATCAAGCCAAACAACAAATCTTAGTGACAAGAATTTGCAATTGAGATCCTAGAACACATTAATAAAAACTAAGATTTTTTAATCGTGTTATGTTTTCTGACAAGGCAACTTTCCATTTGTCTGGGAAAGTTAACCACCATAGTGTCTGAATATGGGCCTCTCACAACCCCTATATAATAGTGGAGCATATTCGAGACAATCCTAAACTAAATGTATAGTGTGTTCATGCATAAGCATGATATGATAATTGGATCTCCATGCCTAGACATGCTAGAAGAATACGTATTTCCACAGAGTGCACACAAATAGTCCAGCATAATCTCCAACAAGATGGAGCACTGCTTCACTGGAGCATTATTATGAGAACAACACTTTCCCAGGCTGTTGGAATGGATGCTGCAGTAACCATAGTCTGGCCTTCCCATTCTCCCGACATTCCATTAGATTTTTTTCTTTGGGGCTAAGTTAAGGACATTGTGTATTCCCTCAAGGTGACTGAACTCAACAACTTACATGATCATAATGTGGAAGCAGTAGCAACTGTTACACCAGATATGCTACACAGAATCTGGACTGAAATTGAGTGTTGTTTGGATATTGTCATGGTACCAGTGGAACTCATGTACAATTATTTTTATGAAATTGTTTGAATTGAACTTCCTATAGTCGCGACACTGTTATTCCCGGCGTGACTCCTCCTCTTTGCTTACGTCTTAGGAAGTGAAGGCTCTATAAAGTCTAGGTAGGTAGTATCGTTTGCAATTTATGTTCTTTCGTTGCCGAGCTACCATACGAGGAATCTATTCGCCACACCGTTAAACATTATCATGTCGTAGCTCCTATGATAATAAATCAAACGCACTGTAATTCAGCAAATAATTGAGCGGCAAATAACGTCTTCGTGTGCTTTCTGCGAACGCCAACGAAAGAGCCAAATTGGCGGGCGATTATATTAAGTATTTATCGAGCCAGTGAATCACAAAACACACACGTTTAAATGTAGCCGACCTGCAACGAGACTGGCTGCCGGAAATTAGAGTGACGGGACTATAATTTTGGTGATAAAAATATCTTTGCATTTTCCTTTTTCTTTTGAGAGGCGGTTGAAATCAAGGCAGTTCGAAAGGGCCATGCAGTACGTATGAGATGTGATTTGATTATTCATGTACTTATGTCTTATTCAGTAGTTAGTTTTTGTAAGAGTACGAACTTTGTCTTTGAACACTTATTGTGCATTTTTGTAAAATAAGGTCAATATTATATATTATTGTGAGAGAATTCTCTATTTTGAATGGTATTTTAAATTAAAGTTCATGCATGTTGGTTTTCCTTTCCTTTTTAAGTAATTTGGAGTACAGTCTATTGATACTAGTAGAGAAAGAGGGCAGACATTGGGCAGAAAAGGGAGAAAAAGAGAGTATCCTCACCCCTTTGAGAGAACATTAATCGCACACTGCTTTCCAGATGAATTCCTATAATACATTTTCCTTATCAATTTTTCGTACGTAACATCATAAGCTATTGAGCTTATTTTTCTTTCTTCATTACTATCTTGCAGGTTTCATCTTTTCTTTTCTGAGATTTCATCTTATTCCCAGACACATATAGCTATGAATTGGATCCAAGGCATTCTTATAACTCCATGAGGTGAGTAGTTTATTTGCTTAAAACCTTATTTTGACATTAGTGTAGATTTTGATTTTGAAGTAGGTTTTGTATACCTTAAGTTTGTTATAATTTGTTGTTCCAGAAAAGCAAGGAAAATTGTTTCTTTATTGATTTATTTATTTTTATTCTGTTAATCATCAGTTTATTCATCCATGTGTTAATTTGCATAATTAACTTCAGTTTATCTAAGGCACTCTCCACTTAGGTGCAGGTGATAGGAGTAGGCTACGTGCCGGCATGGGGTTTCACCTTCTCCCTTCCTCATTTTCATTATCATCATTCATTCCATACACTACACTTACACATACTCACCCTAGTACACGACATAACTCTCCACAGATACACATCATGTACAGCGTGGCCCATCGAAGTGGTGTGCAACTTAAAAATCGGTCACAGTCCAAATATCTATCCACAATATGCCGAACCCGAATCACGTAAAGAGAAGTGGGTAGGCATTGGATACATACATACATACATACATACATACATACATACATACAGTACTTTGGAAAGGTGCAAACATTCAAATACCTTGGACAACAGTAACAAATATAAATGACACTCAAGAGAAAATTAAACACAGAATAATATGGGAAATGCCTGCTATTATTCGGTTGAGAAGAATTTGTCATCCGGTTTGCTTTAAAAACAATTCAAACCAGTTCTGTAAGGTTGTGAAACATAGACTCTCACTTTGAGAGGAACAGAGATTAAGGGTTTTCGAGATTAAGGTGCTTAGTAAAATATTTGCGGCTAAGAGGGATGATGTCCCGTGCTGTGGCGTCATGGTCTAAGGCATCCTAATGGCGGAAGAAATTTTCTCATGAAATTTCGGTCAGTGTATGGGACCGGTGCCCACCCAGCATCGTGATGCACTTGGGGAGCTATGATAGGTAGCGAAATCCGGTTGTGAATACCAGCTATAACGGCTGGGGGGATCATCGTGCTAACCACACGATACCTCCATTCTGGTTGGATGATCGTCCACCTCTGCTTCGGCATGTGGGCGTGAGGCCAGCAGCCGGCTGGTCGGTCTAGGCCCTTCATGGACTGTAGTGCCATGGATTATTAAGAGGGATGACGCTACAGGAGAAAGGAGAAAGTTACACAAAGCAGAAGTGCACTCACTGTATTCTTCACCTAACATCATTCATTCATTCATAGTTTTCTGCCCAAGGGCAGATCTTTCACTGCAAACCCAGCATTTTCCAATCTTTCGTATTTTGTGCCATCCTCTTAGTCTCTGCATATGTTCCATATTTAGGAACATTAAATCCAGACGTTTAAGATGGGTAGGGCATGTAGCACGTATGAGTGAATCCAGAAATGCATATAGAGTGTTAGTTTAAAAGTCTAAGGGGAAAAAGACCTTTGAGAAGGCCGAGACGTAGATGGGAGGATAATATTAAAATGGATGCTAGGGACTGGATTAATCTTGCCCAGGATAGGAACCGATGGCGGCCTTTGTGAAGATGGCAATGAACCTCTGGGTTCTCTAAAGCCATTTGTAAATAAGTAAGTATAAATTGTTTATGTTTAATTTCAATGTGCAATAAGCTGAAATGTTTCTCTCTCTCTCTCTCCCTCTCCCCCTATATCCCCTCTCCCTCCCCTTCTCTGCTACATATGGACTGTATGCTCTTTGGTTATGTGGTGCCGGTTTCGGTAGCGTAGTTGGTATAGCGCTGGCCTTCTGTGCACGAGGTTACGGGTTTGATTCTGGCCCAGGCCGATGGTATTTAAGTGTGTTTAAATGCGACAGGCTCATGTCGGTAGATTTACTGGTATGTAAAAGAACTCCTGCGGGACAAAATTCCTGTACTCTGGCAAGGCTGATATAATCTCTGCAGTTGCGAGCATTGTTAAATAAACCATAATTTGATTTGTTATGTGCTTTGTCATGGTCATTGATGTATTGCATCGTAATAAATATCTTGATTACATTTAATTTTATGACTGTCTAAAACCGTAACATATCGATATTTTTTACGAACTATAGGGATATAAAATATTAAGTGAGAGATTTAATGTGGCAGTGAAACATTATACTAACTTTAATATCTTCATATATTATAAAACGTTAGCAGGAAAGAAATGGGGTTGCTCTAGAAATACTTTGAACACTACATACAAAATGTTTATACAGCCAGTGCTGACATACTACGGAGAAATTTTAACTACTTCACCTTTCATAAACGAAATAGAACGTGTTCAAAACCAAGCTCTCAGGCTCATCACTGGTGGAATCAAAACAACTCCAATAGATTCTGTGAGATTCCTCACTAATATTAACAGCATCAAAATGATAATAGTAGAAAAAGCACTGATTCAATATGAAAAACTTATCAGATTACCAGGAAACAATTGGCATTCATACAGTCCTCTCCGTAGATTAAAAACTCAAAAAAGTTTCATATTCACGGTTCAAGAATTAAAACAGAAAATCAACGTCCCTAATTTAAAAGAAAACTTACAAATTAAACCAAACCCTTTAACACTATTAAATATAGAGTATAATCTAAATTTAACACAAGAAATACTGAAATCAGAAGTAAACACTGAAATAATGAAACAATTGTCTTTAGAGACAATTAATATTAGGTACCCTCCACAAAACTGGCTTCATTTATACACCGATGGATCCTTGATCTCCAGGGAACAAGGTGCAGGTGCAGGTGTTACGTGCTGTCTCTTCTCACTTTATAGATCTCTTGGATATGGAATGACAAGTTTTGATGGAGAAATCACTGCAATAAGTGAAAGTCTCAGGAATCTTCTATGCCACATCAATAAATTTAAAAATGCAGTTATATTGTCAGACTCCAAAGCAGCTATTCTATCAATAGTTTTAAACACACACCTTCATCTCAAACAGCAGAAATAACTAAAATGCTCTCTCAATTAATATCACTCAATAAAAGAATTGTATTCCAATGGATACCATCCCACTGTGGAATCCTGGGAAATGAGAATGCGGATGCTTTAGCAAAGAAGGGGAGCACTGCTACTTACAGACCTGTTACTAAATCTACGTATTACTCTGTGAAAAGATTGATTAAATCTACATAGACTTCAATAAACAAAATTTGATAACACAATCCCAAGGGAAAAAATGGAACTCTCTGCATTATAATCCACAGTTGATTCCTGATTTACCACGCAAATCGTCTGTAGCTGCATTTAGATTGGCAACAGGCCATGTCTGTTTGGCCAAGCATCTGCATAGAATTGGAATATATCAGTCCCCTAACTGCCCATTGTGCAACTCAAACCAAGAAATGGATTCGGAACACCTCAAAATCTGTGCTTCAGTGGCTGGCCGTGATAATATCTTTGAAAAGTATTGGAGTGCAAGAGGTCAAATGACTTTATTGTCAAACGCCTGACATTAGAAAACAACAACAACATATTCCAGCTGCGAATTTAGGTGAATACAAATAAAAAACCCCACCATACCATAGTCACTGGGTTTTGTTACAGTGTATCATAAAATATCTTTGAAATTTAAATAGTGAAAAAAATATATATATTATTTCCAAAATTACTGAAGACCAATGAATGAATTGGACTATTATAATTTTTATAATTATAAAAATACTGACCAAACTTGTATTGTTCAAAAAGTTATTTTCTTTGAACGCCACATTTATACAAATGTTTCAGTCAATATATTTAGGCCTAGCTATGTAACCTTCCACATTTCTTTATGTTCACACATTTTCTCTACTCGTGACTATTGTAGCCTGCTTCTTGTGCAACTGTGGGAAAACTTTCATGGGAATGGGCCGAAAGAAGGAATAATACTTGTGGCCAGCATGTGTAGTTTATTGAAAAGCTACATTTTACAAAACTGTTCTACTATTAAGACCTATTTGCCTATTACAGGGCTTCTATTATATGTAGACCTACTGACCACTGGTGTTGTGTTTTGCTTCTCAGTGGCTGGGCATGTCACAGCCAACCGCTCTGGTACGTGAACCTCGTTCTTAAAACGTGTATACTTTCTAAAACAAGTACATTCTTCCAGAAGTATGGGAATGAATGATGAATGACGTAATTGATATTAGATAAGTTTCAATCACTTTATCAGACTGCCTATCTGTTTGTAATTATCAGGACATTAATATTATGAGAGCAGAAGTACGATATATGTATTCAGATTCGCTGTTAATTTTTAATGTATTGGTGCAATATAATAAATAACTTTCTTTAAGGGGAGAGGATGGTATTTTTTGGTGAAAAATGAGTAAATTAAAAAAAAAATCCTTAAAATACTCTGTGATATGTGTGGAATGCATAGCATAACATTTTGTTGGTATTTGTGCCCTTATTGGAGTCGCCATTTTTAAACTTCCTACATTATGGATATTTAAATCACTCGCCCACTTTTATTGTTGTTTCCGGTAAATTAAATTTTCAAAAAAAAAAAACAATTTTTTTTCTTTAAAATACCCTTTGATATGTGTGGAATGCATTGCATTACATTTTGTGGGTATTTGTGCCCTTATCGGATGTTGAGACGTCATTTTTAAACTTCCTGCACTATGGATTTTTAAATCACACGCCCGCTTTTATCGGTTTCCAGTAACTTCATTTTTTTTGTTTGCTACATTGCCAGACAAAAATGGATATAATTTCTGAACTATTAAAGATACATGCATGAAATTTAGAACACACATTCTTTAGACTATTAGGAAATTTTTCTCTGTAACAGAATTTTGTTAATTGATTTCATTTTAAAAATACGTCCGTTTGTTTGCAAGAAAGGAAATCAGAAAATTGTTATTAAATTTTAATTGTTTATTTTACCAACGTAGGGACTAATATCAAAATTCTGTTACAGACAGTTTGTAGAACATGCTTTTGCAAATACATTGCAAAAAACTGTTTGAATCTATCTTTAAAAACGGTTTAGATGTATCGATTTTAGTACAATCCTGCATTGGGTATATTTTTTTCAAATTTGGGCCCCCAAATAATTTTTTTTTATATATTTTTATTTGGTTGAGTTGCCACAGATATGAGCTCCCTACATACAAAAAATTAATATTTTACACCAAATAGAAAAAAAGTTTTAAAAAATACCATCCTCTCCCCTTAAGGGGTTAGGTACAGCTTACAGCAGTAAAATTTTGGAAATATTCAACATTTTTTTCCTCCATTACTGTATCTTGTACAATAATGAAAATTATAATGTGTAAAAGAGTGTCCTTCTGCTATATGAAACAAATATTTTTACGGTTTAAAAAAATTATTTCCTTTTTTTTTAATTCGGTTCACTGTGCAGTGATGAAGCATTTCCCACATAACTCGAAAACTATCCAAAATTCTGTGATAAAATTTGTTGTGTGTATTTATGCATCTCATCTACAATATGATGCAAGATCAATTCTCTATCTTTGATAGATTGTCTGATAAAAAATAAATTCATTTAAAAAATGGTCAAATATCAGTATTTTCTCCAAACACAAAATAAAAAATATATATATTTATTAAGGAATATAGTTGAAAGAGCATGATATTGTAAACATGAGTTTCAGCAATAAAATAAAAGCGAGAGAACATGAAAAAATTAACAAGTTTATGAGTTATGAGGGAAATGCTTCATCACTGCACAGTGAACTACCACCATTATGAATTTTGAAAAAAAAAAAAAAATGTGTATAAATAATTTTTTTAAATCTTAAAAATATGTTTTTTTTTTTTTTCATGTAGCAGAAGAACAGTGTTTTACATATACCATTTTTCATTATTGTACAAGCCCCTTAATGAAAATGTTATCCCAAATTTTTGGCAAAACAAATGTGTCCGTATTTTTGTATCCAGGATTATGGCAACCCAACTCATGACAACTAGACAATGAAAAAGGTAAAATCGAAATAAAAAAAGTGTCATGGTGTCTTAATGGAAAGGAGGTAGATCTTCACTTTTTTGCCGGATATTGAACCAATGTACTTTGATATTCAAGACTCGCGAACATTTGAGTCACAATGAACGATCGAAATTAAAGATGGACTCACAATAATATAATAGCCGCCACTGACGACACGTTAATTAATATGAGTGACTTTAGTTATGCTAAGCCAGTTTATATTGTCTTATATTGCCAAATATAAAAGGGAATAAAATCGAAGGGTAATATTTTACACATGAGTCCAAGTAATATAGTATATGGCAATGCGCGTCCGGGATGTTGTGGGCTACAAGGAGGTGATGGAGATGTATGTGTAAGTAGCTGCAATGAGCTACCTACAGTACCACCTGGAAGGAAGACCTTGATGCGAGCTGAGTAACATAGCACCTCTTCACACGATAATGCTGTGCCACGGATTTGTCGGAAAAATTCTTCTTGTGCTATTAATTTGCTTGCGCTGTGTGACTTCGAGTCAAGGTACAATCACTTCTTTTATGTCACAGCTTCTTATGAATTCTGCCAATTTTTTTTCAGGGACTTGGGAATTTTTTAGTTAAAATTCCATCCACTTTCATAAAAGTGAGGTCCACACCTGTGGAGTAACATTCAGTGCGTCTGGCTGTGAAACCAGGTGGCCCGGGTTCGAATCCCGGTCGGGGCAAGTTACCTGGTTGAGGTTTTTTCCGGGGTTTTCCCTCAACCCAATACGAGCAAATGCTGGGTAACTTTCGGTGCTGGACCCCGGACTCATTTCACCGGCATTATCACCTTCATATCATTCAGACGCTAAATAACTTAGATGTTAATACAGTGTCGTAAAATAACCCAATAAAAATAAAATAAAAGTGAGGTTTTAAAAAAGAAGAATCCAATTGAGTTGTGCTCCTTCGAACAAAAATTGCAAATGTAGCCTAACCAGGGTCATTCCATAGAAAATTTTAAGAATATGCCAGTGATGTCATGATTTTTTTGGGCTTTCAATATAATAATCTTATTATAAAAATAAATTTAACTGCCAACTATGACCGCCATATCATTAATATTTTAGTCACACGGATGAGTGACAAGGGTGGTCGTTACATGTTATCCATAATACGGTTCGTTCTCTCATCGCATCTTCAATCTGTCAGAATGCTTCCTATGAGGTTTATGAGGAGGTTGGTTGCATCTCTTCTGATGGCTCTACTAGACGTGCTGATATCATCATAATTGATCGGCAGAAGGATAAGGGTGTCATTCTTGATCCCACAATCTGTTTCGAGATGCATGAGCAACAGCCACAAGAGGTGTGTCGTGAAAAACAAGTCATCTATGAGCCTTGTTGTCAGCATCTTGGAGCACAATACCACATTACACATTGGGCAGTTTTTGGGCTCATGTTCGGTGCCTGTGGCACAATCCCACGAGAAATTTTAAATCAACTTAAACAATTTAAAATTTCTGATGCAACGATTGATGCCATAGGATCTCATGTGTCAAAATCATCCTTAGCTATAATTAGTAATCATTTGTACCCAACAAACTTTTATTGTAAATGATTTCCTATGTTTTCATATCATTTATCTTAATGTTTTCAGCCTACACCTGTGGAGTAACGGTCAGCACGTCTGGCCGCAAAACCAGGTGGCCCGGGTTCGAATCGCGGTCGGGGCAAGTTACCTGGTTGAGGTTTTTTCCGGGGTTTTTCCTCAACCCACTAGGAGCAAATGCTGGGTAACTTTCGGTGGTGGACCCCGGACTCATTTCACCGGCATTATCACCTTCATTTCATTCAGACGCTAAATAACCTTAGATGTTGTTACAGCGTCGTAAAATAACCCAATAAAATAAATTAATTAATGTTTTCTTTCTCCTTTCAAACTGTTACACAATTGGTTTTCATGATTATTCTTTATGAATTGATTAGTAGGCCGATCTATTCGAACCCTTATTTAGGGCGGCTTTTTTATTAAAAACTTTCTCTTTCTTGAAATATTCTAGACATCCCATATGAAGTGTCATCGAAACTAAAGAGACGACTTTGTAAATCTGAACAACCATATTTTAATACCTTAAAGACATTCGAATAATATTAAGGGATGCACATAAAAACGCCTCATTAAGAAAAAAGAAAAAATAGTTTTATATTCGAATGCAACATTTTAAATTCATGCGAATTTAATTCGTATTGAAAAAAATCTTATTCTTAATCCATTTCCCAAGTTTTATGACATAATCTCCAAAAACCTATGAATAATTAAATTAATAAAATTATTGATTTTTGTCCTGATGGTTGAAAATCGCTTGCTATGTGTGGCGGTCGCGAGACGTCATAACTCGATGAGTAATCTCAAACAAACCCGTGTGTCCTCTCCCTGACCTTGATCGAGCAGCTGGAGCTGACAGTATACGTCGGGAAGCAATTGTTTAAAGCTATCAATTTTTAACAGTGCAGTGTTGTCTGATTAGATTGAAAATGCCAAAATCTGAAAGTCGTTTTTGGTATTTCTGGTGTTGTAAGCCTTTCGGACTCCAAAGACATACAAGAATGACAGGTAATAGAGAAGTTATCGAATGGATGCGAGAAAAAATACCGAATTTAGTGACAGGTGATGCAATATGCAGTTCGTGTCGTATCAAATTGTCAAAAATGGCATCCGTGGGCTGTAGTGAACAAAGTGATGTGAGGAAATGTAGGGAAGAAGAATGTGTGCCGGTGACTGATATTGAGTCAAAATCTAGTGAAAAATAGTATGTTCCACCAGAAATTAAAGAGGAGGCCACAATAAGCAATTTAAATCAATTATTAACGCCACTTGGACAGTCTCCTGTTTCTAAACGTAAGTTGTCGCGCGTCGAATCATACGCGGCAAGAAAAGCCAGTGCCGTGAACGAAACAATTAGTAAAATATTTAATGTAGGGAATAAAACTAACGCTGGCGAAGAAATGATCGCACATTTTAAGAAGAAATTTTCTAATGTGGACTCAACGAACGAAAAATATATGGTTTTAACTTGTTTACCCAAAAGCTGAATCGTACACAAAATGTCAGAATTCGGCGTTTTGTTCTTCTCTAAACTGACACGAAACCATAAACAGCATCAAGCGGCAATGACGATATTCTGTACGACGGGATAGCCTACCTGCTGAGCTCCTTTGTTTCGGTGAGTTATTTTTATTAAAAACTAGCATGGTATTTAAGTCTACATTCTAAAAATTTCGTAGTGGAATCAGTATACCCTAAAGAATTAAACACATGTTTTTTCGGCTGTAAAAATGAATTGCATTTTGTGTTCTATATATTTTTTAAAATTATTTTACGGCGGGTAACTATTTAAAAAATTATATAAGTAGATGAGAGGATAGTATTTAAAAGGGATTTGAAGGAGGTGGGATGTGATGACAGATTCTGAATTAATCTTGCTCAGGATAGGGACCGATGGCGGGCTTGTGTGAGGGTGGCAATGAACTTCCGGGTTCTCTAAAAGCCATTTGGAAGTAAGTATAAATAGTATATTATTTGAAAAAGAAAATAGTACATTATGCAACGAGCCTATAATGATAGTAATTAAGAAGCGAGTATGGATGTTTATGAAACGAGCGCAAGCGAGTTCCATAATTTTCATACGAGCTTCTTAATTACCATTATAGGTGAGTTTCATACGACTTTTTATGCTCGACCATATTTATAACTTGAAATTATTCATATGTATACATTTTATTTGTATCTGACAAGATCGGAAGTGACCTTGTTCTAGGTCGTGAATTGTGAGATGTGCGCAGACGCGAAAGTATTGATTTTTTCCGAGGAACAATAATGTCATTGACCTTGTGTAATCCTGTTAAACTTTGTATAACCTTGATTATTGAATTCGACATTGAAAAACGAGATGACAAATTGAATTTATTTGAATATTATTTACAATTATTATAGTAACAGAACATAACCTTCTGCGACAGTATTGGATTTCCAGCCTCCGTGACTTTTCGCTAATTCTCTTTCGATTGCATATCCGAGAATAATCGATACTTGCGGTTTTATAACGGTACAAAGCTGACTTGTCATTGGCTGAACACCTGTAAGCTGAGTTGTCATTGGCTGAAAACACCTGTACTTTAATGAGTAGGTGTACTTTAATGACATGCATTAAAGGACTGCTACCAGGTGTATAATTACTACATTTCGGCATGGTCGAGCATAAAAACAATAAAAACATCGCTGTAGGCCTATTTGGCAAACAGTGAGGTTCTTGATTTTTTACTTTGTTATTTTATTTTTTATTTTATTGTTATTTTACGACGCTGTATCAACATCTAGGTTATTTAGCGTCTGAATGATATGAAGGTGATAATGCCGGTGAAATGAGTCCGGGGTCCAACACCGAAAGTTACCCAGCATTTGCTCATATTGCGTTGAGGGAAAACCCCGGAAACAAACCTCAACCAGATAACTTGCCCCGACCGGGATTCGAACCCGGGCCACCTGGTTTCGCGGCCAGACGCGCTGACCGTTACTCCACAGGTGTGGTACTTGGTTATTTAACGACGCTGTATCAACTAAGAGGTTATTTAGCGTTGATGGGATTGATGACAGTGAGATGGTATTTGGCGAGATGAGGCCGAAGATTCGCCATAGATTACTCGATACTCGCCTTACGGTTGGGGAAATTTATTACTTTCTGCATTTCGGTGGTTACCATTTTTTCCTGGAACTGTCATTCGGCGGTAGGGCTCTTTTATTTGCCTTAAATTAAAGATAGGAGCTTCCTAAGCTTTTCTTCCCTTCCAAAGTCTCTGTAAAGAATTTCATCGCCGTAAAGCCAGTCGCTTTCGACCGAGCTTCAGCTATACACTTAACGATCTTACACCAAGCATGATAGCCCCTAGACCGGCCACAACGATCCCTAATGCACTTAATAAAATCAGAGTTGGGGAGAATTTTAGAGAATTGGCGTAAGGAACAAAGAAATTAAAAGAAAATATTAGGAGGAAATGGAAAAAATGAAATTACATGTGGATGAGATGGCAATAATTTCAAGGGAAAAATTGTTCCGAATCCTGCCTGGGAAGGAAACTTTTTTTTTTGTTCCTTATTCAAATTGATTTCCAATACTTTTCGATTGCTGGTAAAATTCATGTTCTGGGAATAATAAGTTAATGAAGGAGTCAAATATCGCTGCAATCGAAAAGTATTGGGAATAAATTTGAATAAGGAACAAAAACAAGTTTCCTTCCCAGGCAGGATTCGAACCACGAAAGTCTTAGTTAGGGAACAATTTTTCTCTTGAAATTATTCAAATCTGCTTTACAGGAAGCTTTACCTGAAAGATTAGATTTGCATGATGAGATGGCAGTTCAACAATAAATTCATAATTTGTCAACATTAACGACTGAAGTTTAGTGTGTCAACGATTTTTAGTTTGTGTTAGTATTAAACTTATTGTATGGTTTGTGTTTTGTTTTTTGAAAGAATTTTAGATAAGGGCGCAAGTAGCCATAGTTGCCGATGCATTCTTTTTAAACCCCACTAATCAATCAACGACTCAAGTTGTACCATATTTTTGGCGTTAATATTGTCATTAAACTAAATGGATATGTGATTTAATCGAGAAGAAAGCTGTTAACGATAATATACGAGTACTATGGACATTACCAACTTAGCCTTGATAAATAGATCATGATTTACTGTGCGTTATTACCATTAAATAGCCTATATTACATAAAACATAAGTACCAGTATACAATAATACTGTTCTCTCGTCATGCAAGTAAGTATCTTTATCCCAAACTATTTATGGAATACAAAATTGAACTTTTACTCTGTCATTACAGCAGACATCTCATTTGAGAGTAGTTGGACTCGTGGACAATTATTTTCTTGGGAACAACTAAAAGTTAAAAAAATATATCGAAACGAAGTGCTTATAATTTTGAAAGTTTTCTATGAAACACATTATGTAATACAAGGTGAAGTCCACACCTGTGGAGTAACGGTTAGCGCGTCTGGCCGCGAAACCAGGTGGCCCGAGTTCGATTCCTGGTTGGGGCAAGTTACCTGGTTGAGGTTTTTTTCCGGGGTTTTCCCTCAACCCAATATATGAGCAAATGCTGGGTAACTTTCGGTGCTGGACCCCGGACTCATTTCACCGGCATTATCACCATTTCATTCAGACGCTAAATAACTTATGATGTTGATAAAGCGTCGTAAAATAACATACTGAAATAAAAATACAAGGTGAACCATAAAACTAAACCGTGTTCCGCTTAGATAAATAAATGCTCACCATTTAAAATCAGATGAAGATATTGTTGTGATTTACATCTGCCAAGATGCAGAAACTATCAAAGTTTATGCACCAATGATTTTAAAATATTGCATATTCATGCGCATGCGCACTAACGTTTATCGCGGAAACAAGCCTGGCGCCATTCAGTGGAACATTCCGTCATTGGGCCATTCTTCTTCATCGAGGCGACAGCCACAGGGAATGTGTATTTGGACATGTTGCAGAACTTCTGTTGTTGACCAACTCTCTCCAGGATCGGTTTTTCAGCAACATGGAGCTCCACCCCATTACTTTGGAGCAGTGCGTGGCTTTTTGAATGCAAACTTTCCCGATAGGTTGATCGAAAGAGGAGAACCCTTGCCTGGCCACCTAGGTCACCCGACTTGACGCCCATTGACCTTTTTGTGGGGCTTTATGACGAATATTGTGTACCAACGTGGTACAGTTGACACTTTGGAAGAACTGAGACAAGGCATTATAAATGCAGCTGCGCTAATCACTTTAAAATCAGATGAAGATATCGTTGTGATTTGCATCTGACAAGATGCAGAAACTATCCAAGTTTATGCACCATTGGTTTAAAAGTGTTGCATGTTCATGCGCATGCGCACTAACGTTTATCGCGGAAACAAGCCTGGCGCCATTCAGTAGAACATTCCGTCACTGGACCATTCTTCTTCATCGAGGTGACAGCCATAGGGAATGTGTATCTGAACATGTTGCAGAACTTTTGCTGTTGGCCAACTCTCCCCAGGATCGCTTTTTAGCAACATGGGGCTCCATCCCATTACTATGGAGCAGTGCGTGGTTTCTTGAATGCAAACTTACCCGATAGGTGGATCGGAAGAGGAGAACCCTTGCCTGGCCACCTAGGTCACCCGACTTGACGTCCATTGACCTTTTTGTGGGGCTTTATGACGAATGTTGTGTACCAACGTGGTACGGTTGAACTTTGGAAAAACTGAGACAACGCATTATAAATGCAGCTGTACTAATCACTTCACAAATGTTATGGAACACTTGGCAGAAGGTTGAGTACCTTTTGGATGTCTTCAGGGTTGCTCGAGGCGCACACATCGAGTTGCACTGACCATTCTCCGAAGCTAGGAGTTATGCAAAAAGTTTTGTTATAAAACCATTATTTATACTTTAAATCAGCATTATTTCTCGATCTCTCTAAGCGGAACACGGTGTAATTTATATATTACTACATTAATATTGCTGCAGTTTAATGTACGTAATCTGTACACTAAACCATTTGATAAATGTCCATTTCTGTTCACTTCTTAAAGACTGTATGCTTGAGATGAGCGCCACGATAAATTATTCACTCGTGCATCCTATCTCGCACGGCATTCATCACTTTGCGCAACATGTCTTGAGGAATTGCTTCAATTTCAACTTCAATTCGTTCCTTTAGCGCAGTGATACTGTTGAGGCGGGTTGTGAAAACTTTACTTTTGAGGTAGCACCAAAGAAAAAAATCACACGCAGTTAGATCAGGTGATTTTGCTGGTCACGGAATATTGCCATGTCTGGGAATGACCGGTTTGGAAACATCTGTTGAAGGATCCCCTTAGATACCCGAGCAGTGTGAGCCGTGGCTTCGTCCTGTTGCCACCACAACTCTTCAAAGCAGTGGCGGCTCGTGAATTTGTGGATTGGGAGAGCTGCAGTAGATTTTGGTATATACAAATTTCACTTCTTGATACCATTACTAATAAGTATAGGACAAAAATAAATGCACTACATATCGAAAAACCAAAACTTTCTGACTTAGTTGGGAGATGTCTGTGGCATCATTTGCTAATCGCTTTAAAAAAAAAACTAATATCATCGATTTCAGTCTGAATTTCAGATCGGCAGACACTAAACTTGCAATCTACCAGTGCATTCTGAATTGTCTTAAATTACCTTTAAACAGTGGCATGTTCCAAATGATTTTTGAGAGGCTCGTTTAGATTACTCATGGACTGTAGCAACCCACGAAATACATCAGAGTCCTTCGAATCGTTTTTTCATCATGTCCCCTAAGGGGAAGTTCATATTGGCCACAAAATTTGATACAATCAATATTTTTTAAAATAATTTCACTAATTTTTTCTCACTTCATGATTATGTCTGAGAATGTTTGTTCTGTTCGTTTCACTTAATTGCGCAGCAATATTAGTTTTGCCTAACATAACCAATGAAACAACATTTTTCAGGTGAGATTGCGAAGATTCGTGCTTTTTAATTTTTAGGAGCAAATGTCCTATATCTGTCACACCACTCCTAATCTATGCAGTATCACCACCGACGAGGAATCAACCACAAATGCTCAGCGTAAATTTTATTGTTATACTTCCTTACATATATGCACTATTTCGGCTGGATGAAGCTTGAGTAAGATTTAAGTCGGGTAACGAACGACCCTTTAATTTCACTTCATTACATCAATTTTCTCCGCAAGGGAAAGTTGAGAAAAATAAAATTAATATTCTGTAATTCACACACACTCATGCTTGCACATTTGCACTGGTTAAGTTACGGTACTAAAACGTCACACCAAAGCAACAGTTTTCTAAAACTGGAAAAGAAGTCTCTTTTGTATTTTACGTGCTATGTCAAAAGTATTCTACTCGTGCAATCATTTTGAGTTAAGGCAAATATTAGGTTCTGCTGGAGAAGGGATATATACGTAATAATAAGGCAAAAGAGAATATTAATTTCGTTATATTAACTCGATAGGATTCTACAACAATAAGTATGTGAAGAGAAAATAAAAATTTTGTCATTAAGTTTCAAGGGAATAGAGAATCCATTTGACGTAGCATTACAATAGCGGTGTGGAAGGGGAGGAAAGATCTTCCCTTGTCGTCTGGCTCTGCAAGCCACTGCAGCAAAATATGGGTTTTAAACAGCGGCAGTTTCCCTCTGCTTCCCTTCACCTCTCTACCCCCTGACCTAGCAAGACACACTCTCTATGATCTGTCCCATCCTGTAGATCCCAGGACGACTTTGAATGCAGTGTCAATTCCAGTACAGTCAACGTGCAAAAAGATAATGCATATGATAATAGTACACATTCCCGGCCAGATGAAATATAAAGCAATTTACCAATAAAAGCTGTAACAATTCTTCTACAAATTAAAACAAATATTATTTTTATTTTCCTGTCAAAGCAGGGAGTGCTGCAGCTCCGCAGCTCTTATGGACGAGCCGCCCCTGCTTCAAAGTTACGTCCAGTGTTGTTAATCCAGGGAATCACAAAATTCTGCAGCATGTGAATGTAATGATCTGAGTTGATAGTTACTGCATCATCGTCCTGGTTCTCAAAGAAATACCTCTTCTTGCGCGCACTCGGATTCTCACAGTTCCGCGACACCGTATCACAGTTCTCGCATTAATGTTCCAGTCATTTTTGCTCTTAACTCACATTAATACAGTAGTAGTGCAATCCATGGCATCTATCACTCATTCGTACACCGTCCAAATCCATAGGTATGCAGCTGGGAGTCTAGGAACAAGCTGTACATATGCTTTCAAGAACCGAAAGGGAAATTTGGATCTAAAGTAGAACAACGTGTAGACAAAGGTAAAGCCATTTATTGTCGTGGTCGATGCAACTTTCGAACCATTACATTTCGCACAGAGGTATATCACAGTATAAAACTGTGAGTATATTAGGTTAACCCTTAAATTGGCAAAACTTCATTTCTCGCTCTAATTTATTAAATCGTGTCGGACTGTAAAGAAAACAACTATCGCAATGTCCATATTTTATATTGTACAATATTGTGTGATTCCCAAGTTCTTTGAACGCTTCAGGAAGACTTTTGAACTACCACAGACACTTACTGCTGACATCATAACTTCAGTTTTGAAACGCTCTTGCCAAATTCTGAATCATCATATTCACTCTGTTTAATTTTTTTTTATTCACTTTCTATTCTTTCTATTCTTCTATGTTTATTTTAATTTTCTTTCTACAAAATTTATGTAAACATTTAATATTGCCAAATTCATGTAGGAGAGTATACTGAGTCCTTCTGGGCTACCTCCAATGGGAGGCAGTTATTACCTTACCTATATTATGGTAATTATCCATCTAGTTACGGTAAACTGACAAAAAATCACGTGAAAAGATGGCTAAGAGATGTATTTCTCCCGGATGTTAAAAAAGACACACTAGTACTTCTGTATTCCTGGAGTGATCAGATATATGACACCATAATTATTACTGAAGTAAACAATACTTCATATAGGCTAGTAAAATAATTTAAACATAAATTATCCCCCCCCAAAACTACAAGATCTGTGCAACCCTTGGATGTGTATTTTTTTAGGCAATATAAAATTGTAATTCGAAGGCTAGAAGAGTATTTCAGACATAAAATTATTTGTAAAAACATTTCAGACACATTCCACCATAGGGGCTTCATAATGACATTACATTCCTTTGTGTATCACCAGTTTCATTCATCTGTCCTCACAGACATGACAATATACGCGTAGCAGAGACGTGGATATGTGACGAAGAAACATGTGAGAAAATTTGATAACGTTCTTGCAACAGTGTTGGAAACAATGTGTGTGTGTGTGTGTGCGTGCGTGTGTGGTTTTTTTGTTTTTTTTTTTGTTTTTTTTTTGTTTTTTTTTTTTTTGTTTTTTTTTTTGTTTTGTTTGTTTTTTTTTTTGTTTTGCTTTTTACAGAAGAGTGTGAAAAACGAGCCTATATAAAATGTTTGTACTGTTCCATGGTGTTTTGTCCCGACCACTTCAATTCATATCCACATTATCATATTTAAAGTGAGTCACAAAGTTAATACATATTTTATATTCAAATTGAGCACTCTATTAATGTGAGTTAAGAGAAAAAGAAAGTAGACTAAAGCATTAATACAAGAGCTGTGATACGGTGCCGCGGAGCTATGAGGATCCGAGTGCGCGCAAGAAGCGACATAAGTAGCATCGATTTTCAAATCATTATATTTCGAAAACGAGGAAAGATTGAAACGAACGACTATCAACATGTTTCTTAACGAACACAGATTAGCTTAAATATGCATTTTCATTAAATTCAAGCTCCATGACCTGGGACGATTCCCTTGTAAGCAAGAAAATTACGTTTATTTTTCTGGATTACATTTAAAAGGAATTTTCTATAATTCAAAAATGTAACATATTTGATTTCATTTATAAACGATATGGTAGAATGTCATTTATGGTATGGATTTAGAATGTTGAGTCGGTATATTGGTGAGAATTACACTACAGAAATGTACTGCGTACGATCCGCCGTTATTTCTTCTCCAAACTGCAGTGACGTCGAATTTTAGTAATTTGTTTCTGATATAGCTACGAGGGGTGGACCCAAAAGTAACCGGAACCGAACTGTTGCGCGTGCATGCTTTGTAGTTACGAGTTGTGCTGTTAGATGGTGTTAGTTTAGGGTCTCCTGCGACCGTTAGTGAGCTGGCGTCAGTCTGAGTTAAGTGTGATGCTGTGTTATTTGCGTTCCTGTTTCAACCGTTTGGCGATTAGTGAGATGGCCGACCACAAGGAACAAAGAGTGTGTGTGAAATTTTGTTTTCTGTTAGGGAGAACTGCAGCCGAGACCGTTGAGATGCTTCGGCAAGCCTTTAATGATGATGCTTTGAGGAAATCACATGTTTACGAGTGGTTTTTCCCGTTTCAAATCTGACAATGTGTCAACTGAAGACATGCCACGCCCCGGGCGTCCTTCGACAGGAAGAAATGACGAAAACATTGCCAAAATCAAACGTGCAAATGATGAAGATCGTCGAAAGACCAGTGACGAAGTTTCTGAGCAAACGAACCTGTCATGGAGCACGGTCCAGCGAATTTTAACCGAAGATTTGCACATGAGACGGGTATCGCTTGCTCACAGATGACCAAAGAGAAAACCGTGTGAGAGTTTGCGCGACTTGAAGAGTGAAGTGCAGAACGATCCAAATTTTCGTAAAAGAATTGCGACTGGGGATGAGTCTTGGTGCTGTGGGTACGATCCAGAATCAAAGCAAGCATCGAGCCATTGGAAAACTCCAAATTCACCACGACCCAAGAAAGCACGTCAAGTGCGATCCAATGTGAAAACAATGTTGATTTGTTTTTTTTTTATGTAAATGGCATTGTCCACAAAGAGTTCGTTCCGCCAGGACAAACAGTGAACCAACATTTCTATTTGGATGTGTTACGAAGATTACGAGAGAGTGTGCGACGAAAACTGCCCGAAATGTGGAGAAATGGGAACTGGTTGCTTCACCACGACAATGCTCCAGCCCACACAGCTCTGACGGTCCGACAGTTTTTGACAAACAACATGGTGCTTGTGCCTCAGCCACCCTACTCACCCGATCTGGCTCCGTCCGACTTTTTTTTGTTTTTTTTTTTTTTTTTTGTTTCCACGGATGAAGAAATGTTTGAAAGGAAAGCGATTCAGTGATGTGGGTGACGTCAAAGAAAACACGCTAGCGGCTTTGAACAGTATCCCAGCGAATAGGGATTATAAAGAATGGACACTGAGCGAATTTTCCTGTGTTTTGTTTCTCTGTGCGCAGCGTTTAATTCACTTTCAAGCGCTAGAGGTTAGTGTAATCGAGCACACGCTAAGATAATAATTGAGAATAGAGTTGAGACACAGGATCCAAACATCGCCTACCTTATTGCATAATCCAGTAACGCTTTGCTTCAAATAAATTCAAGTTAACAGCTTTTCCTTATTTCTCAGTGACAAACTTGTTGTAATAATAATATTTTATATTTCAGATATAATAAATTATATTATAAAATAATATAATACGTTATAAAATTAAGTATCGAATTCGTTTAATATTTGTGTATAATATAATATAGGTATATGGTTTTACTTCTCGTAAGAGTTTTGTTTTTCCATTTTCAGCGCTATCAAATCGTAATGATTTAATTGTTGTCGGAGTCAACGTCTCAACTCTCATTATAAAGGAACTCTAGAATCTAGACATTACAGTTAATGACGGATTTATTATTTTATGGATCCAATTTATTTTATTTGAGTACATAATGTACCTAGATGTATTAATTATATGTGTTATATTTCCGCTGTGTCGACTGCTAGCTGGTATGATGTCAGCGCCAACTCTAGGGAGAAAGCAGAATCTCACGCTTTAGCTGGCTTGAAGGTCATTGAAATCAGCCCGGCTACATCAAAGGTACCGACGCGAAGTGTCCATTCTTTATAATCCCTATTCGCTGAGTATTCTGCCTCAAAAGTTCAGCAGTGGCAAAAGCGTTGGGACAAGTGCATTAATGCACATGGACAATTCTTTGAAAGGGACTAAAGTACTGTGAATGTAGAGTTCAGTAAAAATGCAAAAAAAAAAAAAAAAAAAACATTCCGGTTATTTTTGGGTCCCCGCCTCGTATCTTGTATATTGAAACCGAATTGCTCTTCTTCTTTTCAGCAAATTCACTTCTAGCTCCATATGATGTATTCGCTTATGAAGAAGAATTTCTGTATTATGTGTACGATTTAAAGGCAGCGTGGATGGAGGCGTGCACAATTTGTAAAGATCAGGGGATGCACCTGGCTGAGATACTGGTTCCCGATGAAGCGATATTCTTGTCTACAGTACTTGATGATGCTGGAGGAATTTGTAAGTGTCTGCATATATGAATAATACAAATTTGTATAGAATGTAATATTTTCAATTAATAGCAACTAAGGAACAACTGGATAATACCCACGGCAGAGCAATGTCGATAGTCGACGTTACTCGCTGGCCACTAGTCACCAGGCCGTACCGAGCCGTGCCAAACAAAACACAATCGAAATGGTGGTAGTAAAATTCGCGACTATATTCTTAAATAATTCACTGCATTAGTCAAGTGCAAGACTTCTGGCTTCTGTTGCATTCAAACAATTATAAAATACGATAATTTGGTCCAGGGAGCATCCGTTTTTGATGCGAAGATAATTTGTTTGGCTTGTTTCTTAAATAAAATTACGAAATGGCGTTCCTGTGCTTAACATTTAATAATGCAACTGTTTTGTCTCGAGACTCTCATCTAAGTCACGTAATAGGTCACGTAATCTACTTCAATATATTTGCGCAAATATATCCTGTAGCTAACAATGCTGCTATCTCTCAGTAATGTTCAGAACGAAGGAGGTAGAGAGAAAAGAAACAAATTTCTCCCTCCAACGACGCCACACACCAACGTCCTGTTCTTATGTTGGCAAGATTGTGTATTTACTTAAATTTGGTGCTAAACGTAACGGCAGGGTTCAAAGATACCGTGGGAATTCTCCAGTTTAGCGACAACTAATACTAAGAAATGAATGACGCAAGCGAGTTGCCCGCCATTAGTTAAAAAAATACTAATAAAATCACATAACGATTTACTTACATGAAACATATAAAATAAATTTAAGATGTCAGGAAATGTTTGAAAAACTTTCGAGTAATTTGTTTTTAATTATACAGGGTCCGGCAGAGGAACGGGCGATTATAAATACGTACTTGGTTATTAACTCTTTATTTTTCAAATTTATATCATGGAGGTAGACGCTCACTTATCGGAAAAAATTCGTTCAGCGCGTTCGCATTTTTATTATAGTATCGCTCACTTGTCCGCATTTCCGAATTAATGTGTGAGAATTGTAACAACAATAGCTGTAAATATAATAAAAAAACACGATCGTGCAAAAATTTAATTTCCATATCTGTACCACCTGGATTTTGTATTAATTTTGAATAAAAATTGAAGTTCCATAACCAGATGGGGTGGGATCGTGGCGCCATAAATTAAAATGACGAAATTCATGCCTAGTAATCTCAAAACTGTCGTCGTCTTGCAAATACACGTTGTGCACCTTTTCACCTTTCCATGACTAAATGGCATTGTATTGGCGAACTAAATCAAATACAGCTTTCTATTTTTATTCCAGCATTGGACGAATTCTGGATTGGTGGAGAATGGAAAGATGACAATTGGTCATGGACCACCTCCGATGTTCCGTTAGAGTCAGACGTTATCGAAGTTCCACCGTGGATTAATGCATTGATAGATGAAGACGATAAGACAGAAATTAAAAGAGATTGTCTAGCTGCACTGATAAATCAGAATGATGCATTAGAATACATAGGACAAAACTGTCAACACGCAAAACCTTTTGTATGTAAAAAGGATTTGAACCATAACAATAATTGTACGTCAAAGTGTCATGGTAAGAATAATAGCTTGCTGTTATTAATCAGGTAATACAGGGTGTCGCAATATAATGTGCATTCATAAATTGTAACAATCCATAGGATACCGGTAATGTTATTATACAGTATGCCATTTTCGACACTTTATTGTCACCAATGTTTTAAAAGATATACAAAATTTGCTATTTATTATTTTAGCCTTCTCGGTAGCTCAGTTGGCAGAGCACTGGCTTACGACGACGGTGGATCCGAGTTCATATCTTGGCGATGGCGGAGTTGTATTTGTAATGGACAAAGTCAAGGTTGTGAAGATTTCTCTTGAGGTTCTTCCAGTTTTCCTTAGTCATTCCACCAACACTTACCATAATATTACCATTTCATTGTAATCTCCGTTTCGTAAAAAAAATATAATAAAAAACTAGATCTCGCAAGCAGGGAATACCGACGGAAGGAATACGAATGAAACAATACGATAAGGAAGAGCGGGCGACAGGAAAGGTCACGAGATAGCTTGAATGATATTCAAGAGTACAGTCGGAAGAGAAATGACCGATCTGCTTGTGCTGCTCCCTGGAAGTAGTCCCTGAAACTACGCGTACATCGTTGCCAGATACCAAACATATGTAGGCCTAATGATGAACAATCTAATATGTAGAAATGTTTATGTATATTTTATAACGAAGAAAATTTTTCACTTTTTATTTGGAAGGAAGGCTCAATTTTGGTGCGAATTCTGCATGAAACCTGTTTTTGGTAGAAAATATCATGGGCCTATATTTGTTTTTTTTTTTTTTTAAGATGGGACATGACAGGAAATGCGACCGAAAAAAAAAAACAACTAAATTCACATAGCGTGGTAGGCTTGTTGCTATGGTAACAACGGTTGAGTTGCCAAACTTACCGTTTCCACGTGGAGAGTGCTTACAGTTGTGTTGAATTCGTTCAGTCATGAATAAATCAGGTTTACTTTTGTAACATCCTCTTTGAATCACTTTGTATTTCTCTTCAACGTTTTCCTTTTCCTTCTCCTTCTCTTAAGCTTTCGCAGCGAAATACTTCCTTTTCAGACTTCACATTTTACAAAATTTTTCTGTGTGACGCATAATGTGATTAGTACATTTTATTGGGATACTCTGTATTTTACAAAGTATAACTGTCAATTATCAGTTTATATATCTATGTAATATAAGGAATTTTAGTTAATAGCTATGTTGTTTACATTGAAAAAAGAGCGTAGGCCTACAATCTAATATTAGATATATAATTAACATTTTGTAATATACGATTATTTATGGAGACTGAAATAAATTTGGTTTGTTGGGTTTCAGAATCGATTGATGAAATTGTAGGTAAGTAATACAATGTTTCATAAACGTTCACCAACGATTATGATGTTTTACTTTTTAAAATGTGGGCTATAATACAGGGACATCATTTTATTTTTACTTCAATTTTTATTGTACCTGAGTTTTTGAATGTACTTCACTCCCACCCCTTCTACTAATGAAGGTCAACCGTCTTCCACACAGATCCAAGACCGCATATACAGTCATAGTAGCTTTACCGTCACAGTACGTTCCAAAAATATGTTCGCGTTTTCCAATGACAAAAGAGCTTTCAATATTGCATCATGTTTGCACAGGTACTGTCGTCCGTTTGCCTACGTAGCATCCCGGTTTCCCCCACCAGCTTCTATTTGCCTCTCTGTAAAGGCTGGTGGCTGGGCTGTCTTAGCTCTTTTCTGAGAACATTAATTTCTGTTAGGAATTGGACATCTACGTAATATTATACCCATACAATTGTTTAAAATAACTTAAATAAAAGGGCCTCGTTAAGTAATTAACTGTCACGTGATTTCCCTCCTTTCTACGATCCTGCGACATAACCACTTGGACGGACAGTAGATAGCATGTCTGAGTAATTTTATCTTTTCGGATTGAGCAGAAGTGAAGATTGAATTTACAGTACGTAAGGTACTCTTTTACAGAGTAGGTACAGAATTATTTCAACATGAGTTACTAGTACGAAGGACGAAACTGGTAATTGGAATTAGATACATTAGAACTGAAGCCTGTATCGAAATGAATCGCCACCATTTTGAAAAATGTGTTTAAATATCCATATTATGATTATTTTTCAATTTAACTTCATTCTCTATATTGTACGCTAATGTGCTGTAGATAGTATAATATACACTGCATAATGAATACGTCCGTATGGACAGCTCAGTTCGTGAGTAAAAACACTCGTTTTTAATACTGTACTGTATTTTGATTAAACAAAAACCTAATGAAAATTATCAAACTTAAAAGCGTGACATTTCCTAGTTTACGTAAATGGATGAATTACTTTTCTTCCCTCCTATACCTAGTAAAGTGATTTGTTTGTATATTACGCCATCGAACTCCAGTCGTGGAAGGGGATAGCAACCGATGATTGAAAGGTATAGCCCGGTTAATATCAGAAATGTTAGTAAAAATAAAATGATGTCCCTGTACATTTACAATATGCCATTCATTTATAACTGACGCATGAAGCAAAGAACATAATACACTGCTCCGTCGATTTAGTAGAATGCGTTTGAGTCTAAAGAAAGAAAACAGTACAACGTGATCTGTTGTGACGATAATTCATGCCCTCGCATACCGATAAGGCATCGTGTCACAAACACTTTCAAGTCTGAGTATTTTGACAATGTAAATATTATTTAACGCCTTGAAAATGGCACAAATGTTTAGCATATTTCTGTAGACAGTAGGGTAATGTTTATTTTTTTTATTTGTTTATTTAATCCTTTATTTATCCATCCATTCATTCATTCATTCATTCATTCATTCATTCATTCATTCATTCATTCACTCATTCATTCTTTCATTTCTTCATAACCTCACTCACTCATTTCTTTCTTTAGGCTACTTATTTATTTATTAGTGTATTTATTTATATATATTTATTCATTCATTCATTCATATAATATTGTATTTTCTGTGGCTTGTGCAGCAAATGCTGCTAACTAAGTTCATTAGAAGTTCAAATTAAATTTTTTCAAATTTATTTCCAATGAAGAATACCAGACATTTTGGAAGTTATTTGCTTCCATAATAATGAAACATAGGCCTACCCCTCTGAATGGTTTTCTTCATGCTAAATACTTTTTATTTAACCTATATATCTTCAGTTCTTGAGTTCCAATGCGAAAACGCAAGTAACAATGTCAGAACGATCACGCGGTTTTACATGTGGGAGTGAAGCAATAGCTATTTCAGGTTATTGTGGATTGTAGGTTAGAGTTATGAAAATATTCTCTCCTCTCTCCTCTCCCCTCTCTCCTCTGCCCTCGTGCACTCTTCCTACACTTCCGCAGAGACGTATTACCTATGTGCTAGAGAAGTTGCCTAGCAAGTACGGCGTTCATTCAGAAGAGAACTTACCGATACGTACGGTAACGCCGGTAGTGTCAGGAATGTGAACTGTTTGGAAATACGTACTGAGGTGAGTTTTTTTCTTACTGTCGGGATATGGGGAGAGGGTTAAGACGATTACTTACGTATTTGTTGACATTAACTTCGACGGTCAACATGGACACGGAGCATTTGATTTGTGTTGTGGAATGTTGCGGTACGCAACTATGATAACAAATAGCCTGCGTACGACTTGCCGGCGCAAAACACAGTTCGAAAGAGGTTATGGTAGCACACAGACCGTACAGACCGCCATCTGTTGCTACGACGTTCAAGTTATACCGTATACGTTCTCAAGTTCAGATTGAACGCCTTGATTAATAGGCAACTTCTCTGACATAAAAGCTGAAACGCGCTTCAAATCGCTGACTCACAACAGTGACGTCATGTAACACTTTGAAATATATAGTATAGAACACGCAGTATATATAGATATATTAGAGATGAACAACGATCGAGAAAGCAAGACTAACAGCGCCCGCAAAGCCGAAAACCCGCACGACAATGTTCTGTACGTCGCGTCGTTGACGTAAAGACTGCTTGTGAGTGTTTCGAGACGTCGAGACTGATCACTCCCGAAGTCCCGAACGTCAAGCAGCCTTGAATCGCCATAGTTGTTTATACCTGACTGAACTTCTATCTACTTTGGCAACTGTTATACATTTTAATTTCCTAGTTATTCACATTTTCTGCTTAAAAACTTTTACCTTCTGACTTTTCAAATTTGAAAAATGTGTCAGGATTTAACATATACAGGGTGTCTGACTTAAGTCGTTCGTAAATTGTTTTAGGCATCACGCACAACACGACTAGAGGCGGACACGCAATACTTTTCGTCATTGAAGTTCTCTAGCTCGCAGCGCTTGTATTTTGGTTTAAGTAACGATTGAGAACAGCTAGAATAATAAATATACCTAGGTTAGGTGGACTAATTGATACATTAATTCATACCATGCGTCTGAGTGAAGAAACAAATATTTATAATACGCGGATCTCTCGAGGATAGCTCATGGCTTTCGTACTTTTTAATTTCGAACTTCGATTGCAGGTGATTCTAGAATATTCTAATTAATACAACTTCAAAATGGAAGTACGTAATCCATCGTAATATAATATAAACAAGAATGTTCTGCAGCAATAGTTATGAAACCTCGAATTCTACCTTCCCACACTTGTATGTAATTTAGAGAGTCTAGCCGGCCAAAAATTATTTTTCGAAAACTAGTCGATCAATTTTCATAAAATTTGGTATGTACTTTCAATTATTGGAGTGAATAAGTTTTCAATAACGAAAATGGAAATAGCAACCAGTTTTGCAAATAAAATTAGCAATGTTATAAAAAAATAGATTTGAATTTAAAAATAAATTAAAGTACATAATGTGGAATACGCTTAAAATTGAAAGAGTAAGAAGGAATATTGCTACATATAATATTCGTTCCGAAGTCAGATGCATGGCCATTAGAATCTTTAGCCTCGCTGCTAGTCTCTCCTTCGGCAGCACCGAGTAATGGAGGCTCGGAGAATAACTGCAGCACTTCTCTTGAAATCGACCGCGATTTTCTCTCCTTAATTTCCTAAAGCTGTTGATGATATAAGGGTCGAAAGAAATAAGTAGCCTCAGCAAAAGATACTGTAGACATTAGTTTCTTTTCCTGATGTACTTGTGAAGACTTCCTGAAAAGTCTATTATCTTTGTTCCTCGCTTCCTGGGCTTCCTCAGATAGTTTACCAGTAGGTAGGTCACTTGCCATCGAGCGAAATTAGGTCACATGCCATCTAGCGAAAATAGGTCACTTGCCATCGAGAGAAAGTAGGTCACTTGCAATCGAGCGAAAGTAGGTCACGTGCCATCGAGCGAACACTAGAGCGTCAAAAGCGCGCCGATAAACCAACACTAGACCGTCAATTACGCGCCAATAACACAAACCTAGAGCGTCAAAAACGCTCCGCTAACATAACAGAGCGTGAAATGCGCGCCGCTAACTAGACTAGAGCGTCAAACACGCGCCGCTAACTTAACTCTGGTGCGTCAAACACGCGCCGCTAACCCAAACCTAGAGCGTCAAAATCGCTTCGCTAACGCAACAATAAACCGTAAAAAAACGCGCCGATAACCCAAATCTAGAGCGTCAAAAACGCTCCGCAAATATAACACTATAGCGTCAAAAGCGCTTTTGACGCTCGATTGTAAGGTTAGCGGAGCGGTATTGACGCTGTAAGGTTGGGTTATCGGCGCGTTTCTGACGCTCTAGAGTTGGGTTAGCGGTGCTTTTTTGACGCGCTAGTTTGTTTAGTGGTGCGCTTTTGACGCTCGATTGTTATGTTAGCGGAGCGTTTTTGACGCTCTAGTGTTAGATTAGCGGCGCGTTTTTCACGCTCTAATTTGGTGAGCGTCACCCTTTTAACGCTCTATTCTTAGGTTAGCAGAACGTATTTGACGCTCTAGGGTTGGGTTATCAGCGCGTTTTTGACGTTCTAAAGTTGGGTTAGCGACACGTTTTTACGCTCTAGTTTGGTTAGCGGCGCGCATTTAACACTTTATTGATAGGTTAGTGGAGCGTTTTTGACTCTCTAGGTTCGTATTATGGGAGCGTTTTTGACGCTATAGTGTTGCGTTACAGGAGCGTTTTTGACGTTCTATGTTTGGGTTAGCGACGCGTTTTTGACGGTCTGAAAGTTGGGTTAGCGGCGCGTTTTTACGCTATAGTTTGGTTAGTGGCGCGCATTTGACGCTCTATTGATAGGTTAGCGAAGCGTTTTTGACTCTCTAGGTTCGTATTATGGGCTCGTTTTTCACACTCTTGTGTTGCGTTACAGGAGCGTTTTTGACGCTCTACATTTGGGTTAGCGACGCGTTTTTGAAC
Source organism: Periplaneta americana (assembly GCF_040183065.1). Classification (NCBI taxonomy): domain Eukaryota; kingdom Metazoa; phylum Arthropoda; class Insecta; order Blattodea; family Blattidae; genus Periplaneta; species Periplaneta americana. The sequence goes on from NC_091119.1 coordinate 21,838,446, forward strand.
GGTCTAGAGTTGGGTTAGCGGCGCTTTTTTGATGCTCTGGTTTGTATAATGGCGTGCCTTTAACGCTCTATTGTTAGGTTAGCACAGCGTTTTTGATGCCCTAGGGTTGAGTTAGCGGCGCGTTTTTGACGCTCTAGTGTTGGGTTATCTGAGCGTTTTTGACGCTCTAGTGTTGGATTAGCGGCGCGTTTTTGACGCTCTACTTTTTGGTTTGCGGCGACCTTTCGACGCTCTATTGTAAGGTTAGCGGAGAGATTTTGATGCTCTAAGTCAGTGTTAGCGGCGAGTTTTTGACGCTGTAGATTTGGTTTAGCGGCGCGTTTTTGACGTTCTAGTTTGTATATCGGCGTGCCTTTGACGCTCTATTGTTATGTTAGGTGAGCTTTTTTGACGCTCTAAGTTTGGTTTAGCGGCGCGTTTTTTGACGCTCAATCTTTGTGTTTTCGGAGCGTTTTTGACGCTCTAGTATAGGAAGAGCGGCGCGTTTTTGACGCTCTACTTTTTGGTTTGCGGCGACCTTTCGACGCTGTATTGTTAGGTTAGCGGAGAGATTTTGATGCTCTAAGTCTGGGTTAGCGGCGAGTTTTTGACGCTGTAGAGTTGGTTTTTGACGTTCTTGTTTGTATATGGGCGTGTCTTTGACGCTGTATTGTTAGGTTAGCAGAGCGTTTTTGACACTCTAGAGTTGAGATAGCGGCGCGTTTTTGACGCTCTAGTGTTCGGTTAGCGGAGCACTTTTAAAGCTCTAGGTTTGGTTTAGCGGCGCGTTTTTGACGCTCTAGCTTTGAGTTGTCGGAGCGTTTTTGACGCTCTAGTATAGGACTAGCAGCGCGTTTTTGACGCTCTACTTTTTGGTTTGCGGCTACCTTTCGACGCTCTATTGTTAGGTTAGCGGAGAGATTTTGATGCTCTAAGTCTGGGTTAGCGGCGAGTTTTTGACGCTGTAGAGTTGGTTTTGGCGGCGCGTTTTTTACTTTTGTTAGGTTAGCAGAGCGTTTTTGACGCTCTAGGGTTGTGTTAGCGGCGAGTTTTTGACGCTCTGGTGTTGGTTTAGCAGCGCGTTTTTTGACTATACTATCTTGAAGTAAATAAGTTTGATATAACTGTAAATTGCTTTAATATTGTAGTTGAAGTAAGTCATTTCGTATGTTTTAATTTGATTAAATTGATATTCACAGTACAAGAAACATTACCTCAATTGGCAATAAATGTGACAAACAACAGAACATACTTGATCTACAACGCAAAGTACACGTGGATTGAAGCTCTTGCATTTTGCCGAAGACAAGAAATGAGGTTGGCCATCGTTCCCAATAGGGAAGAATTAGAGGCGATCAGTTATGGAATACATCAGGTTTACCCAAGTAAGCGTTTCTTTATTGCTTTGGGGAATGTGCTTGGATATTATTTTCTGTTGCAAGAGGGTTCTTTTAACGGGACATATGTTACACTTTTTTGGCACACCTACATGGAAACTGCTGTTTCTCATAACACATTATTGGTTAGAAAGTTCTTCTTTGCTGTAATACGTGTACGGCAAAGACATTGATAGGTTCATTCTTCCGTATGAATACCACAAAAAAGAATTGTCTGATATCAATGCTGGAAATGTATAATTCCGTAAAAATCTAAAAAAATAGATATTTTGCAGTACCGCAATATTTTCTCATTTATTTATACTTCGTATGAGAAAGTAAAAATTTTCAACAGTTATTTCTGTCATTCTTTTTACTTTCTTGATTCATATATTGTTTATATTTTATTTCTAATTAAAATACGTTATTCTAAATTAGGAATGGAAGAAGTTTGGCTTGGAGGAGATAATCTGAATGAAGGCCAATGGAAATGGACAGCCTCTTCAGAAGACATTCCACGAGATGAAAGTATTGATAATTTTCCGCCATGGAACGTAAAAAGTAATACAATATCATCAAACTGCTTGAAACTTGACGTTCATAAGTGCAGAAATCCTTTATTCGTGAACTCAAGATGTAAATCAAGACGAGGATTCGTTTGTGAAGCCTGTAAGTATTCTATACCAGAGTCATATTAAAAATAATGACAGTTGACACTCCAGAACAATACGAAATTTACAAACATACAAAAACACACCCCCAGCACATCCTGAACACTCAACTCTATTTCAAAACACACATCTTTTTTCGACACAATCATGAATACACCCCACACAACAGGAAACCAGAAGATAGTGCCGTATCTTCACTAGGCTTTAGACAATGAAGGATAACATTTCGAAACTAGCCAGCCAGGTAATTTCCTAAAAAGTTAACATAGTAAAGAAGTTGCGAGTTAATCAGTGATTATTAGGGACCGGATTTTTATGTAATTACATATTATATTCCTCTCAACCTAATCGTATATAAATAACAAATCTTTGCGAATCTTGTAATTACCATTAATATATTAAAATTTGATACTACATATTTTTACATATTTACCCCACATTACATATTATGGCTTGGTATTACATAAATATACCTATTTAGGGGTTTTATTTATTTCTACTTCACTAAAAGGAAAAAAAAAAAAAAAAAAACTTCTGCTGGGGAAGTTTACAATTTGAAATATACAGATTTAAAAAAACCTTTTTACTTACCCAAGAAGGGATATAATTGTTCTGCATATGTCTTAACAAGCCGTTCCCATGCAATTTGCAACCTTACCCACCCTCTTCCTAATCCTTCCAGGGAAAACCCGTGTCAAGTCTGACATGAGGCGCAATAAAGTAGCCGAATTTTGAAAAGAAGCTGGAGTGAAGGAACAAACTGGAAGTATGTTGGAAGATTAAAATAAATAGTTTTTCAGGTTATTGCTTGACCTATATACCGTACTTTAAATTTAGTAGACCTATACGGAAATGGGATTTTCTGAGGAATTAGCAAGTATGGTTCTCGGCTGGAATAATCCTATCTTTCTGAATGAGACAGGAATGTCACTTTTCGAACAACAGTTTGTAAATGCCTATAGTTTGAGGTTTTAGTAGGTACTTTGTTTCTTACAGGGAGCAGCTAAAATGCATGTGTCTCACATCTCTTATTTTCTCCTAATCCAGTAAAGCGAAACAGTGCTTGCAATACTGTTGTGTCATTCATTTCACTCAGTTATCTAGTTTTAGTACTTAAGTATAAAGTGCAAGTGAGTTTATCTACTGCTTTTAACTAACTAAAATGGCCCCTGTATTTTCAACCCTAACGATAAAAATAAAATCATGGATTGCGATGGACGAAGCTTTCACTACAGATGGAAAAATAGTAATGTGTCAAGCATGCGGTAAAAAATTGGGTGCTCTATGAAATCACAACTGGAGAGTCTTACCTATCCTATACCTGCCATATATTGATATTAAATATTTTCATGATTTTACATATTTTGGTACATATTCAGCTTATTTTTCTTACATAAATATGTACATATTTCACACCTTGATAATACATAAAAATCCGGTCCCTGGTGATTATATAAGTGTTAAAAGTGTATATAGAACAAAGAAGATAAAATAATTATTTATGTGTGTGAGAAGATAAGTACATTTCTTCACAATCATTACACAGAATTACAAGGACATTCGCAATGTATCAAAAGAAAAACATCTCCTATTTTAATTCAAAATAAGTTTTATTTTCAAGAAACGATTTTAAATATTTATTTTCGACCTTGTTGAGAAAGGATGTTGGCATATACTAACATTGTACACAAATCTCGATTAAATTTGTTTTGATTTTCTGTTATAGTCACTCGTAATGAGTGCACCTCTGTACATAGTGCATTGGACATTGTGCCACTGTCACATATTCAGTGACACAGTACATGAGGGTAGGCCACCAAAGGGAAAACTGAGAGGTAGAACTTAAACTGAGAGGATTCGATCTGGCATCGGAACTGAAATCCAGTGTGGCTTAGTGGATAAGCGTCACCACATAGAGCTGAAAACCCGGGTTCGAATCCTGATGTCAGAATTTTTCTCTGTTCTATCCATTCTTCATAATTTGATTTTCTGTGTTTGATTTTGATGTTGAAGGTCTGTTTTGAGTGTGAAATTCAATATTTTCCAAGTGTCTTTTGCTATTACAGTGCTTTTTGAAGAATCGAATTCTGTTTGTCCTTATATATCTTTCGCACAAATTTTAAAATGCAGGGTTTTCCTTTAATAAGAAAATATTCCTTTACGAGCTTCTCTGTAAGTTTGTCCTGAAGGAAATTCTTGGTGCTCTTAATTTTCTACATGTTCTTCAATGCTGTGAATTACAAAACAGCAAAATTAACACAAACACGAATATGGATACATAAATAATTAAATGAATTGAATACGATAAAATATATATACTTGCTTATTATGTCTCGTGACGAGAATATTGTACGAAATGGAAATATAAAAATCGGAAATTTATCTTTTGAAGAGGTGGAAAAATTCAAATACCTGGGAGCAACAGTAACAAATATAAATGATACTCGGGAGGAAATTAAACACAGAATAAATATGAAAAATGCCTGTTAGTATTCGGTTGAGAAGCTTTTATCATCCAGTCTGCTGTCAAAAAATCTGAAAGTTAGAATTTATAAAACAGTTATATTACCGGTTGTTCTTTATGGTTGTGAAACTTGGACTCTCACTTTCAGAGAGGAACATAGGTTAAGGGTGTTTGAGAATTAGGTGCTTAAGAAAATATTTGGGGCTAAGAGGGATGAAGTTACAGGAGAATGGAGAAAGTTACACAACACAGGACAGCACGCATTGTATTCTTCACCTGACATAATTAGGAATATTAAATCCAGACGTATGAGATGGGCAGGGCATGTAGCACGTATTGGCGAATCCAGAAATGCATATAGAGTGTTAGTTGGGAGGCCGGAGGGAAAAGACCTTTGGGGAGGCCGAGACGTAGATGGGAAGATAATATAAAAATGGATTTGAGGGAGTTGGGATATGATGATAGAGACTGGATTAATCTTGCTCAGGATAGGGACCGATGGCGGGCTTATGTGAGGGCGGCAATGAACCTCCGGGTTCCTTAAAAGCCAGTAAGTTAGTAAGTAAGTAAGTATATACTTGCTTACTCACAGGATGTCAAGAACACATAGCCTAATGATCGCATGGACCCACACCAAGCAGCAATAAGAAAGATGGTTATGCACTTTGTTGCGAAACCAACATTATTCTCGCAGTGTCACCGCACCGCATGGGTCATGACGTCATTTATACTCCGTGCATTCCAAAACTTCAGTCTGGTGACTCGGTGAGACTAGACCGAGACCTGATAATTATAAACTGTAATTCCTTAATGTTGTTGTTGTTGTTGTTGTTTTCTAATGCCAGGCATTTGACAATGAAGTCATTTGACCTCTTGCACTCCAATATTTTTCAAAGATATTATCATGGTCAGCCACTGAAGCACAGATTTTGAGATGTTCCGAATCCATTTCTTGGTTTGAGTTGCACAATGGACAGTTAGGGGACTGATATATTCCAATTCTATGCAGGTGTTTGGCCAAACAATCATGGCCTGTTGCCAATCTAAATGCAGCTACAGACGATTTTCGTGGTAAATCGGGAATTAACTGTGGATTTTGATGCAGAAAGTTCTATTTTTTCCCTTGGGATTGTGTTATTAAATTTTGTTTGTTGAAGTCTAAGTATGTAGATTTAATAAATCTTTTCACAGAGATTTAGTAGATTTAGTAACAGGTCTGTAAGTAGCAATGCTGCCCTTCTTTGCTAAAGCATCCTCATTCTCATTTCACAGGATTCCACAATGGGATGGTATCCATTGGAATACAATTCTTTTATTGAGTGATATTAATTGAGAGAGCATTTTAGTTATTTCTGCTGTTTGAGATGAAGGTGTGTGTTTAGAGACTATTGATAGAATAGCTGCTTTGGAGTCTGACAATATAACTGCATTCCTAAATTTATTGATGTGGCATAGAAGATTCCTGAGACTTTCCCTTATTGCAATGATTTCACATCAAAACTTGTTGTTCCATATCCAAGAGATCTATAAAGTGAGAAGAGACAGCACGTAACACCTGCACCTTGTTCTCTGGAGATCAGGGATCCGTCAGTGTATAAATGAAGTCAGTTTTGTGGAGGGTACCTAATATTAATTGTCTCTAAAGACAATTGTTTCAGTATTTCCGTGTTTACTTCTGATTTCAGTATTTCTTCTGTTAAATTTAGATTATATTCTATATTTAATAGAGTTAAGGGATTTGGTTTAATTTGTAAGTTTTCTTTTAAATTCGGGATATTGATTTTCTGTTTTAATTCTTGAACAATGGATATGAAACTTTTTTGAGTTTTCAATCTACAGAGAGAATTGTATGAATGCCAATTATTTCCTGGTAATATGATAAGTTTTTCATGTTGAATCAGTGCTTTTTCTTCTATTGTCATTTTGATGCTGTTAATGTTAGTGAGAAATCTCATAGAATCTATTGGAGTTGTTTTGATTCCACCAGTAATGAGTCTGAGAGCTTGGTTTTGAACATATTCTATGTCGTTTATGAAAGGTGAAGTAATCAAAATTTCTCCGCAGTATGTCAGCACTGGCTGTATAAACATTTTGTATGTAGTGTTCAAAGTATTCCTAGAGCATCCCCATTTCTTTCCTGCTAGTCTTTTTAGAAGGGAGAATCTTTTGCAAGCTTTTTCAGAAATGTATTTCGAATGGTTTCTCCATGTTAACTTACTATCGAAAATAACTCCAAGATATTTGGATTCATAAGTGCTAGGAAGGTGTTGGCCATTGTATTGGATATTGAATTCTCTTTCTTTTTTACCGAGTGAAAATATTTGGTAAATAAGATAAAATATATACTTGCTTACTCACAGGATGTCAAGAACATAAAGCCTAGTGATCGCTTGGACCCATGCCAAGCAGCAATGGTTATGCACTTTGTTGCGAAACCAATATTATTCTCGCAGTGTCACCCTACCCCACGGGTCATGACGTCATTTATACTCCGTGCATTCCAAAACTTCAGTCTGGTGACTCGGTGAGCCTAGACCAAGACCTGATAATTATAAACTGTAATTCCTTAATGCGATTCATCTCTCGCTTGGCCAATTATTTATTCGAAGGCTAGACAGTTTTCTTTGTTTAAATGTATGAAGAAAACAAAGAGCAAATAAATTATGCTACTGTACTATAGTTGCTGATAATTACTATGTATGGTATAAAGAAACTGCAATAATTTCTTAAATTTTGTGTGTCTTACAATAAAAGTATCGCAGTCATTGTAATCAATTATAAGAATCTAATCCTTCAATAGTAATAAATTACGTTTTCTTATTACAGATACAGAAAAAGTAGAAATTGAAATGCTTAATTACACAATTGTTGTATTTGGAGAGCATAAATCTTGGACAGAAGCATATGAATATTGCATTGGAATTCATGGACAACTTGTAATCATAGAAACAGAAGAAGATTTAGAATTGATTATTTCTGCTATGGGTGATTATGAACTGGGTAAGTACAAACAACATAGTGCACATTGATGAATTTTGGAGGAAGAGTGGCTCAGGAAACTGCGACTTACAAAAATGCCTTGTGAAGTGATCCACGATCAGAGAAGGCGAAATGTGATACTTTTGTAATTCCACCTAAAGAAAATTAGCGTTTTTACAGAAAAAAATAGTCTTTTTATTTTATTTATTTTCGTGAAAGCTTAAACTATGTTAACTTTATAAAGTACTAGTGGCTTGTGCAGCAAATGCTGGTGCAAACTAAGTTCGTTAGACGTTCAAATAAAAATTGTTCAGATTTATTTTCAATGAAGAATACTTGTCTTTTTAATAGTTATTTGCTTCCATAATAATGAAACATACTCCCTCTGAATGGATTTTTTTTAGGCCAAATACTTTCTCTTGAACCTATCCAACATCAGTTTTTGAGTTTCAACGCGAAAACGCAAGTATCAATGTCAGGACGATAGCAGTAGCTATTTCAGGTCATTGTGGATTGTAGGCAAAAGTAAAAAAAATGTCAGGTTTGCTAAGCTTTCGAACAATAGCATTTTCGTATAGCTGCTGCATGTAGAACTTGAAATGTAGAGCGTAAAATCATTTTATCCTACTAAGAGATCTTGCAGAAATGATCTGGAGACTACAAAATTTTCTAGGCCTCTTATATTATCACTAAGTAATACCTTTTTATATATTTTCCTTAGGAACTGTAATTTTTGCGCTCTCTCGAGCCAATACTGAAGACAATGACACATCAATATCTACACTACACCGCCATTAAGTATATGAAAAAGACCCAACCCCACTGGGTTAATAAGTATAAAAATATTTGATTTTTAATAACAATATTATTATCTTAAGTTTTGTAGTTATATATAGCAGCCATTCAGTAAATTATAGAAATGAAGATCTAAATTAAAATATTCTCTACATTTACTTACATAACCTCAAAACGTTTCACTTTCATGTCATCAATATAGCATCAATATTATGTACAATTAATGAAAAATAGATGCATCATGATATTAACTATAATAATAATTAATTTCTAATGATAATAATGTCATCAATCCACCTCAAGTTTCGTAGATTTGAATATCCAATACACAGCTGTACTCAGAAAATTATTATACACTGCAGAATCAGTTTTTAATAACAAATTGAATTGAGCTCTAAATATGTCGGGAATCCTGCAGGTCATGGCCTTCGTGTAATAGCCTATTGTTTATTGTAGTGTGTGTTTTGTTCTGAAATTCAATCAAGTCGGCCGTGATTCGATAAAATTGGTTCTCAAAACTGACAACAGATGGATTTTTAAAAATAGGAAAATTATGTAGGAAAATTGACATTTGACTGAAAACTATTACTTTTCCGAAAAACTTTGGGTTCCAAGCTTCAAAATAAGGGGCCATTTATTAAAATCCGTTCAGCCGTTTTCCCGTAATTTCCATTACCAGTTCAAATTATATATATAGATTTTGTGTAGATGTCTTTGAACCATAATATATTAAACTGTGTGAATGACTTTTCAATTGAAGTCACACTTCTATACGTAACAGTAGTCATAAAAAAAAATAAAGTTTTCTTGTTGTTCTGTTTCCGTAACATCTAAGATTACATTAATTTTACAAACTACAGTAAAACCTCGATAAAACGCGCCCCCTTATTACGCTATCCCGTGTAATACACTTTTTTTGTCCGGTCCCTGCACATTTCATATATAGGGCTAACGTCTTTATAAAATACCCCGTTTGTTGCGCTTAAGTCCCGCATAATACGCTGTTTTTGTGGAATATTTTCGATGTAATTTTCAGCAATGAAACATCTTGATCATTGAACTCACTGGTGCCATTTACCTGAAAAGTATTTGTATTCGACCCTTTACCTGCTCATTTAAACCTTCATACTTCATACCTTAGTATACCCCACCCTCTTGTTACGCTCTCTTATTTGACTCCTTATGTGCGCAGTTAAAGCAGTTGCAATACCTCACCTCTTGCTAACCCTCTCTCTCAAACAGCATTCCTCACTCGGCCGTAATAAAATTCTGGGAATTTTTGCTGGGCAGTTTGTTGTCCTTTTGTGTATTGAAGTGTCTGTGAATGTGATTACAATGAGTGTTAAACAAAAAGCCCTTTCTGTGTCGGAAAAATTGGAAATCTTACGAAAGTACAATGAGAACAGTACTCTTACTCAGAAAAGACTCCCTGATTCATTAGGAATCCTATCATCAACATTAAGAACGATAATAAAAAATCGCGACTCAATCACTACAGCTGTGACGTCGGGAGGATGTAATCGCAGAAACTGAAGTGTGGTAAACACGAGGACTTGGAGTACACGCACATGGCAAACAACTATAAATGGCTTTTTTTTCTCTAAAGAATTAAGTACAGTACATATTGTAAATATCCTTGACATACAGAACAGTAATTACATAATGGAGTAATACTGTATTACCTTTCATGAATGATGTATTTCAATAAAGAAAAATGCTAATAGATACTGTATATAAGTCAAAATTAGTATATCCGCCTAATACGCGTTCCCGGTTAATACGCGTTTTACACCCGGTCCCTTGAACAGCGTCTTATCGGGGTTTTACTGTAATTAATATACATACATACGATATATTTAAAGCCCTAAGATTTTAGTTTGAAAAAGTTTTCAAGCAGTGACTTAATTCTGTATGTAATAATTAATTTATCTAAATTGCAGCAGTTTATTTCAAGTAAATCACTTTTTGCGCTTTATTTTTAGACAATTTTAAATATATTAAAATTAATATTAATTTTCAAAGACTGTAAAAATTTGCATATGGATACATCGGGAGAAAACTAAAACTGGAAGGCTTATGTCATAGACTTATGATATATAAAAGAATCCTGAATCCTGTCCCTGAATAGAGAGGGTCCAGGAAATTCATTAGTTAGTAATTTCCTTGTCCAAATTCAACAGTTGTCTGATTTTCAAATCGGAAAAAAGGAATCAGGTCCTATCATTGTTACCAGATTTTCAAACATTCTTACAAGATGATTGAACAAATTTGGAAGGCTCAAAGCTCGATTGTAGCTAAACGCATGCAAAAAAATCAAGAAAAATTTGCTAATACAGTGAAACCTGTTCAAATCGGAACCTGAATAATCCGGAATCCTGTCTATTTCGGAACAATTTATTGGTCCCGGCGAAATTTGTATGTGTTATGTGTAATTTTTCCTGAATAAAACGGAAACTGTCCAACGCGGAAATGGAAACTGTCTGCTACTGTTCAAAATGGAAACAATATTTTGGACACACCATATTTTTGTAACTATATTTTGAAACAGCGTGTAATTTCAAGGAATATACGAAATATGTAGGTCACTAAGATAAAAACAAATTTTCTTTGAAAAATTTTAGAGGGTACGAGGGTGTGTTGGCCTGTTGGTCATAAATTTTATTACCCTGTTGACTAGGCAGACGAGTCCCTTCAGAGATTTTCAATGCTTCACACCCTTATAATGTCGTAGCTAAACAAAGCTCAAGTGTAGTGATTTCCAGGTTAAAAAAAAAAAAAAAGTTGCATAAAATGTGGCATTAACATTAAGTGATGAAGTAAAAGTTGTCGAGATAAAGGAAAATTAGAAACAAAGTCTATGTGAAAAAATATTGAAGTACCAGTACAGTTGTGGAAAACTCAGGTGTGACACTTTAAAAAATAAAGATCATAATAATGAGTGAGTGGCTTGTGGCCAATATTGGTGACACAAAAGGAACCAGAAAGCAACTGTTTATGTGGAAATAAATGAACTGATGTGGAAGTGGGTTCTTCATGACCTTTCAAAGAACAAGCCAATTTCTGGATCTGTTCTGCAAAACAAGCTATTGAACTGGGAAAGAAATTAAATAAACCAGAATTCAAGGCTTCTAATAGATGGCTCCTAGTCCAATTAATTAATAACGTGCAGTGATATGCAGTACAGTATTAGAGTATAGTGTTAGATATTAAATAGAATGAGATTAGTAAACTTTAGTAATGTTTAATGACTAATGAATGAGTTACGATAATATTTATACAGAAAATGAGATTTTAATCAAGATGATTCACCAACGTAATAAGTGATAGAAAGCTGATTTAATGTGATTAGTGTTAAGTGGAATATTTTGTACTTCTTGCAGTTTGCGGCATGCCATTTTGTTTTTCATGTATATGAATGACAAAATATTCCATTTTAATGTCACACCTGAATAATATAGAAACCTGTCCACAACGGAAAAAAAATTAGGACCATGTCACTTCCGTCTTGAACAGGTTTCACTGTATATAAATTGCAAATGTGCGAAAAAGTTTCTAACTTTTTGTAAAAGCTATACTTGATACAAGCTGTAACTAATACACAGAGTCGTGGAATTAATCAGTATTCTGTATAAAGTGGATTTAGTTTTATGTGATAAAAATCTTTTGAGATATATACTTTCAACTGCTGCTTCGTCTTTGGTCATGTGCTAGAGGATTATTCTTCAGTTACCGGTACTTTTACATAAGATTTCAGTAGAAAAAACTTTAACCAATATTTATGAAATAAAATTTAGTTTAAGAGAGACAGAGAGAAAGAGAAAGTCAGACATAGAATGAGTACTCATATGTATATATTAAGATCAAAACTTTATTTGAAATTTCAGACATAAACAGCTTATGGATCGGTGGTCATCTGAATGGGAATAACTGGGAATGGCTACCAACAAGAGAAGAGATACCTTTTCCTTCAGACACTCAAGAAAACAGAACAAATGAACATACTTTCCTTCCATGGTGCAGCACAGTCAGAAATGAAACAAACCAGTGTTTGAACTTAAATCGCAAATACCATAATGTAGCAACACTGATGGGACTAAACTGTACAATTAGACAACCCTTCGCATGTCAGATTAATATTACAAAGAAAACTACTCTAATTCCACCCAAACCAGAACCCACAGAACAAACATCTTGGGTTTCCAAATATACAACCTACAGTCATTCCATGCCAAAAATGTCATCAAGAACTACAACACTAAAACATGCAATTAAACAAGAAACAACAAAAAGGAGAACAACATCTGCCACTCAAAAGCCGCCTTCTACATACTGGACTAGACAACCAGAAACAATAACCAGAACTCCTTCAAAAACAAATACAAAATATACACATACTGATACAATTCAACATGACGTATATTCAACATCGAAACAAACAACTTCTCGATATGGCACCCAGCCACCACGTACTACTCCCCGAAAACATACTAAGCACACTACACCTAAACACCTTTCATACACCAGTTCGCTAAATCCTAACTGGACACTACCAAGTACAACTTCGTTGCCATCAACTTTAACATCTGATACACAAACTACTTTATCACACACTAATCCTTGTCCTCCTGCTACTAAGACTGGTACTTCCAAATACACTTCAGTCACGAGTTCACAATTTAGTAATTGGACACTACCAAGCATAACTTACTCAAAACCACATGAAAAATCGTCTCCTGTAAACACTACATCAACTCATACAACTGCTCTCCCTGCTTTTCAGACTAGTACTTCCAAATACACTTCAGTCAACAGTTCACAATTTAGTAATTGGACAAAACCAAGCATAACTTACTCAAAACTACATGAAAAATTGTCTCGTGTAAACACTACAACAACATATACAACTGCTCCCCCTACTATTGAGACTAGTACTTCCAAATACACTTCAGTCACCAGTTCACAATTAGGTAATTGGACACTACCAAGCATAACTTACTCAAAACTACATGAAAAATCGTCTCGTCTAAACACTACATCATCATGTACAACTGCTCCCCCTACTATTGAGACTAGTACTTCCAAATACACTTCAGTCATCAGTTCACAATTAGGTAATTGGACACTACCAAGCATAACTTACTCCAAACCACATGAAAAATCGTCTCCTGTAAACACTACATCAACATATACAACTGCTCCCCCTACTATTGAGACTAGTACTTCCAAATACACTTCAGTCACCAGTTCACAATTTAGTAATTGGACACTACCAAGCATAACTTACTCAAAACCACATGAAAAATCGTCTCCTGTAAACACTACATCAACATATACAACTGCTCCCCCTACTATTGAGACTAGTACTTCCAAATACACTTCAGTCACCAGTTCACAATTTAGTAATTGGACACTACCAAGCATAACTTACTCAAAACTACATGAAAAATCGTCTCGTCTAAACACTACATCATCATGTACAACTGCTCCCCCTACTATTGAGACTAGTACTTCCAAATACACTTCAGTCATCAGTTCACAATTAGGTAATTGGACACTACCAAGCATAACTTACTCCAAACCACATGAAAAATCGTCTCGTGTAAACACTACATCAACATATACAACTGCTCCTCCTGCTATTGAGACTAGTACTTCCAAATACACTTCAGTCACCAGTTCACAATTTAGTAATTGGACACTACCAAGCATAACTTACTCAAAACCACATGAAAAATCGTCTCGTGTAAACACTACATCAACATATACAACTGCTCCTCCTGCTATTGAGACTAGTACTTCCAAATACACTTCAGTCACCAGTTCACAATTTAGTAATTGGACACTACCAAGCATAACTTACTCAAAACCACATGAAAAATCGTCTCGTGTAAACACTACATCAACATATACAACTGCTCCCCCTATTATTGAGACTAGTACTTCCAAATACACTTCAGTCACCAGTTCACAATTTAGTAATTGGACACTACCAAGCATAACTTACTCAAAACCACATGAAAAATCGTCTCGTGTAAACACTACATCAACATATACAACTGCTCCTCCTGCTATTGAGACTAGTACTTCCAAATACACTTCAGTCTCTAGTTCTACATCAACACATACAACTGCTCCCCCTACTCTTGAGGCTAGTACTTCCAAATACACTTCAGTCACCAGTTCACAATTTAGTAATTGGACACTACCAAGCATAACTTACTCAAAACCACATGAAAAATCGTCTCGTGTAAACACTACATCAACATATACAACTGCTCCTCCTGCTATTGAGACTAGTACTTCCAAATACACTTCAGTCTCTAGTTCTACATCAACACATACAACTGCTCCCCCTACTACATCAACATATACAACTACTCCCCCTGCTTTTCAGACTAGTACTTACAAATACACTTCAGTCACCAGTTCACAATTTAGTAATTGGACACTACCAAGCACAACTTACTCAAAACCACATGAAAAATCGTCTCGTGTAAACACTACATCAACACATACAACTGCTCCCCCTACTATTGAGACTAGTACTTCCAAATACACTTCAGTCTCTAGTTCTACATCAACACATACAACTGCTCCCCCTACTCTTGAGGCTAGTACTTCCAAATACACTTCAGTCACCAGTTCACAATTTAGTAATTGGACACTACCAAGCACAACTTACTTAAAACCACATGAAAAATCGTCTCGTGTAAACACTACATCAACATATACATCTGCTCCCCCTGCTATTGAGACTAGTACTTCCAAATACACTTCAGTCACCAGTTCAAAATTTAGTAATTGGACACTACCAAGCACAACTTACTCAAAACCACATGAAAAATTGTCTCGTGTGAACACTACATCAACATATACAACTACTCCCCCTGCTTTTCAGACTAGTACTTCCAAATACACTTCAGTCACCAGTTCACAATTTAGTAATTGGACACTACCAAGCATAACTTACTCAAAACCACATGAAAAATTGTCTCGTGTGAACACTACATCAACATATACAACTACTCCCCCTGCTTTTCAGACTAGTACTTCCAAATACACTTCAGTCACCAGTTCAAAATTTAGTAATTGGACACTACCAAGCACAACTTACTCAAAACCACATGAAAAATTGTCTCGTGTGAACACTACATCAACATATACAACTACTCCCCCTGCTTTTCAGACTAGTACTTCCAAATACACTTCAGTCACCAGTTCACAATTTAGTAATTGGACACTACCAAGCACAACTTACTCAAAACCACATGAAAAATCGTCTCCTGTAAACACTACATCAACTCATACAACTACTCCCCCTGCTTTTCAGACTAGTACTTCCAAATACACTTCAGTCACCAGTTCACAATTTAGTAATTGGACACTACCAAGCATAACTTACTCAAAACCACATGAAAAATCGTCTCGTGTAAACACTACATCAACATATACAACTGCTCCCCCTATTATTGAGACTAGTACTTCCAAATACACTTCAGTCACCAGTTCACAATTTAGTAATTGGACACTACCAAGCATAACTTACTCAAAACCACATGAAAAATCGTCTCGTGTAAACACTACATCAACATATACAACTGCTCCCCCTATTATTGAGACTAGTACTTCCAAATACACTTCAGTCACCAGTTCACAATTTAGTAATTGGACACTACCAACCATAACTTACTCAAAACCACATGAAAAATCGTCTCCTGTAAACACTACATCAACATATACAACTGCTCTCCCTACTATTGAGACTAGTACTTCCAAATACACTTCAGTCAACAGTTCACAATTTAGTAATTGGACACTACCACCCACAACTTACTCAAAACCACATGAAAAATCTTCTCGTGTGAACACTACATCAACATATATAACTACTCCCCCTGCTTTTCAGACTAGTACTCACAAATACACTTCAAGCACCAGTTCACAATTTAGTAATTGGACTCTACCAAGCACAACTTACTCCAAACCACATGAAAAATCGTCTCGTGTAAACACTACATCAACATATACAACTGCGCCTCCTGCTATTGAGACTAGTACTTCCATATACACTCCAGTCACAGGTACGTCAGCTGCTTTTGAGTGAATGAGTATTTCAGCTTTGGAAAATGTATTTATTATTTGTAATAGATTGGTTAGAATAGTGATTACAACTTCAACTTCTCCATCAAAATTTGTGAAGCCCTTACTGAGTATTCTATAGAACGAGAAAAATTTACAAGTTCCTCCAGCTCCTACAGTATCAAAATCATTTTGTAAAGATTAATGCTGTTGATAGATCAAAATATTTAATCGATTAACTATTTGAATTTAATCGATTAATCGATAGATTAACCGAATTTGAGGGATTTGAAAAAAGTTTTAATATACTGTAATATACAATTATTGTTAAATTTAATTTGTGTTTGGTGCTAAGTATACAATTTTGTATACCTGTATGTGTACATACTGTATCGTTATATTACAAAATAATACTATTTTAGGTAATTACTAACATATTTATTACGTATGCTTATAATTTATTGTGTCAATTTATCCGGGAATTTTTGAGACAAACACAAATAAAAAAAGTATGAAGACTCCTCTAGTTAATACCGAATTAAGTTCTGCTCTGTGTTTAGTAACAATGTTTCCTGCATCACTAAACGATAAAACTTTTTTTTCTGTCAAGCACTTCTCCACGATTGTTCAATTTAAATCCAAATGTTTCCCCAAGTTTACCTCTCAACTTCTCATATGACATAATGGAGTTTTCACTTTTCACAAAAATCTGTTTTTTCTTTAGCAAACTAAACACACAAGCGTCATCTACAGACTTAGTAAAGAAACCGCACTAGTGCAGCGACTAAAATAGCAGACCGGGCCCTATTGTAATCGGATTACAAAATTTTAGAAAGAGAAGAAGATAGTTACTCTGTCACCAACAAAAAAGTATGTATTTCATATGCTAGGAAGACGAGCTCACAACAAGATGTTGTCTTGAAAAACCATAAAACTTGATAAGAGTTTCGCATTGTGTTTCAACTTCCAGTAGGGATAGACCAGGTCACTGTCTTCATATCTTCATTTCTTTCTGAAGTGTTTGTGCAAGGA
The DNA here is from genome assembly GCF_040183065.1 of Periplaneta americana. Taxonomy (NCBI): domain Eukaryota; kingdom Metazoa; phylum Arthropoda; class Insecta; order Blattodea; family Blattidae; genus Periplaneta; species Periplaneta americana. The sequence continues at coordinate 21,855,821 of NC_091119.1, forward strand.
TTTTCCCTATGCTACCTACTACCTGCTTTTCAGTTACAATATAACGATACTATTATGCTTTAAAGTAAGTAATTTCTGAGAGACGAATATTGTCGGAACTTTTAGTCTGAGTTTGCATTAACAAAATATTAATTAATATAAAGTACAACTGATTAATTTTAATCGACTTGATTATCCGATCAAATATTTTTGATCGATTAATCTTACAACAGAAATTGACCAATTAATCGATAAGATTAATCGATTAAATCCCACAACACTAGTAAAGATCCATTACTGTAAATGTACCGATATGTGAAATGTTGTTGATAATTCATAATATTTATAAGTTATAACTTACGCTTTCATTCCTTATTTTCAGAATCCCAATACACGAGACATACAAGACCAACATTACCTTCTTTAACAATAGAAAACGTAAAAAATAATACTAATATATCAGAAATAGTTGTTTTAGAAAGTAACAGGTCTGACTCTTCTGTATTTTCTTCAAAACATGTGAAGGCAAGAAGTGTTATTCTTTTTTGAACATGATAATGTTACTTATAATCTACCAGTACCTGAGAGGTAATTCAGCACATGTGAAGGAGGCGAAAGAAAAGTTTTAAATGCGGAATAAAAGCCGTAGTGACACGATATTTGATTATTATGATGAAAAATGGAGAAACTAAACACTAAATATCGAGAATATTTAACCGATAAAAAGAAAACTAGTTGAAGATGGTACTGTGCTGCACCCATGCACACTGAGAGAAGAAACTTAATAATGAAGTTCATTAATAATTTGTGGAAGTTCATTAATGAGAGTGTAGGTGCAGAAATTGAAATCATAATATGATTCACTACGTGTATACTTCCTGAATAAATCTGAACTAATAAAATATTTTAAAGGTACTTTTTAAAAGTGGCTACACATGACCCAAAGTCCAATTTTCAGAGATTCTGCCTATCGGATGGTCTGTAGGCTTGCTGGGACGACAAAACTCGTCTTGGGTGGTTGGTTCAGAGAACCACCCGATCTGCAGGCTCCCCCACTCCCAAGACCCTGCAAATTGGGTCGTGTATAGCATGATCGGACTGATTTGCCATCAGGTATGACGTTTAGGAATAAGTTGAGTACAGCAAGTATGGTATCAAAACTGACGGAGAAGGAGAAAGAAGTTTGAAAGGATATTTTTGAACCACAGAAAGATATGCCTTGTCTCAGGGATATCTCAAACTTTAATCATCTCAACTTGCTCCAGTTTCTGCAAATCTTAGTCACAATCTCTCTTGTACCGGTACAGGAACATTTTATTTCATTACAATACCTTGTTTTTTTATTGTAGCAATTCATTATACGTGTCATCCATTCGAAGAAAGTTTTAAAAATCTACTGTTTTTATTTTACAAATCTTACTTACATTGAGCTTGCTACAACACAGAATATTATACAAAATAAAGTACATCATTGGAAAATGTGTTATGTTTTATTTAACGACGCTCGTAACTGCAGAGGTTATATCAGCGTCGCCAGATGTGCCGGAATTTTGTCCCGCAGGAGTTCTTTTACATGCCAGTAAATCTACTGACATGAGCCTGTCGCATTTAAGCACACTTAAATGCCATCGACCTGGCCCGGGATCGAACCCGCAACCTTAGGCATAGAAGGCCAGCACTATACCAACTCGCCAACCAGGTCGACTTGGAAAATGTGTCCACCGAGTTAGTTCTGTGGTAGCGTGTCTGCCTCCAGACTAGCTGGCCCGGGTTCGATTCCTGGCAGGATCAGAAATTTTCATGTAAAATTTCTACCTCGGGACTAAGAGAGATGGCGGTGCACAACTTATAATCACTAGATTGTGCACCAGTATGCCTGCATTAAATTCCAAACTCTCCGCAGTGCATATGAAGAGAAGGCATATGTCACTGTTGATAGTCATTCTTCCGTTGGATGGAGACGTTAAGCCTGGTGGCCCCCTTGGTGCTATTCGACAGGAGTAGGCTATGTGCCGGCACCGGGTTTCCCCTTCTCCCTTCCTCATCTTCATCATCATCACTCATTCCCTACGCTACACTTACACGAACACTTACACATACACTCACCCTAGTACACGACTTAACTCTCCACAGATACACATCTTGTACAGTGTGACCTGCCAAAGTGGTGTACAACTAGAAAATGGGTCACAGTTCTGCCATCTAACTGCAGTATGCGGAACCCAAATCATGCAAGTGAAGTGGGTGGGCATTGGACACACACACACACACACACACACACACACATTGGAAAATGTTACAAGTTACATGGTTAAGACAGGAAAAGGAAGGAAGAATATGTATAACATAATTATAATGTTATTAAATAGATTTAGTTCAATATATATAAGCGTAAAATGACATATTAAACAATAATATAAATACAGGTTTATAATATATTACAGGGTGATTCAGTGATTATGTTATAAACTTTTAGAGATGATAGAGGAGATAATTATCAGAGACGTATATTGAGGGTGTTCAAGGTGTGTGCTGGACGCCCTGTAAATTCGGTAATCTCATTTTTTTTATTTTAAGTTGTTTTATATAATGCAACAATAATTTTAATTTATCACAATTTAAATGCGTGTAATCTCACTGGAAGTTGACGTATATAGTTCAAGACTAATTTTAATTTATTGCCATTTAAATATTTTAAATGCTGGCTGGTTGAATGTGAGGCTGATTGTTACACGTTACAAGAATAACTAAAACATTATCATGGGGGAAGAATGATGTTATCTTATAGGAGATTTTTCTGAGTCATTTCTTTTCCAGCCATAGTTTTGCTGAAAAGAAAGGCATAGTTGACAAAGGTAAATCAACTCCTAATTTAAACAGCCTGATAAGAAAAAAAAAAGTGTATTATGACGTTTTATTAAAGGATGATATGAAATGATATATGGCTATGTGGCTGTAAAAAGTCATATTCTATGTCATTGGCTGCTGACTTTAAAGGACTTTAGGGCGATGCTCGCCCCCCCTCCCGCCTGCTAAAGAAAAACAAAGGAAAGTAAGTACTATGAAGATTCATATTAAGTTAAAAATATACTACTAGGTTCAAAAAGTTCCCGGAATTTTACTACCATTTTTCGTATTAATATATAACAAGGGATATTATACATTTGTTTTCTTGGTAACATTCATGATGTCATTTTCTTTAAGTGTGTTGATAATGGCGATTGTTGGTTTTGAGTTGTAGGCAATTGTTTATCATAGTGTTTTGTTTGTTCGTCGCATTTTGTAATTATGTCCACAGAGCAACGTACAAACATCAAGTTCTGTGTTTTGATACACAAAACTCCTGCAGAGACATTAAGATTGTTGGAAGAAGCATATGGCGAAGCAGCTCAAGTGTATGCCTGGCATAAACGCTTTTCTGGTGGCCGCGATAGCATCAAAGATGACGTATGCAGCGGCCGACCAACAACTGCAACAAATGAAGCAATCGCTCAGCGTGTGCGTAATGTTGTGAGGGACGACCGACGTAAAACCATAAAAGAGATAGCAGCAAAGGTCGGAATATCAGTCGGAAGTGTACACAATGTTCTTCACAAGCATCTCAACATGCATTACGTGCCTCAGAAGTTAGTTCCGAAAATGTTGTCGGCAGAACAGAAAGAAACAAGAATGACTCTTGCTGGGGACATGATCAGTATGGCTGATGAAGATGGTGATTTCTTAAACAAAATTATTGCTGGTGATGAAACTTGGTACTACTTGTACGACCCAGTCCCTAAACGACAGTCATCTGAGTGGAAATCGAAAACATCTCCTCGGAAGCAAAAATTTCCTAGGGACACTTCCAAAGGCAAAGTTATGTTGGAAGTTTTCTTCGACTCTCAGGGTCTCATCCACCATGAGTTCATTCCAGAAGGTCGTACTGTAACGAAAGAATTGTACGTAGAAATCTTCCGTCGCCTCCTGGACGCAGTGAGAAGGAAACGTCCAGAAAAGTGGGTAGAAAACAACTGGTTCCTTATGCATGACAATGCACCTGCTCATCGCGCAATTATTGTAAAGAATTTTCTTGCCAGGCACAACATAACTGCTTTGGATCACCCACCATACTCTCCTGATCTCTCACCACCTGATTACTTCCTGTTTCCCCGTCTGAAAAGTCATCTGAAAGGACGGAGGTTCAATGCTGAAGAGGTTATCGCAAACGCGACGAGAGCACTAAGACGGGTTTCACAAAATGGCTTCCAGCCTGCTTCCAGGAACTCTACACGCGTTGGCAAAAGTGTGTTGTTGCGGAAGGCAACTATTTTGAAGGGAATACTGTGGAATAGTGTTTAAGGTACGTTGTTTCTATGATAATAGCAAATTCCGGGAACTTTTTGAACCTAGTATGTATATTCGTATACTTTCCTATTTTAGTTCTCACTTTTGATGAAAATGTTTTCACAACGCTTGCTAGCAAATAAAAGTCAGTGTTTTCAACAACCATTGCATGTGGACTCTATGAAATCTGTCCGAATTCATGAAATTATTGACGGGTTGTGGAGTGTCAGAAGTAGGAGTATATTGTAGTTGAGGGGAAGGAGACAACATACTTAAGGCCCATTCCCACTTCGTGGAATCGAACCGAATTGGAACAAAACATCTGCTGCCCCCCCCCCCCCCGAACCGATGTGTGTTGCAGTGCAAAATGGATATAGCCTATATCAGTCAGTTTTATGTGGCAGTGATTCATGATTGTTGTTCAGCTTAAATACAATAAGAGCAATAGAACTTTGGCAGGAATTGACCGTCATCTATGGCAGTGATTTTGCAAATGCATCAGATGCTTTGACACTTATTTCTTGCATTTATGAAAGCTATTTAGAACCTCTTTTACTGGAATCAATGAAACTCTTACAGATTATTTGCACGATTCCTATAACTACAATCTACATCAAAGTGCAAGAGATGTTTTTCAACTCTCAGTAGAATCAGAACCTTCGCTAGGAATATAATGAAGGAATATAGACTTATAGTGCATTAGCCATGTGTTCTATTGAAAAAGACCTAGGCCTACTGTCCATTCCTAACTTCAAAGAACATGTCATCAATCATTTTACTGAACAAAAGGAGAGACGGATGGACTTCATCTACAAGGAAATTAATTAGGTAAGCTTAATTATTTTGAAATCTACTGTATTTTTATTATGCATTTCCTCGCTATTATTGTACATAGACTGTTAATATGTTTCAATTATGAAAGTTAGAAATGTAAATAACTGCCCTCCCAATTTTAGAAGCCACGAGCCGCCACTGCAACGGTTGAGTTGCCAAAGTTACAGTTCCCACGTGGCGAATGCTCAATAGCTCTCTTGGCGACAGATTTTGTTGTGCACAAAATGTTGGTATAGTACGAAACGTCTTCCGTTTCTTATTAATTTTTGTATTTTTTTTTTTTACCTTCGCGTCAATTTAAGATTGGACATAAAAAAGGCTGAAGTGTCAAAGAGACAAACCATAGAAAACAGAGCTTTCTTGTGTGACGTCATACGTTTTGCACATCTATGAAAGAAGCTAGGGCCTAAATAAAATTACAATGAAACATCATTTTTCTTAGTGGATTGAGCCAGGAACATAGAATCTCTCTCTCTCTCTCTCTCTTTTTTTTTTTTTTTTTGAAAAACGTATTTTCAACGATATTGGCCATAGGTGCCAGCTTATGTATAGACGCAAACGTCGTACATCGAGTCATGTTTCTTTGAAACTTGATTGCAGATATAATATGCTCGCTCATTACATTGGTGAAATTTCGGGAAAATCGCATGAAGCAGAACATACAAGCTCCGCCAACCACCCCTTCCACCATTCCCCTACTAGCTCACCAGGCACACACAACGTGTGTGCAGTGTTGCGAACTCGATTCTTAAAAATCCGCTGTGAAGCCGTGCAGAAACAGCTAAATTGCTATATTGTCAATGTAAAATTACCGGTATATTATTTTGCTGCTGTGAGTGCTAAAGATACCCGCTAAATCCCTATATCAGCAATACAAATTTCATAAATTTTACCCGCTAAACTAACGCCGAAAACTACATATAGCGGGAAAACCGCTGAATTGGCAACACTGCGTGAGTGTTATGTCGAATGCACATTTCATGTGGATGGGTATAACTTCCCCTACTGGCGTTCTCTTTATTGCGATTTATCACGAATCTTTATTTGAAATATGTCTATTGTATTGACTCCTGCTGTTGGTATAATCTCAAGAATCACACTAGCGGATTTCGTACATGATATTAGGTACAAAGAGAGAAATAGGAACATAATGTCGTATCTTGCAATTCTTAAATGAGGTAACACTGTACTTCGTATAGATAAAAAGTAAAACAATTAACGTGTAGGCAAATTACAACTTACAATCTTTGACAGTACTTAAATTATATTGTTTCTGTAGCGTTGGCAACAATGTTCTAAAACGCGCGAAAAAGTGTAGCCTTGCGCAGCGAGTCATCTTGCGATATACTACAAAAATGGCAGCGGATCCCGACCAATTTCAACAACTATTAGATTCTTTTCTGAATACAGATAATAATATTAGAACTCAAGCAGAGGTAGGCTTACATCACGTACAATAAGTTTGTCAGTTTAATTTGTTATCAACTTCCTCCGAGTTTTATTTGAGAACGTTCAAATATGGAAGTGGAAGTACACGTTGGCATTAGCCTCGTGTTGTCATGGGAGCACGAGGATTATTAATGTACTTTCCCATAAATATTTCAATGGAATTTTAATAAATATACATATCATGTTTAGTGTTTCATGTTTATATTTATGTTTATAAAATTCACAAATGAGGCTTTCTTTGATCTGCAGGAGGCTTATAATAATCTTCCGGTTGAGTCTAAGGTTACATTCCTACTTAGCTCTGTCCACAATGCTGCAATGGGAGAAGAGCTCCGTCAGATGGCCGCTGTTCTTCTGCGAAGATTATTCTCTGCAGAGTTTATGGAATTCTTTCCGAAGGTAAATGCAGTGATATACTAGTGGTTACTAGTGGGGTGAAACGAGAGTTGATTGACTTCCACCGATTATGGAATAGAAAATGGTTGAATTTCAAAGCGAATTTTTGTGGAAATGCATTTTATAACTTAAGCATTCTGTTGGTAATTGTTTCAACTACACTAATTGTAGAGAAAAGTGGCAAATTACCTGTGAAATGACACGTCCAACGTAATGCGAGTGCAAACGTTCTGTTTTCTAGTCATATGGGGAACACCTGTGGAGTAACGGCTAGCGCGTCTGGTCGCGAAACCAGGTGGCCCGGGTTGGATTCGCGGTCGGGACAAGTAACCTGGTTGAGGTTTTTTCCGGTGTTTTCCCTCGACCCAATATGAGCAAATGCTGGGTAACTATCGGTGCTGGACCCCGGACTCATTTCACTAGCATCATCACCTTCATTTCATTCAGACGCTAAATAACCTGAGATGTTGATACAGCGTCGTAAAATAACCTACTAAAAAGAAACACGATGCGATGTAATGTGAAGAACGCAGGACTGTCATTAATTCAATAGCCGCTAGAAAACACTCAGCTAGAGCAGAACTGATGCATTTCAACTGCCAACATAAAAAAAAAACAAAAAAAATCACTACCTCTTCACGACAGCCACACAATCGCTTTCACCTTCTTCGAAACTGACACGGGCAGGTTAGAGTAATTTTACATTTTCAATTAGAGCCTCAAAAGGATCGTGCACCAGCCTCGAACAATCCTTCCTCCATAAATATTCACAAAGAGGTCTTCCTTGCGCACGCTTCCCCGAGACAGACGTCCACGCCATACGTTCTCGATTAAGTTCGTGCATGCACAGCTCTCCGGATCAACAGAGTTAAGGCTGTGACTCACAGTCAAATGACGGAAATTATGAACATCCAGCCCTTCATACCTCTTGCAGCAGTTCCGTCATTATTGTGGTTTGAGCAGCGACATGTTTCCGAATAAGACGAAGCAAAGTATCTTTTTCCCTCTTATTGTTCGGACAAATCTCCAATCGCACTTCCTTTGTCTCACGACCTATAATGCCCAAAACCCAAGAACCCTCAACAACACTACCAGCCTCAAATTTCCTACGTCCAATCTTGCAGTCATAAATTTCTACTATATGATTCGGCCCTCCAATCCTAGGTTCGCTCTTGTAACGGCGATCCATACTGTCTGAAAGAAAAATAAAACTTATAGCAAACAAAAACCTAGAAAAACCTAACCTAACCTGTCACAGTTTCGTATATGCAAAGAATAATAAAAGTCTAAACTAACCTAACCTGTCACTAAAATTATAAACTAACCTAAACCAACACTAAAACCCTAAAGTAACCTAATTTGTCACAGATAATTACGTAACGCATAATAAAAGTCTAAACAAATCTAACCTGTCACCAAAATCCTAACCTAACCTGTCACTAAAACCCTAAACTAACCTAACCTCTCACAGATAATTACGTAACGCATAATAAAAGACTAAACTAACCTAACCTGTCACTAAAATCCTAAACTAACCTAACCTAACACTAAAACCCTAAACTAACCTAACCTGTCACAGATAATTACGTAACCTATAATAAAAGTGTAAACCAACATAACCTGTTACTAAAATCCTAACCTAACCTGTCACTAAAATCCTTAACTAGCCTAACCTGTTACAGATAATTACGTAATGCACAATAAAAGTCTAAACTAACCTAACCTGTCACTAAAATCCTAAACCTAACAGTAAAATCCTAAACTAACCTAGCCCAACCTGTCACAGATAATTTACCTAAGGCATAATAAAAGCCTAAATTAACCTAATCTGCCATAACACTTCATTTTCTTACCTCTACACACTTCCCTCAAGTATGAAAATCAATCCGCAATCGTTGACTCCGCTACATCTGGTACATTAAAACTATATTCGGTGTTTATTGAATATTACAGTATTTATTAATCTCTTCTGTTAAAGTGTATATATATATATATATATATATATATATATATATATATATATATTTTAATTTTATTTATTTATTTAACCTGGTAGGCCATCAGGCCTTCTCTTCCCCTCTACCAGGGGATTACAACTACAATATTAAGAATACAATTACAATTATAATTACAATTAATATTAAATTTACAAATACAATAAAAATCAAAGTACGAAAAGATTAACTGATTAATAAAGGCTAGACAGTTTATTGTAGAAGTTAAGAACAAAGAAAGACTTTTTATCGTACCTAAGTTTTTACAAGATTTACAAGATATTTATTGCAAGCAAAAATTACATACAATAACAAAGATTTTACAATACTATTGTAATACTCGTTTATGAATATTCTTCAAAATTCGAAATTGATTACAAATCTCATAGTCATATACATATTACAAATTATTGTATAAATACAAGGTATCTGGGTCACACCTGAAAAAGCAAAGAAAAAATTAAACCTACTCTACACAGTAAGGAAATGCTTAATGAGTTTGTTTTTGAACACTGTTAAATTCCAATAGTCTCTGTCTCTGGGTAGGGTATTCCACAAGCGCTATAGCGAGATTGTGTATAGTGATGAATATGATGGTATCATATGTGTTGATAATGCTACTAAGCATGTGTGTGAAGAGATTGTGATACGATGACAGGTAACTGAAACAGGAGGAAAGATAAGTGGGTATAGAAGGACTTGAAGAATGAGAACAAAGAAATAAACATTTCTACGTTTGAAATGGATTCGGAACACCTCAAAATCTGTGCTTCAGTGGCTGGTCATGATAATATCTTTGAAAAATATTGGAGTGCAAGAGGTCAAATGACTTTATTATCAAACACCTGCCATTAGAAAACAACAACAACAACATTTCTATGTTTGTTAAGCCATAGCCAGTTTAGAGTTTGGAAGGATGGGGTAATATGGTCAGCATGAATAGTGGATTGAATGATTTTTAATTACATTGAATCAGTATGATAGTGTTAAGGGTTGATACGCCTATTTCTTGTAATACATAATTGTATTTAAAGCTATAGCCTAAAAGATGCTTATACAGGGTGTCTCAGGAGGAATGTACAATATTCAGGATAATGTAGTTTGGGTTAATCTACATCGATTTAACCTGATAGACCGAAATGTCTATTGGGAAGTTATTGATGGGCGAGCTTTTAAATGGAGAGAGGCATTATAGACGTATTTTTAGTTACATTTTAGAACATTGTGATATGGTACATTATTGAAAATACTGCATCTTGTGTTGTTCCAATAAGTTTATTTCATAATTAAGTACAAACTGAGTAAGAAAATAAAAATAATAATAACAAAATAAAGTAATTACACGAGACAAATGACTAATACTGGTACCTTTCTCTTTCCGACCTCAATGAAACATTTGATAGCTTGCCAGTTTCAGATAACATCTGGTAAACATGGGGAAAAACACAGCTAGATTGAACTCTTTGATTGGAAAAACGTCGTCTGTATTCCTCAATAGCAGCCAATGCATTGCCATCACAAAATCCATGAACAAAAAGCACGTTTGCATATTCACTATGTGAATACACGAATTAAATGTCAAGTGAACATGTATTCCGATGCTGTCGTGTGCAAAAGATTTGGCATCAAAAGACCTGGCATAACATGTCAAATATAGTACATGGGATTGCAAGACATTCCAGTATTTCTTCCCAATCGTTAGACTTTGGACATAGGTATATCAGGTTAAATCAATGTAGGTTAACCCAAACTACATTATCCTGAAGTATTTTACATTTCTCCTGAGACACACTATATGGGCTATTCCATATGAAATCGATCAGTAAAAAACCTCGCATTTTTTTTATACTCTAATTTTTTCCCTATTTATACAAGGTACTGAGGAGAGTGCATTTTCAAAAATATACTGTCGAAAGTCAAACGGGTTTTCGTATTATTGAGCGACAAATTTAGCGTATTTTATAAAAACAAGCCTCTTTCAGCGCTCAGAACTCTGGAACCATTTACTGCAGAACATTGAACGGGAGCTTATTTTGAAGCTGACATTTGGTAGGTTATGTTAAGAAGTAATCCTTATTTTTATTGTACACACACAGACAGATAATCTGATTTTACTTACTTTTAGGCTTTTTGCCCATTTGTAAAAATGTAAAAAAAAAAATATTTAGAAAAAACCTTGCATTATTAAGAGGGATTCGGCATTGTTTGCTTAGTGGTACGGCAACAAGTTTCGAGGGTATTAAATAAATTATTTTCACACGCCTGGACTTGAACGGCGCAGTGCCGCATGCACCGGCCGAGAGCTGAAGATAAGCGAGCGTTGGGCGTCATTTTACTCCTGTGTTTATGAAAACCTGTGATAAAGCTAGCACAACCATGTGCTGCTAGGCGACACATCACGTGCTTGTCTCCTGGCCTTGCTTGTCTCGGCTAGCTCCCGTCTCACAGTCAGCTGGTTAGTTCACGTGCGTACTATTTATTTTCTTTATTTGATATTTTCAATATTTTCTTATCAACATACGATCAGTAAAAAATGTGTTTATTTGTACTTTCAATGCGGAATCTAACCATATATTTTTTAAATATTTCTTCCTTGGCAAAGGCGTCTTAATGAGGAAAAATCTAAATTTCTCCATTTCCATAAAAAAGTAAGAAAATCTGTTTATATGTCAATATAAACTTTAATTTCTCAGCATCAAAATAAACCATGATTTTGATCGTTGGGTGAAAGGGTTTTGGAGCTACAACAGTTTAAAGTTGCTAGTTTTATGAAAATACGATAAATTTAAATATTTTAAAATTAAACTCTATGAAGTTCTGATGCCTCAAACTTTGCACAAAGCATTGTATCACAGTCCTCTTACTTATTTACTTACAAATGGCTTTTAAGGAACCCGAAGGTTCATTGCTGCCCTCACATAAGCCCGCCATCGGTCCCTATCCTGTGCAAGATTAATCCAGTCTCTATCATCATATCCCACCTCCCTCAAATCCATTTTAATATTATCCTCCCATCTACGTCTCGGCCTCCCCAAAGGTCTTTTTCCCTGCGGTCTCCCAACTAACACTCTATATGCATTTCTGGATTCGCCCATACATGCTACATGCCCTGCCCATCTCAAACGTCTGGATTTAATGCTCCTAATTATGTCAGGTGAAGAATGCAATGCGTGCAGTTCTCCATTCTCCTGTAACTTCATCCCGCTTAGCCCCAAATATTTTCCTAAGAACCTTATTCTCAAACACCCTTAACCTATGTTCCTCTCTCGGAGTGAGAGTCCAAGTTTCACAACCATACAGAACAACCGGTAATATAACTGTTTTATAAATTCTAACTTTCAGATTTTTGGACAGCAGACTGGATGATAAGAGCTTCTCAACCGAATAATAACACGCATTTCCATATTTATTCTGCGTTTAATTTCCTCCCGAGTGTCATTTATATTTGTTACTGTTGCTCCAAGATGTTTGAATTTTTCCACCCCTTCGAAGGATAAATCTCCAATTTTTATATTTCCATTTCGTACAATATTCTGGTCACGAGACATAATCATATACCTTGTCTTTTCGGGATTTACTTCCAAACCGATCGCTTTACTTGCTTCCAGTAAAATTCCCGTGTTTTCCCTAATCGTTTGTGGATTTTCTCCTAACATATTCACGTCATCCGCATAGACAAGAAGCTGATGTAACCCGTTGAATTCCAAACCCTGCCTGTTATCCTGAACTTTCCTAATGGCAGTCCTACAGTCCTCTACGTACAAAAAAAGTTTTATTGTACTTAGAAATTGTGAGATCAATTTTCTCTATATTTCAGGCGATTTGAGATGGAATAGCTCATATATATGAAACTAAATTATTATCACTGTAATATGGGTATAAATTATTTATCGTAATTTAAATAACTGTTGCAGTTCTGTGGGAGGAATTAACTACTTTAATGAAAGCTCCACTGTTTTGGGAAAAGTAGAAATAAACCAAAAGTAGATAATGAAAAGATAACTGTGTTGTATTGCAGATTATTATGTGGAGGGACAGTATAATACTTTATACTTTGTTAGGTTGACAAAGTAAAAGCAGTTTTACAAATCACGAATGTTATCACTAGACTTGATATTTGTCTTTCACAGACTGTTTAACTACAAAGGTTTTTATACACATCTTAAGATAAGGGTGCTGGTCATCATATAAGACAATGTCCAAAGGTTGGAAACTATACTTGGCATACTAATATCTTTATAAAAAAGGAAAATCGCACAGATTGAAAATTATGTTAATGAGGTTCTGTTATTTCCACTGTTAAATCTATGAGAACAAATTATATTTGAGGATAGGCTAGGTATGTTGCGCCTACCCAGGCTATTTTAATATTAACAATAAATTGTATTTAAAGGTATTACTAGCTTCAGAAGCTAATAAATATCCATTTTCTTTTAACGTAAATTACCTATTCTTTCAAATCTAGTCTAACTTCGTGTTGTCTTGCCAGCATTACAACGGCCTTTTGTATTCTAAAAATTTTTTAAAATGACGCTCGCAACTGCCGAGGTTATATCATCGTCGTCAGTGTGCCGGAATTTTGTCCTGCAGGAGTTCTTTTACATGCAAGTAAATCTACTGACATGAGCCTGTCGTATTTAAACACACTTAAATGCTATCGACCTGGGCCGGGATCGAACCCGCAACCTCGAGCACAGAAGATCAGCACTATACCGACTGCGCTACTCAGGCCGACTCTTGTCTTCTATCTGGTCTCGTTGGCTTCTGGTGCATGCGTGCTTGCTCTCTGTATGCAACCATTTGGTTTGTTACATCGGTCTAATAAGTGCCAAGCAGGTACACTTTCGGTGGTAATTTCTAATTCCAGGAGTATTTTTATGCAATAATAGAAGTTAATAGTGTTTCATGGTTGATGCAAAAGTAGCTATAAATTGAGGTGTAAGTGTCATGTAATGACTTAAAATGAATGCATAATAGAGGAAATCCTGAAAAAGTCGCTTGGTTGCTGCTCTTTCAGTGAAAAAGCAAAGTTGTAAATGTGGGAAAGCTTACACGAGACCTCACGGACTTGAAATTCAAATGTATAAAAGGGGGTAGAATATTTTTGATATTTTAATATAAATCAATATGAAAAAAATATTCATTATAAAAATAACTTCGTGAACTAGCTACACATATGAAATTTAACCAGCTCCACATAGCATTTCTTTGAACTGTATGAGTTGGCGTGACTTTTGTTCATATCCAGCACATCAGTATCGGTCGAAAGATCATTTCAATCCTTAAACAAATGAAATCACTTGAACCATTGATTCAGTGATTTAATGGCAATAATATAATACATAATATGATTCTGAAGCTGGATTATAAAATATAGCCTTGTAATAGTAACATTAAAATATGATCTCTGAAAGGAGAGCCTACCCTAAGACAGAAGACATAAACACGTGATGTTTCATCTAGTAGCGCATAGCTGGGCTAGCTTTATCACAGGTTTTCATAAACACAGGAGTAAAATGATGCCCAACGCTCGCTTATCTTCAGCTCTTGGCCAGTGCGTGCAGTACTGCGCTGTTCAAGTCCAGACGTGTGAAAATCGATTTAATACCCCCGAAACTTATTGCCATACCACTAAGCAAACAATGCCGAATCCCTCTTAATAATGCAAGGTTTTTTCTCAATATTTTTTTACATTTTTACAAATGGGCAAAAAGCCTAAAAGTAAGTAAAATCAGATAATCTGTCTCTCTGTATACAATAAAAATAAGGATTACTTCTTAACATAAACCTACCAAATGTCAGCTTCAAAATGAGCTCCCATTCAATGTTCTGCAGTAAATGGTTCCAGAGTTCTGAGCGCTGAAAGAGGCTTGTTTTTATAAAATACACTAAATTTGTCGCACAATAGTACGAAAACCGTTTGACTTTCGATAGTATATTTTTGAAAATGCACTCTCCTCAGCGCCTTGTATAAATAGGGAAAAAATTAGAGTATAAAAAAAAAACGAGGTTTTTTTACTGATCGATTTCATATGGAATAGCCCTTAAGGATTCCAAACACTGTTCTCTGTCGATCACAAGCAAAATATAACTAACATCTTCATCTGTAATTGAGTTTACAATGCTTCGAACAGCAAGAATTTTTTGTCATTTCTTTTGCCGATGGCGGTAAGGTTAGCGCACTCCAGAAGGAATGCTGACAATAACGGAACAAGGAACACGGGCAATAGGAAAAAGGTGAGGGGTAATAAAAAGTGAAACCAAGAGTCAGGAAGTGATAGGGAAGGAAATAATGTAAAGAATAAGGGTGCAAGTGTAAGTGGAAATCTAGTATGTGAAAGTGAAAGCGTGGGGGCGAAAAATAAAAGAGGAATAGAAGAAGAAATAAATAGAAAGAAAGACAGAGACGAACAGTAAAGAAAGGTCAGAACTTGCGACAGTATAAGGGAGAGAGGAAGTGTATAAGCAGATGTGTAGAATAAAATATAAGTATTTATAGGAAGTGAGAATAGTGACAATGGATTAGGTGTAAGCAGAATAGTGAGAAAGTGGAAGTGAGCGCAAATAGGAATGAGTGAAAATAGTGAGAAAGGGTTAAGAGAAGTGAACAAGTGACAGCATAAAATTAGTACTAACACTTGAACGTTGGAACAGTAAATGAATAAAAGGTCAAAGAACAAATTGGACAAATAATTCAATATGATAATTTATAGAGAAAAATTGAAATTGAGATTTTAGTGAATAGTAGTTAGAGGAAAAGGGGGGTGTGAAAGGAGTATACAATTGTATTGAATTGTATTGTATTGTATTGTATTGTATTGTATTTATTAACATTCCATGGTATTCATACATGCTTACAGATAGAATATGGAACAAGTCAAAAAACTTAATACTATTATAAAATCTTAATTTATAGTCACAGTCTAGATGAAATATATATAGACGAGATTTACAATATAGTCTACTAGTACAACACAAGGTTTTAGTATTAATTTCATGAAGTGTTATTGAATGTCATGAATTCACCTACAGATTAGAAGGCGTGAGAAATTAGGTACTTCTTTAATTTGGTCCTAAATAATTTTGTGTTTTGAGTTTCATTTTTTATATCGATAGGGAGGCTATTAAAAATTTTTACTGCCATATAACGCACTCGTTTTTGATAGCACGATAGACTTGCCGATGGAGTATGAAAGTAATTTTTTTGACGTGTATTTATGCTATGAACTGTTGAATTAGTTACAAAGTTTTCACGATTACATACGAGGAAGACTATTAATGAAAAGATATACTGACAAGCCATGGGGATTATTTGTAGTTTTTTGAAAATAGTCCTACACGATTCCCTAGATTTGGCACCTACTATTATTCTAATTACTCTTTTTTGTAATAGAAATATATTGTTACTATCTGTGGAATTTCCCCAGAATATTATTCCAAAACTCATTACCGCGTGGAAGTATGCAAAGTATATTGTTTTTAAGGTATTGATATTTACTATCTTTTGCATAGATCTAATAGCAAAACAAGCTGAATTTAGTTTGGGGGTAATTTCTTTAATATGATTTTTCCAATTTAACACATTATCGATGAATATTAGATATATTAGGATTAATGAACAAATAAGGAATAGCAATTGAAATGTAGGAGAAATACTGTAGGGGAGATTGACCAAGTAACAAAAAAGGTACATAGTGTAATTGGGAGTATTTGTGTAGACGTGTACTGCAAATAATGTGTTAGTGTAACAATATGTTAATTGGTGGCACCGGATACAGAAATGTGAGGTACGCCATTACATCACAGTCTACTATATACAGTCGCGAAACTTGAGGTGTTTTTTTGCAAATCTCGTGATAAAGCGCTTCAAGCGGTTAGCAACTAGAAACAATAAACTGTCCATGGTCGACTTTGGACTGTGTCGTATTTCTATCGAGTGCTAGCTCGTTGCGTATTTCACATTGATGCTTGTGAAATGTTCGTTATTGGTTGTAATGAAAATGTTAATGGCTAAAATATAATAATTGGTATAATAATATGGGACAAGGAGGAGACGTTTGTAGTGCTATAAATTGTAGCAACAGTAAGAAAAAGAGGCCAGAGTTATCCTTTTTCCGATTTCCGAAAGATTCAGAAAGGTTCCTGGGTTTCCACAAGAATGCTGTGCAGAAACAAAACTCTTAATTTTGAAGTTCTTTGTGACTGTTAGAATACATTATATCCTTAAATTTCACAATGAAATGTTTCAGTCTAACCGAAAGGACAATAGATACCGGTTAAAGTTCTGTCACTTAGGCTGCTAAATTTCCAGAGAAATAAAGGTTAGGTCTACTTTTTTTTTCAGAGGATATATTTTTAATTGTAGCTATTAATTTTGTTATTATTTTTATGTGCTATTTCACTAAAGACGTAGAAAAATTAAGTTTGCTTTAATGAAATTTATTGATCACGTTTTATTTTCAATTCTGGTGGGATTATTATTGCTTAGACCTATTTTTTCAAAGTATGTGTTTTTAATTATAGCTGTTAATTTTGTTGTTATTTTTATTCGTTGCTTTACTAGAGACGTAGAAAAAGTCTGTTACAATAATATTTATTGATCACGTTTTATTTCCAATTCTGGTGTGATTATTATTCCTTAACTTCACCCCACTTTGTTAACTACGTAAGCCTACACTTCAAGTACCGGTACGCGTAAGTTACTCCATTAATTCATATTTCCATTATTATTGTCGTAAAGGGAAATGCAAATTAATATTTATTGGTTTCATAGTTAATTATCGCTATAATCTTGAATGTGTGAAGCTATTATAGTAAATTTCAGTTCGTTTTGCACAAACAAAAATTATATTACTAATTTCTTGCAGGTATCTTCGAGTTTATGGTGGAATTTAATATACTTCATTAAAATAATAAATTAACTTTATGCATTTAATATTTCAATAATGGAAGGAAGGTGTTAATTTTTCCAAAAGAACATGACAACGAAAGTAACATATTTTGACGTCTGCTAGGAGAGAGATCTGCGATGAGGCGATAGTAGCGATCCTAGTGGTGGGCAACTACCCATGTTTGCATTTTTACTACATATTGAGCTTCGCGACTGTATATAGTAGACTGTGATTACATGTAAAGAAGTGCTGTGAAGAAATATATCATATCATATATCATTTCTTTTGCAGTTATCTTTATATCTACTCAGTTTTGAATGTAGATGTGTTGTTTCTATTAAGCTACAACTTGCTTTGATTGCAGCTTCCTCCAGAGGCTCAACAACAGCTGAAGGAACAGGTTCTGCTTGCTGTTCAGCAGGAGCAATCGGATTCAATTCGCAAGAAGGTTTGTGACGTAGCAGCTGAGGTAGCTCGTAACCTTATAGATGAAGATGGAAACAACCAGTGGCCAGAATTTCTGCAGTTTCTTTTCCAGTGTGCTAATGCTCCAACACCTATATTAAAAGAAAGTGCTCTGAGAATGTTTACGTAAGTTAAATCATGGTTTAATTTCTGTTTATCTGTACATATTGGAAAAACGTACAAAAACTTGATATAATTTTGCTGTCTTTTTTTGGTTAAATTTTTGTTGCTGTGATCCTTTTTTTTTATTATCCAATTTAATAAAACCTATTTCACCCTGAGGTATATTAGGGTTATAGTTGGCATCAAAATACATATTTTATAACCAATAAGCAATATTTGAAAGGCATGTTGGTCCGACAAGTTAACAAGTAAATGAAGATAAATATCAAAGGTCCTTCTTTTATATTGTACGTCATTGCACCAGTCACCACCACGTAACCGGCCAGACAACATCGTCTCTTCCCCACTACTTCAAAAATCTCGTAAGTGGTTTATAGTTACATCATCTTTTTGATCCGCATAGGTTCCTTTATTAAAACCTTTCTTATTGATTTTTGCAGATTTTATTACACGCTGCCATTTCATACGTCGTGATGACTGATGCAAATAATATTTTTAATTTTTACTCTTTTAACTGTCTTTGTTACATTTTATAAGCTGCACATAAGTTTTGCTGACTTTTATCTCAAGGCATACTTTTTACTATCTTAATTTCTAGACCTTATACTGGTGTTCATTTCAAAGTGTGTCATGACGTCACTGTTGTTGGGTCACCAATTTGAAGCGAGTTTCAGTTTATATGTTACAGAAGTTGCCTATTATTTAAGGCGTTCTTCAATCTGAACTTGAGAACGTGTACGGTATAACTTGAACGTCGTAGCAACAGATGGCGGTCTGTATGATCTGTGTGCTACCATAACCTCTTTCGAACTGTGTTTTGCGCCGGCAAGTCGTACGCAGGGTATTTGTTATCATCGGTTGCGTACGGTAACATTCCACAACACAAATCAAATGCTCCATGTCCATGTTGACCATCGAAGTTAATGTCAACAAATATGTAAGTAATCGTCTTAACCCTCTCCCCATATCCCAACAGTACGTATTTCCAAACAGTTCACATTCCTGCCACTACCGGCGTTACCGTATGTATCGGTACGTACTCTTCAGAATGAACGCCGTACTTGCTAGGCAACTTCTCTGCCTCATAGGTTATACACCTCTGCGGAAGTGTAGGAAGATTGAATTTTCTAGGCTCATCGGCTAGCCACATGACGGCATACAGTGAGCCATGACACACTTTGAACTGAACACCCAGTAGAGGTTTGAATTATTACAACCATTCGCTCGTTTTTCAAGTCATTTTTTACTTTGTCTTTTTTTGCACTGTTATTTTAATATTGTAATTTCCTCACGTCGTGTACTTTATTACATTTAATTATGTTACATTTTCATATATGTCTTTATGTGAAAAGCTTAATAATGTGCAAACCAGACCTGAAGATGACATCTTAATAGTGAAAGCGCTAGTCGCATATGTGTTTTATGTGTGTAACCTAATGTAATCTTTTGTATTATGCATTAGGTTTAAAAAATAGACAGTTACTGAAGGACTTTTGATATTTATCTTCATTCAATAAACAACAGTAAAGTGATAACATAAAATGGTGGTCACAGTTACAATTCACATGAATTATGTAGAAGCATGCACATTAGTGAAAGAATGGCTCCTGTTAAAGATTAATGAGATGTTTGAGGAATAATCAATGCAAAAGATATACAAGAACGTCTAACCGTTTCAGAGTAAATCACGATCTTAAAAAGATAATCAATAGTAGATTAATAAAACAAAGTTTGACTTTCACTTTCAAATTAATACTTAATTCATGAACAATGAAACAGTTAAGAGCAATAAGTAATGATTTACGGTTACAAGTTACATACATGATTCAGGAACAATTACAATTATTAAAATATAACACAAGTAATGACTTACAACTAATGAATACCGAAATTCTTGAAGGGCAATATATAATGGTAGGGGCAATACAAAAGATTAAAAAACAAGGAATAGTAGAAAAAATGACTTAAGATTACAAATTAAACACATTCTTTTTAAAGCAGTAGGTAACAACAAAGAGATACTAATAACAATACACTGACTGTAATTACAGATTAAACACATTATTTTAAAAACAAACATGCAAAGAATTACTAGCTATTTTCAGGCATCATTCAAAGAGACCATGACTGTAATTCACATCTTCTTGACATTATTTCGTATATTATTTTGTGTTTCAATCTATTTCAATTTGTTATTTTTCACTGTAACAACAAAAATATGTTTCATAAAGCCTCAAGGCATTTCTGTATACTTATTGTATCACGGTTCTCTTTGTCAATGGCAACCTTTAATGGTTATAGGAAGAAATATGTATAAATAAAAATAAAATAGTTATTAAACACATTATTTTAAAAGCAATAAATAGCTATATTAAGAGATGACTTGAAATTTACGAATTAAATGCATTATTTACTAAGGAGGTATTACAAGAAATGGCTCAAAATTGGAAATTAAATACATAATTAAAAATAATAATAAAAAAGAATAAAAACCAATAATACAATAGTATGCGAAATTGAAGACTTACAGTTTAATAATAGTTGATTAGAAGAACTAATACGATTTTTTTCCCCAGAATAATTTAACATTTTACACTTTCACGAATATTCTATTCTGTTATCTTATCACTTAGAAAATTCATGACATTTTTGACAGATACCCGTATTAATTGCAGGATGGGAAATTGCGCGTACAGTCAACTCCGGATGTAGTGAACCTCTGCGGACTTGCATATTTCGTTCACTATATGGGAAGTATCTCTCCCCTAACTTTAAAAGACATAAATGAATGAAATTGTGAACAAGAAAATAAAATATTTCAATTTTGTGCAATGGATTACACTGTATACTGTTACTCACAGTTGATTTACTTAAACTATGCTGTTGCCCCAAATCCTCTTGCGAAAGATCACGTTCAATGTCATTTACAATATTCGCCTTATTTTCCAAAGAAAACACAGTACATTCACTGTTGGAACACTAGATCAGGTAGAAATGACAAACACTGTTATGATGTGACTGCGTACTCAGCCTTGGAATTTCCCGGGTCACTTAATGGAAACTGGTAGAGGGTTGATGGAGTTCGAAAGCCATCGAAATCTTACCTCTGGACGTAATGTCCGTCCCCTTTTAATAAAAGAAGGCTATTTCATTTTCCGTTGTTTCGATGCTATCCATCATAATTCAAATGTTTCTGAGAACAAAAGATAACCCTTTGACAGTGGATTAGAAATAACTGTGGAGTAGAGTGCCTGAGAACAGAATGTCAACCCTTTGATGGTGGAGTTAGGCAAGGTCGTCACACATTGCCTGGATTTACAGTACAGTTCACTGTCTAGGAATCACTAATCCTACCTTTGTCCTTTGACTAAAGGAGTACGAAACTTAAAATGTTGTTCTCAACGCATTCCTTCAATTTTATACAAGAAAGTCTGACTTCAAATAAGAATTTCTCAGGATATAAAGTTTACTATAACTGAAGCGAGGGTTCACTCTAAACGGAAATATTAATGTACTTTTTAATGTTTTTGGGTCGGGACCAACGATTTAGGTTCACTATAGCCAAATGTTCACTATAACCGAGTTCATTATATCCAGAGTTGACTGTATTTACATATGAACTAAGGAAGTTAAGTGTATCAGTTTTGTTTTTAGTTTATAATTTTACTTTATTTCTAACTTTGGTAGAAGGTGTTGAATCATGGAGTAGATGACATTTGGTTTAAATGTAAAATGCTTTTGCTGTTATGATTGTTGACATTGTCATTTAGTAATGTCTACAGATACAGTCAACTAGGACTGTGCATTCCAATTAGAGTGAAATTTAATTTATGAGGTGGGGATATATTGAAGGCTGAATTCATTTTCCCTGATGATGGATTATATAGTACTAGTGGCTTGTGCAGCAAATGCTGCAAACTAAGTTCATTAGACGTTCAAATAAACATTTTTCAGATTTATTTTCAATGAAGAATACCAGATATTCTGAAAGTTATTTGCTTCCATATTAATGAAAGATACTCTCTCTCGAGCCAATACTACGCATATAAATATTTACACCACACCGCCATTAAATATATGAAAAAGACCCAACCCCCTTGATTAACTATAAAAATATTTGATTTTTAATAATATTATTATCTAATTTAAGTTATCCTCTACATCTACTTATATAACCCCAAAACGTTTCACTTTCATATCACAATATAGCATTAATATGTATAATTAATGAAAAATAGTCACATCATGGCATTAACTACAATAATATTTAATTTCTAATGGTAATAATGTCATCAAACCACCTCAAGTTTTATAGTTTTTAATATCCAATACACAGCTGTACCCAGAAAATTACACACCACAGAATCGAACCTGTAAATTAATTTTAGTAAGTTAAATTTTTAATAACCAATTTAATTTGAGCTCTAAATATGTCAGCATTCTTGCAGATCATGGCCTTCGTGTAATATTGTTTACTGTAGTGTGTGTTTTGTTTTATTCTGAAATGCAATTAGCTAGTTCTCAAAACTGACGACAGATGGATTTTGGAAAATAGGAAAATTATGTTGAAAAATTGACATTTCACTGAAAACTACTATTTTTCTGGAAAACTTTGAGTTCCAAGCTTCAAAATAAGGGGTCATTTATTAAAATCCGTTGAGCCGTTTTCCCGTAATTTCCATTACCAGTTCAAATTATATATACAGATTAGCACAGTTGATTTTTAATGTCGGATAAATTTTATCTGGAGGTCTGTCATTCAGGATTCAGAAAGCTCCATACTGCCTCCAGTTTCACAAAACATTTTTGTCAATACTAAAAATCCATCTCGTTCAGATTTGAACTTGCAAACCTCAAGTCTAATAATAACCAGAACAACACTTCCTTGCTTAAAATACGACTCTCATTGCTTGTCAGTTTGTTAGTTTAGACTGCTTGCTCCTACGGAATAAGCCGTATCCTCAACTGTTCAATAATTTATTTAGTTGCATCATGATGTGTTACAAAATATTTCACTGTCACATTAGGGCCTGATTGTATAAACCATTTAATCTTAGATCAGAGGTTAAATTGACCCTTGTTTCAGCTGAACTTGGAATTTTGTGTTGTATAAAGTCTAATCTGAGATTAATTTGTCTCAAACTAAAGTCAACTTTGACTGAAGAAATTTCTCCGATTAAGTTAGATGATCCAAGTTCAGTTATTTCTTTTCTGTTTGAAATATACGAGTGACAGATTGTGCAAATAAAATATCCATTATTATTAATATTAATAGATATGTTATGTACATTTATATATATTTCTTTTAATTTCTTGCCTTAATACACAAACATTCTTATATTTTATAAGGCTCTATCGTGTTCAGCAGCATCAAATAACATAACCTATAATTATATTATGTTTATAACAACCATTAGTTATTAATGGATATGATAGGTACATTCATAAATGTTTAGTTAACTGTATTACTAAACGAAAATTGTCGTTTTATAAAGCTTTATTATGTTTAGCAGTATCAAACACCATAACATGATAACAACTTGGAGAACAGTCAACCTTCTTCTTATTGTCCGCCATTATTTACATTGCACAAAAAAAAAAAAAACCAGTGTCTCCAACAGTGTGTACACAAAGTCGCCAAAAAGTAGTTGTAAAGTCGCTAGATTTCTCATTACCAACAAAGAAAGATTAAATTTTGTCACTATGGGGTGCTAAAAAGATCACTAAATCCCTATTTAAGCAATATAAAAGCTAAAAGAAATTGTTGTTGAAAAAGAGTTAAAGTCGCTAGATTGGCAACACTGAACAAGCTTGTATAACATGGTCCGCGCATCACGTATTTCACCTGTTTATGCGATGTTGCCAAATCCTTTTCACATGAACTTAGATTGCATTTGAACCAAGGTAATTTGATCGCAGAAAAGTTTTATACTATAGAAGAAGTGTCTGAACTCGGTTCACTTTCCGATCTTCGATCAAAGTTGATCTTTAGTCAGGGAGTTTTATACAATTGGGCCTAGATTTGTTCCAGCACAGTTCAGAATAGATTCTGAACTGCCTGCTCATGTACAGTAGTTCAGTGTGCATTCCAACAAGACTAGAGCTGATTCCAAACCGATTCTGAACTCCCAGTTACCTGTCCCAACGTGCTTTAGAACTCGTTGAGAATGAGTGAAATTGGTTCTCGATTAAGAGCAGAAACTGGGAATTCTGAAGTGTTGTGCATGCACAGATGGTTTAATCTGAAGTTATGGTTAAAATGCTTCGAGACTAGGCAGGCTAAAATAAAAAAAAAAATATAGTTTATCATGATTGATTTGAAGGTGATAGTGATATATTTTATCACATATTCATTTTGTATGAGGTCTCGCCCACCTCATTGAATACTACACGGCTACTATGAAGTACCAATATGTATTATTACTATTTAATACGAGAAAAATTCGTACCGGCACCGGGAATCGAACCCAGGACCTCTCAGCTCTGCGCGCTGAGTGCTCTTTCCAACTGAGCTATACCGGAACATGATCCACGGCGCCAGCCGAACCCCTCTCGTACTGCCGGCCGGCGCTAGTAATGATATATTTTAAGACAAATTAAGTTCGAAAGATGAATATATAATTTTGAAATGAGAAGAAAATCCGAAGGCTGTGAAAGAACAGTTCAAGAAACGTTCCAACAGTGTAAAATCCCGAACTAGTTCTGAGACCATATACAACTGGCGCATGTGTCAAAAGAAGTTCGATATTAGTTCAGAACGCGTGTGCCATGCTAAGTATCGATAGTACAGCTGTACCTGTTCGATTACTACACTATACTGTATTTTGGTCAAAGAGTACAGCTACAGCAATATAATTCTAATTATTTTGTGCTTTTTGGTTTGTTCTTTTGTGGTTACAAGGCAACCATTATCATAAAATGACAATCGATATGAACAGCTGTTAGAAGGGCGGTCATTTTCTGTGTCCAAAACTTACCAAGTCGGGTATAACTTTTGCATTACGAAATGGGATCAGTAAATAATCCGTTTTGCCTAAAACGAGGACTTTATCAGAAAAGTTAGGCTGTGTAATTCAGTTGAACACCAAGTATTGTGAAAAGTCGACGCGTGAGAGCTTGAGGTGTTATGAGTGGATAATGTATAGGTGACATGACAGCATCTTAAAGTGCTTTTAATGTGTGTGTTATGTCAGCGAACATAACTTGAAAGTGTTAAGACGTTCCCATATTTTTACTTACTGTAATTATTATATTGCATGCTACTTGAGGCCTTGTGCAATCTGCAAATTCTCCTCCCCCCTTGTACAGTGTAGTAGACGTAATATAATGCTGTCATATAGATAGATAGATAGATTTATTCGTTCCATAATATTCTTACATTTGCTTTATAGCATAGAATAAAGAACATGTCCAATTCTTACGTTTAACAATAAAATGCAATACATATAAAATGCAAATATGAAATATGTACAGAATTAATACCTTAATAACAATAATATTTTATACAATATAATATGTTTACCATTTAATAGTATTATAATATTTACACAGTACTGTGAAATGTCAAGAATTCATCTACAGAATAGAAAGTGTGACATATTAAGTAATTTTTTAGTGTTACCTTAAATAATGCAGGGTTTTGGCTATGATTCTTAATGTCTTCAGGAAGACTATTGAACATTTTTATCGCCATGTAACGTACTCCCCTTTGAAAGCATGATAAATTTGATGATGGCATATGAAAATCATTCCTTCTGCGGGTATTTATACTATGTATGGCTGAGTTAGTTGGAAAATTTTCTTTATTACATAAGAGGAAATTTCTTGTGGAGTATATGTATTGATTTGTTAAGGTTAGAATCTCTAATTTTTTAAAAAATAATCTACATGATTCTCTAGCCTTTGCTCCAACTATTATTCTAACGGCTCTTTTTTGTAATAAGAATATGTTTTTACTATCTGCAGAATTTCCCCAAAATATTATTCCGTAGGACATAATGGAATGAAAATAGGCAAAATATATTGTCTTTAAGATACTGCTGTTTAGAAATTGTTGTAACGACCTAATTGCGAAGGATGCTGAGCTAAGTTTGGGGGTTATTTCTTTGATATGATTTTTCCAATTTATTGTATTATTAATATGCGAACCAAGAAATTTGGTTGTTGATGTTTCTAGTAGAGGTATATTGTTGATAGTTGTGTCCAATGTTTCAGAGATTAAATTTGAAGCGGCTTTAAATTGAATTATGTTAGTTTTATTAATGTTTAATGCTAGTTTATTGGTTGTGAACCAGTCATAAATTTTAAGGAGAATTTTTTCTGTTTTATATTTGAATGTGGCAAAGTTCTTGTCTGTAATTATGATACTTGTGTCATCTGCAAATAGTGTAGGATAACCTATTCCTTTTATTATGGGGCCAAGGTCATTTATAAAAATTAGAAAAAGAAGAGGCCCTAATATAGATCCTTGTGGGACCCCTGTATGAACATTTCCCCATGTTGAAGTAGATTTAAAGGAGTTATTAAATGCGTTGATTTCCACTTTTTGTTTTCTGTTTAGGAGATATGACTCAAACCACTGACATGCTATGCCTTTAATACCATAATATTCTAATTTTTGTAGTAGAATTTTATGGTTAATAAAATCAAAAGCTTTGGAGAGATCACAGAATATCCCTCCTATTTGTAATTTTTTATTAATAGCTTCCAGAATTTTATCAGTTAAATTAAACGTTGCTTGCTCAATTGATTTATTCTTTCTGAATCCAAATTGTTCCGAAATGAGAAAGTTGTATCTATCAAGATGATGATATACTCTCTTATATATAACTTTTTCGAAGACCTTTGAGAAGACTGGTAGAAGGGATATGGGCCTGCAGTTTTCGGGCGAGGTTCTGTCCCCTCTCTTGAATAAAGGAATAACAACTGAATATTTCAGTCGCTCTGGAAATACACCATTAAACATTGAAAAGTTACATAAAACTGAATATTTCAGTCCCTCTGGAAATACACCATTAAAGGTTGAAAAGTTACATAAATAAGACAGGGGCTTGGCTATTATTTGTGAACTGGCTTTTAATATTTTACTAGTAATTTCATCATATCCCGAGGAATTTTTAGACTTTAATTGCTTTAGAATTATAATTATTTATCGTGAATTTGCTGGAAAAATTTGAATATTTGGGAAAGTTACAGGAATAGATATTTTCAAACAATCGATGGCATTATTATTATTATTATTATTATTATTATTATTATTATTATTATTATTATTATTATTCTGTGGGATATTTAGGTTATCAGTTATTGAGAGAAAATGATTGTTGAATATGTTCGCAACTTCTGTTGCATCTGATGTTTTTCTATTATCTGTTACAAAAGTGTAACCCTGTTCCTTACTTCTACACTTTCCACTTTCTTTTTTTATTATGTTCCAAGTTGTTTTGATTTTATTATTCGAGTTTAGAATAATTCCTTTATAGTAAAGTTCTTTGGCTTCTAAGATTACTTTCTGTAATATTTTAGAGTACTTTTTAAAGTGAGCTATTAATCTGGGGTCATTACTGTTTCTACTTTGAATATAGAGAGACCTCTTAGTTTTACAAGAGATTTTTATGCCTTGTGTAATCCAATTGTTTTTAGATGTTTGAGAATTTTTGAACTTTACAGGAAAACTGGATTCAAAGATATTTAAGAATGTATTATGAAACACATTGAATTTACTATTCATATCACCATTATCATATACTGATTCCCATGTTTCATTTTTTAGTTTAGCTTCGAAGTCCTTTAAAGATTCTTCATTTATGACCCTTAACCTAAATTTATTCGGGTGTTTTGATGCAGGAATGCTATCGTTTCTTCTTATTAGTTGAGCATCATGGTCTGAAAGACCATTTATAATGGGAACTGTCTGGTAACTATCTAATCTATCTTTCCTTATAATTATATTATCAATTGCAGAAATCGATTCTTTTTGTATTCTAGTTGGAAAATTGACTATGTATTAAATTGAAGGTTGCTAATAATGTGTTAAATTCTTCTTTTTTAGTGTTCTCAGTGAGATAGTCAATATTTAAGTCTCCACAAAACATGTATTCGTGTTTTTTTCATGTATGTGTTGTAATGTATTTTCTAGTAGATGAAGAAAATGTTTGAAATCTCCAGAGGGCGACCTGTATATACCTATAACTATAAGATTACCAGATTTTAATTCTAATTCTACTGCACACAGCTCTAAATCTTTTTCTCTGCTAAATTTTGAAAGGCTGATATTTTTAACATTTATATCGTTTCGAACAAATATGCACACACCTCCTTTCTGTAGATTCTGTCTACAATAGCTATCTCCTAGTTTGTATCCTTCCAGTGAAAGTGCCGATAATTCCTGTTGTTTCATATGGTGTTCAGTGACTCATATGTCAAAGATAAAGAGAATTTATACGAATATGTAAAGAATCATTATAGGAAAGGATATGGCTTCACTTCTATTTATTTTTATGAATTTACTTATGCGTATAATCTCTTGCATGTCAGAGGTGGACTTGTTAGCATATTTTAAACTGGTATATAAAGAATACTTATACAGCGAAACTTCAATTGCAATATACTTTATCACTTAAGAGGGAAATAAATTCAGGTGTTATGCAAGGTTGTGGACTTTCTTCGCTTTTATTTAATATCTACAGGGTGCCGCATGAAATGTTGAACCATTTGATTTTGATTTTGTGGTTATACTATTTATTATTATACTCCAATTTTACAGAGAACCCTATTTTACCTGAGATAGATATGTTAGGGTTATAAATACATAATAATAATAATAATAATAATAATAATAATAATAATAATAATAATATGATATTGTTTAATAAAGTCTCCTGTTGAATTAATCTTACGTTTCAATTATGAAATTAATACAATTTTACAAATCTATAAATTCAGCAAATCTCTACAAAATTTTATAATTTATACACATGAATGAATGAAACGCAATGAGATGAAATTAAATACTAAAATACAATCTTATATTTCAATTCACAAGTTTCATGAAATGTATAGTATATTGTAAATTTATTTAACTCACAACAATGGAATTTTATTCTTCCAACAATAATTCCTTTCTACAATTCACCTTAAATGCTCTCGTCAACAATAGGATTTTCACTCAACACAGTATTCGTTAGTGCACTCCACTGACGACAATGACAATTTACTTGGACTATTACGAACAACAATGAACTATTAATCTTAACTAATATTTACAAAGCACTGTTTACAAATCAGAACTATCAGTTCTCAGTTCACAGTTCTTCTAGCTCAGTCACTCGAGTTCACAGTATCTCGAACCACAGACCTTCAGAGACAGTCCACTGTACTCGAACTCAGGTCCCTCCAACTGCGGTCCACTGCACTCGAACTCAGGTCCCTCCAACTGCGGTCCACTGCACTCGAACTCAGGCCTTCGGCTGCTGACACAGTTGCGGACGCACACTCGAGTCGAACTCCGGTACACAAGACTGGCTTGCTCTATTCGCTGGCTTACTGACTGAACTAATCATGAATGACACACACACTCCTTTGCGTCCGTAATTTATAACCACAGCAACGTAACCGAGAGACTTCGAATTCGCGATTTTTCCACTTCGACGGGCTTCTGGAAGAGTCGGGAAGGTCCGTTCCCCCTTCACTCCGTAAGCAGCTGCGCGCGTAGCCATGCCCCAGGAGGCAGATGCGCGCGCACCCCGCCCAACACAAGGCCGACTTAGCCTCTCCTCCGTCGGTCGTGAGATTGAATCTCACGTGGGCGTCACAATATTATAACCTAAGCAAATAACTAATCCTAATATTCACTAGAATGTAGTTTAAATTTCTGTGGGTTGAAATCTCTGAAGACGTTACACAGTTTTCCATTAAACAATGTTGTTACAAGCAGTTTCTAAATTTTATGCAACACATTTATCGTGAATCTATTTTAAATTATTATCCTAATTTATTTCTATCAACTGTTAATTTAAATATTTATAGCAAAATATATAAAAACTGTAGAAAGAAAATAATAATAATTCAGTGGATATATATATATATATATATATATATATATATATATATATATATATATATATACAAATTTTATCATGTGTTCAGATTACAACTTTTGTGAACGTAATTTACATATCTTATAAAATCTTGATGACAGCATTTATTTCGGAACACTTGTATTGGTGGGGAGTACTTGGTGTCGCACCTGTCTAATTGACAAACTAGTTCAAGACATTGCAGTTCAAATTTGTGACATTCACATAACAAATGTTGGACTAATCTTGGAATGTAGGCTTTCAGGGCCGGCGTTGATAGGATGCGTATTTTCCAGGCTAGAGTGCCGTGGTCTGTCGGTGTTACAACCATACTACAGACAAGTTACAGACCGGATCAGCAAGATACTACAACACAATGTGGAGACAGTTTTCGCTCCTACTAGGCAGACTCGTACCTGCTTACAGTCTGTTAAGGACAAACGTGACCGACTTTCATCAGCTGGAGTATACAGAATCCCGTGTTCCTGTGGATCAGTGTACATAGGTACAACACAGCGTAGCTTCAAGACCCGAATCACCGAGCTTAGAAGGAACTGCCGTCTAGGTTACGTGGACAAGTCAGCCGTAGCCGAGCAAGCTTATAATGATGGGGATCACAACATCAGGTTCCAGGACACTGACATCCTAAGCAGTACGCCACACTTCTATGCCAGGTTACATCGGGAAGCTATTGAGATTCATAAACACAAAGACAACTTTAACCGTAAGGAGGAAGGACTCAAGGTCAACAAAGCTTGGTATCCGGCCCTCAGAAGCACACACATCAAACCCTTTCTCCGACAATTAGACACTACAGCCCAATTGTATAAAACTCCCTGACTAAAGATCAACTTTGATCGAAGATCGAAAAGTGAACCGAGTTCAGACTCTTCTTCTATTGTATAAAACTTTTCTGCGATCAAATTACCTTGGTTCAAATGCAATCTAAGTTCACATGAAAAGGATTTGGCAACATCGCATAAACAGGTGAAATACGTGATGTGCGGACAGGATTGTTCAATGTTGCCAATCTAGCGACTTTTAACTCTTTTTCAACAACAATTTCTTTTAACTTTTATATTACTTAAATAGGGATTTAGTGACCTTTATAGCACCCCATAGTGACAAAATTTAATCTTTCTTTGTTGATAATGAGAAATCTAGCGACTTCACAGCTACTTTTTGGAGACTTTCCGTACACACTGTTGGAGACACTGGTTTTTTGTGCAATGTAAATAATGGCGGACAATAAGAAGAAGGTTGACTGTTCTCCGAGTTATCATGTTATGGTGTTTGATACTGCTAAACATAATAAAGCTTTATAAAACGACAATTTTCGTTTAGTAATAGAGTTAATTGAACATTTATGAATGTACCTATCATATCCATTAATAATTATTAATGGTTGTTATAAACATAATATAATTATAGGTTATGTTATTTGATACTGCTGAACACGATAGAGCCTTATAAAATATAAGATTGTTTGTGTATTAAGGCAAAAAATTGAAAGAAATATATATAAATGTACCTATCATATCTATTAATATTAATAATAATGGATATTTTATTTGCACCATCTGTCACTCGTATATTTCAAGGAGAAAAGAAATAACTGAACTTGGATCATCTAACTTAATCGGAGAAATTTCTTCATTCAAAGTTGACTTTAGTTTGAGACAAATTAATCTCAGATTAGACTTTATACAACACAAAATTCCAAGTTTAGCTGAAACAAGGGCTCAATTTAACCTCTGATCTAAGATTAAATGGTTTATACAATCGGGCCTCAGACAAACAATCAAAACACCAAAGCCACTGGTGTGGACAGCGGCGACAATGACAAGCAACAACAGCCCCATCGATATTGACGTGCTACCAGTCTCAATGCTAGTTCCTGATACACACAGCAGATCTCTCCGCACACGTGTACCACGCCACTGAAGATGTCCACTGGAGTAGTGGACGAAACGCTTGGTTGTAACACCGACAGACCACGGCCCTCTAGCCTGGAAAATGCACATCCTAAATGTTGGACTGTTTGCAGGGAGTCATCACATGCACAGATATTTCCACCTTCTGTTTGAATCTTGAATCTTTCGAAATAGCTACCAAACTTGCCATGTCCAGATAAGAACTGAGTAAGAACAAAGTTTGGTTGCATTAACTTAGAATTTACTCTATCGTAAATCGTAGGGAAGTATAATTCCCTAGTTAAAGCTCAGTGAACCCAGTAATCATTCATTAATTACACGTTCTTTTAAACGCTTCTTCACATAAGACATAGGGCATTTTGAGTACCTATATTCCAGATCCGTATACTATACTATTAAAATGGCATATTTCAAACTCCACTCGTAAATGCAGCGGTCCCTGGAGAGTCTGCTGGGGCTCAGCACAGATCAGGGTTCCTGCACAACACCTGGTTCTCTGACAAGGGGTATTTCCATGTGAAGTGAGATTTTGGGCTAGAGAACATCCACGCAACATTCATGAAAGGGACAATTACGTCCAAAAAATGTGTGTTTGAGCTACCTTGTCAAGCCATGGGATAATCGGACCTTTCTTCTTCGACCAAACGTTCATATACAGGGTGGCACACGAAATGTTGAACCATTTATATTTCAATTTATTTTAATACTACGACACATAACATTACTATGACACATACATAAATTTAGAATCATAACTACTATATGTTAACTACTTACTACTATATATTACTCATAAAAACAAGTCCACACCTGTGGAGTAACGGTCAGCGCGTCTGGCCGCGAAACCAGGTGGCCTGGGTTCGAATCCCGGTCGGGACAAGTTACCTGGTTGAGGTTTTTTCCGGGGTTTTCCCTCAACCCAATACGAGCAAATGCTGGGTAACTTTCGGTGCTGAACCCCGGACTCATTTCACCGGCATTATCACCATATCATTCAGACACTAAATAACCTAGATGTTGATACAGCGTCATAAAATAACCCAATAAAATAAAAAAAAAAGCATAAAAACAACATATTCTTAAAAAATAGCACTGTACGTTTACTTACAATGCCAAAAATGAAGGTGAAGCAAAATTCTTTCTCAGCTTTTTTTTTTGTAGACTCTTAAGGTAAGCGTTCACTACATTGCATCGCACTCATTGGACAAATCGCACGGATCAGAAAAAGACTATCTTTGCTGTAATTGTTATGTAACCGCGTTCACTACATCATATCGCACTCATCGGACGAATCGCATGGATTGGAAAAAGACTATCTTTGCTGTAATTGTTATGTAACTGCGTTCACTACATCGTATCGGATGCATCGCCTCTTGGCAAATCCGCCCACGTTTCTCGGATGGGCAACTTTTCCGATGCATGCGATCATGGCCTTCTTTAATAAATCAATTTTAATCGGTCAACTGTTACTATTATGTTGTGCCATGTTCAGTGTCACGCCAAAATGGCAGACGGAAAACTTATTTCGCTTGTAGAAAATTGCGAAGAATTATATAATTTGAGGCGTTCCCATTACAGTAATCAAGTCGTTTCTTGCAAATATATTATGTAACCAATATTTCTTTCGTTTCTTCCTCTTCAATTAAGATGCATGAAGCAATTACAAATTCTTATTCGCTAACAGACGTAATTAATAGACCTAACCTCAACTCCTCTGCTTTCAGCAATGTCAATATCGTACGACGTCATGTTTTAAACAGCTGATAGGGGAATCCGATGAGGCGATGAAGTGAAGCTGTTACAGTGAACGCACTGCACTTAAAATATTCGTTGCGTGTGATTCGTACGAGGAATGCGATACGATGTAGTGAACGCTTACCTTTACAAAACATTCGTTCACAACTAAGCAGTTACTTCTATTTGGCGCCAAACTGCTTTGTAGGTTAGCCAACATGTTCATTTAAGTATTCCCCCCGAATTAAAATTTTTATATTGACAGTTTTGTATTTCTCACAGCATTTTTTTTTACAATTACCCTCATCTACCCTATACATAGTGAAGATGATGGTCAACATGGCGCACTATGTATACACAAAATCTGCATGCATCTTAATTGAAATTTTGTTTTCAACTTGATTCTTTCAATATTCTCCCCAGATTTCATGCGTAAATGCATGGAAAATTGAACCATTGTAGGTGCACCTTTATTGCTTCAAAGAATATTCTTCATATAGATTCTGTATGTTTTTTCTTTGAATTTGAAATAGAACATTTTTTTAACATTTCAGCTCTGTTCCTGGCGTTTTTGGGAATCAGCAATCTAACTATTTGGATCTTATTAAGCAAATGATGCAGCAATCACTCATGGAAGGTGCTGGCTATGAAGTGAGTTGTCTATTGTTATGTATTACAAATTTTACTACTACATTTCTTTTACCTTTTCTATTTTCTTTCTTTTTCTCTTTGTTGTGTTCTCTTCTTCCTTCTTTACTTATTTTAGTTTTTGTTTTCCTCCTCCTATGTTCTTCATTTTTGTCCTTTTCTTGCCCTTTTTCTTATTCTTCTTCTTCTGATCCTCAGCATTCCTCTGCTTCTCCTTTTGCTTCTCTTCTTTTTTCTTTCCTTGTATGAAAACAGAAGCTGAAGACTAGCATCACAGCTTCAAATGGGCTTTTATTATACAGTGCGTTCGAGCCAAGATGTTCACTCACTTCCGGCATTACATGGCCTCCGCACTATAATCTTTTCGCTGTAAGAAAAATCCTAATATAAACAATAGCACGTGATTGAAGTGAGGCTTCATTGGCCGCTGTTTGGCGCCATAGATTCTCAGTACATGTTCCCACCTACTGTTGTACATTCTGTTCCATGTTAAACATTTCCCGTTACTCGTCAAGTAGGCCTAACCTCACTACTATGCATTCATTTGCTTAGGAAACATTTACTTTATAATTACTGTAATTAAACCTCACTTATGTTATTATATACATTTAAGACGATTTGTTTTTCTCCGCTTTTGAGAGGGTTTCCACTCTTATGTTTAATAACCACACACACCAGGATACAGAAGCCATATTTCAGTACCACGTGCTTACGGGAACAACTATGAGCTCAAGTGACGCCAGCTTGTTACAAGAACAGAATACCTCGGTATTACTGTTGGTATTCATCCGCGTTCATAGTGCATAACAAAATATAAAAGTAGCTTTTCTTTTACATATTGTTTTACATATGAGTGAAGTTATATGTTTCATCATATTTAAGAACTAGAATTCAATTTTTTATTTTCATATAATACAAGATGATAGTTTCCAAATACGAACTATATTTTCCTGCGTCGTGTGAGTGTTTCGACTGGGAGCCAATCACGGGTATGACAGCCACGTGCTTGTGTTTATATTAGGATTTTTCTTACAGCGAAAACAGTATATATGGGTTACCTATCTCCTGCCAAACAGTGACTGTAATTTGCAGCAAAATAAAACTCATAATACTGAAATAAAAGGGTTACCGGTACCTTTTATTGTAGTAATTTAGGGAAATGGTGACCTTTGGCACTCAAGCATGCTTGACATCGCTTCAGCACATTTTTCCCAGCCACTTTGTCTGGGAGCAAAACCTGATGCACTACATGAGTTTTGTACGGTTTTAACTTCGACAATTTAGTGGCGTGTTGGACTGAGGTTTTTGACATCCCTATTTCCTGGCCTAATCTGCACAAAGATTTCTGAGGATTCGAATCGAAAACCTATTTCATCTAATGTTTAATCAGTTAAGACTCATTTATTCACTCAATTCTTCTTATTTTGAACCGTCTCATTAAATTTCTTTAAGAGTCTGTATATTGTTTTCTCATTTAGCACAGGACCATTGGGGAAACGTCTGAATTTACGGCAACACATTCTCCACGAAATTTTTGCATATAAAAATGCGTTGTTCTGTACTGTACACCACAACACAACCGCACACACCAGAGATGCACTCAATACTGACTTGAGAGAGCTATGGGAGTGAGAATCTACCATACTAGCGAGTGGGATAATGCCGGGAGTTGTATCATTCTCGCCCGCCAACCTTTTTTCAAGGTAGTGGGGGACATCTTGGCTCAAATGCTCTGTATTTTACCATTAATTTACTTAGAAATGTTTGTTGAAATGTAAATTATTGCATTCTTTGTAGATATTATGACTAGGGAGCGGATTTTTATGTGCTAAAAAATTTAAATATATTTATTTTTTATGTGCTAAAAAGTACGAAAATATTTGCTAAAAACAAAAAAATATTTGTTTTAAATATGACAAAAATACCTTACTTAGCTTGGAAAAAAAAAAATGTTACTAGGTACTCACCAACCACACTTGAGTGCTAGTAGTTGGCCGAGAATTGCAGTGAACAACAAAGGTCATCTCCAAATTCTCCATCACAAATGCATGCCGATTATCTCTGAACAACGACTTATATTGTGAAAACGATCTTTCCGCATCACAGGACGTCAGACGTGCATATTTAAAGAGAGGAATGTCGCAAACACATACACCGTCAATTTCACCTACAGGCACATCCTCCAATATTTGAGCAACTTTACACATTTTTTTATATCCACTGTTTTTCCCAAACACATTCTGGAATTTGTCCCTTAGTAATTGTGCTTCTGAACCTGGTAGTGAGTCTAGTTTAATTTCCACGGCACGCATCTAGTTTAATTTCCACGGCACGCACCTCCCTGTTTCAGACAACAGGTTTTTGGATGTTTCGAGTTTTTTTTTATGGTGTCACACAAAAAGCTTAAATTTGCTAATAGGAAAGCCATATAGTTTTTTAAATAACCATCTTTCAGTATATCTTGAAGGATATCAATTGACCAAGCCCGATAACAGGGAATCACAACAAGACATACTTACTTCATGGACATGAGCGAGAGGCGAGAGATTTGTTTAAATTAAATAATGTTCATACCCGAGCTCTTATCTGTTGTGTTTCACAAACAAAGCGTGGAATGATATCATCTTCAGCAACAATAAACATTCCTAATTATGTGTTGCAAGATCTCTCCTCCTTGTCCATGTTAATTTATTCTCTAATAATAACACTGATATGCTGCCTAGCAGTTCTCAGAACTTGCGGCGATACTATTACAAAAATGGATCACGGATACACCACACAGCACTTAGAAACTCGAAGCAACCAAGAATTCTTAAAAAGATAACGTACTTCTGAGTGACAATTGATTTAGTTTTAAAATATTTAAAAGTTCCTTTAAAAAAATTATTTAAGTAAAAAAACTCCAAGATTTATGTGTTTATAATAGATTTCCCGAAAATATGTATTTACATAATTTTTTTGTGAAAATATGTGTTTTTTTTTTGTGAAATAAAATTCGGGTTTTAAACTTGAAACATTATGTTCGGAATTTTTAACTTTGTTAATTGTGTTTTATCACACGCAAAAATAATATTTAATTACATAGAAATCCGCTCCTTAATTATGACTCTGTTGCTTTAGGCATGGCAGTAGAAGTCATGGCTGCCTGTAGTGAAGGCGAGAGTAACCAACACTATATTTACACTTATAAAAACATTGGTCCATTTACAAAAATATTTTTTCAGGTGGAAAATAAAGGGAGTTAGAAAATTTAGATGTAATAAATGAACGAGACTGTTATTTCCACACTAATGCATCTCAGTGTCAGGGTCAGAAAGATGAAGCTGTGACTGGTCGATTTCTGAAGAAATGAGAGAACAGACTGACTGAAATTGCTTTTGTGCCACCTCACTAAATTCAGTCACATGTCATTGTTTGTATGTGGATGGATGATGGCGAAATGTAAGGATGTCTATGACACTGGGGAAAAAAAAAACAAAGACTTCATATATCAATTCCACTCTTAAATGTCAGTTGAAATGGCACGCTCTCAACACTAAGAATAGAAAGGAAGACAGTTAACTTGTTTTCATTCTCTTTTCTCCTACGTGTTCTTATTTTAGTATTTGAGGACCGTTTTTGCAAAACTTGCTAACTGCAAAATTTGCAAAATTGAGATTTTGATGGAATCGTTAACATAAGGCAGGCCTCTACATGTTGTTCAAAGCGTCTTAGTAAAATTGGGTTATTCCTCTTCATTGTAGTGTGTCAAAGTGTGATCGTTTTTTCAAAACTTGCTTTCTGCTGTAAGTGAGAGATACAGCAAAAATTTTGCTTACTACAGTGTTTTGTCTCTCCTGTAAAATTTAGTTTTTTTTCAGTTAGCAAGTTTTGCAAAAACGGTTCTCATTTGTTCTTGTTATCTTTTGTTCATTTATTTTTCTTTTTCCTTCACATTCTTATTGTTTCCCCCCCCCTTTCTTTCTCTTCTTTGTTTACACTGACATTGCCACCATCACTGCAAATGAAAAGATTTTGAAGAGGGAGAAAAAGGAGAAAAGAAGTAGAGTGAAAGCAAGAATTTTTATTTCACTTCTCCATTATGAAAATGATAATATGTTGTTTGAAGATAAATGGAGAAAGTACATGTAGAGTGTGCAATTTCTTTATTGTATTAGTTTTATCATAATTTTACTTCTAAATGTTGTTTCAGGTTCGGTTTCAAGCTGTTCGCGCAGTTACAGCCTTTATAATGCTTCATGAGAAAGAGGCTCCAATCCAAAAACACTTTTCTGACTTACTTCCAAGCATGGTCCAGGTAAATGGTCACGAACATTTCATATATACGTATGTACGATCGTTACAATATTAAATGAGAAGGATTAATCTATGAATTTTAACCTTGTTTATATACTTTCTTTACGGTATTTTAAAATACATTTGTGCAGTTTCTTCATATGAACTGGAATATAATTACTGAATGTACGTTTTATTATGTCTAGGTAACAGCAGAAAGCATTGAGAAACAGGATGACGACACATTACTTAAATGTTTAATTGACATCTGTGAATCTGCTCCCAAGTTTTTAAGACCTCAATTGGACCATATACTCGAGCTGTGTATGAAAGTAAGTAACCATCAACTTATTTATCTTACTGATACTAAGTTTCTGAATGTTTACAAACAATAGAGAGGACTGTATTTCAGTCTACAGTACATTGTTCACAAAGATAGAAATATTATGGGGAAAGGAGAAGGGCTATTAGGAGTCATAGTTTGGAAAATAATTTAATTAGAAATAAACTTCTACATAATATTCATACTTTGCAAAGGAAATTGAAAAAATGGATAAGGAACTTCTCAGTAATCTGCAATCTCAATGTTACTGATCTCTTTCTACCTGAGTTGTGTTGTGTGTCTATAGTAGAAGTTTTGAAATAATTATCAGTTATTTATTTCATACCGATGGAAATTGGCAAGAATAAAGTTTTGCATATCATGAAAGAAATGTTATTGGTATGGTAATTGAGTTTTTTTTTTTTTTACTGAGGACAATAATTCATTTAATTTACCAATACGTAAATCAACTAAGCGAGCTTCAACAGCAAAGTTGGAATGCTATTAATGGAGAAAAATTCGCTCCGGCACTGTTAGGTGAATAATCTATGTAAAGATTAATTTCCATTTGTTATTAAAATTAATCTTTACATAGATTATTCGCCTAACAGTACATATACTGTAGGAGTCCCGGCCACCAAGTCACTCAATTGAGTGTGATCTTTGTGTGATGACAGTTGACTTAATGTACAGGGCGTATCAAAAGTCCGGTAACACTTTCAATATTTTATTACACAAAAACTACTAATGATAGCACTTTCAAACACACGTCAGTTTAAAGTCAAACTCTCAAAGTTCTGTTTACACCTTACAGAGATTCAGTGTGTGA
The DNA here is from genome assembly GCF_040183065.1 of Periplaneta americana. Classification (NCBI taxonomy): domain Eukaryota; kingdom Metazoa; phylum Arthropoda; class Insecta; order Blattodea; family Blattidae; genus Periplaneta; species Periplaneta americana. Next base: position 21,896,094 of record NC_091119.1, read on the forward strand.
ACCACGAGTGACTCGGCAGATGTCCAAACGATAATCAAACTCTTCCCATACCCTTTTCAACATAGCCTCTGTAACCATGGCGGCAGCTTCTCGAATTCTGGTTTTTAGTTCCTCTAAATCACGTGGCAAAGGCGGTACAAACACATGGTCCTTTAGTTACCCTCATAGAAAAAAAAGTCACATGCAGTCATATCGGGTGACCTTGATGGCCATGTCATGAAACATATGTCCCTTACTCCAGCACGCCCTATCCAACGATCAGACATCTCCGTATTCAGGTAAGCACGAACTGCATTGTGGAAATGTGGCGGAGCCCCATCTTGCTGAAAGATGAAATCGTCATCGAGATCTTGTCTAAGTTGAGGCACCAACATGTCCAGATATGAATGTCCAGTCACAGTAGCCTCAATGAAGAAGAAAGGTCCGTACAGTTTTCGTTGTGACAACGCGCAGAAAACATTCACCTTTGGTGAATCACGCTCATGTTCAATGATTCTGTGAGGTTTCTGTATACCCCAAACACGACAGTTGTGCTTGTTAATTTTCTCGTTCGTATGGAATGTCGCTTTGTCGCTGAAAATTAAAAAAAATTAAGTGGCTGAATAACTTTGAGAGTTTGACTTTAAACTGACGTGTGTTTGAAAGTGCTATCATTAGTAGTTTTTGTGTAATAAAATATTGAAAGTGTTACCGGACTTTTGATATGCCTTGTATAAGTTGAACTTGGAGTAAGGCCATTAAGAGAAAAAAATCAAAGGAGTAAGATTTGGTTTGATGCAGTGGGTTGACCTTTGTCGTAACTCAGTGGTTAGAGCACCCAGTGTGTAGAACTGGGGGTTCCGTGTTCGATCCTCGGCACTGGAGCGAATTTTTCTTCATTAATAACAAATGGTAACCATCACAGGTTATTCTGGAGGACCAAAAAATTATTCTTTACATAAAGTTGGAATGATTTATTAAAAGAAAAACAAGATAAATGAAAGTAGCCCATAGTAACTAGACCGAGTTATACACAATACTATTTTTCTTTTAGTAGGGTTCAGAAACCATAATATCTTGTGTATTTATTTGCTATAAAAGTTGCAGAGTATCAGACAGCACTGTGATTGTATCCCTCTCACTAAGAACTAGTGCTCGAGATGATAAGGCAAGGGTTTTACTTTGATTTGTCAGACGATAGACAACTTTTTTTCTGTACACCAGGTTCTTTCAAATGAAGACATCCCAGATACTTGGCGACATTTGGCACTGGAAGTGATGGTGACATTGGCAGAAACAGCACCAGCCATGTTACGTAAAGTGGGAGCCAAATACATACCTTTGTTGGTACCTCAAGTCCTCAAAATGATGACCGATCTAGAAGACGACTCTGACTGGAGTGTATCAGACGAAATTATAGACGACGACAATGACAGGTGATGTCATGTTCTTTTACTTAATGGGATTGGCATAATGTGGTATTAGAATTGGTGGTAATGATTTAATTTGAAATTTGTAAGGTCTGTGGGCTTTTGCTTTAAGGGGAGAGAATGGTATTTTTTGGTGAAAAATGAGAAAATTAAAAAAAAAAAAAAATCTTTAAAATACCCTGTGATATGTATGGAATGCATAGCATAACATTTTGTGGGTATTTGTGCCCTTATCGGATGTTGAGTCGCCATTTTTAAACTTCCTGCATTATGGATTTTTAAATCACTCGCCCACTTTTATTGTTGTTTCCGGTAAATTAAATTTTCAAAAATTTTTTTTTTTCTTTGAAATACTCTTTGATATGTGTGGAATGCATTGTATAACATTTTGTGAGTATTTGTGCCCTTATCGGATGTTGAGACGTCATTTTTAAACATCCTGCGCTATGGATTTTTAAATCACATGCCCGCTTTTATCGGTTTCCAGTAACTTCAATTTTTTTGCTACATTGCCAAACAAAAATGGATATAATTTCTGAACTATTAAAGATACATGCATGAAATTTAGAACACATATTCTTTAGTCTATTAGGAAACTTTTCTCTATAACAGAATTTTGTTAATTGATTTCATTTTGAAAATACTTCCGTTTGATTGCAAGAAAGGAAATCAGAAAATTGTTTTTAAATTTTAATTGTTTATTTTACAAACGTAGGGATTAATATCAAAATTCTGTTACAGACAGTTTGTAGAACATGCTTTTGCAAATACATTGGAAAAAACTGTTTGAATCTATCTTTAAAAACGGTTTAGATATATCGGTTTTAGTACAATCCTGCATTGGGTATATTTTTTTCAAATTTGGGCCTCCAAATAATTTTTTTTTTTTTCAAAATATTTTTATTTGGTTGAGTTGCCACAGCTATGAGCTCTCTACATACAAAAAATTAATATTTTACACCAAATAGGAAAAAAGTTTAAAAAAATACCATCCTCTCCCCTTAAGAACACATGAGTCTTCAAATAAAAAGATTTGATTAGGTACAGTATTTAAGATTATACTGACATCACTTTCCTCAATCCCTTTAGGAAATTGCGTCTGTAAACTGAAAATCTTTTTACTCACCAAAATAATGATCATTTATCACCCTGTCAGTAAAATGTAGGTAGGTAGGTAGGTAGGTATCTAATGATCTTGATTTAACAGTAGAGTTATTTTTTTCTTCTATACTGGAGAATTAGCACAATAGCTTTGAACTGTGCCATTACAGTTACGACCAAATTTAACTAAATACACAATGTTGCCAACATAAGAACATGACTTTGGTCTGTGGTGTCATTAGAAAAAGAAATTTGTTTCTTTTTCTCTCTACCTCCTTCGTTCTGAACATTACTGAGAGATAGCACCACTGTTACTTGCATCTATTTCAATGATTTTTCCTGAACCACCAATTTGTTTGGACTACATTTCTACATAGAAGATTAAGACAGATCTTACAAGCGATCTCCAATTTACTAACAGTATGGTCATCAAAATTGTGTGTCCATTTTATCTCGAACTAAAATCTCTCTCGCTTTTCTTTTGTTTCATCACGGCTGAATGGGTTTATCTCTTCGGTATCGATGTTTCTAGTCGGTCATGGCTTTTATGACAGTTTTTGTTTCGTAATATTGATAAACAGTAATATAATTAAAGCGGTGAATAATTTCATGGCCCCTAAAAGTTTTTTGTTCCCCCCCCCCCCCCATAAAAGGCTAGGTATTTCCTCTAGGCCACAAATAAAACTGCAACGTGTCATAATTATGTACTTAACGCTTTGGTGAACATTAACCGGAAATTTACTTTTCGTTATTTAAATGATATTCCATGGAACACGCCTTTTTTCCCCTTTATTTCGTTGTCATAACCAACTTTAAGATCTTACTACATACACTGCATAAACCTTGCACCTGACTAGAGTTGACGGCAATTCGGAAGGTGGTTGTCTGCTAGCGTTTGCGTCGAGAGAGACAGATAGAGAGAGCAAGGCAGCGTACGACATTGCCACATCGTACTTCACGCGCACGTGCAATACAAATAGCGCAGGAGAGAATTTAAAATTATCAAAAGACAATAATGACCTTAGCTGTTGATTACTGTAAGCATGACACCAAACAAAAACTCTTTCCTTCACTAACAATATTCTTTGCACGGTTCTCAATCCCACACCACATGCCTCTGCAGTCGTTTTTTGCGCGTTGGCAACGTTGCAGCCAGCATCAAGATGGCCAGCAGCGTTCTGCTTGTTAACGTTTTTAAAATAATTATACACCTTAAACACTATTTTCCGCGCCTGCTTGTGTAATACTTGTCTTTTTACAGTCTCTTCTTCCATTTATTTACCTTACATACACACAGTAAATGTTAGTTTTACTTATTCAATGTATTGAAACACTCGCACGTGAACAAATGAACTCGGGAAGTGCTTGTTATAGACTGATTCTGATTGGTTCTACTGTACAAGCTTGTGACGTCACATACCAGAAATGCTACGGCGCATATAGAAGCTAACTGCCTTCCGAAATGCCGTCTAGTCTAATGGAGTGATTTATTTAAGAATATCGTCGCGAATTTCACTACCACCATTTCGATTGTCTTCAGTTTGACACGGCTCGGTACGGCCCGGTGACTAGTGGCCAGCGAGCAATGTCGACTATTGACATTGCTCTACTGTGTGTATTATCAGTTGTTCCTTTTTTTTTCTATTGTTTCCCAGTATTTAGATGTAAGACATATTTATTTGAAGTGCTTCACAGTGTATTAAATGATACATATCCATTTCTTCCGAGGATTTCTACAACATTTTCTCTTACAGCAATACTGTTGTAGCTGAATCAGCTTTGGACAGACTTTCATGTGGTCTTGGGGGTAAGACTATGATGCCACATGTGGAGCAGAATATTCCTGGCATGCTTGCTGATCGTGACTGGAGGTATAGGTAAGCTTATTGAGTTTCACTGCATACATATTCAGTAGCTTTCGTATTTTTTTAAATTACTTGATTTCATCGTAACATACTTAATCAACCAAAACACTATGAGCAATGTGTCTTTGTACTGGTTGGATTATGAAGTATTAGGTTTAATAATCCCTATAAGAAGTAAATCTCTAAACCAAAGTTTCGCTAAGTGACGGAGTTATGCAAGCCATGACAGGTCAGCATGCTGAAATAATATTTCCTCCATTTTTTGTTGGAACAGTTATACCTCTCATTTGTTAAAAATGAGTTGCATCATGGGAAGGTCAGGGTGGAATTTGAGTGGGAAAGGTTATGGAATGCACTTCACTACTCTTTGCAACCCATATTTTTATCATTCTTGTCATCCTGAGCAATGGTGGCTGAAGGCATTTTGTGAGAGTAGTGCCAGAACATTCAAGTCAGAAACGGAAAGTAACGATAATTTATCATTTTATAAAGTGAATATTTTATATAAATAATAATAATAATAATAATAATAATATACCTAGTAATAAATTAATATAATAAATTCACGGAACTTTGAAGTTTTATAAACTGTTCTATACTTGAATTCTATTTTCTTGTAATTTTCAGCAAAGAGTTCAATGACTTCCTGCCTAAAATTGGGGATCTTACTACCACAAGGTGAACTAAATCCATCATACCTTTCTTAGACCAATGCTAGATGCATTCAAAAAGAACACGAAGAAAACAGAAGAAAGAATTTTTAATATCACATCAACAAATCTATTTGTTTTTTGCATAAACATTTTAGCACTTTTTATTTATATATTTATGTTCAAAGCTCAGTTGGTAGAGCAGCTGGCTACGGACTGGAAGATCCGGGGTCCGATCCCAGGTGGTGACAGGATTTTTTCTCGTTGCCAAACTTTCAGAACGACCCCAAGGTTCACTCAGCCTTCTATAAAATTGAGTACCGGGTCTTTCCCGGGGGTAAAAGACGGTCAGAGCGTGGTGCCGACCACACCACCTCATTCTAGTGCCGAGGTCATGGAAAGCATGGGGCTCTACCTCCATGCCCCCCAAGTGCCTTCATGGCATATTACAGGGATACCTTTACCTTGTTTTTTATTTATGTTCAAATCTAGAGTTAATCTTTCCATATGAATTTACTTTCTGTTTATCTTCATATGATGAAGAAAGTGTTCTGTTGGTTGCACTCCACGATAAATCCATATATTTTTTTAATAATATTTGAGATCTTATAGCGCTCTGAATGTAAGTTAAAAATAAGATTTAATTATATTTTATTTAGGCAGTGCCATGAAACGAGGGCACTACCCCTAAAGCCGCCCCTGATCCTGAGTACTGCAGTTGGTATAGCGCTGGCCTTCTGCGCCTGGGGTTGCAGGTTTGTTCCCGGCCCAGGTCAATGGCATTTAAGTGTGCTTAAGTGCGACAGGCACATGTCACTAGATTTAGTGGCATGTAAAAAAAACTCCTGTGGGACAAAATTCCGGCACACTAGTAACGCTGTTATAACCTTGGCAGTTGCGAGCGTCATTAAATAAACCATGATTTAAAAAAAACTTTGTATCATTCTTAAGAACTCAGCTTGTCACTTTATGTGAGGATACTTTCTTCTTTCCATTGCGTACTAGCATTAAAATTATTCGAATATCCAAAAATATCCGCTAGTTATGGAACCATACTTTCTTTCATTCGTCAGTTTTTCACTGCATACAATAAACCTAGGAAGGTCAAAATTTTAAGACTGTGTACATAAATGCATAACTGAAATAACAATTTTGATTTCTGCACATGCCACCCGAAAGTGTCTTGGAAGATACCTTGCCATTGAAACTTAGATCTGGTCGAATCACTCATATTGTCACAATAATGTATAACATAATAATTGTAAGCATTTCCACTGTGAGTGACACCCTTCTTATAGCACTCCTGCAATGTAGTGTACGTTAAAGAAAATTGCGAGTGAAATATCGATGACTGTGTAATGAAGTGGTAGCAGTCATGTTCTGTCATCGACTTTACCTAATAATTTTATGCATTATGTTCTTAAAAGAATTTAAGACATGTAATTTTGTAAAATGTAGAAAGTTTCCAATTTGCATAATATATTCAGGTCCTTGAGATTCTGCTTTCAACAAATTTTACTGTGTATGAAAATCCAACTGCGAGAAATTAACATATTAAGTATAAGAATAATTTTGGTTATGTAATTAATTTGAAATTATAAATCACTTTTAGTTTTTCATGTAATGCATTTATTTAGTTTGGAAGAACTTCATTATGTGTATTACCCCTGTTATCACAGACATGCTGCTTTGATGGCTTTGTCAGCTGTAGGCGAAGGATGTCATAAGCAGATGGAAGCAATGTTACCCCAAATTATGGATGGAGTACTTAGTTTCTTGCAAGATCCTGTAAGTAAATTAGGTTATGAATAGCATGTTTTAATGAAACTGACGATACTTACCATATTTCATTGCATATTCATTGTATTTTTAATGCCTCTCTTTCATAGTTAGTTGCAAGGAGCACTTTTTGTATTTTCGGGAAAATATTTACAGTATATGATATATTTTCTCTCGAATGGTTTGCTTTCATTGTACTTTTGGATGTCTGATAAGTATTATAGTTAAAACGTCGTTATTCACGACTAATACCTTGAGATATATCTATAAATGTTAAACGCTAATTTTTGTAAGTAGTTTGTACGAAATTAAATACATATTACATATATACAACACTATAATCTACTATTTGAATCATGACGTATCTGCAGCTTATGAGAAATTATTTTAATTTACAAATAACCATGTTGAACACACAATAATAGAAGAAACAAGAAATAGGATGTGTTGAGAGAATTTCTCTGTTACAGCATCCACGTGTGAGATACGCAGCTTGCAATGCTATTGGTCAAATGTCGACAGATTTTGCCCCACTTTTCGAAAAGAAGTTTCACGATAAAGTTGTTCCTGGTCTGCTTATGGTGTTGGATGATAATGCAAATCCAAGAGTTCAGGCGCATGCTGGAGCAGCACTTGTCAACTTCAGTGAAGATTGTCCGAAAACTATCCTTACACAGTATTTGGATGCCATCATGGGCAAATTGGAGTCCATACTTAGTGCCAAGTTTAAAGAGGTATAAATAATTTTTTTCTACTAAGTGATTTTTTTTATGTATTCCATGACTGTTTAAATTGCATCGAGTATTGCATTTATAAAAAATAATACACTTACTTGACTAAAATGTACTCCTCCTTCATACTTTGTATGAACATCGAATATACTTCGGCTTTCTGTTGTGTGCTGTTGTTTTCGAAGGTATTTTTCTAGACTTTTCCATTTGAGAATTATTAAAAAATTATAATACTCTCCTTTCTCTCTGAACATAATTCCAATTTCTTCTTCCTTTATTTTCTTTCATTCTTCTTATGATTTAGTTGTTTTGAATAATACATTTTTATTATTATAGATTTATTAATTTGTCATACAGAATAATATCTGTAATATTCTAGTTTGAGACCGTAACAGGCCACTCGGCCTGATACTTGTTAGGAAGATGATGACAACAATAGCTGCATTTTATATTTCCAAATATATTACAAAATTGACTATTGAAGAAACTTCTGGCAAGAATATCGATACTATATACAGTGAAACCTGTTCAAGACAGAAGTGACATGGTCCTAATTTTTTTCTGTTGTGGACAAGTTTCCGTATTATTCAGGTGTGACATTAAAATGGAATATTTTGTCATTCATATACATGAAAAACAAAATGGCATGCCTCAAACTGCAATAAGTACAAAATATTCCATTTAACATTCATCACATTAAATCAGCTTTCTGTCGCTTATTACGTTGGTGAATCATCTTGATTAAAATCTGATTTTCTGTATAAATATTATCGTAACTCACTCATTAGTCATTAAACATTACTAAAGTTTACTAATCTCATTCTATTTAATATCTAACACTATATTCTAATACTGTACTGCATATCACTGCACATTATTAATTAATTAGACTAGGAGCCATCTATTAGAAGCCTTGAATTCTGGTTTATTTAATTTCTTTCCCAGTTCAATAGCTTGCTTTGCAGAATAGATCCAGAAATTGGCTTGTTCTTTGAAAGATCATGAAGAACTCACTCTCACGACAGTTCATTTATTTCCACATAAACAGTTGCTTTCTGGTTCCTTTTGTGTCACCAATATCAGCCGCAAGCCACTCATTCTTTATGATCTTTATTTTTTAAAGTGTCACACCTGAGTTTTCCACAACTGTACTTCAATATTATTTCACATAGACTTTGTTTCTAATTTTCCTTTATCTCGATAACTTTTACTTCATCACTTAATGTTAATGCCACATTTTATGCAACTTTTTTTTTTTACCTGGAAATTACTACACTTGCACTCTATTTAGCTACGACAGTATACGGGTGTGAAGCATTGAAAATCTTTGAAGGGACTCGTCTGCCTAGTCAACAGGGTAATAAAATTTATGACCGACAGGCCAACACACTCTCGTACCCTCTAAAATTTTGCAAAGAAAACTTGTTTTTATCTTAGTGACGTACATATTTCGTATATTCCTTGAAATTACACGCTGTTTCAAAATATAGTTACAAAATAATGTCCAAAATATTGTTTCCGTTTTGAACAGTAGCAGACAGTTTCCGTTTCCGCGTTGGACAGTTTCCGTTTTATTCAGGAAAAATTACACTTAATACATACAAATTTCGCCGGGACCAATAAATTGTTCCGAAATAGACAGGATTCCGGATTATTCAGGTTCCGATTTGAACAGGTTTCACTGTACTTAAGTAGTATTTTCTGTGTGTTAAATTTTCTTTCTTTTAATATTGTTTTCCAGAATTTGATTTTTAATCTTACTTGCAGCTTGTTGAGAAAGGAACAAAACTTGTACTAGAACAAGTTGTGACTACAATTGCCTCTGTGGCAGATACCTCAGAGGAGCAGTTTGTGGCATATTATGATCGTCTGATGCCCTGCCTCAAGTATATTATACAGAATGCCAACACCGACGAGTTGAAGATGCTGCGTGGGAAGGCTATTGAATGCGTCAGTCTCATTGGCTTGGCTGTTGGCCCTGAAAAGGTAAGTAGAACAGTTACCGCTACACTATCCATCTAGCTTAACTAGCCATTATCAAGACTTCCTGACTTGTCTGTCAACAAAAATATCTTAAAAAATTAAATCCTACAAAAACAACAGGAAAATTAAGGGTTGCCTTAAATTCGGTCATATTATATTCAGGTAAATATGGCGCATATTGTACAATCTTTTAACAGTCGGCAGTACCATACATGATTACCAGTTCCCCTTACAACTGTGAACCTCTGGAAGTTAAATTTTTGGTTGACTACAAGTGACATTGTAAGATATGTTGATTGTCAATTTATCTCTACTAGCCATTAGAATTTCGTTTTGAATTAAATATTATAAATAGTAATTTCATGATTAAATAGGAATTTGAAAGAAAATAATGGCTAGTTCGAATTATTCACTGTTGAATCAACCCATTCTTCACTGTATCTCTAACTAAATATTCATCTCTTTTGTAGTTCATGCGTGATGCTAGTGATGTGATGGATATGTTGCTGAAGACACAAACAGAAGGAGAGCTACAGGATGATGATCCTCAGACATCCTACCTCATCTCTGCTTGGGCAAGGATATGCAAGATCTTAGGTCAGTAAGTGAAAGTAATCATACAGTACAGTAGAACACCTATTTAACAGAATAATTAACCTTAAATGGGGGTTGACACTTAGCAGGTGCAAATTTTTTAATACTTTTGCAAAAATTCACTTTACTTGCAAAAATAGCTACAATGAAATGCCAGTGTAACAAACTTGGGGGGTAGCGTAATTATTTTCGTTATAGTGAAATTTCGTTGAACCGAAAATTGATTAAATTTGCCTACAAATTGTGTCCCATATTATAGAATAACAGATATTGTATCTGGGTTAGGTTATGCTGTATATCTATATATATATAATTTGAACTGGTAATGGAAATTACAGGGAAACGGCTGAATGGATTTTAATAAATGAACCTTCATTTTGAAGCTTGAAACCCAAACTTTTTCAGAACAATAGTAGTTTTCAGTGAAGCATTAGTTTTCCTACATAATTTTCCTATTTTCCAAAATCCATCTTTCGTCAGTTTTGAGAACTAATTGCATTACAGGATAAAACAAAACACACACTACAATAAACAATAGGCTATTACACGAAGGCCATGCCCTGCAGGATTGCTGACATATTTAGAACTCAAATTCAATTGGTTATTAAAAATTTCAACTCTTACTAAAAATAATTTACAGGTCTGATTCTGCGGTGTGTAATTTTCTGAGTACTACTGTGTATTGGATATTAAAATCTACAAAATTTGAGGTGGTTTGATGGCATTATTGCCATTAAGAATGAAATATTATTATAGTTAGTGCCATGATGTGACTATTTTTAATTAATTATACATATTAATGCTATGTTCATGATATGAAAGTGGGGTTATGTGAGTAGATGTAGAGAATATCTTAAATTACATCTTCATTTCTATCATTTACTGAGTGGCGGCTATATAGTGTATATAACTACAAAACTATAACTCAGATAATAATATTGTTATTAAAAATCAAATATTTTTATAGTTATTAATCAAGTGGGCTTGGGTATTTTTCATATACTTAATGGCGGTGTAGTGTAGATATTGATATGTGTCATTCTCTTCAGTATTGGCTCGAGAGAGTGCCAAAATTACAGTTCCTAAGAAAAGACCAAAATGTATTATTTACTGATTAAATAAGAGGCCTACAAAATTTTGTAGTCTTCCGATCATTTCAACAAGATCTCTTAGCAAGATAAAATGATTTTACCCTCTACATTTCAAGCTCTACATGCGGCAGCTATACCAAGATGCTTTGTCTATTGTTCGAAAGCATAGCAAACCTGACATTTTTTTTAACTTTCACCTACAATCCACAATGACCTGAAATAGCTATTGCTTTACTCTCACATAAAAAGCTCACTGATCGTCCTGACATTGTTACTTGCGTTTTCGTGTTGAAACTCAAAAACTGAAGGTGGATAGGTTCAAGAAAAAGTATTTGGCATAAAAAACCATTCAGAGGGAGTACATTTCATTATTATGGAAGCAAATAAGTTTCAAAATGTCTGGTATCCTTCACTGAAAATAAATCTGAAAAATTTTTATTTGAACGTCTAATGAACTTCGTTTGCAGCATTTGCTGCACAAGCCACTAGTCCATATTATATTGCAACTTAAATAATGCCATAATGCATATTCGACAACTGAATATTCTTGCATATTTTATTATTCATCATGACCTTGTTAGGACCAAAATTAAGTTTTACAGAGCAAAAAGTACTTGTAAAGTATTCCTTAAAAGCGGGATTTTCCTTAAACCAGATTTCCCTAAGAGCAGGAATTAATTATATTATTCTTATCAGTGGCGGTGCGTCAATAAGAGCACAAGAGCACGTGAACACCTTGTTTCCATTAATGCAGGACTAGTTTTACTATTTAATACCGTATTGGCGTAGTGGGGATGTATAATATCAGGATCGAGTGTTTTAAACTTCCCGCATCTTGCATAAACTTCTTATGTAAACTTCAACATCCGTTCACGTACAAGCCGTGCTCTTTTCAAGAAGGTTACAGAAATTTCACGCATGCGTGGGAAAAAATTGTCTTTCGCTGGCCGCTTATGACTCATCAAGAGCACAAAGCATTAAGTGAACAGTGAATCTATCCTACAGATGGCAGGTGCATCGATTCCTATTGTTTACGTGCTATATATCGAGGAGAAAAGTCTGTATTTTAGCCTGCAGGTGTCAGCATCTCACTGTCAGAATGTTTACTTTATGTCGATGTGTGTACAGCGCTGCTACGAGAGTGTAGTTTGTGAATTACTATACTTCAATGTTGGCATATAGCATAGTTTGGCCATGGATAAATATATTTATCCATGGTGGATAAATATATTTATCCATGGTTTGGCTTTCAAACACGTGCTGGCTGAATGTGATGGTGGTACGAATTTAAATATATGTATGGTGGTGTATATTATTTAAGAATAATATTTACTGGCATGTATTTATAGTAATCAATCTATGCGAATGGGATTACAGTACTGGTATAGGCTATAGTGTATCAGTGTGTTGTGAATCAAAATATATTACTGAACACACGCTTTTGTAAATTGTTTTATGTATTAATTTTTAACAGACGTAAACAATGAACTCTGTTCAAGTAATTTTGAAGAGTAAAGAACTGGGTAAACTGGCTTTCCAGGAAAAATTGGAAATAAAAAGACTAGGTTTCATTATTATTATTATTATTATTATTATTATTATTATTATTATTATTATTATTATTATTATTATTATTATTATATGTTGTTTTGAATTTATATACGGTTTTTTCGACAGTGAAACATTGGAATCATGACATTTCATATTAGGCTAAAAACGTACGATTTCAAATTCTCTTCGATTTTGGAACACAAAATTGTGAACACACATAATATTTCATCACGAGCCGCCACTGATTCTTATGGTAATTTGGCTGGGACTTAACAGATTATTCCTTAAAAATTGGAATGTTAAAATGGGGTTTACTGTATATAAAAACATATGTTACAGATATTTGTTTTGCAATATTGTAAACTGTTCTAATAATTTGCAGGTAAACAGTTCGAACAGTATCTGCCATTAGTGATGGGTCCAGTGATGAAAGCTGCTTCCATGAAACCTGAAGTCGCCCTTCTCGATAATGAAGATATGCAAGGCATTGAGGGTGATATTGATTGGCAGTTTGTATCTCTGGGGGAGCAGCAGAATTTCGGTATCAAGACATCAGGTAATATTCAAAGGTTGTACTTGATCTACTACTTACTGCGATGAAAGCTGCTTCTATGAAACCTGAAGTAGCCTTCTCGAGAATGAAGATGTGCAAACCATTGAGAGTGATATTGATTGGCAGTTTGTATCTCTCTGGGAGCAGCAGAATTTCAGTATCAAGACATCAGGTAATATTCAAAGGTTGTACTTTATCTATTAGGTACTTACTGTGAACCTAGGACCCGGATTTTTAGGTTTTTATAAACCCTCTTTGATTACAATGAAATTGTTGTTAAATTAAGATAACAGCTTTTTATTGTTACTAAATTGAAATTAATATTAACATAACCCACTGTGTTGTCAATTATTCTAGAATTAAAAAAGAAAACATTTTATGCACCCAGATTTTTCAGAGTTCAAAAGGATAAAAGGAGGGTGAAAATTACGTGAATAAATACGGTAATTTGATAAGAGATATTTTATGTACAAAATTGTTCGTTTCAGTACATTCAATGAACAGTAGAAATTGCGAAAATATTCTTAGTAGATTTTAATCTCAAATATTTGATTGGTTGTAGGTCTAGAAGATAAAGCTTCTGCTTGTGAAATGTTGGTCTGCTATGCTCGAGAATTGAAGGAAGGTTTTGCGGACTATGCAGAGGATGTAGTGAAGCTGATGGTGCCAATGCTCAAGTTCTACTTCCACGATGGCGTAAGAACAGCTGCTGCCGAGAGTTTGCCCTTCTTGCTTGATTGCGCTAAAATCAAAGGTTTGTTTTGTCTCATTAAGGAAATTGACAAATTAGGCAAGTTATTCTATCATATAATTTTCAGTGCTTAAATGTCTGTTTACATTTTTTTAAATTGCTGTGTTTTTTAAAGAATTACTTGTTACTCGAATAACTGCATTGTTGATATGGAATTGTTTATCTCAATTTGATTCCCAATGTACAATGACAAACTGGAATAACATATTTGCTACCAGGGCCCGTTTTACAATGTTAACAAATTACAAGTAAAAGACTACAAATGCTTGTAAACTTTGTTTCACAATTGTAGTTTTATTATTTTGTAAAGTTTGACGAACTAAAGAAATTTGCAAACAAAAATACTACGTGGTTAAGCATTATTGCAATATCAGCAACGACAATTTACAAAAATTGCTAAGTAGAGCTGAAATTGCTGTATTTTTACCATTATCAATGGACATGTTTATATTTTATCCTAAAATTGGTTATTGTAAGTTTGCTGAATCATATATTGCCAACAGAAAATATAAAATATCGTTAAGAAATATTTAAAAGTATCTAGATTTTGTTATATTGGCAACAATGGAGTTTCGTGTGATGTGATTGAGTATACCAATGCATTGTGTCTACACGGTGAGTTGTGAACATCATCTTCATATTAATTAATAAATATTGAATATCCAATACTTAAGCCTACTTGATTCGCAAAATTATGTTTGAACACTCCATAGGCACTCGTATTTGCAATAAGCTTCAATAAGGCTAATCGTACTTGATGGCATTTTCAGCTTAAAAGATCCACCATCACCAAACAAAAGAATTTTTAGTTCATTCACGGCCACCTAAAAAGCAATCAGCTGCTTGTCATATGCTACTGTTGGAAGAAATATGCACAAGATACCCAGCTGCGAAGAGTAGTTTTCAATTGCCTCATGTGCTATCATTTTTAGTGGAAAAAACATGCACAATTGAATGTGTTTCATCTAGACCTACATCATCTGTAGGTCTAGGTTTCGTTCACTCTTGCATGCATTGTTTGAATGCTTAAGGGGACACTCAACTTAAAAATTGGAGAAAAAGTGTCATAGAAATGAAAAATTAAATTTCTACACTAATTTACATGACAGAACTAAATCAATACACAGAATTCTTCCCCTATTCATTGAGAAGTCACAGTCAAATGCACAAAGCCAAAAAATAAAAAATGATAATTAAAAGTGATATTTCAATTAATGATTGATTAAAAATTGAAATATTTTTTATTTTGAAAAGTATTTGATCTAATGAGCTGAGATTTTGCATGTTACTTTCCATGTGTATATTAAACGTTTTCTCCAAATTTGAAAAGATTGGTCAAATGGTCAAATAGGAAAAAAGTTCCAAAATATAGTTCAGTGTCCCCTTAAAGGTGAAAGAAAAGTTGAACTGTGTAGATGCACCTTATTACTTTCCTTTTGCTACGTGTTTTAATTTACTACAGGACCACAATATCTACAAGGAATGTGGAGTTTCATCTGTCCCGAACTTCTTAAAGCCATTGATACAGAACCTGAAAACGAGGTGTTGGCTGAACATATGCATTCATTAGCCAAGGTAAGTAATTCAACCACATTAATTATAGTATTAGACGCGTGAAACTATTTACTGTTTATAATGCCTACCTTAAAACAGATGTCATGAATAGGGAACGGATTTCTAGGTGCTAAAAAAAGAGGGATTTAGGACTTTATAAAATCCAATTTAGGACTTTTAAGAATTTATTTAAAACTAACTTACTTACAAATGGCTTTTAAGGAACCTGCAGGTTCATTGTCGCCTTACATAAGCCCGCCATTGGTCCCTATCCTGAGCAAGATTAATCAAATCTCTATCATCATATCCCACCTCCCTCAAATCCATTTTAATATTATCTTCCCATCTACTCTATATACATTGTTCCAGTGCATAGAGACACTCGGAAATGGCTGTCTTACAGAGGAAGCTATGGCTGAATTAATACGAATATTAGACAAGATCATGAAGGATCACTTCACCAAGGCTGCAGCACGTCAAGAAAAGCGAAAAGATGAGGACTATGACGAGGTAAGCATTTTCACTGTTCGACTACTCCCAGTATAATTTTTCAGAATTCAACTTTAGATTTCAGAGTAACTGAAATGCTTTCTGGATAACTATCACTTACATTCAGTATACACAATGAAATAGACGTTTGAATACAGTAGAAATAATGTACGGGGTTATTAGAAAAATATTTTGTGCGAGATCGTGCATATTTGCTAAGTTTTCCGCACAGAACCAATACGCGGTAAGTGTGAAATACCACATTCAGTATTCCCAACGTAACACACATAACAATTTCCCTCTTCTTACCGCGTAAGCGCGACATTCATTTTACTGCTTTAGGCTTTTAACATATTATTTTTAGAGACGTTTAACATAGTAATAATTATAAATTGGAAACTTACCACTGCAATTTCACCTAAATTGCACTGTTAATTATTGTTTTTAAATATTTGCAAAAATTAAGTAAAGTCTACTACTCCACGAAAGCTATTGTATTCCTGATACAAGTAACATTAAGGAAGCCGTGAAAAAAATCAACAAGACTCCAGATGCCGATGTTATTACTGCAATATGTTATATAAATAATATTGTTAAAATATTAAAATGAAAAATAAATCATTACATAACCTTATCGTTTGTTTTAAGTTCGCATTTATAGACTGGGGGAAAAAAAAGACAGGAGTATAGATATTTTTGTTTTCTAATGTTACCGTCATTAAACAGAAACCAAGATGGAGATTTCATTGCAACTTATTAGAATAAACGATCTTTGCACAAAATAATGTACAATACACGAGCGGTATGTTTGTTTTCATGTTCTCGGAAATTAAAAAAGCTCAACTACGTTTCGCTTTTTCAATCTTTTCCTCGAACATGAAAACGTCAACATACCGCTCTTGTAACATATATTACTATTACATTTTTTAATTGTGTAAAAATGTTATTGTAATGCATATGTACTAATTATACAGGGTGTTTCGAAAGTGATGCTTAGTATGTATGCTGCATCTTCCCATTCCATTTCCTCCTAAGTGTGAGATGATATCTAAACAGACGATATGGTGAACAGTGGATAGATAGAGGAGTACCTGTACCTAGATCACCAGATTTAAATTCTTTGGATTTTTGCGTATGGGGTTATGCAAAAAGCCTAGTTCACACAACAGACTACCCCACACCTTAACAGTTGCAGAATTGGATTGTAGATGCCTTCCACCAAATGAAGAATGTCCCAGGTTTGCTCGAGCGCGTTCTTGGGTCTTTGTGGAGAAGACTAGACAGCATTTTGAACACCTGCTGTAAAATTCTTCAGTTAACATGTTTATACAAACAATTAATAGAAAATATCCACAAAAGGACTGGTTGTACATTTACACTGATGGATCTCTCATGGATCAAAATGAAGGAGCTGGAGCAGGAGCTACTTGCCAATACTTTTCTCTTTATAAAAATGTTGGCAAGTACACAACAAATTTTGATGGCGAAGTTGAAGCCATTTATACATCACTTCAAAATGTATTTGTTTGGCTAAACCAGTGCAAAAACATAGTCATCCTGTCTGACTCCAAAGCTGCAATCCAGTCCATCAGCTCAACTACATCCCCTAAAATGGAAAAAGTAAAAGAAATTCATTGCATGATCAAACAAATTCAAATGCTAAATAAAAAAGTGGTCTTCCAATGGATCCCGGCCCACTGCGGACTGAACGGTAACGAGAAAGCAGATATATTAGCAAAGAAAGGAACTTATATCAACTTAAAAACAAATTTCAAGTTCCCATATGAATCAATAAAACGAGTCATAAAAAGAATAAGTTACAGCGACCAGGCAAAACATCAAAATTAAAAATGGAAAGAATCATTCAAAGATCCAAAACTAATTCCTGATCTACCTCGAAAATCTGCCGTGGCCATGTTTAGATTGATTACTGGTCATGATTGCCTCAGTAAACACCTCTATCGTATTGGAGTACTGAATTCACCTAAATGCTTACTGTGCACCAGAGAAGAGGACATGGAGATGGAGCACCTGGCTAATTGTGAAACTCTTAGGACATTTGTGGACCTTCCATCAAAATATTGGGAAGCAAGAAGGATGATGACTTCATTGTTAAATCCAGAGCATTAGACACACACACACACACACACACACACACACACACACACACACACACACACACACACACACACACACACACACATGTTTATACTGTACTGTTCCTTGTTTGTCCAGAAATTTCACACAAAAAATTGCCAAATTCGCAAAAACGAGCTCTGTACGAGCTATAGAATGAGTCTCGTTTGTACCTATAAAAGTTGTAATTCTATGACTCTATAAAAATTCGTGAAAAAATCATAAATTTTCGCGAGTCGCGAAATTTGAGTGTCTTTAGTAATTCTGTGGTGTTCAGGTAAAGGGGGATGTCATTTTTTTTGTGCAGGTGGAATTTTGTTCCCTTGATAAACATACAAGTTAAATTATACAAGTGAGTGTGCAAAAATCAAAAGAATACTAGCAGTTGATGTGTTTTATTTGTGTAGAAAATTATTTGCAAAAAGGGTACGAAGTTTAATTTTAATTTATCTCCGAACTCATTTTTATGACATCTCCCTTTACCCAAACAACAGAATTACACACACATAGATACAGTATTTGTAAAAGCTTTTTTCTGTTGGCAGGTTGTCGAAGAACAACTGGAAGATGAAGACAATGAAGATGTTTATATCTTCAGCAAAGTTGCCGACATAATTCATTCGCTGTTCATGACGTATAAGATCAACTTTTATCCATACTTCGACCAAATAGTTGGTCATTTTGTTAAATGTTTGGTAAGTTAAAAAAATGCAATAAACACATTTTTAAGATATATTTTGCGTATAATTAAAATTAACCCTACTTTTTTTGCTTATGTGTTGAATAAAGAACCACATTTTCTCAATAGTTAAGTAAAGCAGGAGAAGGCCATTATAGGTATTGAGTCTGCATTGCACTCAAATGTTGATGTAAAGCTTCAAAGAAATGCTCAAATTTGCAATACGAATCTGGCATAGATCACTAATAAATTCACATGAAAAGTGCATTTACCAGTACTTCTGTCGTCATAAATTAGGGTTTACCAGATGTAAAAAATGAAAAGCAGGACATTTTTCTTGAAAGAGCAGGATTTTCCACAAAAAAATAGGACATAAAAATGTGACACTAATTTTGAAATCTGATAAGAATGAAAATTGTTGAACTTGGTGTACACCAGAATTTAGTTTTCAAATTTTCAGAAACTTTGCATTTTATTTTACTAGTTTCACCAGCCTTATTCTGAGTAAAGTTCATATAAATTATAATTATTCTTTCATATTTTATAGTATTTTTCATTCGTCATGGCCTTGTTAGGACCAAAATTAAGTTTCACAGAGCAAAAAGTACGTTGAACAGAGTTACATAGGTTAGGTGTTGTTACATTTACAGTCATCTTATCGAGTCGATTTCTCGAAATATTACGATCTACAAAATAGAGTTTTAAATCAGTCAGTCGAAACATTAACTTTGAGATTGATACAGTAATACGTATTACTTTAACAGTTTGACTTATTGAATCGATTTCTCGAAATATTATGATCTACGAAGAGTTCTGAATCAATCAGTCGAAATATTAGCTTTGAGACTGATACAGTAATACATATTACTTTAACAGTTTGACTTATCGAATCGATTTCTCGAAATATTATGATCTACGAAGAGTTCTGAATCAATCAGTCGAAATATTAGCTTTGAGACTGATACAGTAGTACATATTACTTTAACAGTTTGACTTATCGAATCGATTTCTCGAAATATTATGATCTACGAAGAGTTCTGAATCAATCAGTCGAAATATTAGCTTTGAGACTGATACAGTAATACATATTACTTTAACAGTTTGACTTATCGAATCGATTTCTCGAAATATTATGATCTACGAAGAATTCTGAATCAATCAGTCGAAATATTAGCTTTGAGACTGATACAGTAATACATATTACTTTAACAGTTTGACTTATCGAATCGATTTCTCGAAATATTATGATCTACGAAGAGTTCTGAATCAATCAGTCGAAATATTAGCTTTGAGACTGATACAGTAATACATATTACTTTAACAGTTTGACTTATCGAATCGATTTCTCGAAATATTATGATCTACGAAGAGTTCTGAATCAATCAGTCGAAATATTAGCTTTGAGACTGATACAGTAATACATATTACTTTAACAGTTTGACTTATCGAATCGATTTCTCGAAATATTATGATCTACGAAGAGTTCTGAATCAATCAGTCGAAATATTAGCTTTGAGACTGATACAGTAATACATATTACTTTAACAGTTTGACTTATCGAATCGATTTCTCGAAATATTATGATCTACGAAGAGTTCTGAATCAATCAGTCGAAATATTAGCTTTGAGACTGATACAGTAATACATATTACTTTAACAGTTTGACTTATCGAATCGATTTCTCGAAATATTATGATCTACGAAGAGTTCTGAATCAATCAGTCGAAATATTAGCTTTGAGACTGATACAGTAATACATATTACTTTAACAGTTTGACTTATCGAATCGATTTCTCGAAATATTATGATCTACGAAGAGTTCTGAATCAATCAGTCGAAATATTAGCTTTGAGACTGATACAGTAATACATATTACTTTAACAGTTTGACTTATCGAATCGATTTCTCGAAATATTGTGATCTACGAAGAGTTCTGAATCAATCAGTCGAAATATTAGCTTTGAGACTGATACAGTAATACATATTACTTTAACAGTTTGACTTATCGAATCGATTTCTCGAAATATTATGATCTACGAAGAGTTCTGAATCAATCAGTCGAAATATTAGCTTTGAGACTGATACAGTAATACATATTACTTTAACAGTTTGACTTATCGAATCGATTTCTCGAAATATTATGATCTACGAAGAGTTCTGAATCAGTCAGTCGAAATATTAGCTTTGAGACTGATACAGTAATACATATTGCTTTAACAGTTTGACTTATCGAATCGATTTCTCGAAATATTATGATCTACGAAGAGTTCTGAATCAGTCAGTCGAAATATTAGCTTTGAGACTGATACAGTAATACATATTGCTTTAACAGTTTGACTTATCGAATCGATTTCTCGAAATATTATGATCTACGAAGAGTTCTGAATCAATCAGTCGAAATATTAGCTTTGAGACTGATACAGTAATACATATTACTTTAACAGTTTGACTTATCGAATCGATTTCTCGAAATATTATGATCTACGAAGAGTTCTGAATCAATCAGTCGAAATATTAGCTTTGAGACTGATACAGTAATACATATTACTTTAACAGTTTGACTTATCGAATCGATTTCTCGAAATATTATGATCTACGAAGAGTTCTGAATCAATCAGTCGAAATATTAGCTTTGAGACTGATACAGTAATACATATTACTTTAACAGTTTGACTTATCGAATCGATTTCTCGAAATATTATGATCTACGAAGAGTTCTGAATCAATCAGTCGAAATATTAGCTTTGAGACTGATACAGTAATACATATTACTTTAACAGTTTGACTTATCGAATCGATTTCTCGAAATATTATGATCTACGAAGAGTTCTGAATCAATCAGTCGAAATATTAGCTTTGAGACTGATACAGTAATACATATTACTTTAACAGTTTGACTTATCGAATCGATTTCTCGAAATATTATGATCTACAAAGAGTTCCGAATCAATCAGTCGAAATATTAGCTTTGAGATTGATACAGTAATACGTATTACTTTAACAGTTTAACTTATCGAATCGATTTCTCGAAATATTATGATCTACGAAGAGTTCTGAATCAGTCAGTCGAAATATTAGCTTTGAGATTGATACAGTAATGCATATTGCTTCAACAGTTTGACTTAACCTATGTAGTAAAAAATAAACCACTTATACACAGCACTGATCACTTCTTAGCGTCTTTCTTTGAGATCGAGTGGTGTCAGATTCAATACTTTTCTCAATTTTTACTCTGTTTTTGAGAAATGTTGAAAGTGTCGATGCACTTACGCTATATTTTCTTACTACTTTGCTTCTCTTCTCTCCTTTGTCTGCTTCTTCAATGATGTTTTTCTTCTCGTCTAGCAAAAATTGCTTTTTTGTCTTTTTTTCTGTCATACCTGCTTCTTTACTTCTTCCCTCAACAACGTTTAGGAACAAACTGAACAAACTGCCTTCGAAAGTTCGATTTTATTAAACCGTTTCATTTAAATATAAATTCAAACCACAACAATCGTGTCTACAGAAGTGCATTCAGAAAACTCACTGAAACTAAGGATGACCAGTGCCTAACGATAACTCATTTATTTTATTTTCTTTCGAATTTATTGTAAGTATTATTAGGCCTAATTTCGTTAAAATAACATTTTTTTTTTGTAGCAGGATGAATTATTATTACATTAAACTGAATAGTTCGTTACTTATGCGTTCTTTGAACTGAAGATTTTAAGATGTAAATTAATAGTAAAATTTATTTATTTATTTATATATTTATTTATTTATTTATTTATTCATTCATTCATTCATTCATTCATTCTTGTAGAGTTAAGGCCATGAGGTCTTCTCTTCCACACTAACAGAAGTAAAATACATAATGAAACAATGACAAAAATAGTAAAGTCATACTTAAATATAAAAATCATTTTCGTACACATTAACAAGCTTACATGGGCTATAATGAAATATTAACTAAACATGATACGTAATTAAGTTATTTACAATCCATATCCTAATTCTACTTTATGAAATATAAAAATTGGAAATTTATCTTTTGAAGAGGTGGAGAAGTTCGAATATCTTGGAGCAACAGTAACAAATATAAATGATACTCGGGAGGAAATTAAACACAGAATAAATATGGGAAATGCCTGTTATTATTCGGTTGAGAAGCTTTTATCATCCAGTCTGCTGTCAAAAAATCTGAAAGTTAGAATTTATAAAACAGTTATATTACCGGTTGTTCTTTATGGTTGTGAAACTTGGACTCTCACTTTGAGAGAGGAACATAGGTTAAGGGTGTTTGAGAATAAGGTGCTTAGGAAAATATTTGGGGCTAAAAGGGATGAAGTTACAGGAGAATGGAGAAAGTTACACAACACAGAACTGCACGCATTGTATTCTTCATCTGACATAATTAGGAACATTAAATCCAGACGTTTGAGATGGGCAGAGCATGTAGCACGTATGGGCGAATCCAGAAATGCATATAGGGTGTTAATTGGGAGGCCGGAGGGAAAAAAGACCTTTGGGGAGGCTGAGACGTAGATGGGAAGATAATATTAAAATGGATTTGAGGAAGGTGGGATATGATGATAGAGACTGGATTAATCTTGCTCAGGATAGGGACGAATGGCAGGCTTCTGTGAGGGCGGCAATGAACCTCTGGGTTCCTTAAAAGCCAGTAAGTAAGTAAATTCTACTTTATGATAGGCCTAAGTGACAATTTATATACACACAGAATAACCTATAAAATCGGCTAACACAAATCAATTTCATGTAAAAGTATGTAATTCTTAATTTAAATTGATTAACCGTTCGGCAGTCCCTGACATGATGAGGTAAGGAGTTCCATAGGCGACAAACTGACACTGTGAAAGAGGATGAATAGAAAGAGGTATGGTGGCGAGGAATGGATAATAAGGCCTGATGTTGATTCCGTAACGTTGTAAGATATTCAAAGCCAGATCTCAGATATTTAGGAGTAGAAGTGAATAATATTCTAAACAGAACAGATAAAGAATGTGCTATTCTACGCTCCTTTAGGCAGACCAATGAAAGAACTTCAAAAGATGGCGTTATATGGTCAAATTTACGAGTATTGCAGATGAAGCGGACACACATAGTATGAACACGTTGTAGTCTTTCAACTGGCTGGGACTAAAAAATTATTTCGTTATTCTGAAAAATTCGTAATTGAGGCGTTCGTAATTGCAGCATTTCACTGTAGTTTGTAAAATATTAATGCTAATATTTTCTTTACATAATGTATGTCGCAAATTCTAAAATAATTGTATCAAGGAGGGAGACAAATAGAGCTGGGGACGGAGCGAGTAGAACTGTTGAGTTACTCGGTTCTATCGGTTTATGTACTTGGCAGCGGAGCACCAAAGTTACTCGGTTAACTGTAGCCGTTACCGGTCAGTTCAAACGTTCAAACAGAGTTCATGTGTTTCACTTAGTTCTACCAGACAACAGCGTAGGTACTGTTGTATGTAAATATTTTCTGCTGCAGGACAAATTATTTCCTCATCCCCAAGGCGGGCTGAAAGGCCTCTAGTATTGAAGAGGAGTTCATCCTATTATATGACCTGTCAAGTGGGCCTAATGAACACTGACAGTCTGAACATATTACTGTACATAATAATAATAATAATAATAATAATAATAATAATAATAATAATAATAATAATAATAATAATAATGGATTAACCTTGCTCAGGATAGGGTTTATGTGAGGGCAGCAAAGAACCTCCGGGTTACTTAAAGGCCATAAGTATTGTTGTTATTATTATTATTATTGTTATTATTACTATTATTATTATTATTATTATTATTATTATTATCATCATCATATTAGAGTGATTAATATTAAAATATGTTAAAAAAGGAAGTGCATTATATTTTTCTTCTATTTGTGTTTATTGGATTTGTGTTACCTCATCAGTCATCATTTTATTCGTATTTATTTCTATGAATTATGCTATCTAATTACTTTAATTTATCAATAATATTATCCTTCACCAAAGAGAATGTGATTGTATCGAAGGCTACTAATGTTATAATATAAATAAACATTATGTTCTTCAGTTTAAGATTCCACGTTTCATTGATTATTTTATCCACTTTCCGTAATAGTAAATAATTCTCTTTGTTATTTTTAAGTATTTTAGGCAGCGCTTCATGGAGCCCGTTTCTTTCAATCTTCTTTTTTACTTAGCTGCAGCGTTTAACGTTCATTTCATGTGCTAATTTATTAGCTGTTAGTATTATAAATTATTTTATCAATTTTATTTCGTAACAACACTGAAAGTTAAATAGGTCTTTCATATAAAATAACTCCGCAAACAGTTGTAATCACGCAAATCAGATTTGCAACCGCCATTTTGCAATGAAGAGAAGCTCTTTTTCGTTGTCAATTGGGGAAGCGAAAGAGTTTTACTACAACGCTTTTAAAACACGTTCTAAAATTGACTCAATCTATCTAAATTTTAAATCTGCCGCCACAAATTTGTACTTGGTACTGTACTCGGATCAACCGAGTAATGACGTCACAGTAACTGCTCCGAACCGAACCGCTCCGTCCCCAGCCCTAGAGACAAAGTTTGCAGTATTGTAGTATGTAATCAATAATTTTGACTTTTATGCTCAAGAATTGAGATTGAAATATGCTTTATATATTTCTAGGCTCCAGAAATGCCATGGCCAGATCACCAGTGGGCCCTGTGTATATTTGATGACACAATAGAGTATGGTGGACCTGCCTGTGTGAAGTACCAAGAGTATTTCCTTCGCCCAATGTTAAGTTATGTGACAGACAAAGCAGCGGAAGTGAGGCAAGCAGCAGTCTATGGATGGGGTGTCCTAGGACAATTTGGCGGTGAAGCATTTGCTGGTAGGTGTTAAATTTTATCTATATTCGGTGCAATATAGAATTGCAACAAAGTTTTATTTTTAAGTTTTGTAAATTTTACGATGGAGATTTGAAATCTGCCTACTATTTCTTAATGCTAGCTCAAACTACTGTTTCTGAAAAGGAAATAGAAACCATGACATTCGTAAAACATAGATTTCATGTGAGAAAATAGAAACCATGATGATGTTTGGTAAAAAACAGATTTTAAGTTACTGTAGAACCCTGATTTAGGCAACCTCCATTTACTTTTTTTTTTTCCTCATTTAACATTAAATGTTCACGGTCCCAATAATTACTACTAACCAGCAAAAATCCGTTGACCAAATCTGATGGAAGACTGATCTTCAATCAAGTACTGATTGTTTTTTCTGCAAAAAAAAAAAAAAAAAAAAAAAAAAAAATAGAACTGATGGCCAATCAAACCCTCCTTGATTGCCAATCATATTTGATCAGTGTTTCTGCAACCGGGCCTAAGGGTGTGACTTTTTGGGAATTAACGGTATATTACATGTTGAAAACTTAATGCACGGGAAATGGAAATACTTCATGAAAATTAATAAATCAATCTTCTTAATGTATCCAGCTGTTTGCTGGCAACATAAAGTCCACTATAGTCCACTATGGTCTATTCAGTTGTTGTTTTTCACGAGAAATGAGGGGTATTTTGATCGGTGTTCATTATAGATGCCTGTTGCTAGTAGCCAGTCAATATATATTGCAGGGCTGTGTGTTCTGCAACTGGCACTGATGATTTTAATTTACTTCTTTTGTGGTTTATGGATAGACAGTATAGAAGAATGTGTTTCAGATCATCATGATTATTACACCACAAACAAATAGGATTATCAGAAATGTGAAATTGGTGTAGGTACAATTTAGTGACAATGTGACCTGTTCTGGCTCTTGTTAAAAATGTTTGAACATGTCTGGGCAAGTTTTTCTACATTTCCAGGTCATTTGGTTTCTTTTGTACAGACTGTAAAATTTTTCCTTTGACTGAAGAGAGCCAATTGTTGATCCATAGGTTTGTAAAATGAGACTTACTGAAGCAAAAGCATTGGTTAGAGATATCACTTGAAGAGGTCTTGGTTGCAAATATGTTGCCTGTTTTGCAATATTATCGACTTTCTCATTTACAGGTATACCACAATGACTAGGTATCCATTGAAATGTTATTTCCTTTTGGAGTTCTTTTAGTTTAAATTAAATGAAATATATCCACGAATTTTTGCGAAATTGATAGAAATCCACGAAATTGCTTCATAATCAATATTTTCAACAAAAAACATGTTTAATGGAGATTCACACAAAAAATGACTTTCTTCCAAATAAAACGTCAAAAGTCTATAAATCTGATGACTGTATAAAGATGCAGTGCGTGCTATTTATTTAGGGTCGAATTCATAGTCGTCACTTATAAAATGAGGAAACACTTAAGTAATGAGCATTTCCTTAGCACTTATTTCAGATCGTATTGCAGAGACGCTACTCATTCATATGCCCTGAGCATTCCCTTGACATCGAAAGAAATATGGCAACATGGCTAGACGTGAGCGCTTTCCTACATTCAATTGTTTTCCAGCGCCTTCAAATTGTTAAATCGGCATTATTGTCATACACAAATACAGAAGTAAATATTATAGAGCTAAAAATTATACAAAATGTCCAGAAAGCATTTTACAGAAAAGAAAGAAGTGAGCTAAGATAACTAGTTATGAAATATGGAGATATCGTCGAAAGTAAAAAAAATTGATAATATTGTTCTCTCCAAAAGAATAAATTGACATGGAACAAAATTGCAGTAGAGTTTAATGCGAACTCCGGAAATATTCCTGTAAGTAAATCATTTTCATTTATTTTTCAGTTATTTTTATGCTAAACAAAGTGGAAATTATATAATTACGCAAATTTTAACAGCTTATTCCTTGGGTAGAATACAAACAAAAATGCAAATAACACTTTGTTGAGACGTGAATACTTTTCGAAAAAAAAAATGCCACTTAAATCTACCTGAAATGCTGCTGTATCATAAAATCTCAAAGCAACCAGTACTTTCAGCAGTGGCGAAATTGCTAAGCCTCATGGCTGTTTTGTGAATTTAAATGAGAGACACCAGAATATCCACAACAGTGTTCTTGTCGAAATGGTATCTCCTCTTAAATTGTTGATCATTATACATCTCTAAAGGGTTTTCCATACCTCTGATATATCTTTTGCTTGCCAAAACTCATTTTCATTTTAATTACAGAACTCAATAAATTAAATTAAATCATAATCATCATCCACTGTATACCGAATCAGCTGGCTGATTACAATGCATATGAGGAAACACTTGAGTAAGCTGACAAGCTACCTTATTTGAATAAGTGTTCACTTCAGTGGGCTTTATGAATTGGAAATTATTATAAGCAACTGCTTAAGTGTTTCCTTATGATAAGTGTTGACTATGAATTCGGCCCGTAGTCAACAGTCACAATCTAACCACCAGTAGGATACTGCATTTGGTAGTAATGAAAGATTTGAAAGAAATTATAGTACTACCGGGGATAAAGGTACAGTTTATTAGTTTTCTTTCATTCTGTAACATTTTTAATGTAGTGTAATATTTTTATTTTTCTGAAAAGATTATCTGAAAACTTGGCTTAGTAGTCTGGGTATGTATGTCACAAACATCATAATACCACAGACTAGTACATGAAGCTCAGTATGTAGGGAATATGCATCCATTGACAGTTGAATTTGCTAGTTGCTAGCCACTAGGATCGCTACTATCGCCTCATCACAGATCCCTTCCTAGCAGATGACAAAATGTATTATAATTTCGTTATTGTGTGTGTTTTTTTTTTTTTTTTTGGAGAAATTAACACCACCTTTCCATTATTGAAATATTAAATACCTGTGCTGTAGTTATTTGTACTCCTTGTAATTCTATCTGTTGCTATAAATTGTGTCTTTTGGACAAACTATGAATGGATTGTGTAGTTATTTTGTGTGATGAAAACTAAAAAACTCACACTGGCTAACAAATGTATACAATTTGTTATATTTACTGTGCAATTATCTGTCCTTGCCAGGAGCGTGTGGAGGTGCAGTCCCACGACTTGTAGAAATAATAACAGATCCAGAGTCACGTTCTCCTGAGAAGATTAATCCAACAGAAAATGCCATCTCAGCAGTCACAAAAATTCTTAAATACAATAATTCGGCGATCAATGTTAACGACATCTTACCACATTGGTAAGTAGATCTAATTAGTCTGTCTTAATTGTTAGCCAGTGATTGATTATATTAGTAACTGCAGAGTATTTATTTATTCTGGTGTAGCTAAGGCCATCAGGCCTTCTCTTCCACAACACCAGGAATACAAATACAATAATAGAAATAAACATAAAAAAATACACTATATACAAAATAAAGCTACACAAGAAATAAAGAGAGAGAGAAAAAAACACTATAAACAAAGTAAAGCCACAGAAAAATATACACAGGTTGCAGTCACACAAACTTTAAATGAGTGATTAAGTATCATAATTAATTATATCCTAACTAATTAACTAACATAAAAAAGAAACTTGGAATTTTAATCTAGATTAAAAAAGAAAAAGAAAAAAAAAACACAAATCAATACTTCTAGCAATACCTAAAACCTTTAACAAAATTTTCCAATTTAATTTTGAATTGTGATAAAGTCCGGCAGTCCCTGACGTCATTAGGTAACGAATTCCAGATGTGAGGTACTTCTACATATAGGAAGATGAGTATAAAGAGTTCTATGATGAGGGATAGAAAGAAGTGCTTGATGTCGGTTTCGAAGAGTTGTAAGAAATTGAAAGTGCGATGACAGATAATTCGGAGTAGAAGTATGCATGATTCTAAACAGAAGAGACAGTGAATGTATTGTTCTTTGTTTCTTCAGACGCACCCATGAAAGTAACTGGAGGGAAGGTGTTATATGGTCAAATTTACAAGTATTGCAGATGAATCATATGCGCACATTATGAACACATTGTAGTCTCTCAGCTAAGAGTGAACTTATATTAGTTAGCAAAAAAAAATTGGAACTCTCTGCTTTGATCCACAGTTAATTCCCGATTTACCACGAAAATCGTCTGTAGCTGCATTTAGATTGGCAACAGGCCATGATTGTTTGGCCAAACACCTGCATAGAATTGGAATATATCAGTCCCCTAAGTGTCCATTGTGCAACTCAAACCAAGAAATGGATTCGGAACACCTCAAAATCTGTGCTTCAGTGGCTGGTCATGATAATATCTTTGAAAAATAATGGAGTGCAAGAGGTCAAATGACTTTGTCAAACGCCTGGCATTAGAAAACAACAACAACATATTAGTTAGCAAGGAATCGCAATAATCAAAATGGGGCATTACAAGCGTCTGAATAAGATTCTTTTTTAGGCTAAGTGGTAGAAATTCTTTCAAATGGAACAAGGAGTGAAGTTGAGAAAATATTTTTTTGCAAATGTGTGTTACTTGAGTGTTCCAATTTAGATCGCTATCCATAAGAATGCCAAGATTTTTAACTGTTTCACTGTATTTAACAATAATCCCATTCAATATTATATGTGGTATAGTACTACTATCAAGAGGGCTTTGTAGACGATTATGTCCCATTACGATTGCTTGCGATTTCTCTGGATTTAACCTTAATCCACATTAAGTAAGTTAGCAAGAGGGATAAAAAGGCCAAGTACAGTACAAATCGCCATAAGTATGTGAGAAATACGAGAGTTTATTTTATTATGTTTTTCTTTTCAGGTTGTCGTGGTTACCTGTATGGGAGGATGATGATGAGTCTCCACATGTTTATGGCTATTTATGTGACTTGATTGAGAGTAATCATCCATTAATTCTAGGACCAAACCATGCAAACTTACCTAAATTAATAGCCATAATTGGGGAAGCATTTGCAAGAGACGCGATTGATGTTGAACATGAGGTTGCGAAGAGGATGGTCGGCTTAGTAAGACAAATTCAGGTACAGTAGCCTACTGTTTTCATAAATATATATTTTCTTTTGTCAGACAGTTTATTGGTTTCGTGGGAGTGTGCTATTCTGCTAAGTTGGAAGAGACGTCCTAAAGACGGCCTACATTTATATGAACAAAATGACAGTTGGGTAATTCCATGCAAAACAGTATGGCGAAAAATATTCATATCTCCAAATTTGTTAAAAATTGTACATTCAACTCTTTATGTTGTATATATTAATCATGTACAAAATTATGTTTGCGACAGGTACCATTTAAATTTAATGGGCAGTTAAAATATTTTTATTTGAGCACATAGCTCTATTTTAAATTTGTTTTCTGACCATAAGAATAATTTTAAAATTTTTTTAAAGATATCGTTAGATAGCTTACAAAATAGGTTATTAAGATACTATAATTCAGTGCAGCTCTGAAAATTGTGTTTAAAGAAATTAAAAAATGTATTTTAAAAGGTGCCATTACATAAAATCGAATACTTCAATTCGCATGAAAAAAATAAATGACAATTTACTCAGCATTTTCATTAGGCTGTCAAATTTTCATAATGGGATCTTCAAAAATAAGGAAGTTATAAATTAAAACAACTCGCCGTGTAAAGGGTGATCTATGCCGCTGCGCCATGCGCCATCACTGCTGCTGGTCACTGCGAGAAGCGTTTACTCGTTGACAACCTGTGCGCGTCACACATCTGATTTCAACTAATTTCGGTACTTCTGATGAATCAGAATAGGGTTTTATTGCTAACTTCCCATTAACTGGAACCACACAGTGAACATTTCTTGTTCCAGGAATAGTCTTGAGGCCGGCAAATGTTTGAGGATTTAGATTTTGTAACTACTTCTTTATGTTTTTCAATGGATGTGACTGACACAATAATTCCCTGTATATTTTTTTTTGACCAATCATACAGTCCTTTAGGAGTTGAAATTAGAGTTCCTGACTTTTGCAGCGATTCGCTTGATTGTACTCCTTACACTGGGCCCTTTACCGTGACTAGTCCCAAAGAAATGCCACTCCGCAGGTACTTGAAAATCGTGTTCATGATTGAGTAGTTTAACGGATTTTTTTCGTTCTTGTATTCGCTAGCTGCTCTATCACTGAAATCATATATTTTAGATATTTCGGTATGTGTTTGTTTCAGATGTTCTGTCATTTTCCTTTAAAAAATCATGAACTGTTGCACTATCGTGAACTAAGCATTCCGAAATTACTGAAAAACAAAAGTTCTCTAAATTACCACCAACTGAATTTCTGTAATATACTGTGAATGGGTGTATTGTTGCTTGAGAAGTACTCCAGTGATGACCTTGTGTAGCATCCTGAATAATGAAACTGTAAATCTCTGAAAAAACACCAATGATAATGAACTCACCGGGCTTTATTTCATTTTTCAGCTACTTTAAATAATTTGCTTGGGACTTTGCAATGAAGTTGTGTACATTATCTTGAATTTTTTAAGCCAACCAGTGAAGTTATTAATGAAATTTACACAGTCACTTTTCACAGGGGCGGCCCGTCCTTATGTGCTACAGTACAATGATAATTTTTGCTCAAATAGTGTATTTGTAATACTATAGTATTTGATCTGTCATTTGACAATTTCCCGTGGTTATGTTCATGACGCATTATAGTGTGTTTAGTCTTCGCTCTTTGGTGCCTCAGGGGGTTCGTTGTGCTACTCAAAACTCTACATGAAAGTGTAGACAATTAATGCGCATGTGTGAAGCTGAAATAACTGCTCTGATTGGCTATATTTATGCAGGGAAGTGCTGTAGTCAGCTTCAGCACAACACAGCTTGGAGATTGCAAAAGTAAAGCATAACGAAAGAATGCTTGTTTGTGGAAGAACTCGGAACTATATACAATGTATTTGGTAATTCAAGTGTCCGACTACTGCTGCCATCTACCTGTTGAAGTTGCTGTCAACAGCTAGTCTATATTACACTGAACAAAAGTATGTTACAGACACAACTTGGAGTTCTATATGGAAGACCCGACTTACGAAATATAGATGGAGCTGTTCAATTATTGTTACAATACATAGTCTCCAACAATTTACAGGATCCATTCTGTGAAGTAACGAAGTTTGTTAAATATTTTGGTTACAACACCAATGACCACTGCTGAGCCAGAAAGATGTTTTTCTTGCTTGAAACGCATAAAAACGTTTTTAAGGAACACTATGTCCCAGGATCGTCTCACTGCTCTTGCAATACTGTCAATTGAAAAGAGTATGATGTCCAAGATGGAGGGGTTTAACACCAGGGTAAATAACAAGTTGTGCAGTATGAAGGAATATCGTATGGACTTCATATTTCGTCATTAGACGAGTCTCAAATTAAGATAAATACATATGAGTGTATAGAGTATGCCGATACAGAGATTGTAGCACACTCATTATTTTGATCACCAGCCGCTACCGACTTTTCACTAAAATCATATTGGCCCTGTCAGTTGTTGTCCATTCCTTATACTAAATTTCTCTGTAACAATGACGTCAATATTTCTGATAGATTTCTCATAGGTACATTTATAGTTCCTTACGTTCAGGAGCATATGCTTCTTCACTCATTGAATTTCCCACCTCTCTTAGTAAACATTCTTTTTCGCTTGTTGATTTGAGATTTTACTTTCAGTTCCAGCAACTTCACTAATTATTTCAATTTTTGAAATCTTATGGAAAAAGCGTTCTCAAATAGCATCACCTACCTCTTTCCTGGGGGTAAAAGGCAGTCAGAGCGTGGTGCCGACCACACCACCTCATTCTAGTGCCGAGGTCATGGAAAGCATGGGGCTCTACCTCCATGCCCCCAAGTGCCTTCATGTCACACCACCTCATTCTAGTGCCGAGGTCATGGAAAGCATGGGGCTCTACCTCCATGCCCCCCAAGTGCCTTCATGGCATGTTACGGGGATACCTTTACCTTTACCTTTTACCTTTCTTTACCACTAAATGCGGGACCTTTTTACACATCCTACTTGTCACTTTTCTTTTACAGACTTGTGACGAATGTTTTTAAAGTCCGAAAGTGTTGCAACACCACAGATGACGCCAACTTTTCGTCTTTAATTTAGGCATATTGAACACTTACAACTTACAATGACAGAACAGATCAAAATCGCCGTATAAACTGAAGGGAAAAAGTTACAATGACAGATCAGAACAAATCACCCTCTAAACTGAAGGGAAAAAGTTGCGCTGAGATTATAACAGGAAAAAAAAAGCAAACTCTCACGTGAAATCTATTAGCATACAATTGAGCGGATGTCGCAACATCTAGCATTTGTCATATCGATCGCTAAGCGTGCGTGTGGATGTCTGCTATGAGCGCGTGATGTAATACACTGCACGCGACTTTGATCCTTAATGGCAACATTAGCAATTCTGGTTTAGTTAATATTTCCCAAAGTGTTAGAAATCCCATCATAAAATTTTTGTAATAGATTAAGAAATTGTTTATCTCACCGTAAAAAATAGAGCATGGTAAAAAAATATTCGATTTGAAAATATTAACATTTCTTTATTTTACTGTAAGTTTTAATACATGCTCGAAGTAAAAATCCATAATAACTCAGAAGTCAGCTTAAATATATAGAGTCATCATTGTATTAGGACAATTTTTACGTTGATACAATGAAGCATGTCATTCTAATAATATTTTTATCAATGGTCTACATATCAACTCCTCAAATATTTCACCCTTCATTACTTTTCAAGAATGGGTGAAATGAAGTTCATATTAGGCCATTTAACTATTTATTATTATGACATTCATTTACTAGAATATTGAAAAAATCCAGAATTTGACGTTACAAATTTTAAAATTTTGTATGGAATGATCCAGTTGTGTGTTGACCAGTGATTTAACATGCTGTTGGTTATTCACATAAATTATTTCTATGAAAAAATATTTTGTACATTACTAGTATATCATCATCAGCCTTCAAGTGTTAGACCCCAGTGGATCTGTTACGGTCTCTTGCCAGCATTTCCTAGGTCTTCCTAAATTTTCGTGTGCCTATTTATGCTATGGTCGTCAACGAAAGTTTCCATCTGGCTTTTGTTTGGAGACTTGAATGTAATTGAGAAATTCCTGTGGACAAGTTACAAGCATGTCGCACAGTAGCCTAGTGGTGGGGCTGCTACCTATGCCTTCTGGATAGGCTTCATATGGCATTTCCTCCATATGGGCTATTCCATCTCAAATCGACCGAAATATAGAGAAAATTGACCTTGCAATTTTTAAATACAATGAAACTTTTCCTGTCCATAGACAACTATGATACAATGCTTTGTGCAAAGTTTAAGGCATCAGAACTTCATAGTGTTTAAATTAAAAATATTTTAATTTATCGTATTTTCATAAAATTAGCAACTTTAAACTGTTGTGGCTCCGAAACTCTTTCACCCAATGATCAAGATCATGGTTTATTTTGATGCTGAGAAATTAAAGTTCATATTGACATGTAAACAGATTTTCTTACTTTTTATAGAAATGGAGAAATTTAGATTTTTCTTAATTAAGACACCTTTGCTCACGAAAAAATATTTTTGAAATATATGGTGAGATTCCGCATTGAAAGTACAAATAAACACATATTTTTTACTGGTGTAACGTTAATAAGAAAGTATTGAAAAATCAAATAAAGAAAATAAATAGTACGCGCGTGAGCTAACCAGCTGACTGTGAGACGGGAGCTAGCCGAGGCAAGCAAGGCCAGGAGACATAAACACGTGATATTTCGTCTAATAGCGCATAGCTGGGGTAGCTTATCACAGGTTTTCATAAACACAGGAGTAAAATGACGCCCAACGCTCGCTTATCTTCATCTCTCGGCCAGTGCGAGCGGTACTGCGCCGTTCAAGTCCAGGCGTATGAAAATAATTTATTTAATACCCCCGAAACTTATTGCTGTGACACTAAGCAAACAATGCCCAATCCCTCTTAATAATGCAAGGTTTTTTCTCAGTATTTTTTTACATTTTTACAAATGAGCAAAAAGCCTAAAAGTAAGTAAAATCAGATTATCTGTCTCTGTGTATACAATAAAAATAAGGATTACTTATCATAACCTACCAAATGTCTGCTTCAAAATGAGCTCTCGTTCAATGTTCTGCAGTAAATGGTTCCAGAGTTCTGAGCGCTGAAAGAGTCTTGTTTTTATAAAATACGCTAAACTTGTCGCTCAACAATACGAAAACCGTTTGACTTTCGATAGTATATTTTTGCAAATGTACTCTCCTCAGGACCTTGTATAAATAGGGAAAAAATTAGAGTACAAAAAAATGCGAGGTTTTTTACTGATCGATTTCATATGGAATAGCCCATATGTGATGGAACAGTAATACCGCTGTGACTCGGTCTTCAGAGCCTCGTTAGTATAATCAGATTGCACCGCGGGAAAGTGAGGTTGAGAGTAGGATAGGAGAGGTTAAAGAGTGCACATCACTATCCCTTGCAATCCTACTAGTACATCCTTTCTACAAAACTAAGATTTTAAAAAGAAAGTGACATTATGCTTCCTATAATGTTTCCACTTCCAAAGCACAGGAACAATTTCACGTTGCTCCTAATTTTGTTCAGGGTTTTGGATTACTTGAGATATGTAAATTTGACAATTATACTCGTCTGGTTCTATAACGTACAGTCATTCATTCATTCAGGGGCGATTTCTCAGGACATGCTATGCTTGCTGTGCAAGCCCAATATTTTCGTAGAATGTGTATTTCTCAAAATGGCGTTACGTACATTAAAATTTATTTTGATTTTGGAATACTGTATAGGCGTAATACCATCCACAGGTTGCACACCGTAAGTATCGCAACGCTTGCTCATTTCTCGAAGCTACAGAAAAGATGTAGAAACAGCGAGAATATGATGCGCGCGCAAGTGCCTTCCTCCTTGGTCCGTCCTAGGCGCACATGCTTCTGTTATGTGTTCTTTGAAGCTCTGGTCCGAGAGCTACACCAACGACACAGAGCAGTATTGACAGCGGGAATGTGCTGTGATTTGCGAGTGCAATGTAATTGTATGAGCGGAATGCATATGTTAGCTGCTGCATGTATTATTAATTCTTAAACATTAATTTGAAGTATTGCAATGAGTTCGGAATTGTGTCTCATTGAAACCTTATTATTAAATCCATTTTCCCGAAGGACTATTCAAGCAGACATTATAAAGAATATGTGCTCAATAAAACAATATGCATTGGTTGGAAGGGTCGAAAAAACTAAATAAACTATTTTGTTGGCCATGTTTGTTATATTATATCGAACTTCTACAACTGATAAGCAAATAATATTATGATCCATGATTCATAATGATTTCATAATTATAAAATAAATTATTTATGTGGGTCTGATTATTTTTATTAATTATGAATTATTATATCCTCCCATCTTCCCCTATGAATAAAAGAGCAAGCCTAACTTTCGTGACTAGCATTCGCCCCTGCATTCATTCATTCATTCATTCATTCATTCATTCATTCATTCATTCATTCATTCATTCATTCATTCATTTATAATTTTCTGCCCAAGGGCAGGTCTTTCAAACCCAACATTCTCCAATCTTTCCTATCTTTCGCCTTTCTCTTAGTCTCTGCATATGATCCATATATCATGTCTATCATCTGACATCTTCTTCTGCCCTGAACTCCTCTCCCATTCACCATTCCTTCCATTACATTCTTCAGTAGACAGTTTCTTCTCAGCCAGTGACCCAACCAATTCCTTTTTCTCTTCCTGATCAGTTTCAGCATCATTCTTTCTTCACCTACTCTTTCCGACACAGCCTTATTTCTTTTTCTGTCTGTCCATTTCGCACGCTTCATCCTTCTTCATATCCACATTTCAACTGCTTCTTATTCTTGAGCAGTAAACAAAGGTAATGCGGGCTAGAAACTCTACCTATAAGGTCTGTAAAGAAGTTGAGAAAAAAAAAAGAAGCTGAAGTCTCGAAAATTAAGTGCCATTTAACAGGATTTTTGGATGGGTATTGTTTTTAAATCTATGTAGATTGACCTCATGTCAACGGAACTGATGTCTGCAACAATATTGACTCCGCATTGAATTAATGTAAGCTTGACTTAAGTAATGTGAGAGAACACTATGGTCGAGCATAAAAAGTCGTATGAAATTTGCCTATAATGGTAATTAAGACGCTCATATGAAAATTATGAAATTCGCTTGCGCTCGTTTCATAAACATACTCGCGTCTTAATTACTACCATTATAGGCTCGTTGCATAATGTACTAATATTTAACAGTAAAGTAAAATTTTATCTGTTAAAATTGCATTATTTTTCTCTATAATTTGTGTTTTATGGTAACATATCAAACCTGCATCATGATTAAATATTAGAAATTCTTAAATAATTAAAATTAATGTCCTGAAGTGGTTCCAAATGCCTTTTTTTTTTCTTTTGGTATAACCATAAATTTTTCTCGGTGCAATATTGTTGTATCGAAATTTCACTGTGAATATGATAATGTAAACTTAACGCTAGATGATCATGTATACAGACAGAATCTGTATAAAGAACTAAGCTTATTGCTCAGGTACCTTTTGACTATCTACTCTATGTACAAATGCGTAGGTTATCATCAGTGGCGGCTCGTGGGTATTGAATTCAGGGGGGCTGCATACAAAAATAAACCATGCAACTTATCTTATTTAAAGATTAGTTCCATGCGCCTTGTCTTGTAGATTGCAAACTTTTGAATCATCTTCTTATTAAAATCCGATATGTTGTTTAACATAGTCTTTACAATGGAAAACACAGGTAATGCGGTCAGTCTCTCTTCTCTCATCATATTTCTAAGATAGGATTTTACTCTCTTCAAACACGAAACGCAAAGTTCTGGGTCGGAAGTTGTCATTGTATGGTGATAGCTATGCGTAGTAGTTTCACAACTTCTGAAAAATGAGGCCTGCAAGTTCTCAGATAGAATAAACTGCAAGAGCTTGACTAAGTCACTGATATTTCTGAATTCTTGTCTCTGATACAACACAGTGAGTTCCGTTTTTAGTTTGTCTTTATCGAACATTGGAAAAAGCTTCACACATACATTTAGGTCATTTTCAGGAAATGAGCTTTTGTAGCATTCAAATTTTTCTTGACACAGAAGAGAAGATAATATCAGATGATCTATGAAGTGGAATCGGGTGTTAGTTTGTGTGATAATGAGGACACACACTTCCTTGGCTGCGGCAATCCTTGTCTGAATCCCTTCGACCTTACGACGCTTTTTAGGGTTTTCATTTTCACAGATCTCGCTGCTCAACTGTGCACTGTTCCATATTGTCTGTATGGCATTAACAAAGCTTGATGTGCAGAGTCGGCCTCGGTAGCATAGTCGGCTGCGGGTTCGATCCCGGCCCAGGTTGATGGCATTTAAGTGTGTTTAAATGAGACAGGCTCATGTCAGTAGGTTTACTGGCATTTAAAAGAATCCTGCGGGACAAAATTCTGGCACACCAGTGAAGCTGATATAACCCCTGCAGTTGTGAGTGTCGTTAAATAAACATAATTTAATTTTTTATGTGCAGATTTGGACCTTAGAAATATCTAACTGGCGATGTTGTAGTGGGTTGTATAATATAACTGCATGATACATCAATAAATTAAAAAAACTGAGCCAGAAATTGAATTCAGGATCTTCAAGAGCACGCACCAGGGCGCTTGCCTCATTTATTGTGATGTTGTTAGAGGTTTCAGATTCCATTATAGTTTGAAAATATTCTAGCAATGGCTCCTTCTTCTCATGAACAACATTTACTGTTCTTATTTTAAAACTCCACCTTGTTGCCCCAGCTGATAGAATTGTCTTTGAAACACATTAATCTAATACAGACTGTATGGAGATCGAGAGAAGAAAGCAGGGATACTGGATAAATTATCAAAAAATATGCGAGCCTTTGTATTTTGTTTAGCGGCTCTTTCCATTATGAGATTCAACTGATGGCCACTTAGTTTCACATTTCTCTTGAATTGTTAAGGTACTGAACTGAATAGACTGTAAATATTGTACAGAATTAAACATTGTTGCACTTGTTATACTCACAACATTAAAGGAAATGTATTTAAAACTGCGTGCTACTGACAAGCTGCTGTAAATTCTGCAGCTCCTGGAAACTCTGGATTAATGGCCAGGGGAGGAAATGGCTTCACCCATAGTCTTTATCTCTGGCTTCGCTCTGGCAGCACCAGGGGAGGAATTGACTTCACTAACGTTTGCGTACATGTCAATGAGGGCGAAATTTTAAAAACATTCGAGCCACTAAATAGAGACTGTATAATACAGTAGAACTTTGTTATAACGACATCCAAGGGACCTTGAAAATTATGTTGTTATAAACGAGTGTCGTAGTAACCGAGATTCATATTATCAGTCTAGTGAGGTGGAAAATTAAAAATAATAAACATAATTAGGCTTATTTTAGATTTATGTATTCACTTTTAAGCATGCCATGAACATAATAAAATACACGTACAATAAATAAATACAGTATTCTGTATTAAAACTGTTTGTTCATTACTCACCAAACTTATTTACTGGGGAGTGAAGTAATCAGTCATTTTACTCTGTTGTCTCCTATTTGCCCAATTCACACTTTCTAAATTATATTCTATGTTCATTATTTCAGTTGCAATTTCACTCCTCCCTCCTCTAGCTTCATAGAAATGTTCACAATTCTAATGGCTTCTGAAGTGTCACTCACTTCTTTTAGCGGCCATACTGCGTTAAAATGCGTGTACCTAGTGAAAACTTCCTGTCGAAACTGACCGCATGCAGGTACCATTAATACTGCATGAATTCGGGCAGGTTACAATGGGATGAGGAATCTGCCTGCATTCCAGAGGTCTGTGATAGAACATCCCCTTTAAGGAAAAATCCCTGTGCTCTAACCGGGAATGTATTTCACAACATAAAACGAGACAAGAGCCACAAATGTCTGGGGGTGCTGCAGCTCCGCAGCCCCCCTTCGAAAGCCGCCCCTGGTTATCATAAGTAAAGATTTGCATGATTTTCACAAATGCTAGTCACAAGATGTATGCAAGAGATTTTTTATTTTTAAGTCTTCAATTTGATTTCTAGGGAAACAGTGAAGTCTTTCAAGCCTGTATCAGCCAACTTTCAAGTGAGCAGCAACAAGCACTGCATGAAGCTCTCAGTGGAGTGAATTGACCTTCAAGTTTGGTACCAGAAATTAAAGAAACAGTAGAAACAACAAGTGATGAAAGGATTCATACTTCAGGTGCAGTGAAAACATGTCAATGGGGTCCTTATGGTTATCAATTTTCTATTTATGTTGCCCGTTAAACACCACTGCAGTAGTTGAAATTCCTAGTAAAACTCTTAATTACAATCATGAACTGTTTTTCACACAACAGGAGTTTGGAACCGTGTGTGTTATGATGTACGCAGAATGTAGAAATACAGACTATGAAATGAACAAGTGGTAAAAGGAAAGTTTCAGAACCTTATTTATATGTTGTGGATAATTTATCAAAAATTAGCTTGGCGGATAAATGCTGTTGAGGTGTATACTTTATGAATTTATAAGGAGCAGAGTTTTGTATTGTTTTTAACTATTACGGATACTTCATTTTATTCGCCACCCATGTTTTATGAAGTTTATTTTATTTTTTTCTCCTTTCGCTCTCTTTAATTCTCCTCCCTTTCTAATTATTCATAATTCACATATACTGGCACATATTTTTTAATTGTTTTGACCACAAGTTTATTCAAATTTTTAGTAATTTTGCAGTCTAGTTGTTAAAAGAGTCTAGTTTAGAGTTTCTGAATGCAGTATACATCATTTGTAAACAGATCTGTGATAGAGGTGTCTATTTTACCAACGTAAAATAAAAAGCTTTATTTTCCGTTCTTTTCATTTAAATACAAATGATTTATAAAGCTAACTAGAAGTTAACTGTGAGGACATAGATACTGGAATTGTCTGTATGAGTACGTGGATATGTACAATTCCAATATTAAAGGGTCATGACTCATTGCTATTCTATTGTGTTGATCTTCTTTCTTTTGATTATGTTTTACTATCAACTCACATTACACAAAGGCATATATATTTTTATATTGCTCGCAAGCATCTTCTGTGTGCTTGGTGTTCGTTAATGCTTTAGTGTGTGACATGAGTTCAAGTAAGACATTTAATAATACAGTTTGTGCTATGTATGTTACGAAATTTCTTGTATTCTTTTAGTGTATCAAGTATTCCGCTTTTGAATCTGTAGATATATTTGGATACACTAAGAAATTGACTGAATTGTTTGTGGAAGGCAAAATAAACAATCGAGATTTCGATTGTCATCAGACTGAAATACAAATATTTTCTATTATAAAGAAACTTGATCCTTTTCGTATGTTTCAAGTGACGGAATTCCTTAAAATATCCTTTTCCTCTTTTAGTATAGAGAAAATAGTAATATGCGTTACAAGAGTGGTATGTTGAAGT
Source organism: Periplaneta americana (assembly GCF_040183065.1). NCBI lineage: Eukaryota > Metazoa > Arthropoda > Insecta > Blattodea > Blattidae > Periplaneta > Periplaneta americana. The sequence continues at coordinate 21,938,393 of NC_091119.1, forward strand.
TTTGATGTTCGAGGAAAAGTTTGAAAAAGCGAAATTTAGTTGAGCTTTTTTAATTTCCGAGAATTGAAAGAAAACATACTGCTCGTGTATCGTACATTATTTTGTGCGAAGATCGTTTATTACATACCTGACAGAGGAATTTCTAATCAGTTGCAATGAAATCTCCACCTTGGTTTCTGTTCAATGACGGCAAATTTGCAAAACAGAAATATCTCTCTTCAACATTGTTGCTTTAAAATGTTTTCTGTATTTACTATACTCCAGCAGGCCGTGATATACGTCTGTCTTTTTTTTCCCCCAGTCTATGATGAGTCTGGAATCTTATTGATTTTTTCACGGCTTCCTTAATGTCACTTGCATCACGAATCCAGTAAATTTAGTGGAGTTGTAGAGTTTACTTAATTTTTGCAAATATTTAAAAATAATAATTAACAGTGCAATTTAGGTGAAATTGCAGTGGTAAGTTTCCAATTTATAATTATTACTATATTGAACGTCTCTAAAAATAATATGTTAAAAGCCTTAAGCAGTAAAATCAATATCTCACTTAAACGGTAAGAAGAAGGAAATTGTTATGTGTGTTAGGTTGGGAATACTGAATGTGGAATTTTAGACTTTCCGCGGATTGGTTTTTTGTGCGGAAACCAAGCAAATACGCACAATCTCGCACAAAATCATTTTTCTGCATAACGCACTAACTTGACATGTCTTTCACATGGCTGTACAAATTTACCTTCAAATTAAAATATAATTATGGCTTTAATATTAATAGAAATAGATCTGATAATATCACGTGCAATACAGCAGGTGCAGATTTATATTTCACTACAGCAAACTATTGTTTTATTCCACCCAGTTTAAAATAACTTTTGTTCTCCTTGTGTAGAGAAAAATCTGTCATGGAAAATCAAAATGACCATTTTTTTTTAATTTGCCGGCCTCTACTGTCCATATGCCTCGGGGCAAAAGGTGCCCTTTACACTACAGATAAGAGTTCGAGGACCTCTATTCGCCGTACATACCAGCATTATTCTCACTACACTTACAGCAGAGTTATGGCGGTGAGAATGTTGGCATAATACAGGTTTAAACACATAGTATTTTTTTCTCGAAAATCCACTTGTGTTCGGGATTCCCAACTTGATGCTATTGTGACCGAAGTAAGTGGAGGGGGAGTACACCTCTAGAGATAGAGCTCGACGAGCTCTATTCGCTGTACTTATCAGCTTTGTTCTCACTACACATACAGCGGACTACTGGCTGCGAGAATGTTGGGACTTTTTTTCTAGAAAATCAATTTGTGTTCGGGATTCCCAATTTGATGCTATCGTGAATGAATTAAATCAAGGGGGAATACAACACCGCATCCCGTTCCTCGATATCGTCTTTATTTCCAGACATTATAGACTGAAACGTTCTAGGTAGTCAGATAAAGGACTAGAAAAAAAGTGCAACGGATTTGCTTGATATTAGCGGTGATTACTAGTGCAAATGCGGGGATGCTACAGTTAAAATGGCAGACCCCTGTGCCGCTTCGTTCTCCTTGTCTAGAGAAAATTCTGTTTTGGAAGGCAAAAATTACCATTTTTTTTAAATTTGCCGGCCTCTCCTGTCCAAACGCACGGAGATAGAGAGTTGTCCTTTATGCCACATATAGAGCTCGAGGAGCTGAATTCAACGCACTTATCGGCTTTGTTCTCGCAACGCACTCTTCGGCTTTGTTCTTACTACACGCACTGCGGAGTTATGGCGGCTAGAATGTCGGAGGAAGAGTGGTTTAAACCCTTCCCCTTTATTTCTCGAAAATCAGTTTGTGTTCGCGATTGCCATTTCGATGCTATTGTATAAGAAGTTAGTCAAGGGGGAATACAGGACCGCATCCCGTTCCTTGGTATGGCCATTATTTCCGGAGTTAGAGACTGAAATATTTTAGGTACCCAAAAAGTAAGGGTAGAAAAAAGTGCGGCGGATTTGCCGGATTTTAGCGCTGATTACTAGTGAATATGCGGGGATGATACAGTTAAAACGGCAGGCCTCTGAGCCGCTCCGTTCTCCTTGTGTAGGAAAAATTCTTTTTTTGAGGGTCAAAATGACCAATTTTTGAAATTTTCCCAGCCTCTCCCGTCCAAACGCACAGGGATAGAGAGTTCTACTTTATGCTGGATATAGAGCTCGAGGAGCTGTATTCAACGCACTCTTCGGCTTTGTTCTTACTACACGCACTGCTGAGTTATGGTGGCTAGAATGTCAGCGGAAGGGTGATTTAAACCCATCCCCTTTTTTCTCGAAAATCAGTTTGTGTTCGCGATTGCCATTTCGATGCTATCGTGTAAGAAGTTAGTCAAGGGGGATTACAGGACCGCATCCCGTTCCTTGGTATGGCCATTATTTCCGTAGTTACAGACAGAAATATTTTAGGTACCCAAACAATAAGGGTAGAAAAAAGTGCGGCGAATTTGCCGGATTTTAGCGGTGATTACTAGTGAATATGCAGGGATGCTACAGTTAAAAGGGCGGGCCTCCGAGCCGCTCCGTTCTCCTTGTGTAGAAAAAATTCTTTTTTGGAGGGTCAAAATGACCATTTTTTTAAATTTAGCCAGCCTCTCCCGTCCAAATGCACGTGGATAGAGAGTTGTACTTATGCTGGATATAGAGTTCGAGGAGCTGTAATGAACGCACTCTTCGGCTTTGTTCTTACTACACGCACTGCGTAGTTATGGCGGCTAGAATGTCGGTGGAAGGGTCGAAAATCAGCTTGTGTTCGCGATTGCCATATCGATGCTATCGTGTAAGAAGTTAGACAAGGGGGAATACAGGACCGCATCCTGTTCCTTGGTATGGCCATTATTTCCGTAGTTAGAGACTGAAATATTTTAGGTACCCAAACAATAAGGGTAGAAAAAAGTGCGGCGAATTTGCCGGATTTTAGCGGTGATTACTAGTGAATATGCGGGGATGCTACAGTTAAAAGGGCGGGCCTCTGAGCCGCTCCGTTGTCCTTGTGTAGAAAAAATTCTTTTTTGCAGGGTCATATTGACCATTTTTGGAATTTTTGCCAGCCTCTCCCGTCCACACGCACGGGGATAGAGAGTTGTACTTTATGCTGGAGTTAGAGTTCCAGGAGCTATATTCAATGCACTCTTCGGGTTTGTTCTTACTACACGCACTGCGGAGTTATGGCGGCTAGAATGTTTGTGTTCGCGATTGCCATTTCGATGCTATCGTGTAAGAAGTTAGTCAAGGGGGAATACAGGACCGCATCCCGTTCCTTGGTATGGCCATTGTTTCCGTAGTTAGAGACTGAAATATTTTAGGTACCCAAAAAATAAGGGTAGAAAAAAGTGCGGCGGATTTGCCGGATTTTAGCGGTGATAACTAGTGAATATGTGGTAATGCTACAGTTAAAAGGGCGGGCCTCTGAGCCGCTCCGTTCTCCTTGTGTAGAAAAAATTCTTTTCTGGAGGGTCAAAATAACCATTGTTTTAAATTTTCCAGCCTCTCCCGTCCAAACGCACGGGGATAGAGAGTTATACTTTATGCTGGAGATAGAGTTCGAGGTGCTGTATTCAACGCACTCTTCGGCTTTGTTCTTACTACACGCACCACTGAGTTATGGCGGCTAGAATGTCGGCGGAAGGGTGGTTTTTACCCTTCCCCTTTTTTTCTCGAAAATCAGTTTGTGTTTGCGATTGCCATTTCGATGCTATCGTGTAAGAAGTTAGTCAAGAGGGAATACAGGACCGCATCCCGTTCCTTGGTATGGCCATTATTTCCGGAGTTAGAGACTGAAATATTTTAGGTACCGTAAAGTGGGGGGAATCCGATCAAAATTTTCAGTTTTTTGTAGATATTAACAAAATAGAATTGTTACAACATGATGCAAATTTAAATTTAATTTCATTGAACCTTTAGGGTGATATGTCCATGATTTAATTTTGTTCATAATTATTATTTATTGTATTTTTTTTAATTTAATTGTTGATCGGTTTCACCTCTCAAGTTGGGGTGAATCCGATCACATATTTATTTTCTTTATTCTATCGGATTCAGACTGCCAGTGGGTGAAACCAACCACTGTTTTGAGTTTTAAAAAACCTGTCCATAAAATAAATCAAATTTTATTAGAGTTTCTTTTTTAACAAACGTATTATAAGATGTGTACAGTGTCCTACAAATTCTCTCAAATAAACAACTGGCATTACAAAAACAATTTCTATCTTAAGCTAGCTGCATTGATACACATTTTCAAACAATGTGACCTACTATTCAATGTCATAATCATTAATATTATTGAAAATATATGTACCACGCCTTCCATGCTCTGGCACAACCTTCCGTACAATTTGTTTTTTTTTTCTACTTCAATAGCATCCTCAATTTCTGGAAAGACAAAATACACACTGCTTTCAGCAACTTTCCTTCTTAAAAAAGTCACATTATATGTGTCATTATCATCATCTACACTGTCAATTCTACCAATAAAAAATCGAATCCGCTTTTTTGTTGGGAATTTAACAATGGAAAAATCATTTTTATTTAGTTCTTCATTCCTTTTTCCATTTTCTTCGCCATCATTTTCATCATCATCTTCTTCTTCTTCTTCTTCTTCATCATTGTCGGATAATGTGGAAATAGAAACTAAATCCTGAAAGACTCCAGATTTCCCGTCCTCATCACTGTCATCACTTCCAACAATGTCTCTTGCCAGAATTCCTTTGCCCGGAGTTAGGGGCAAGCGTTTTGCTCGACGAGGTGTTATATTTGATGATTCACGAAAACGAGCCTTTTTCAGTTGCATTTCAAATGCTGATGTCCAAGATCCTTCGGAATTATTGTCACCTGTGTCTTCTTCAGGAATCTGCGAAATGACTTTATTCGGACATAATGGAACTAACTATTCCTGCCTTCCTGAATCCAGACACGACATTGGTTTGTTTGAATGTTCATACCTATTTTTTCAAAGGCACCCTTCAGTAACCTTGGAAATTCAGATTTCGGTACCACACCCCTGTTTTTTGATTTCCAGTCATCTAAAACACTTCTCCACGAACTTTTTAGAGGTCGAAAAAATGCCACATCAAGTGGCTGGCACAAATGGGTAGAGTTAGCTGGTAACAATACAAAACGGATGTCATGTTCCTTGCACAGTTTAATTACATTTAGTAATAATAATAATAATAATAATAATAATAATAATAATAATAATAATAATAATGATTTATTTAACCTGGCAGAGTTAAGGCCATACGGCCTTCTCTAACACTCAACCAGGAGTAAAGACTGCGTTACAAAAACACTACAAATTTACAAATTACACTACAATTTTACACACAAAACTGAATAAGATAATAATAATAATAATAAAAAATAAACAACAAATAAGAAGAAATCAGACATAATATATAACATACAGAAAGAAAGAAAAAAGCATAATAATATGTGAACAGCAGGTCAAAATAAATGAGGCATACAAAAAAAAAGACAATTATTCATAATAATAATAATAATAATAATAATAATAATAGTAATAATGATGATAATAATAATAATAATAATAATAATAATAATAATAATAATAATAATACTAATAGTAGTAATAAAATAGTGCAGTACAAAGTATACAGTGAGTACAATATTTCTAAGTACACACAATAAGGAAAATTAAGATTATATATAGCTCAACTTATCACATTAGAGATATAACATTATCGGAAAATATGAAAACAAAAATATAAAATAAGTTGAATATCATTAGAACATAAAAAAATGTGAATACGTGGAAACATGCAATACAACACTTGTCATAATAGTAAGTTAGTTTGGCAACTCGTCATAAGATAATTTTCTAACTTGGATTTGAAAGAATTCAATGTTCGGCAGCCCTTGACTTCAGGCGGCAGAGAGTTCCAGTGACGAGAGGTAGCAACAGTGAAGGATGAGGAATACAGAGACGATGCGTGAAGTGGAATTTCTAGCGTGTTATCGCATTGTGATCGAGTATTAATATTATGATAGCGAGAGAGAGTATGAAATCGAGCGAATAAATAACAGGGGGATGAAGAGTGCATAATTCGAAATAAGAGAGAAAGTGAGTGCAGATTTCTCCTCTCATGTAACCTAAGCCACGATAACTTCTTGAAAGAAGGTGAGATATGATCATAGTATTGAACATTACAAATGAAGCGGACGCACGCGTTATGAACACACTGTAGTTTCTGAGCGGAATCAATCCTGAGATCACTGAACAAAACGTCGCAATAATCGAAGTGAGGTAGAAGTCTGTTTTAATTTAGTTGGATAATGATACAATCTTTTTAGTGAATGGAGAATAGAGAATGCCTTCTTACATGTATATTTAATATGCGTATCCCAATTGAGATTAGATTCGAAATGTACTCCGAGATTTTTGACGGTAGAGCTAAACGGGATGATTGTTTTATTCAGTTTCACAGGTGGAATATTCAGGTCGTTGACTTCAGGAATTAATCTACGGTTCGCGAACAGAATAGCCTGTGATTTACATGCGTTTAGGTTAAGCCCAAATTGTTGAGACCAGGAAGAGATGGAATCAAGATCTTCATTCAGACTATTAATGCTATCGTTTAGTGCGTCGGGACGGGCTGAAATATACAATTGAACGTCGTCTGCATATATTTGATATCTGCAGTGCTTAAATGAGTTGGAAATTCCATTTATATAAATAGAGAAGAGCAAGGGGCCTAATACTGATCCCTGAGGAACTCCTGTATCTACAGTACGCCAGGATGAGAAACGATTATTAGATATGACACGCTGCTGGCGGCCAGTAAGGTAGGAGTACAGCCAGGTGATAGCACTATCAGAAAGGTGTAGCGTTTGTAGTTTAGTTAATAGTAGATCGAAGTCAACAGAATCAAAGGCTTTGCTATAGTCCAATAAAACTAGTACAGTAGCCTGTCGTTTATCCATGGCTGCGCGTAGTGATAGATGGCTAGACAGATTGTCGCCTATTAACACTTTTGGTCCCTCCAATTTTTTTTTATGTAAGGTAACAAGATTTGGTTAAACCATGCTTCAAACAGTGCAAGGTCAAACCAACCACTTTGGTTTCTGTTATAGCCCGCACCATTTGTACCTCCTTCCGTCCAAGTGTCGTAGAGATGTTTTGCTTTGTAAACAGTGTAGGGTGGAAGCACTGTGCCATCTGCCCCAGCAGCTATCATCACACTTATGCTGGTTTTTGAATAATCTACTATCCTCTCCGGATGTCGAGTCCCTCGCTTCACTATCACTTTTTCTTGACCAGGATCATCACAAAAATTAGTCTCGTCATAGTTTATAATGTTGGTGTGAGGAACACCATTCAAGGACACTTCAAGGTTATTAAAATAATCAGTCACTGTTGATCGAGAAACTGCTGCCCTCGCCCTCTTTACATTTTCTCCCATTCTGACAGTGAGTTCTTTATTTCTATTAAGAAAACTTCTTACCCATTCAAGACCAGGTCGGTTGTCTTGAAATATTTTCTCTACCCTCCCTTTTCTATTTAGGTATGTCTGTACAATATTTCTAACATCTTTGTTCCTCAAAGGGAATCCCCACTTTGCACAACACAATACACCTTCTACAAGTTATTTCTCCTCATTACTGCTAAGTGCTGTCTGACCACCAATTTTGTTTTTGTACTTATTTTTAAGTTTGTCGTTTAACGTGGTGTAAGGTACGCCATATTGTTCAGATGCTTTTCGCATACTTAGTTTGCCTGACTGTACAGCTCTTACAGCATTGAGGAGAAATTCTGGTTTATAGTTGCATTTTCTTGTCGGCCCAACAACTTTCTCGTACACCCGCATGATCGGATTCAGCGTACAAAATTGTAATATTGTGATTATTAATATGTAGCATCAAAATGACACTAACTATTCGCTTGCAAATTAATACTAGTACTAAAGAACCTTGTTAGAAAGTAAAAATATCATGACTTACCAATTTAACAACAGTGGTAAATGACAACAGGAGAAGTTATATTAAACACCACCTTCTTCTACGAACGCCACAAATATTATAAACGTCTGTTGAGAATAAAAACTGTCGACATCGCGCGCTATAACTGGCCATTGTTGTATCTCAATTACACAAGAACAAGAAACATGAGTCGGCCTGGTGATTATTGTTATAGTGAAACGCGCACACTCCCCATTGTTGAAACACGTGCATATGATCGGTTTCAAACCATATGGTCGGAATCACCCCACTTTACGGTACCCAAAAAATAAGGGTAGAAAAAAGTGCGGCGGATTTGCCGGATTTTAGCGATGATTACTAGTGAATATGTGGGGATCCTATAGTTAAAAGGGCGAGCCTCTGAGCCACTCCGTTCTCCTTGTGTAGAAAAAATTCTTTTTTGGAGGGTCAAAACGACCATTTTTTTAACATTTTCCAGCCTCTCCCGTCCAAACGCACGGGGATAGAGAGTTGTACTTTATGCTGGAGATAGAGTTCGAGGAGCTGTATTCAACGCACTCTTCGGCTTTGTTCCTACTACACACACTGCGGAGTTATGGCGGCTAGAATGTCGACGGAAGGGTAGTTCCCCTTTTTTTCTCGAAAATCAATTTGTGTTCGCGATTGCCATTTCGATGCTATCGTGTAAGAAGTTAGTCAAGGGGGAATACAGGACCGCATCCCGGTCCTTGGTATGGCCATTATTTCCGGAGTTAGAGACTGAAATATTTTACGGTACCCAAAAAATAAGGGTAGAAAAAAGTGCGGCGGATTTGCCGGATTTTAGCGGTGATTACTAGTGAATATGCGGGGATGCTACAGTTAAAAGGGCGGGCCTCTGAGCCGCTCTGTTCTCCTTGTGTAGAAAAAATTCTTTTTTGGAAGGTCAAAATGACCATTTTTTTTTAATTTGCCAGCCTCTCCCGTCCAAACGCACGGGGATAGAGAGTTGTACTTTATGCTGGAGATATTGTTTGAGGAGATGTATTCATCGCACTCTTCGGCTTTGTTCTTAGTACACGCACCGCTGAGTTATGGCGGCTAGAATGTCGGCGGAAGGGTGGTTTCTCGAAAATCAGTTTGTGTTCGCGATTGCCATTTCGATGCTATCGTATAAGAAGTTAGTCAAGGGGGAATACAGGACCGCATCCCGTTCTTTGGTATGGCCATTATTTCCGGAGTTAGAGACTGAAATATTTTAGGTACCCAAAAAATAAGGGTAGAAAAAAGTGCGGCGGATTTGCCGGATTTTAGCAGTCATTATTAGTGAATATGCGGGGATCCTACAGTTAAAAGGGCGGGCCTCTGAGCCGCTCCGTTCTCCTTGTGTAGAAAAATTCTTTTTGGAGGGTCAAAATGACCTTTTTTTTAATTTTGCCAGCCTCTCCCGTCCAAACGCAAGGGGATAGAGAGTTGTACTTTATGCCGGAGATAGAGTTCGAGGAGCTGTATTCAACGCACTCTTCGGCTTTGTTCTTACTACACGCACTGCGGAGTTATGGCGGCTAGATTGTCGGAGAAAGGGTGGTTTAACCCTTCCTCTTTTTTTCTCGAACATCAGTTTGTGTTCGCGATTGCCATTTCGATGCTATCGTGTAAGAAGTTAGTCAAGGTGGAATACAGGACCGCATCCCGTCCCTTGGTATGGCCATTATTTCCGGAGTTAGAGACTGGAATATTTTAGGTACCCAAAAAATAAGGGTAGACAAAAGTGCGGCGGATTTTCCGGATTTTACCTGTGATTACTAGTGAATATGCGGGGATCCTACAGTTAAAAGGGCGGGCCACTGAGCCGCTCCGTTCTCCTTGTGTAGAAAAAATTCTATTTTGGAGGGTCAAAATGAGGATTTTTTTTAATTTTGCCAGCCTCTCCCGTCCAAACGCACGGTGATAGAGAGTTGTACTTTATGCTGGAGATAGAGTTCGAGTAGCTGTATTCAACGCACTCTTCGGCTTTGTTCTTACTACACGCACTGCGTAGGTATGGCGGCTAGAATGTCGGCGAAAGGGTGGTTTAACCCTTCCCCTTTTTTTCCCGAAAATCAGTTTGTGTTCGCGATTGCCATTTCGATGCAATCGTGTAAGAAATTAGTCAAGGCGGAATACAGGACCGCATCCCGTTCCTTGGTATGGCCATTATTTCCGGAGTTAGAGACTGAAATATTTTAGGTACTCAAAAAATAAGAGTAGAAAAAAGTGCGGCGGATTTGCCCGATTTTAGCGATGATTACTAGTGAATATGCGGGGATCCTACAGTTAAAAGGGCTGGCCTCTGAGCCGCTCCGTTCTCCTTGTGTAGAAAAAATTCTTTTTTGGAGGGTCAAATTGACCATTTTTTTTTAATTTTGCCACCCTCTCCAGTCCAAACGCACGGGGATAGAGAGTTGTACTTTATGCTGGAGATGGAGTTCGAGTAGCTGTATTCAACAACTCTTCGGCTTTGTTCTTACTACACGCACTGCGGAGTTATGGCGGCTAGAATGTCGGCGAAAATCAGTTTGTGTTCGCGATTGCCATTTCGATGCAATCGTGTAAGAAATTAGTCAAGGCGGAATGCAGGACCGCATGCCGTTCCTTGGTATGGCCATTATTTCCGTAGTTAGAGACTGAAATATTTTAGGCACCCAAAAAATAAGGGTAGAAAAAAGTGCGGCGGATTTGCCGGATTTTACCGGTAATTACTAGTAAATATGCGGGGATCCTACAGTTAAAAGGCCGGGCGTATGAGCCGCTCCTTTCTCCTTGTGTAGAAAAAAATTCTTTTTAAGAGGGTCAAAATGACCATTTTTTGAAAATTTCCCAGCCTCTCCCGTCCAAACGCACGGGGATAGAGAGTTGTACTTTATGCTGGAGATAGTGTTTGAGGAGCTGTATTCAACGCACTCTTCGGCTTTGTTCTTACTACACGCACCGCTGAGTTATGTCGGCGGAAGGGTGGTTTCAACCCTTCCCCTTTTTTTCTCGAAGATCAGTTTGTGTTCGCGATTGCCATTTCGTTGCCTTCGTGTAAGAAGTTAGTCAATGGGGAATACAGGACCGCATCCCGTTCCTTGGTATGGCCATTATTTCTGAGGTTAGAGACTGAAATATTTTAGGTACCCAAAAAATAACGGTAGACAAAAGTGCGGCGGATTTGCCGGATTTGAGCTCTGATTACTAGTGAATATGCGAGGATCCTACAGTTAAATGGGCGGGTGTATGAGCCGTTCCGTCCTCCTTGTGTAGAAAAAAATCTTTTTTGGAGGGTCAAAATGACCATTTTTTGAAAATTTGCCAGCCTCTCCCGTCCAAACGCACGGGGATAGAGAGTTGTACTTTATGCTGGAGATAGTGTTTTAGGAGCTGTATTCATCGCACTCTTCGGCTTTGTTCTTACTAGACGCACGGCTGAGTTATGGCGGCTAGAATGTCGGCGGAAGGGTGGTTTCAACCCTTCCCCTTTTTTTCTCGAAAATCAGTTTGTGTTCGCGATTGCCATTTCGATGCTATCGTGTAAGAAATTAGTCAAGTCGGAATACAGGACCGCATCCCGTTCCTTGGTATGGCCATTATTTCCGAAGTTAGAGACTGAAATATTTAAGCACCCAAGAAATAAGGGTAGAAGAAGTGCGGCTGATTTGCCGGATTTTAGCGTTGAATACTAGTGAATATGTCGTGATCCTACAGTTAAAAGGGCGAACCTCTGAGTCGCTCCGTTCTCCTTGTTTAGAAGAAATTCTTTTTTGGAGGGTCAAAATGACCGTTTTTAGAAAATTTGCCAGCTCCTCCCGTCCAAACGCACGGGTATAGAGACTTGTACTTTATGCGGAGATAGACTTCGAGGAGCTGTATTCAACGCACTCTACGGTTTTGATCTTACTACACGCACTGCGGTGTTATGGCGGCTAGAATGTCGGCGGAAGGGTTTACCTTCCCCTTTTTTTCTTGAAAATCAGTTTGTGTTCGCGATTGCCATTTCGATGCAATCGTGTAAGAAATTAGTCAAGGCGGAATACAGGACCGCATCCCGTTCCTTGGTATGGCCATTATTTCCGGAGTTAGAGACTGAAATATTTTAGGTACTCAAAAAATAAGAGTAGAAAAAAGTGCGGCGGATTTGCCCGATTTTAGCGATGATTACTAGTGAATATGCGGGGATCCTACAGTTAAAAGGGCTGGCCTCTGAGCCGCTCCGTTCTCCTTGTGTAGAAAAAATTCTTTTTTGGAGGGTCAAAATGACCATTTTTTGAAAATTTGCCAGCGTCTCCCGTCCAAACGCATGGGGATAGAGAGTTGTACTTAATGCTGGAGATAGTGTTTGTCGAGCTGTATTCAACGCACTGTTCGGCTTTGATCTTACTACACGCACTGCGGAGTTATTGGCGGCTAGAATGTCGGCGGAACGGTGGTTTAATCTCCTTTTTTTTTTTTCTCGAAAGTCAGTTTGTGTTCGCGATTGCCATTTCGATGCTATCGTGTAAGAAATTAGACAAGGCGGAATACAGGACCGCATCCCGTTCCTTGGTATGGCCATTAATTCCGGAGTTAGAGACTGAAATAATTTAAGCACCCAAAAAATAAGGTAGAAAAAAGTGCGGCGGATTTGCCGGATTTTAGCGGTGATTACTAGTGAATATGCGGTGATCCTACAGTTAAAAGGGCGAACATCTGAGCCACTCCGGTCTCCTTGTGTAGAAGAAATTCTTTTTTGGAGTGTCAAAATGACCATTTTTTGAAAATTTGCCAGCCTCTCCCATCTAAAACGCACTGGGATATAGAGTTGTACTTTATGCTGGAGATAGACTTCGAGGAACTGTATTCAACGCACTCTTCGGCTTTGTTCTTACTACACGCACTGCGGAGTTATGGCGGCTAGAATGTCGGCGAAAGGGTGGTTTAACCCTTCCCCTTTTTTTCCCGAAAATCAGTTTGTGTTCGCGATTGCCATTTCGATGCAATCGTGTAAGGAATTAGTCAAGGCGGAATGCAGGACCGCATCCCGTTCCTTGGTATGGCCATTATTTCCGGAGTTAGAGATTGAAATAGTTTAGGTGCTCAAAAAATAAGGGTAGAAAAAAGTGCGGCGGATTTGCCCGATTTTAGCGATGATTACTAGTGAATATGTCGTGATCCTACACTTAAAAGAGCGGACCTTTGAGCCGCTCCGTTCTCTTTGTATAGAAGAAATTCTTCTTTGGAGGGTCAAAATGACCATTTTTTGAAATTTTGCCAGCCTCTCCCGTCCAAACGCACGTGGATAGAGAGCTGTACTGTATGCCGGAGATAGACTTCGAGGAGCTGTATTCAACGCATTCTTCGGCTTTGTTCTTACTACACGCACTGCATAGTTATGGCGGCTAGAATGTCCCCTTTTTTTCTTGAAAATCAGTTTGTGTTCGCGATTGCCATTTCCATGCTATCGTGTAAGAAATTAGTCAAGGGGGAATACAGGACCGCATCCCGTTCCTTGGTATGGCCATTATTTCCGGAGTTAGAGACTGAAATATTTTAGGTACCCAAAAGAGAAGGGTAGAAAAAAGTGCGGCGGATTTGCCGGAATTTACCAGTGAATACTAGTGAATATGCCGGGATGCTACAGTTAAAAGGGCGGGCCTCTGAGCCGCTCCGTCCTCCTTGCGTAGAAAAAATTCTTTTTTGGAGGGTCAAAATGACCATTTTTTGAAATTTTGCCAACGTCTCCCGTCCAAACGCATGGGGATAGAGAGTTGTACTTTATGCTGGAGATAGTGTTTGACGAGCTGTATTCAACGCACTGTTCGGCTTTGATCTTACTACACGCACTGCGGAGTTCTGGCGGCTAGAATGTCGGCGAAAGGGTGGTTTAACCCTTCCCCTTTTTTTCTCGAAAATCAGTTTGTGTTCGCGATTGCCATTTCGATGCTATCGTGTAAGAAATTAGTCAAGTCGGAATACAGGACCGCATCCCGTTCCTTGGTATGGCCATTATTTCCGAAGTTAGAGACTGAAATATTTAAGCACCCAAAAAATAAGGGTAGAAAAAAGTGCGGCGTATTTGCCGGATTTTAGCGGTGATTACTAGTGAATATGCGGTGATCCTACAGTTAAAAGGGCGAACCTCTGAGTCGCTCCGTTCTCCTTGTTTAGAAGAAATTCTTTTTTGGAGGGTCAAAATGACCGTTTTTAGAAAATTTGCCAGCTCCTCCCGTCCAAACGCACGGGTATAGAGACTTGTACTTTATGCGGAGATAGACTTCGAGGAGCTGTATTCAACGCACTCTACGGTTTTGATCTTACTACACGCACTGCGGTGTTATGGCGGCTAGAATGTCGGCGGAAAATCAGTTTGTGTTCGCGATTGCCATTTCGATGCTATCGTGTAAGAAATTAGTCAAGAGGGAATACAGGACCGCATCTCGTTCCTTGGTATGGCCATTATTTCCGGATTTAGAGACTGAAATATTTTACGTACCCAAAAAAGAAGGGTAGAAAAAAGTGCGGCGGATTTGCCGATTTTAACGGTTATTACTAATGAATATGCGGGAAACCTAGAGTTAAAAGGGCGGGCCTCTGAGCCGCTCCGTCCTCCTTGTGTAGAAGAAATTCTTTTTTGGACGGTCAAAATGACCATTTTTTTTTTAATTTGCCTGCCTCTCCCGTCCAAACGCACGGGGATAGAGAGTTGTACTTTATGCTGGAGATGGTGTTTGAGGAGCTGTATTCATCGCACTCTTCGGCTTTGTTCTTACTAGACGCACGGCTGAGTTATGGCGGCTAGAATGTCGGCTGAAGGGTGGTTTCAACCCTTCCCCTTTTTTTCTCGAAAATCAGTTTGTGTTCGCGATTGCCATTTGGATGCTATCGTGTAAGAAGTTAGTCAAGGGGGAATACAAGACCGCATCCTGTTCCTTGGTATGGCCATTATGTCCGGAGTTAGAGACTGAAATATTTTAGGTACCCAAAAAATAAGGGTAGAAAAAAGTGCGGCGTATTTGCCGGATTTTAGCGGTGATTACTAGTGAATATGCGGGGATCCTACAGTTAAAGGGGCGGGACTCTGAGCCGCTCCGTTCTGCTTGTGTAGAAAAAATTTCAACACTTCCCCTTTTTTTCTCGAAAATCAGTTTGTGTTCGCGATTGCCATTTCGATGCTATCGTGTAAGAAGTTAGTGAAGGGGGAATACAGGACCGCATCCCGTTCCTTGGTATGGCCATTATTTCCGGAGTTAGAGACTGAAATATTTTAGGTACCCAAAAAATAAGGGTAGAAAAAAGTGCGGCGGATTTGCCCGAGTTTAGCGGTGATAACTAGTGAATATGCGGGGATCCTACAGTTAAAAGGGCTGGCCTCTGAGCCGCTCCGTTCTCCTTGTGTAGAAAAAATTCTTTTTTGGAGGGTCAAAATGACCATTTTTTTAAATTTTGCCAGCCTCTCCAGTCCAAACGCACGGAGATAGAGAGTTGTACTTGATGCTGGAGATAGACTTCGAGCAGCTGTATTCAACGCACTCTTCATCTTTGTTCTTACTACACGCACTGCGGAGTAATGGCGGCTAGAATTTCGGCGGAAGTGTGGTTTAAACCCTTCCCCTTTTTTTTCTCGAAAATCAGTTTGAGTTCTCGATTGCCATTTCGATGCTATCGTGTAAGAAGTTAGTCAAGGGGGAATACAGGACCGCATCCCGTTCCTTGGTATGGCCATTATTTCCGGAGTTAGAGACTGAAATATTTTAGGTTCCCAAAAAATAAGGGTAGAAAAAAGTGCGGCGGATTTGCCGGATTTTAGCGGTGATTACTAGTGAATATGCGATGATCATACAGTTAAAAGGGCAGGCCTCTGAGCCGCTCCGTTCTCCTTGTGTAGAAGAAATTCTTTTTTGGTGGGTCAAAATGACCATTTTTTGAAAATTTGCCAGCCTCTCCCGTCCAAACGCACGGGAATAGAGAGTTGTACTTTATGCCTGAAATAGACTTCGAGTAGCTGTATTCAACGCACTCTTCGGCTTTGCTCTTACTACACGCACTGCGGAGTTAATGGCGGCTAGAATGTCGGCAGAAGGGTGGTTTAAACCCCTTTTTTTTCTCGAAAATCAGTTTGTGTTCGCGATTGCCATTACGATGCTATCGTTTAAGACGTTAGTCAAGGGGTATACAGGACTGCATCCCGTTCGTTGGTATGGCCATTATTTGCCTAGTTTGAGACTGAAATATTTTAGGTACCCAAAAAATAAGGGTAGAAAAAAGTGCGGCGGATTTGCCGGATTTTAGCGGTGTTTACTAGTGAATATGCGGGATCCTACAGATAAAGGGCGGGCCTCTGAGCCGCTCCGTTCTCCTTGTGTAGAAAAAATTCTTTTTTGGAGGGTCAAAATGACCATTTTTTGAAAATTTGCCAGCCTCTCCCGTCCAAACGCACGGGTATAGAGAGTTGTATTTTATGCTAGAGATAGAGTTCGAGGAGCTGTATTCAATGCACTCTTCGGCTTTGCTCTTACTACACGCACTGCATAGTTAATGGCGGGTAGAATGTCGGCGGAAGGGTGGTTTAAACCCCTTTTTTTTTTCTCGAAAATCAGTTTGTGTTCGCGATTGCCATTTCGATGCTATCGTGTAAGACGTTAGTCAATTGGGAATACTGGACTGCATCCCGTTCCTTGGTATGACCATTATTTCCGGAGTTAGAGACTGAAATATTTTAGGTACCCAAAAAAAAGGGTAGAAAAAAGTGCGGCGGAATTGCGGGAATTTAGGGACTGATTACTATTGAATATGCTGGGATCCTACAGTTAAAAGGGTGGTCCTCTGAGCCGCTCCGTTCTCCTTGTGTAGAAAAAATTCTTTTTTGGAGGGTCAAAATGGCCATGTGTTGAAAATTTGCCAGCCTCTCCCGTCCAAACGCACGGGGATAGAGAGTTGTACTTTATGCTGGAGATAGAGTTCGAGGAGCTGTATTCAACGCAGTCTTCGGCTTTGTTCTTGCTACACGCACTGCGTAGTTATGGCGGCTAGAATGTCGGCGGAAGGGTTTTTTTTTTTCTCGAAAATCAGTTTGTGTTCGCGATTGCCATTTCGGTGCAATCGTGGAAGAAGTTAGTAAAGGGGGAATACAGGACCGCATCCCTTTCCTTGGTATGGCCATTATTTCCGGAGTTAGATACTGAAATATTTTAGGTACCCAAAAAAATAAGGGTACAAAAAAGTGCGGCGGATTTCTGGATTTTAGCTGTGACTACTATTGAATATGAGCGGATGCTACAGTTAAAAGGCGGGCCCCTGTGGCGCTTTGTTCTCCTTGTGTAGAGAAAATTCTGTTTAGCAAGCCCAAAATTACCGTTTTTTGAAATTTTGCCGGCCTCTCCTGTCCAAACGCATGGGGATAGAGAGTTGTCCTTTATGCCACAGATAGAGTTCGAGGAGCTGAATTCAACGCAATTATCGGCTTTGTTGTCACTACACGGACTGCGGAGTTATGGCGGCTAGAATGTCTGCGGAGTATAGAAAATTCTCTCTCCATCCCTATATGTATTGCACTGTTATTTATATACCAAAATGAACTACACAAAACATTTTTTTGTTATATGTCTTTGATGTTTTATAATAGGCTACCAAAGTCACCTAAAAATTTAAAATGTTATTTATTCAAATCGATAATTACGCAGTTTGTATAGCATTAACGAATATTTTAACTTGGCAAATAATTATGTATCGTTTTATTTATATTGACGTTGCAAAGCATAATGTACTTATGTTCAAGCAATGAAGTATCTGTCTATCTATCTATCTATCTATCTATCTATCTATCTATCTATCTATCTATCTATCTATCTATCTATCTATCTATCTATCTATCTATCTATCTATCTATCTATCTATCTATCTATCTATCTATCTATCTATCTGTCTCTCTGTCTATCTGTCTATCTGTCTATCTGTCTATCTGTCTATCTGTCTATCTATCTATCTATCTATCTATCTATCTATCTATCTATCTATCTATCTATCTATCTATCTATCTATCTATCTATCTATCTATCTATCTATCTGTCTAGCTATCTATCTATTTTATGTATCTATTCTATCTTTTCTCTCTATTCTAACTTATCTATCTATACTCTCTTATCTATCTATTCTATCTTATGTATCTATTCTATCTTTTCCATCTATTCTATTCTACCTTACCCATCTATTCTATTCTACCTTACCCATCTATTCTGTTCTAATTTACCTATCTATTCTGTTCAATCCTATCTATTTATTCTGTTTTCTTATCTATCTATTCTGTTCTGACTTAGCTATTTTGTTCTATCTTATCTATCTATTCTGTTCTGTCTTATCTATTCTGTTTTATCTTATCTATCTATTCTGTTCCATCTTATCTATCTATTCCGTTTTATCTTATCTATTTATTCTGTGTTTATCTTATCTATCTATTCTGTTTTATCTCATCTATCTATTCTGTTCTATCTCATATCTATTCTGTTCTATCTTATCTATCTATTCTCTTCTATTTTATCTATCTATTCTGTTTTATCTTATCTATCTATTCTTTTTTATCTTATCTATCTATACTGTTCTATCTTATCTGTCTATTCTGTTCTATCTATTCTGTTTTATCTTATCGTTCTATTTTGTTTTATCTTATCTATCTATTCTCTTCTATAGTATCTAGTCCACACCTGTGGAGTAACGGTCAGCGCGTCTGGCTGCGAAACCAGGTGGCCCGGGTTCGATTCCCGGTCGGGACAAGTTATCTGGTTGAGGTTTTTTCCTGGGTTTTCCCTCAACCCAATATGAGCAAATGCTGGATAACTTTCGGTGCTGGACCCCGGATTCATTTCACCGTCTCATTCAGACGCTAAATAACCTAAGATGTTGAGAAAGCGTCGTAAAATAACCGACTAAAAAAAAATTTCTATTTAGTCTGTCGTATCTTATCAATTCTGTTCTATCTTATCTATCTATTCTGTTCTATATTATCTATTTATTTGTCCTATCTTATCAATTCTGTTCTATCTTATCTATCCTTTTATCTCATCTATCTATTCTGTTCTGTCTTATCTATCTATTCTGTTCTAACTTATCTGTCTATTCTTTTCTATCTATTCTGTTTTATCTTATCGTTCTATTCCGTTTTATCTTATCTATCTATTCTGTTTTATCTTATCTATTTATTCTGTTCTTTTTATCTATCTATTCTTTTCTGTCTTATCTGTCTGTTCTGTTCTATCTTATCTGTTCTAACTTATCCATCTGTTCTGTTCTATATTATCTATTTATTCTGTCCTATCTTTTCAATTCTGTTCTATCTTATCTATCTATTCTGTTCTATCTTATCTGTCTATTCTGTTCTAGCTTCTCTCTCTGTCTCTCTCTCTCTCTCTCTCTCAATAAACAGGTAAATAGGTAAAATTTTTAAATTGAATTTTTTTAATTCAATTTTTGCTTCTTTTTTGAATTAGAGAAAATATTAAATTTCAAAATATTTTTTCTCAATTGAAAAAAAATTTATTTCAAAATCTTTTTTTATATTTTCAAAAACTTTTTTTTAATTCATAAATTCCTTTTTTTAAATTCAATTTTTTTTTTAAAATGAAAGATAATTTTAATATTTCAAAAAATAATTTTTTTTCTAATTAAATTTTTTCTGAATTTTAAAAAAATGAGATTAAAAAAATTAATTCAATTTTTTTAAAATTAAAATTTAAAAATAAATTTTATTTAAGAAAGTGAAATTGAAAAAATATTAAATTAAATAAAAATATTTTAATGAAAAATTTTTTTTAAATTTCAGAATGAAAAAAAAATTCAAATTTAACAAAATTAAACAAATTTCCAATTTCAAAAATTATTTTAAAAAGTTCACAAATTCTCAGATTTCCAAAATTTACAACACTTTTTTTTAAATATAAAGAATACTGGAATTTTCAGTGAACATTATTTTCACAAATTTTTTAATTCTAAAAAATCTAATCTATTTATTCTGTTCTATCTTATCTATCTATTCTATTCTATCTTATCTATCTATTCTGTTCTATCTTATCTATCTATTCTGTTCTATCTTATCTATCTATTCTGTTCTGTCTTATCTATTTTGTTCTATCTTGTCTATCTATTCTGTTCTATCTTATCTATCTATTCTGTTCTATCTAATCTATCTATTCTGTTCTATCTTATCTATATCTATCTTTTCTGTGTAATCTTATATATCTATTCCGTTCTATCTTATCTATTCTTTTCTATCTGATCTATTCTGTTCTATCTTATCTATATATTCTGTTCTATCTTATCTATTCTGTTCTGGCTTATCTATCTATTCTGTTCTGTCTTATCTATCTATTCTGTTCTGGTTTATCTATCTATTCTGTTCTATCTTATCCATCTATTCTGTTCTATCTTATCTATCTATTCTGTTCTATCTTATCTATTCTGTTCTATTTTATCTATCTATTCTGTTTGAACTTATCTGTCTATTCAGTTCTACCTTATCTATCTATTCTGTTTAATCTCATCTATCTATTCAGTTCTGTCTCATCTATCTGTTCTGTTCTGTCTTATCTACCTATTTTGTTTTATCTTATCCTTTCTATTCTGTTTAAACATATCTATTCTGTTCTATCCTTTCTATCTATTCTGGTCTGTTTCATCTTTCTATTTTGTTCTATCTTATCTATATATTGTTTTGTCTTATCTATCTATTCTGTTCTTTCTTATCTATCTATTCTGTTCTATCTTATCTATATCTATCTATTGTGTTTAATCTCATCTATCTATTCTTTTTAATCTTATCTATCTATTCCGTTCTATCTTATCTATTCTATTTAATCTTATCTATCTGTTCTGTTGTCTTATCTATCTATTCTGTTTTATCTTATCTATTTATTCTGTTTAATCTTATCTATTCTGTTCTATGTTATCTATTCTGTTTAATCTTATCTATTCGGTGTTATCTCATCTATCTCTTGTCTTTTATTTTACCTATCTATTCTGTTCCACCTTGCCTATCTTTTCTGTTCTATCTTATCTATCTATTCTATTCTGTCTTATGTATGTATTCTGTTCTATCTCATCTATCTATTCTGTTTAATATTATCTATCTATTCTGTTCTATCTTATCTATCTATTCTGTTTAATCTCATCTATCTATTCTGTTTAATCTTATCTATCCTGTTTAATCTTATCTATTCTGTTCTATCTTATCTATTCTGTTCTATGTTATCTATCTGTTCTATTCTATCTTATCTATCTATTCTTTTTTATATTATCTATCTATTCTTTTCTATCTTATCTATCTATTCTGTTCTATCTTATCTATTCTGTTTAATGTCATCTATATATTCTGTTTAATCTCATCTATCTATTCTGTTTAATCTTATCTATCTATCCTGTTTAATCTTATCTATTGTGTTCTATCTTATCTATCTATTCTGTTCTATCTTATCTATCTATTCTATTCTATCATATCTATCTATTCTTTTCTCTCTTATCTATCTATTCTCTTCTATCTTATCTATTCTGTTTTATCTTATCTGTCTATTCTGTTCTGGATTATTTCTCTCTCTCTCTCCCTCTCTCTCTCTCAATAGGTAAATACGTAAAATTTGTAGTTGAATTTTTTTAATTCAATTTTTGTTTCTTTTTTAATTAAAGAAAATACTAAATTTCAAATTATGTTTTAAATTAAAAAAAAAAATTATTTCAAAATCTTTTTTTTTATATTTTTCAAAATTTGGTTTTTAAATTCATAAATGCTTTCTTGAAATGAAAAAAGGTTTAATAATTCAAAAAATATATATTTTTTTCTTATTAAATTTTTGTAAATAAAAATTAAAATAAAAAATTAATTCAAATTTTGTAAACCAAAAAACAATTTAACTGAAAAAATTTTTCTTAAATTTCCAGAATTAAAGAAAATCAAATTTAACAATAAAAAAATGCAGGTTCATAATTTAAAAAAAAAATTCACAAATTTTAATAATTCCAAAATTTTCAATGTTTTTTTTTTTTTAACTATTAGGAAATTTTGAAATTTTCAGTGAACAATATTTTCAAAAAATTTTTAAATCCAAAAAATGTTATCTATTTCTTCTGTTCTATCTTATCTATCTATTCTCTTCCATCTTATCTATCTATTCTGTTCTATCTTATCTATACTGTTTTATATTATGTATCTCTTCTGTTCCATCTTATCTCTTTTCTGCTCTATCTTATCTATGTATTCTGTTCCATCTTATCTATCTATTCTGTTCTACCTTATCTATCTATTCTGTATTGTCTTATAAATCTATTCTGTTCTATCTTATTTATCTATTGTGTTCTATCTTATCTATCTATTCTGTTCTATCTTATCTGTCTATTCTGTTCTATCTTCTCTATCTATTCTCTTTTATCTTATCTATCTATTCTGTTCCATCTTATCTATCTATTCTGTTCTATCTTATCCAATTATATTGTTCCATCTTATCTATCTATTCTGTTTTATATTATCTATCTATTCTGTTTCATCTTACCTATCTATTCTGTTCTATCTTATCTATGTATTCTGTTTTATCTTATCTATTCTCTTCTATCTTATCTATATATTCTGTTTTATCTTATCTAACTATTCTGTTCTATCTTATCTAACTATTCTGCTCTATCTTATTTATCTATTCTGTTCTATGCTATGTATCTATTCTGTTCTATCTTATCTATCTATTCTGTTTTATCTTATCTATCTCTTCTGTTCCATCTTACCTATATTCTGTTTAATCTTATCTATCTATTGTTTAATCTTATCTATCTATTTTGTTTAATCTTATCTATCTATTCTGTTATATCTTATCTATCTATTCTGTTCTATCTCATCTATCTATTCTGTTCTATCTTAACTATCTATTCTGTTCTATCTTATCTATTCTGTTCTGGCTTATCTATCTATTCTGTTCTATCTTATCCATCTATTCTGTTCTATCTTATCTATCTATTTTGTTCTATCTTATCTATTCTGTTCTATTTTATCTGTCTATTCTGTTTTAACTTATCTGTCCATTCAGTTCTACTTTATCTATCTATTCTGTTTAATCTCATCTATCTATTCTGTTCTGTCTTATCTATCTGTTCTGTTCTGTCTTATCTACCTATTCTGTTTTATCTTATCATTTCTATTCTGTTTAATCTTATCTGTTCTGTTCTATCTTATCTATCTATTCTGGTATGTTTCATCTTTCTATTCCGTTCTATCTTATGTATCTATTCTGGTTAATCTTATCTATTCTGTTCTATCTCATCTATCTCTTCTCTTTTATTTTATCTTTCTATTCTGTTCTACCTTATCTATCTATTCTGTTCTGTCTTATCTATATATTCTATCTTGTCTATCTATTCTGTTCTATCTTATCTATCTATTCTGTTCTATCTTATCTATCTATTCTGTTTTATATTATCTATCTATTCTGTTTTATCTTATCTATCTATTCTCTTCTATCTTATCTATGTATTCTGTTTTATCTTATCTATATATTCTGTTTTATCTTATCTATACATTCTGTTTATCTTATCTATCTATTCTGCTCTATCTTATTTATCTATTCTGTTCTATCTTATCTATTCTGTTTTATCTTATCTATCTCTTCTGTTCCATCTTATCTATCTTTTCTGCTCTGTCTTATCTATCTATTCTGTTTTATCCTGTATATCTCTTCCGTTCCATCTTATCTATCTATTCTGTTCTGTCTTATCTATCTATTCTGTTCTATCTATCTTATCTGCTCTATCTTACCTATCCTATTCTGTTACTTATTCTGTTCTAAACTACCTATCCTGTTCTATCTTAACTATCTATTCTGTTCTATCTTATCTATCTATTCTGTTCTGTCTTATCTATCTGTTCTGTTCTCTCTTATCTATCTATTCTGTTCTATCTTATCTATCTACTCTGTTTTATCTTATCTGTCCATTCTGTCCTATCTTATCTATCTATTCTGTCCTATCTTATCTATCTATTCTGTTCCATCTTATCTATATTCTGTTCTATCTTATCTATCTATTCTGTTCTATTTTATCTATCTATTCTATTCTGTATTATGTATTTATTCTGCTCTATCTTATCTATCTATTCTGTTTGATATTATCTATCAATTCTATTCTATCTTATCTATCTATTCTGTTTAATCTCATCTATCTATTCTGTTTAATCTTATGTATCTATTCTGTTCTCTCTTATCTATCTATTCTGTTTAATCTTATCTATCTATTCTGTTCTATCTTATCTATCTATTCTGTTTAATCTCATCTATCTATTCTGTTCTATCTCATCTATCTATTCTGTTTAATATTATCTATCTATTCTGTTCTATCTTATCTATCTATTCTGTTTTATCTTATCTGTCTATTCTGTTCTGGATTATTTCTCTCTCTCTCTCTCCCTCTCTCTCTTTCTCAATAGGTAAATAAGTAAAATTTGTTGTTGAATTTTGTTAATTCAATTTTTGTTTCTTTTTTAATTATAGAAAATACTAAATTTCGAATAATTTTTTAATTAAAAAAAATTTATTTCAAAATCTTTAATTTTTATTTTTGAATATTTGTTTTTAAATTCATAAATGCTTTTTTGAAATGAAAAAAGTTTTAGTAATTCAAAAAATATTTTTTTCTAATTAAATTTTTTAAAATAAAAATTAAAATAAAAAATTAATTCAAATTTTGTAAACCAAAAAACAATTTAACTGAAAAAATTTTTCTTAAATTTCCAGAATTAAAGAAAATCAAATTTAACAATAAAAAAATGCAGGTTCATAATTTTTTTTAAAAAATTCACAAATTTTAATAATTCCAAAATTTTCAATATTTTTTTTTTTAACTATAAGGAAATTTTGAAATTTTCAGTGAACAATATTTTCAAAAACTGTTTGAATCCAAAAAATCTTATCTATTTCTTCTGTTCTATCTTATCTATCTATTCTCTTCCATCTTATCTATCTATTCTGTTCTATCTTATCTATACTGTTTTATCTTATCTATCTCTTCTGTTCCATCTTATCTCTCTTTTCTGCTCTATCTTATCTATCTATTCTGTTCCATCTTATCTATGTATTCTGTTCTATCTTATCTATCTATTCTGTATTGTCTTATCTATCTATTCTGTTCTATCTTATTTATCTATTCTGTTCTATCTTATCCATCTATACTGTTCTATCTTATCTGTCTATTCTGTTCTATCTTCTCCATCTATTCTCTTTTATGTTATCTATCTATTCTGTTCCATCTTATCTATCTATTCTGTTCTATCTTATATATTTATTCTGTTCCATCTTATCTATCTATACTGTTTTATATTATCTATCTATTCTGTTTCATCTTATCTATCTATTCTGTTCTATCTTATCTATGTATTCTGTTTTATCTTATCTATATATTCTGTTCTATCTTATCTATTCTGCTCTATCTTATTTATCTATTCTGTTCTGTCCCATCTATCTATTCTCTTCTATCTTATCTACATATTCTGTTTTATCTTATCTATACATTCTGTTTATCTTATCTATCTATTCTGCTCTATCTTATTTATCTATTCTGTTCTATGTTATGTATCTATTCTGTTCTGTCTTATGTATCTATTCTGTTTTATCTTATCTATCTCTTCTGTTCCATCTTATCTATCTATTCTGTTCTATATTATCTATCTATTCTGTTCTGTCTTATCTATCTATTCTGTTCTATCTTGTCTATCTATCTTATCTGTTCTATCATATCTGTTCTATCTTATCTATTCTATCTTACCAATCCTGTTCTGTTACCTATCCTGTTCTAAACTACTTATCCTGTTCTATCTTAACTATCTATTCTGTTCTATCTTATCTACCTATTCTGTTCTATCTTATCTATCTGTTCTGTGTTCTCTTATCTGTCTATTCTGTTCTATCTTATCTATCTATTCTGTTTTATCTTATCTGTCCATTCTGCCCTATCTTATCTATCTCTTCTGTCCTATCTTATCTATCTATTCTGTTCCATCTTATCTATATTCTGTTCTATCTTATCTATCAATTCTGGTGTATTTTATCTATCTATTCTGTTCTGTCTTATCTATCTATTCTGTTTTATCCTATCTATTCTGTTCCATCTTATCTATTCTCTTCTATATTATCTATCTATTCTGTTCTGTCTTATCTATCTATTCTGTTCTATCTTGTCTATCTATCTTATCTGTTCTATCTATCTTATCTGTTCTATCTTACCTATCCTGTTCTGTTACCTATCCTGTTTTAAACTACCTATCCTGTTCTATCCTAACTATCTATTCTGTTCTATCTTATCTATCTATTCTGTTCTGTCTTATCTATATGTTCTGTTCTCTCTTATCAATCTATTCTGTTCTATCTTATCTAACTATTCTGTTTTATCTTATCTGCCCATTCTGTCCTTATCTATCTATTCTGTCCTATCTTATTTATATATTCCGTTCCATCTTATCTATATTCTGTTCTATCTTATCTATTCCGTTCTATTTTATCTATCTATTCTGTTCTTTCTTATCTATCTATTCTGTTCTACCTTGTCTATCTATATTGTTTAATCTTATTTAGGTATCCTGTTCTGTCTTATCTATCTGTTCTGTTCTGTCATATCTATCTATTCTGTTTTATTTTATCTATTCTGTTTAATCTTATCTAGCTATCCTGTTCTATCTCATCTATCTATTCTGTTCTGTTTCATCTATCTATTCTGTTCTATCTCATCTATCTCTTCTCTTTTATTTCATCTATTTATTCTGTTCTACCTTATCTATCTAATCTGATCTACCTTATCTATCTGTTTTATACTATCTTATCTATCTATTCTATTCTATTCTGTCTTATCTATCTATTCTGTTCTATCTTGTATATCTATTCTGTTCTATATTATCTATTCTGTTCTATCCTATCTATTCTGATCTATCTTGTCTATCTATTCTGTTTTATCTTATCTATCTATTCTGTTTAATCTTATCTATCTATTCTGTTCTATCTTATCTATCTCTTCTGATTGAATCTTATCTATATATTCTGTTTAATCTTATCTATCTATTCTGTTTTATCTTTTCTATTCTCATCTATCTTGTCTATCTATTCTGTTTAATCTTATCTGTCTATTCTGGTTTATCTTATCTATCTATTCTTTTCTGACTTATCTATCTATTCTGTTTAATCTTACCTATGTATTCTGTTCTATCTTATCTATCTCTTCTGTTCTATCTTATCTATCTATTCTGTTCTATCTTGTCTATCTATTCTGTTTAATCTTATCTATGTGTTCTGTTTAATCTTATCTAACTATTCTGTTCTATCTTATCTATCTATTCTGCTCTATCTTATTTATCTATTCTGTTCTATGCTATGTATCTATTTTGTTCTATCTTGTCTATCTATTCTGTTTTATCTTATCTATCTCTTCTGTTCCATCTTACCTATATTCTGTTTAATCTTATCTATCTATTCTGTTTAATCTTATCTATCTATTTTGTTTAATCTTATCTATCTCTTCTGTTCTATCTTATCTATCTATGCTGTTCTATCTTATCTATCTAGTCTGTTCTAGCTCATCTATCTCTTCTGTTCTATGTTATCTATCTATTCTGTTCTATCTTATCTATCTATTCTGTTCTGTCTGATCTATCTATTCTGTTCTGGCTTATCTATCTGTTCTGTTCTATGTTATCTATCTATAATGTTCTATCTTATCTATCTATTCTATTCTATTCTATCTTACATATTCTATTCTGTCTTACCTAGTCTTTTCTATCTTATCTTTTCTGTTCTATCTTGCCTATCCTGGTCTATGTTACCTATCCTGTTCTATCCTACTTATCCAGTTCTATCTTATCTATTCTGTTCTATCTTATCTATCTCTTCTGTTCTATCCTATCTTTCTAATCTGTCCTATCTTATCTATGTATTTTGTTCCATCTTATCTATCTATTCTGTTCTATCTAATCTATCTATTATGTTTTATCTTATCTATCTATTCTGTTCTATCTCATCTATCTATTATGTTCTATCTTATCTATCTATTCTTTTCTATCTTATCTATCTATTCTGTTCTATCTCATCTATCTATTATGTTCTATCTTATCTATCTATTCTTTTCTATCTTATCTATCTATTCTGTTCTATCTCATCTATCTATTATGTTCTATCTTATCTATCTATTCTTTTCTATCTTATCTATCTATTCTGTTCTATCTCATCTATCTATTATGTTCTATCTTATCTATCTATTCTGTTCTATCTTATCTATCTATTATGTTCTATCTTATCTATCTATTCTGTTCTATCTCATCTATCTATTATGTTGTATCTCATCTATCTATTATGTTCTATCTTATCTATCTATTCTGTTCTATCTTATCTATCTTCCCCCCCCCTCGGTTTCGCCTTTATTTCCAGAGATTAGTGACTGAGTTGTTACTTTATTGTCGAAAATCAAGTTTTGTTCGGGTTCACAATTTGATGCTGGGGTGTCCTAGCTGTGTCAAGAGGGCATACTAAACCGCATCCTAATGCGGATAACGCCATTATTTACGGATATTAGAGACTGATGCTTTTTAGTTTGGCAAGAAAAGAGTGAGGCAAAGATAAGTGCAACGGATTTGTTCGATTTGTTTGGTCATTATTTGTTCGTGCGCTCCTCCCACGTGGAGGGGGATGGGGATCGAGTGTTTAGCAGCTACGTTTATTATCTCTGATTATATACCTGTTATACTCATGTTATCCTACAGGATTCTGACACGGTTAAGGATTAAGATGAGGATTTCTACTTGGTAAATATTTTGAGGTTATTCATAATTTATTAGAAACTGAAGTTTAGTTCACACAAGATTTATTTAAACTGTAAGGCTGGAACTTGAAATACATGAAATTATGATAATTTCTACTCACAGGTAATTGTTGGCTTGATGCCTATATTCATTGGTGACTTTACGTCCACGCCTGATGCCATTGTTACTGCCTTGTCTCGAAGTCCGGCTTTCTGACAATCGAACTGACTGGCTGTCTCCTAACTCTCTGACTGACTACCCACCTTCTGTCGAGATATCGCGGTCTCTATCCTCACTTCCGTCCTATTATGTAAAGTTACTAATTGAGAGATTTTGAATCGGATCTTGCTTTTACCAAATACACGGTTCTGTTACTTAATGCTTCATGATTCATCATTTGTAGGTTTATGGCATAACGCATAGTTTAACCACAGACTAGTGTATACAGTCACGAAGCTCAATACGTAGTAAATATGCATCCATAGATAGTTGCTAAGCACTAGGATCGCTAATATCGCCTCATTACAGACAATGCGAAATAGTACTGGCACAGTGTATTGTTCCTAGCACCCTCACAACACAAGCTTCGTGACTGTATATACTAGACTGTTGGTTAACTCCTGGCTTAACAAATGGCATCAGCTGAGGAACCTCTGTTTAAAACATAAAGAAAAGAAACGCAAGTGATAGTATGGAGATAAAAAACTCAATGACATTTAATATTATACTGGATTACAATACATTATCGGCTTTTCGCCTATATTTTCATTCAATATACATATTAAATAGTACATTATGCAACGAATGCCCGTATGAAAATTATGAAACTCGCTTGCGCTCGTTTCATAAACATACTCGCGTCTTAATTACCATTATAGGCAAGTTTCATACGACTTTTTATGCTCGACATATTTCTAACTTGAAATTATTCATAAGTATTCATGTTATTCTTATCTGACTGGGGAGCGGAACTGACCTTCTGCAATATCTCGTAAATTGTGAGATGTGCGCAGACGCGAAAGTATTAATTTTTTTCTGAGAAACAAATGTCATTGACCTTGATATAATCTAGAGAGTAAAATAAACATTAATCTTGATGTAACCTTGAAATTGATTTACATATTGAAAAACGAGATGACAAATGGAATTTATTTGAATATTATTTATAATTAACGCTAATTATTATAGTAACAGAGCATAAGCTTCTGCGACAGTACTGGATTTCCAGTTTCGCTAGTTGTCTTTCCATTGCATATCCCAGAATAATCGATACTTGCGCTTTCATATTGCTACAATGATGTTTTCTGATTGGTGGAACACCTGAACTTTAATGAGTAGGTGTACTTTAGTGAGGTCCGTTAAAGGGCTGCTACCTGGTGTATAATTACTACATTTTGGCATGGTCGAGCATAAAAAAAATAATAAATTTGCTGCTCTCAGTTCCGTCTGCAAACGTCGCACACTAGTTCCATGAGACAAAACTTGAACTTAAAATATTGAACAAGGAAGTCACACAATGCCTCAAGAATGTTGCGCTTGCAGTTGCAACCTGCGATGTGTCTATGTCGGCAACTGGGGTCATCTCTAGCGTTGCCGGGCCTCCTTGGTCAGTGCTGGTGGATGCAGTAGGCTACTCAGGACATTGACGGACCTCTTCTTGGTTCCAGACGGGGAAACAGGGTCTGCCGGGTACACGTTGACATCTTTGGTGTCCCTGTAAAATGCGTAATACACTTAGAAGAACAAAGTATAGTCCATGCACATTTGGCTACTACGGGCTCGCTCAGTTTTGCTTTATCTCACACAGAGTAGTTCCTTTTAAAAATCTTTTATTTCTGGCAAAATATTCCCTTAAAAAAATCTCATCTTCATTGGACGTACTCAGGTCTAACTGAAAGACTTCATCAATAAACATCATGCTGGGATGCTACAGTTAAAAGGACGGGCCTCTGCGCCGCGTCGTTCTCCTTGTGTGGAGAAATTTTCGTTATGGAAGGTCAAAATGACCATTTTTTGACAATTTGCCGGCCTCTCCCGTCCAAACGCACCGGGATAGAGAGTTGTCGTTTACACTGAAGATAGAGTTCGAGGAGCACTATTCAACGCACTCGTCGGCTTTGTCCTCAGTACACGTACTGCGGAGGTATGGCGGCTAGAATGTCGGCGGAAGGGTGGTCTAAACCTTTCTCATTTTTTCTCGAAAATCAGTTTGTGTTCGCGATTCCCATGTTGAGGCAATCGTGTAAGATGTAAGTCAAGGGGGAATACAGGACCCCATCACATTCCACGCTATCGCCATTATTCCCGGAATTAGAGGCTGAAATATTTTAGGTACACGAAAAATGGGGCTGAAAAGAAGTGCGGAGGATTTTCCCGATATTAGCGGTGAATACTAGTGAACAGAAAAAAATTTGAATTATTAAATGCTGCAAAAAATGTTTTTTGAATTTTTAAAATTTGAAAAATAAAAAATTTCCAATTTTTAAATTTTGAAAAAAAATTGTTTTGAATTTTTAAAATTAAAAAAAAATTGAATTTTTAAATTTTGAAATATTTTTTTTTGAATTTTTAAATTAAAAAAAAAAAATTTTGAATTATCAAATTTTCAAAAAATTATTTTTGAATTTTTAAATTTGGAAAACAATTTTTTCCCAATTAAAATGTTTTTGATATTTATATTTTGAAAAACGAAATTTTTTCAGTTTTTAAATTTTGAATTTTTAAAATTTGAAAAAAAAAATTTTTGAATTTTTAAATTTGGAAAAAAAAATTTCAATTTTTTAAATTTAAATTTTTAAAAATTTTTTGAATTTTTTAAATTTTCAAAAAATTTTTTTTTTAATTTTCTAATTCTGAAAAAGAAATTTTGTATTTTTAAATATTGAAAAAAATTTTTTGAATTATTAAATTTTGAAAAAAAAAATGGTTTGAATTTTTAAATTTTGAAAAAATTTTTTTAAATTTTGAAAAAAAAATTTTTAATTTTAAATTATGAAAAAAAATTTGAATTTTTAAAATTAAAAAAAAAAATTTTTTGAATTTTTAAATTTTGAAAAAATATTTTTTGAATTATGAAATTTGGGAAAAAAATTTTTTTGAATTTTAAGTTTGAAAAAAATCATTCCTTTTGAAATTTAAAAAAAAATTTTTTTGAATTTTCAAATTTGGAAATTAAAATTTAAAAAAAAATTTTGAATTTTTAAAGTTTGAAAAAAAATGAATTTTTAAATTTTCAAAAATTTGTTTTTATTTTTTTAATTCTGAAAAAGAAATTTTGTGAATTTTTTAAATTTTGAAAAAAATTATTAAATTAAAAAAAAATCTTTTTTGAATTTTTAAATTTTGAATATTTTTTTTTTAATTTTTAAATTATGAAAAAATTTCTTTTTGAATTTTGAAATTTGGAAAAAAATTTTTTTTGAATTAAATTTGGAAAAAATTTTTGTTGAATTTTCAAATTTGGAAATTTAAATTATGAAAAAAATTTGAATTCTTTAATTTTGCAAAAAAAATTTAGAATTTTTAAACTTTGAAATTTTTTTTTTGAATTTTGAAATTTCTAAAATAAATTTTTTTTAATAATTAAATTTGGAAAAAATAATTGTTCAATTTTGAAATTTGGAAAAATTTCTTTTAATTGTTAAATTTTGAAAAAGCATTTTTGAATTATTGAATTTAAAAAAAAATTTGAATTTTTAAATTTAGAAAAAAAATTCTTTTTGAATTTTTAAATTTTGAAAAAAGAAATTTTTTGAATTTTTAAATTTGTGAAAAAAATTTGAATTTTTTAATTTTGAAATTTTTTTAATTTTTAAATTTTCAAAAAAGAAATTTTTTGAATTTTTAAATTTTGAAAAAAAATTAATTCTGAAAAAACAATTTTAGTATATTTAAATTTTGCAGAAAAATATTTTTTGAATTTTTAAAATTTGAAAAAATATTTCCAATTTTTAAATTTTGAAAACAAATTTTTGAATTTTTAAATTTTGAAAAAAAATTGAATTATGAAATTTTCAAAAAATTATTTTTGAATTTTTAAATTTGGAAAAAAAAATTTTCCCCATTTTTAAATTTTGAAACTAAAATGTTTTTGAAATTTTAAATTTTGAAAAACGAAATTTTTTAAATTTTTAAATATTGAATTTTTAAATTTTGAAATAAATTCGAATTATTTAATTTTGAAAAAATTTTGAATTTTGGAAAACAGAAATGCTTTTTAAAATTTTAAATTTTGAAAAAAATTTTTTTTGAATTTTTAAATAAAAAAAAATGTTTTTGAATTTTTTAATTCTGAAAAATAAATTTTGTATTTTTAAATATAGAAAAAAATATATTGAATTAAAAATTTGGAAAAAAAAAAGTTTTGAATTTCTAAATTTTGAAGAAAAATTGGTTTGAATGTTTAAATTTTGAGAAAGAAAATTTTTTTAATTTTTAAATTTTGAAAAAAGATTTTGAATTTTTTAATTTTGAAAAAACAATTTTTGTATATTTAAATCTTGCAAAAAAATATTTTTTCCATTGTTAAAGTTTGAAAAAAAATTCTTCCAATTTTGAAAAATAAATTTTTGAATTTTTAAATTTTGAAAAAAATTGTTTTTTGTTGAAAATTAAAAAAAAAATTTTCCAACTTTCAAAATTCAAAAATTTTCTTTTGAAAATTTAAACATTTAAAAAAATTTTTTCAGAATTTAAAAATTCAAAAATATTTTATTTTCCAAATTTAAAAATTCAAAAATAATTTTGTAAACTTTGATAATTAAAAAAATTTTTTTTAATTTTAAAAATTCAAAAAATTTTCCCAAATTTCAAAATTAAATTTTTTATTCAAAATTTTAAAACTCAAAAAATTTTTCAAAATTAAAAAATTCAAAATTTTTTTCAAAATATTAATTTCGAAATTTGAAAATTCAAAAAAAAATATTTTCCCAAATTTCAAAATTCAAAATTTTTTTCATAACTTTAAAACTCAAAAAAAATTTTCAAAATTAAAAAATTCAAAATATTTTTCAAAATATTAATTTCGAAATTGAAAATTCAAAAAAGAGTTTTTCCAAATTTCAAACTTAATAAATTTCTTTTCCGAATTTAAAAAGTGAAAAAAAACATTTTTCCAAAATTTCAAAATTTAAAATTCAAAAAATTTTATTTTCAAAATTTAAAAATTCAAATGTTTTAAAATTTAAAAATTAAGTTTTTTTTTCAAAATTTAAAAAATTCAATTTTTTCAAAATTTAAAAATTCAAAACTTTTTTTCAAAATATAAAAAATTCACATTTTTATTCAAAATTTAAAAATTATTTTTTTTTCGAATTTAAAAAGAAATTCAAAATTTCTTTTACAGAATTAAAAAATTAAAAAATTTTTGTTTTGAAAATTTAAAAATCCAAAATTTTTTTTTTCAAAATTTAAAAATTCAAAATTTTCTTCAAAATTTTAATTTCCAAATTTCAAAATTCAAAAAAATTTCCTACTTTCAAAATTCAAAAAATTTTATTTTCAAAATTTAAAAATTCAAAAAATTTTTTTTCAAAATTTGAAACTTCAAAAAATTTGGTTATTTAAAATTTAAAAAACATTTTATTTTCCAAATTTAAAAATTAAAAAAAACTTTTTTTATTTAAAAAAATCAAAAAATTTTTTTTTTTTGAAAATTTAAAAATTCAAATTTCATAATTTTTTTTTCAAAATTTAATAATTCAAATTTTTTTTCGAAGTTTAGAAAATATAAAATTTATTTTTCAGAATTAAAAAATAAAAAGAAAATTTGGAAAATTAGATATTCAAAATTTTTTTTCAAAATTTAAAAATTCAGATATTTTGATTTCAAAACTTAAAAATTCAATACTTTTTTTTTCAAAATTTAATAGTTCGAATTTTTTCTTTCATAATTAAAAAATTAAAAAAATTCCTTTTTTTTAAATTAGAAAGAGTTTTTTTTTGAAAATTAAAAAATTCATAATTTTTTCAAAATATTAATTTCGAAATTTGAAAATTCAAAAAAAAATTTTTCCAAATTTCAAACTTAATAGTAAATTTCTTTTCCTAATTTAAAAAGTCAAAAAAAAATTTTTCCAAATTTCTGACTTAATAAATTTGTTTTCCTAGTTTAAAAATTCAAAATAAATTTTTTCCCAAATTTCAAAATTCAAAAATTTTTTTTTCAAAATTTAAAATTCAAAAAATTTTTTTTTTAAATTTAAAAATTCAAATTAAAAAATTTTTTTTTTTCTTCAAAATTTGAAAAATTCCATTTTTCCAAAATTTAAAATTTCAAAACTTTTCTTTTTCAAAATTTTAAAAATTCACTTTTTTTCAAAATCTAAAAATTCAATTTTTTTTTCAAATTTAAAAAAATTCAAAATTTGTTTTACAGGATTTAAAAATACAATTTTTTTTTTAAATTTAAAAATTCAAAATTTTCTTCAAAATTTTAATTTCCTAATTTCAAAATTAAAAAAAAAAAATTTCGTACTTTCAAAATTCAAAAAAATTTTTTTCAAAATTTAAAAATTCAAAATTTTTTTTCCAAATTTCAAAATTCAAAAATTTTTTTTTTTTAAATTTAAAAATTCAAAATTTTAATTTCCAAATTTCAAAATTAAAAAAAAAAAAATTTTTCGTACTTTCAAAATTCAAAAAATTTTTTTTTCAAAATTAAAAAATTCAAAAAAATTTTTTTCAAAATTTAAAACTTCACAAAATTTCGTTTTTTTCCAAAATTAAAAATTCAAATTTTTTTTTCAAAATTTAAAATTCAAAAAAATTTTTCTTCAAAATTTAAAAATACAAATTTTTTAATATTTAAAATGTTTTTTTTTTCAACATTTTAAAAATTCAATTTTTTACAAAATTTGAAAATTAAATTTTTCAAAATTTTTAAAATTCTCTTTTTTTTCAAAATTTAAAAATTCAAAATTTACTTCAAAATTTTAATTTCCAAATTTCAAAATTCAAAAAAAAAAAAATGTTCCTACTTTCAAAATTCAAAAATTTTTTTTTCAAAAATTAAAAATTCAGAAATTTTTTTTTCAAAACTTAAAATTTGAAAAACATTTTATTTTCCAAATTTAAAAATTGAAAAAATTTTTTTTTCCAAAATTCAAAATTCAAAATTTTTTTTTTCAAAATTTAAAAATTCAAAATTTACTTCAAAATTTTAATTTCCAAATTTCAAAATTCAAAAAAAAATGTTCCTACTTTCAAAATTCAAAATTTTTTTTTTCAAAAATTCAAAATTCAGAAATTTTTTTTTCAAAACTTAAAATTTGAAAAACATTTTATTTTCCAAATTTAAAAATTGAAAAAATTTTTTTTTCCAAAATTCAAAATTCAAAAATTTTTTTCTCAAAATTTAAAATTCAAAAAATTTCGTTTTTTAAAATTTAAAATTTCAAAAACATTTTATTTTCCAAATTTAAAAATTCAAAAAAATTTTTTTTCCAAAATTAAAAATTCAAAATTTTTTTTTCAAAATTTCAAAATTCAAAAATTTTTTTTTCAAAATTTCAAAATTCAAAATTTTTTTTCAAAATTTAAAATTTCAAAAAAATTTTTTTTCCAAAATTAAAAATTCAATTTTTTTTTTCAAAATTTCAAAATTCAAAAATTTTTTTTTTCAAAATTTAAATTTAAAAATTCAAAAAATTTCGTTTTTCCAAATTTAAAAATTCAAAAATTTTTTTTTTCCAAAATTAAAAATTCAAAATTTTTTTTTCAAAATTTCAAAATTCAAAATTTTTTTTCACAAAATTTAAAATTTCAAAAAATTTTTTTTTCCAAAAATAAAAATTCAATTTTTTTTTTTAAATTTAAAAAATACAATATTTCTTTTTCAGAATTAAAAAATAAAAAGAAAATTTTGAAAATTAGATATTCAAAATTTTGTTTCAAAATTTAATAATTCAAATTTTATTTTAAAAAATTGAATAATTAAAAAAATTTCTTTTTTAAAATTAAAATTTTTTTTTCAAAAATAAAAAATTCAAAATTTCTTTTAAAGAATTTAAAAATTCAAAATTTTTTTTTTTGAAAATTTAAAAATTCAAAATTTTAATTTCCAAATTTCAAAATTAAAAAAAAAAAAATTACGTACTTTCAAAATTCAAAAATATTTCTTTCAAAATTTCAAAATTCAAAAATTTTTTTTCAGAATTTAAAATTCAAAAAATTTTTTCTTCAAAATTTAAAAATTCAAATTTTTTAATATTTAAAATGTTTTTTTTTCAAAATTTTAAAAATTCAATTTTTTACAAAATTTGAAAATTAAATTTTTCAAAATTTTTAAAATTCTCTTTTTTTTCAAAATTTAAAATTAAATGTTTTTTCAAATTTAAAAAAAAATTCAATATTTCTTTTGCAGAATTAATAAACAAAAAGAAAATTTGGAAAATTAGATATTCAAAATTTTTTTTTCAAAATTTAATAATTCGAAATTTTTTTTCTCAAAATTGAATAATTAAAATAATTTCTTTTTTAAAATTAAAATTTTTTTTTCAAAATTAAAAAATTCAAAATTTTTTCCCGAATTTCAAAATTCAAATTTTTTTGTTAAAATTTTAAAACTCAAAAAATTTTTTAAAATTAAAAAATTCAAAATATTTTTCAAAATATTAATTTCGAAATTTGAAAATTGAAAAAAATATTTTCCAAATTTCAAACTTAATAATAAATTTCTTTTCCTAATTTAAAATTTCAAAAAAAAATTTTTTCCCAAATTTCAAAATTCAAAAATTTTTTTTTTAAATTTCAAAATTCAGAAAATTTTTTTTTCAAAATTTAAAATTCAAAAATTTTCGTTTTCAAAATTTCAAAATGCAAAAATTTTTTTTTCAAATTTTAAAAATTCAAAACATTTTTTTCTTCAAAATTTAAAAAATGCACTTTCTTTTCAAAATTTAAAAATTAAATTTTTTTCAAATTTAAAAAAAATTCAAAATGTCTTTTACACAATTTAAAAATTCCTTTTTTTTTTAATGTAAAAATCCAAAAATTTTTTTTTCAAAATTTAAAAATTCAAAATTTTTTTCAAAATTTTAAATTCCAAATTTCAGAATTAAAAAAAAAAATTTCCTACTTTCAAAATTCAAAAAATTTTTTTTCAAAATTTAAAATTTCAAAAAACAAAAACATTTTATTTTCCAAATTTAAAAATTCAAAAAAATTTTTTTTCCAAAATTTAAAATTCAAAAATTTTTTTTTTCAAAATTTAAAAATTCAAATTTTTTAAAATTAAAAAATTGTTTTTTTTTTTCAAAATTTTAAAAATTAATTTTTTACAAAATTTGAAAATTGAATTTTTCAAAATTTTAAAAATTCTCTTTTTTTTCAAAATTTAAAAATTCAATATTTCTTTTGAAGAATTTAAAATTTGAAAATTTTTTTTTTGAAAATTTAAAAATCCAAAATTTTTTTTTTCAAAATTTAAAAATTCAAAATTTTCTTCAAAATTTTAATTTCCAAATTTCAAAATTCAAAAGAAATAATTTTCCTACATTCAAAATTCAAAAAAAAATTTTTCAAAATTTCAAAATTCAAAAATTGTTTTTCAAAATTTAAAATTCAAAAATTTTTGTTTTCAAAATTTCAAAAATTCAAAAATTTTTTTTTCAAAATTTAAAATTCAAAAATTTTTTTTTTTTCAAAATTTAAAAATTCAAATTTTTTAAATATAAATATAAATTTTTTTTTCAAAATTTAGAAATTCAAAATTTTTTTTTTCAAAATTTAAAAATTAAAATTTCAAAATCTTAAATTCCAAATTTCAAAATTTAAAAAAAAAAATATCCTACTTTCAAAATTCAAAAAATTTTTTTTCAAAATTTAAAATTTCAAAAAACAAAAACATTTTATTTTCGAAATTTAAAAATTCAAAAAATTTTTTTTTCCAAAATTTGAAAATTCAAATTTTTTTTTCAAAATTTCAAAATTCACAAATTTTTTTTTTAAATTTAAAATTCAAAAAATTATTTTTCAAAATTTAAAAATTCAAATTTTTTAAAATTTAAAATTGATTCTTTTTTCAAAATTTTAAAAATTCAATTTTTTACAAAATTTGAAATTTGAATTTTTCAAAATTTTAAAAATTCTCATTTTTTTCAAATTTAAAAAAATTCAATATTTCTTTCACAAAATTTAAAAATTTTTTTTTTGAAAATTTAAAAATCCAAAATTTTTTTTTTCAAAATTTAAAAATTCAAAATTTTCTTCAAAATTTTAATTTCCAAATTTCAAAATTCAAAAGAAATAATTTTCCTACTTTCAAAATTCAAAAAAAATTTTTTCAAAATTTAAAACTTCAAAAAATTTCGTTTTTCAAAATTTAAAATTTGAAAAACATTTTATTTTCCAAATTTAAAACTTGAAATTTTTTTTTTTTTAAATTAAAAATTCAAAATTTTTTTTCAAAATTTCAAAATTCAACAATTTTTTTTCAAAATTTAAAACTCAAAAAATTTCGTTTTTCAAAATTTAAAATTTCAAAAACATTTTATTTTCCAAATTCATAAATACAAAAAAATTTTTTTTAATTAAAAAAAATAAAAAAAATTTTCAAAATTTTAAGAATTCTTTTCTTTTCAAAATTAATTTTTTTTTGAAAATTTAAAAATTCAAATTTTTTTCAAAATTTAAAAATTCAAAATATTTTATTTTACAAATTTAAAAATTCAAAAAAAAAAATTTTTTCAAAATTTCAAAATTCAAAATCTTTTTTTTCAAAATTTTAAAACTCAAAAAGATTTTCAAATTAAAAATCAAATTTTTTCAAAATATTAATTTCGAAATTTGAAAGTTCAAAAAAATAATTTTCCAAATTTCTGACTATAAATTTCTTTTCCTAGTTTAAAAATTCAAAAAGAAATTTTTTCCCAAATTTCAAAATTAAAAATTTTTTTTTCAAAATTTCAAAATTCAAAATTTTTTTTCAAAATTTAAAATTCAAATTTTTTAAATTTAAAAATTAAGATTTTTCTTCAAAATTTTAAAAATTCACTTTTCTTCAAATTCTAAAAATTCAATTTTTTTTCAAATTTAAAAAAATTCAAAATTTCTTTTACAGAATTTAAAAATTCAAAATTTTTTTTTTTTGAAAATTTAAAAATTCAAAATTTTCTTCAAAATTTTAATTTCCAAATTTCAAAATTCAAAAAAAAAAAATTTCGTACTTTCAAAAATTTTTTCCAAAATATAAAACTTCAAAAAATTTCGTTTTTCCAAATTTAAAAATTCAAAAAAAATTTTTTTTTCCAAAATTAAAAATTCAAAATTTTTTTTTCAAAATTTCAAAATTCTTTACCTAGTTTAAATATTCAAAAAAAATTTTCCCAAATTTCAAAATTCAAATTTTTTTTTCAAAATTTAAAAATTCAAAAAAATTTTTTTCAAAATTTAAAACTTCGAAAAATTTCGTTTTTCCAAATTTCAAAATTCAAAATCTTTTTTTTCAAAATTTTAAAACTCAAAAAAATTTTCAAAATAAAAAAATTCAAATTTTTTTCAAAATATTAATTTCGAAATTTGAAAATTAAAAAAAAAATTTTCCAAATTTCTGACTTAATAAATTTCTTTTCCTAGTTTAAAAATTCAAAAAGAAATTTTTTCCCAAATTTCAAAAATCAAAATTTTTTTTTTTCAAAATTTCAAAATTCAAAATTTTTTTTTCAAAATTTAA
The DNA here is from genome assembly GCF_040183065.1 of Periplaneta americana. Taxonomy (NCBI): domain Eukaryota; kingdom Metazoa; phylum Arthropoda; class Insecta; order Blattodea; family Blattidae; genus Periplaneta; species Periplaneta americana. The sequence continues at coordinate 21,978,778 of NC_091119.1, forward strand.
AATTCAAAAAATTTTTTTTCAAATTTTAAAGTTTCAAATTTTTTAAATTTAAAAATTAAGATTTTTCTTCAAAATTTTAAAAATTCAATTTTTCCAAAATTTAAAATTTCAAAACTTTTTTTTTTCAAAATTTTAAAACTTCACTTTTTTTCAAAATCTAAAAATTCAATTTTTTTTTCAAATTTAAAAAAATTCAAAACTTGTTTTACAGAATTTAAAAATTCAATTTTTTTTTTTATATTTAAAAATTCAAAATTTTCTTCAAAATTTTAATTTCCAAATTTCAAAATTCAAAAAAAAAAAATTTTCCTACTTTCAAAATTCAAAAAATTTTTTTTCAAATTTTAAAAATTCAAATTTTTTAAATTTAAAAATTAAGATTTTTCTTCAAAATTTTAAAAATTCAATTTTTCCAAAATTTAAAATTTTAAAACTTTTTTTTTTCAAAATTTTAAAAATTCACTTTTTTTCAAAATCTAAAAATTCAATAATCTAAAATTTCAATTTTTTTTCAAATTTAAAAAAATTCAAAATTTGTTTTACAGAATTTAAAAATTCAATTTTTTTTTGAAAATTTAAAAATTCAAAATTTTCTTCAAAATTTTAATTTCCAAATTTCATAATTCAAAAAAAAAAAATTTTCCTTTTTTCAAAATTCAAAAAAATTTTTTTCAAAATTTAAAAATTCAAAAAAATTTTTTTCAAAATTTAAAACTTCAAAAAATTTCGTTTTTCCAAATTTAAAAATTCAAAAAAATTTTTTCTTCAAAATTTAAAAATTCAAATTTTTTAATATTTTAAATATGTTTTTTTTCCAAAATTTTAAAAATTCAATTTTTTACAAAATTTGAAAATTAAATTTTTCAAAATCTTTAAAATTCTCTTTTTTTTTCAAAATTTAAAAATTAAATTTTTTTTTTCAAATTTAAAAAAAATTCAATATTTCTTTTGAAAATTTAAAAATCCAAAAATTCAAAATATTTTCAAAATTTTAATTCCAAATATGAAAATTAAAAAAAAAAATTTTCCAACTTTCAAAATTCAACAATTTTTTTTTCCAAATTTAAAATTCAAAAAAATTTTTTCCAAAATTTAAAATTTCAAAAAATTTTGTTTTTCAAAATTTCAAATTTCAAAAATATTTTATTTTACAAATTTAAAAATAAAAAAAAAATTTTTTTCCAAATTTCAAAAGATTTTCAAATTAAAAATCAAATTTTTTCAAAATATTAATTTCGAAATTTGAAAGTTCAAAAAAATAATTTTTCAAATTTCTGACAATAAATTTCTTTTCCTAGTTTAAAAATTCAAAAAGAAATTTTTTCCCAAATTTCAAAATTCAAAATTTTTTTTTTCAAAATTTCAAAATTCAAAATTTTTTTTTCAAAATTTAAAATTCAAAAAATTTTTTTTCAAAATTTAAAAATTCAAATTTTTTAAATTTAAAAATTAAGATTTTTCTTCAAAATTTTAAAAATTCAATTTTTCCAAAATTTAAAATTTCAAAACTTTTTTTTTCAAAATTTTAAAAATTCACTTTTTTTCAAAATCTAAAAATTCAATTTTTTTTTCAAATTTAAAAAAATTCAAAACTTGTTTTACAGAATTTAAAAATTCAATTTTTTTTTATATTTAAAAATTCAAAATTTTCTTCAAAATTTTAATTTCCAAATTTCAAAATTCAAAAAAAAAAAAATTTTCCTACTTTCAAAATTCAAAAAAATTTTTTTCAAAATTTAAAAATTCAAAAAAAATTTTTCAAAATTTAAAACTTCAAAAAATTTCGTTTTTCCAAATTTAAAAATTGAAAAAAATTTTTTTTCCATAATTAAAAATTCTAAATTTTTTTTTCAAAATTGAAAAATTGAAATTTTTTAAAATTTAAAAACTGTTTTCTTTTTCAAAATTTTAAAAATTCAATTTTTCCAAAATTTAAAATTTTAAAACTTTTTTTTTTCAAAATTTTAAAAATTCACTTTTTTTCAAAATCTAAAAATTCAATAATCTAAAAATTCAATTTTTTTTCAAATATAAAAAATTCAAAATTTGTTTCACAGAATTTAAAAATTCAATTTTTTTTTGAAAATTTAAAAATTCAAAATTTTCTTCAAAATTTTAATTTCCAAATTTCAAAATTCAAAAAAAAAAAAATTTTCCTACTTTCAAAATTCAAAAAAATTTTTTTCAAAATTTAAAAATTCAAAAAATTTTTTTTCAAAATTAAAAACTTCAAAAAATTTCGTTTTTCCAAATTTAAAAATTCAAAAAAATTTTTTTTCCAAAATTAAAAATTCAAAATTTTTTTTCAAAATTTAAAAATTCAAAAATTTTTTTTCAACATTTAAAATTCAAAAAATTTTTTCTTCAAAATTTAAAAAATTCAAATTTTTTAATATTTTAAATGTTTTTTTTTTCAAAATTTTAAAAATTCAATTTTTTACAAAATTTGAAATTAAATTTTTCAAAATTTTTAAAATTCTCTTTTTTTTCAAAATTTAAAAATTAAATGTTTTTTTTCAAATTTAAAAAAATTCAATATTTCTTTTGAAAATTTAAAAATTCAAAAATTCAAAATATTTTGAAAATTTTGATTCCAAATATGAAAATTAAAAAAAAAAATTTTCCAACTTTCAAAATTCAACAATTTTTTTTTCCAAATTTAAAAATTCAAAAAAATTTTTTCCAAAATTTAAAATTTCAAAAAATTTTGTTTTTCAAAATTTGAAATTTCAAAAATATTTTATTTTACAAATTTAAAAATAAAAAAAAAATTTTTTTCCAAATTTCAAAATTTTTTTTTTTGAAAATTTAAAATCCAAAATTTTTTTTTCAAAATTTAAAAATTCAAAATTTACTTCAAAATTTTAATTTCCAAATTTCAAAATTCAAAAAAAAAAAATGTTCCTACTTTCAAAATTCAAAATTTTTTTTTTCAAAATTTCAAAATTCAGAAATTTTTTTTTCAAAATTTAAAATTTGAAAAACATTTTATTTTCCAAATTTAAAAATTGAAAAAAATTTTTTTTCCAAAATTCAAAATTCAAAAATTTTTTTTTCAAAATTTAAAATTCAAAAAATTTCGTTTTTCAAAATTTAAAATTTCAAAAACATTTTATTTCCCAAATTTAAAAATTCAAAAAAAATTTTTTTCCAAAATTAAAAATTCAAAATTTTTTTTTCAAAATTTCAAAATTCAAAAATTTTTTTTTCAAAATTTCAAAATTCAAAATTTTTTTTCAAAATTTAAATTTTCAAAAAAATTTTTTTTCCAAAATTAAAAATTCAATTTTTTTTTCAAAATTTCAAAATTCAAAAATTTTTTTTTTTCAAAATTTAATTTAAAACTTCAAAAAATTTCGTTTTTCCAAATTTAAAAATTCAAAAATTTTTTTTTTCCAAAATTAAAAATTCAAATTTTTTTTTTCAAAATTTCAAAATTCAAAATTTTTTTTTTCAAAATTTCAAAATTCAAAATTTTTTTTCAAAATTTAAAATTTCAAAAAAATAAAAATTCAACTTTTTTTTTTTAATTTAAAAAATACAATATTTCTTTTTCAGAATTAAAAAATAAAAAGAAAATTAAAAAATTAGATATTCAAAATTTTTTTTCAAAATTTAATAATTCGAATTTTTTTTTTTCAAAATTGAATAATTAAAAAAATTTCTTTTTTGAAATTAAAATTTTTTTTTTCAAAATTAAAAAATTCAAAATTTTTTCCCGAATTTCAAAATTCAAATTTTTTTGTTAAAATTTTAAAACTCAAAAAATTTTTTAAAATTAAAAAATTCAAAATATTTTTCAAAATATTAATTTCGAAATTTGAAAATTGAAAAAAATATTTTCCAAATTTCAAACTTAATAATAAATTTCTTTTCCTAATTTAAAATATCAAAAAAAAATTTTTCCCAAATTTCAAAATTCAAAAATTTTTTTTTCAAAATTTCAAAATTCAGAAATTTTTTTTCAAATTTTAAAAATTCAAAACATTTTTTTCTTCAAAATTTAAAAAATGCACTTTCTTTTCAAAATTTAAAAATTAAATTTTTTTCAAATTTAAAAAAAATTCAAAATGTCTTTTACACAATTTAAAAATTCAATTTTTTTTTAATTTAAAAATTCAAAAATTTTTTTTTCAAAATTTAAAAATTCAAAATTTTTTCCAAAATTTTAAATTCCAAATTTCAGAATTAAAAAAAAAAATTTCCTACTTTCAAAATTCACAAATGTTTTTTTCAAAATTTAAAATTTCAAAAAACAAAAACATTTTATTTTCCAAATTTAAAAATTCAAAAAAATTTTTTTTCCAAAATTTGAAAATTCAAAATTTTTTTTTCGACATTTGAGAATTCAAAAATTTTTTTTTTCAAAATTTGAAATTCAAAAATTTTTTTTTTCAAAATTTAAAAATTCAAATTTTTTAAAATTAAAAAATTGTTTTTTTTTTCAAAATTTTAAAAATTATTTTTTTACAAAATTTGAAAATTGAATTTTTCAAAATTTTAAAAATTCTCTTTTTTTTCAAAATTTAAAAATTCAATATTTCTTTTACAGAGTTTAAAATTTGAAATTTTTTTTTTGAAAATTTAAAAATCCAAAATTTTTTTTTCAAAATTTAAAAATTCAAAATTTTCTTCAAAATTTTAATTTCCAAATTTCAAAATTCAAACGAAATAATTTTCCTACATTCAAAATTCAAAAAAAAATTTTTCAAAATTTCAAAATTCAAAAATTTTTTTTCAAAATTTAAAATTCAAAAATTTTTGTTTTCAAAATTTCAAAAATTCAAAAATTTTTTTTTCAAAATTTAAAATTCAAAAAATTTTTTTTTCCAAATTTAAAAATTCAAATTTTTTAAATATAAAAATAAATTTTTTTTTCAAAATTTAAAAATTCAAAAAATTTTTTTTTCCAAAATTTGAAAATTCAAATTTTTTTTTCAAAATTTCAAAATTCAAAAATGTTTTATTCAAAATTTCAAAATTCAAAAATTTTTTTTCAAAATTTAAAAATTCAAAAACATTTTATTTTACAAATTTAAAAATAAAAAAAAAAATTTTTCCAAATTTCAAAATTAAAAATCTTTTTTTTCAAAATTTTAAAAATTCAATTTTTTTCAAAATTTAAAATTGTAAAAATTCACTTTTTTTTCAAAATTTAAAAATTCATTTTTTTTTTCAAATTTAAAAAAAATTCAAAATTTCTTTTACAGAATTTAAAAATTCAAATTTTTTTTTTGAAAATTTTAATTTCCAAATTTCAAAATTCAAAAAAAAAATGTTCCTACTTTAAAACTTCAAAAATTTTTTTTTCAAAATTTCAAAATTCAGAAATTTTTTTTTCAAAATTTAAAATTTGAAAAACATTTTATTTTCAAATTTAAAAATTGAAAAAATTTTTTTTTCCAAAATTCAAAATTCAAAAATTTTTTTTTCAAAATAATTTCGTTTTTCAAAATTTAAAATTTCAAAAACATTTTATTTTCCAAATTTATAATTCAAAAAAAATTTTTTTCCAAAATTAAAAATTCAAAATTTTTTTTTCAAAATTTCAAAATTCAAAAATTTTTTTTCAAAATTTCAAAATTCAAAATTTTTTTTCAAAATTTAAAATTTCAAAAAAATTTTTTTTCCAAAATTAAAAATTCAATTTTTTTTTTCAAAATTTCAAAATTCAAAAATTTTTTTTTTCAAAATTTAAATTTAAAACTTCAAAAAATTTCGTTTTTCCAAATTTAAAAATTCAAAAAATTTTTTTTTTCCAAAATTAAAAATTCAAAATTTTTTTTTCAAAATTTCAAAATTCAAAATTTTTTTCTCAAAATTTCAAAATTCAAAATTTTTTTTTCGACATTTGAGAATTCAAAAATTTTTTTTTCAAAATTTCAAAATTCAGAAATTTTTTTTTTCAAAATTTAAAATTCAAAAATTTTCGTTTTCAAAATTTCAAAATGCAAAAATTTTTTTTTCAAATTTTAAAAATTCAAAACATTTTTTTCTTCAAAATTTAAAAAATGCACTTTCTTTTCAAAATTTAAAAATTAAAATTTTTTTCAAATTTAAAAAAAATTCAAAATGTCTTTTACACAATTTAAAAATTCAATTTTTTTTTTAATTTAAAAATCCAAAATTTTTTTTTTCAAAATTTAAAAATTCAAAATTTTTTTCAAAATTTTAAATTCCAAATTTCATAATTAAAAAAAAATTTCCTACTTTCAAAATTCAAAAAATTTTTTTTCAAAATTTAAAATTTCAAAAAACAAAAACATTTTATTTTCCAAATTTAAAAATTCAAAAAAATTTTTTTTCCAAAATTTGAAAATTCAAAATTTTTTTTTCAACATTTAAAAATTCAAGTTTTTTAAAATTAAAAAATTGTTTTTTTTTCAAAATTTTAAAAATTAATTTTTTACAAAATTTGAAAATTGATTATTTCAAACTTTTAAAAATTCTCTTTTTTTTCAAAATTTAAAAATTCAATATTTCTTTTACAGAATTTAAAATTTGAAAATTTTTTTTTTTGAAAATTTAAAAATCCAAAATTTTTTTTTTCAAAATTTAAAAATTCAAAATTTTCTTCAAAATTTTAATTTCCAAATTTCAAAATTCAAAAGAAATAATTTTCCTACATTCAAAATTCAAAAAAAAATTTTTCAAAATTTGAAAATTCAAAAATTTTTGTTTTCAAAATTTCAAAAATTCAAAATTTTTTTTTTCAAAATTTAAAATTCAAAAAATTTTTTTTTCAAAATTTAAAAATTCAAATTTTTTAAATATAAAAATAAATTTTTTTTTCAAAATTTAGAAATTAAAAATTTTTTTTTCAAAATTTAAAAATTAAAATTTCAAAATCTTAAATTCCAAATTTCAAAATTAAAAAAAAAAATATCCTACTTTCAAAATTCAAAAAATTTTTTTTCAAAATTTAAAATTTCAAAAAACAAAAACATTTTATTTTCGAAATTTAAAAATTCAAAAAATTTTTTTTTCCAAAATTTGAAAATTCAAATTTTTTTTCGAAATTTCAAAATTCACAAATTTTTTTTTTTAAATTTAAAATTCAAAAAATTTTTTTTCAAAATTTAAAAATTCAAATTTTTTAAAATTTAAAATTGATTTTTTTTCAAAATTTTAAAAATTCAATTTTTTACAAAATTTGAAATTTGAATTTTTCAAAATTTTAAAAATTCTCATTTTTTTCAAATTTAAAAAAATTCAATATTTCTTTCACAAAATTTAAAAATTTTTTTTTTTGAAAATTTAAAAATCCAAAATTTTTTTTTTCAAAATTTAAAAATTCAAAATTTTCTTCAAAATTTTAATTTCCAAATTTCAAAATTCAAAAGAAATAATTTTCCTACTTTCAAAATTCAAAAAAAATTTTTTCAAAATTTAAAACTTCAAAAAATTTCGTTTTTCAAAATTTAAAATTTGAAAAACATTTTATTTTCCAAATTTAAAACTTGAAATTTTTTTTTTAAATTAAAAATTCAAAATTTTTTTTTCAAAATTTCAAAATTCAACAATTTTTTTTCAAAATTTAAAATTCAAAAAATTTCGTTTTTCAAAATTTAAAATTTCAAAAAAATTTTTTTCCAAAATTAAAAATTCAATTTTTTTTTCAAAATTTCAAAATTCAAAAATTTTTTTTTTCAAAATTTAAATTTAAAACTTCAAAAAATTTCGTTTTTCCAAATTTAAAAATTCAAAAATTTTTTTTTTCCAAAATTAAAAATTCAAATTTTTTTTTCAAAATTTCAAAATTCAAAATTTTTTTTCAAAATTTAAAATTTCAAAAAAATTTTTTTTTCCAAAAATAAAAATTCAACATTTTTTTTTTATTTAAAAAATACAATATTTCTTTTTCAGAATTAAAAAATAAAAAGAAAATTAAAAAATTAGATATTCAAAATTTTTTTTTCAAAATTTAATAATTCGAAATTTTTTTTTTCAAAATTTCAAAATTCAAAATTTTTTTTTTCAAAATTTCAAAATTCAAAATTTTTTTTCAAAATTTAAAATTTCAAAAACATTTTATTTTCCAAATTCATAAATACAAAAAAATTTTTTTTAACTAAAAAAAATAAAAAAAAAATTTCAAAATTTTAAGAATTCTTTTCTTTTCAAAATTAATTTTTTTTTTGAAAATTTAAAAATTCAAATTTTTTTCAAAATTTAAAAATTCAAAATATTTTATTTTACAAATTTAAAAATTAAAAAAAAAATTTTTTCAAAATTTCAAAATTCAAAATCTTTTTTTTGAAAATTTTAAAACTCAAAAAGATTTTCAAATTAAAAATCAAATTTTTTCAAAACATTAATTTCGAAATTTGAAAGTTCAAAAAATTAATTTTCCAAATTTCTGACAATAAATTTCTTTTCCTAGTTTAAAAATTCAAAAAGAAATTTTTTCCCAAATTTCAAAATTCAAAATTTTTTTTTTCAAAATTTCAAAATTCAAAATTTTTTTTTCAAAATTTAAAATTCAAAAAATTTTTTTTCAAAATTTAAAAATTCAAATTTTTTAAATTTAAAAATTAAGATTTTTCTTCAAAATTTTAAAAATTCAATTTTTCCAAAATTTAAAATTTCAAAACTTTTTTTTTTCAAAATTTTAAAAATTCACTATTTTTCAAAATCTAAAAATTCAATTTTTTTTTCAAATTTAAAAAAATTCAAAACTTGTTTTACAGAATTTAAAAATTCAATTTTTTTTTATATTTAAAAATTCAAAATTTTCATCAAAATTTTAATTTCCAAATTTCAAAATTCAAAAAAAAAAATTTTCCTACTTTCAAAATTCAAAAAATTTTTTTTCAAAATTTAAAAATTCAAAAAAAATTTTTTCAAAAGTTAAAACTTCAAAAAATTTCGTTTTTCCAAATTTAAAAATTGAAAAAAATTTTTTTTCCATAATTAAAAATTCTAAATTTTTTTTTCAAAATTTCAAAATTCAAAAATTTTTTTTTCAAAATTTAAAATTCAAAAAATTTTTTTTTCAAAATGAAAAATTCAAATTTTTTAAAATTTAAAAACTGTTTCCTTTTTCAAAATTTTAAAAATTCAATTTTTCCAAAATTTAAAATTTTAAAACTTTTTTTTTCAAAATTTTAAAAATTCACTTTTTTTCAAAATCTAAAAATTCAATAATCTAAAAATTCAATTTTTTTTCAAATATAAAAAAATTCGAAATTTTTTTACAGAATTTAAAAATTCAATTTTTTTTTGAAAATTTAAAAATTCAAAATTTTCTTCACAATTTCAAAATTCAAAAAAAAAAAAATTTTCCTACTTTCAAAATTCAAAAAAATTTTTTTCAAAATTTAAAAATTCAAAAAATTTTTTTTCAAAATTTAAAACTTCAAAAAATTTCGTTTTTCCAAATTTAAAAATTCAAAAAAATTTTTTTTCCAAATTTAAAAATTCAAAATTTTTTTTCAAAATTTAAAAATTCAAAAATTTTTTTTCAACATTTAAAATTCAAAAAATTTTTTCTTCAAAATTTAAAAAATTCAAATTTTTTAATATTTTAAATATGTTTTTTTTTCAATATTTTAAAAATTCAATTTTTTACAAAATTTGAAAATTAAATTTTTCAAAATTTTTAAAATTCTCTTTTTTTTCAAAATTTAAAAATTAAATGTTTTTTTTCAAATTTAAAAAAAATTCAATATTTCTTTTCAAAATTTAAAAATCCAAAAATTCAAAATATTTTGAAAATTTTGATTCCAAATATGAAAACTAAAAAAAAAAAAAATTTTCCAACTTTCACAATTCAACAATTTTTTTTTCCAAATTTAAAAATTCAAAAAAATTTTTTCCAAAATTTAAAATTTCAAAAAATTTTGTTTTTCAAAATTTGAAATTTCAAAAATATTTTATTTTACAAATTTAAAAATAAAAAAAATTTTTTTTCCAAATTTCAAAATTTTTTTTTTTTGAAAATTTAAAATCCAAAAATTTTTTTTTCAAAATTTAAAAATTCAAAATTTACTTCAAAATTTTAATTTCCAAATTTCAAAATTCAAAAAAAAAAATGTTCCTACTTTCAAAATTCAAAAATTTTTTTTTCAAAATTTCAAAATTCAGAAATTTTTTTTTCAAAATTTAAAATTTGAAAAACATTTTATTTTCCAAATTTAAAAATTGAAAAAATTTTTTTTTCCAAAATTAAAAATTCAAAATTTTTTTTTCAAAATTTCAAAATTCAAAAATTTTTTTTTCAAAATTTCAAAATTCAAAATTTTTTTTCAAAATTTAAAATTTCAAAAAAATTTTTTTTCCAAAATTAAAAATTCAATTTTTTTTTTTCAAAATTTCAAAATTCAACAATTTTTTCTCAAAATTGAATAATTAAAAAAATTTCTTTTTTAAAATTAAAATTTTTTTTCAAAATTAAAAAATTCAAAATTTTTTCCCGAATTTCAAAATTCAAATTTTTTTGTTAAAATTTTAAAACTCAAAAAATTTTTTAAAATTAAAAAATTCAAAATATTTTTCAAAATATTAATTTCGAAATTTGAAAATTGAAAAAAATATTTTCCAAATTTCAAACTTAATAATAAATTTCTTTTCCTAATTTAAAATTTCAAAAAAAAATTTTTTCCCAAATTTCAAAATTCAAAAATTTTTTTTTCAAAATTTCAAAATTCAGAAATTTTTTTTTCAAATTTTAAAAATTCAAAACATTTTTTTCTTCAAAATTTAAAAAATGCACTTTCTTTTCAAAATTTAAAAATTAAATTTTTTTCAAATTTAAAAAAAATTCAAAATGTCTTTTACACAATTTAAAAATTCAATTTTTTTTTAAATTTAAAAATCCAAAAATTTTTTTTTCAAAATTTAAAAATTCAAAATTTTTTTCAAAATTTTAAATTCCAAATTTCAGAATTAAAAAAAAAATTTTCCTACTTTCAAAATTCAAAAAATTTTTTTTCAAAATTTAAAATTTCAAAAAACAAAAACATTTTATTTTCCAAATTTAAAAATTCAAAAAAATTTTTTTTCCAAAATTTGAAAATTCAAAATTTTTTTTTCAACATTTGAAAATTCAAAAATTTTTTTTTTCAAAATTTGAAATTCAAAAATTTTTTTTTCAAAATTTAAAAATTAATTTTTTACAAAATTTGAAAATTGAATTTTTCAAAATTTTAAAAATTCTCTTTTTTTTCAAAATTTAAAAATTCAATATTTCTTTTACAGAATTTAAAATTTGAAATTTTTTTTTTTTGAAAATTTAATCAAAATTTAAAAATTCAAATTTTTTAAAATTTAAAATTGATTTTTTTTCAAAATTTTAAAAATTCAATTTTTTACAAAATTTGAAAATTGAATTTTTCAAAATTTTAAAAATTCTCATTTTTTTCAAATTTAAAAAAATTCAATATTTCTTTCACAAAATTTAAAAATTTTTTTTTTGAAAATTTAAAAATCCAAAATTTTTTTTTCAAAATTTAAAAATTCAAAATTTTCTTCAAAATTTTAATTTCCAAATTTCAAAATTCAAAAGAAATAATTTTCCTACTTTCAAAATTCAAAAAAAATTTTTCAAAATTTAAAACTTCAAAAAATTTCGTTTTTCAAAATTTAAAATTTGAAAAACATTTTATTTTCCAAATTTAAAAATTGAAATTTTTTTTTTTTTTTAAATTAAAAATTCAAAATTTTTTTTTCAAAATTTCAAAATTCAACAATTTTTTTTTAAAATTTAAAATTCAAAAAATTTCGTTTTTCAAAATTTAAAATTTCAAAAACATTTTATTTTCCAAATTCATAAATACAAAAAAATTTTTTTTAACTAAAAAAAATAAAAAAAAAATTTCAAAATTTTAAGAATTCTTTTCTTTTCAAAATTAATTTTTTTTTTGAAAATTTAAAAATTCAAATTTTTTTCAAAATTTAAAAATTCAAAATATTTTATTTTACAAATTTAAAAATTCAAAAAAAAAAATTTTTCAAAATTTCAAAATTCAAAATCTTTTTTTTGAAAATTTTAAAACTCAAAAAGATTTTCAAATTAAAAATCAAATTTTTTCAAAACATTAATTTCGAAATTTGAAAGTTCAAAAAAATAATTTTCCAAATTTCTGACAATAAATTTCTTTTTCTAGTTTAAAAATTCAAAAAGAAATTTTTTCCCAAATTTCAAAATTCAAATTTTTTTTTTTCAAAATTTCAAAATTCAAAATTTTTTTTTCAAAATTTAAAATTCAAAAAATTTTTTTTCAAAATTTAAAAATTCAAATTTTTTAAATTTAAAAATTAAGATTTTTCTTCAAAATTTTAAAAATTCAATTTTTCCAAAATTTAAAATTTCAAAACTTTTTTTTTTTCAAAATTTTAAAAATTCACTTTTTTTCAAAATCTAAAAATTCAATTTTTTTTTCAAATTTAAAAAAATTCAAAACTTGTTTTACAGAATTTAAAAATTCAATTTTTTTTTATATTTAAAAATTCAAAATTTTCTTCAAAATTTTAATTTCCAAATTTCAAAATTCAAAAAAAAAAAATTTCGTACTTTCAAAAATTTTTTCCAAAATATAAAACTTCAAAAAATTTCGTTTTTCCAAATTTAAAAATTCAAAAAAAATTTTTTTTTCCAAAATTAAAAATTCAAAATTTTTTTTTCAAAATTTCAAAATTCTTTACCTAGTTTAAATATTCAAAAAAAATTTTCCCAAATTTCAAAATTCGAATTTTTTTTTCAAAATTTAAAAATTCAAAAAAATTTTTTTCAAAATTTAAAACTTCGAAAAATTTCGTTTTTCCAAATTTCAAAATTCAAAATCTTTTTTTTCAAAATTTTAAAACTCAAAAAAATTTTCAAAATAAAAAAATTCAAATTTTTTTCAAAATATTAATTTCGAAATTTGAAAATTAAAAAAAAAATTTTCCAAATTTCTGACTTAATAAATTTCTTTTCCTAGTTTAAAAATTCAAAAAGAAATTTTTTCCCAAATTTCAAAAATCAAAATTTTTTTTTTTCAAAATTTCAAAATTCAAAATTTTTTTTTCAAAATTTAAAATTCAAAAAATTTTTTTTCAAATTTTAAAATTTCAAATTTTTTAAATTTAAAAATTAAGATTTTTCTTCAAAATTTTAAAAATTCAATTTTTCCAAAATTTAAAATTTCAAAACTTTTTTTTTTCAAAATTTTAAAACTTCACTTTTTTTCAAAATCTAAAAATTCAATTTTTTTTTCAAATTTAAAAAAATTCAAAACTTGTTTTACAGAATTTAAAAATTCAATTTTTTTTTTATATTTAAAAATTCAAAATTTTCTTCAAAATTTTAATTTCCAAATTTCAAAATTCAAAAAAAAAAAATTTTCCTACTTTCAAAATTCAAAAAATTTTTTTTCAAATTTTAAAAATTCAAATTTTTTAAATTTAAAAATTAAGATTTTTCTTCAAAATTTTAAAAATTCAATTTTTCCAAAATTTAAAATTTTAAAACTTTTTTTTTTCAAAATTTTAAAAATTCACTTTTTTTCAAAATCTAAAAATTCAATAATCTAAAATTTCAATTTTTTTTCAAATTTAAAAAAATTCAAAATTTGTTTTACAGAATTTAAAAATTCAATTTTTTTTTGAAAATTTAAAAATTCAAAATTTTCTTCAAAATTTTAATTTCCAAATTTCATAATTCAAAAAATTTCGTTTTTCCAAATTTAAAAATTCAAAAAAATTTTTTCTTCAAAATTTAAAAATTCAAATTTTTTAATATTTTAAATATGTTTTTTTTTCCAAAATTTTAAAAATTCAATTTTTTACAAAATTTGAAAATTAAATTTTTCAAAATCTTTAAAATTCTCTTTTTTTTCAAAATTTAAAAATTAAATTTTTTTTTTTCAAATTTAAAAAAAATTCAATATTTCTTTTGAAAATTTAAAAATCCAAAAATTCAAAATATTTTCAAAATTTTAATTCCAAATATGAAAATTAAAAAAAAAAATTTTCCAACTTTCAAAATTCAACAATTTTTTTTTCCAAATTTAAAAATTCAAAAAAATTTTTTCCAAAATTTAAAATTTCAAAAAATTTTGTTTTTCAAAATTTCAAATTTCAAAAATATTTTATTTTACAAATTTAAAAATAAAAAAAAAATTTTTTTCCAAATTTCAAAAGATTTTCAAATTAAAAATCAAATTTTTTCAAAATATTAATTTTGAAATTTGAAAGTTCAAAAAAATAATTTTTCAAATTTCTGACAATAAATTTCTTTTCCTAGTTTAAAAATTCAAAAAGAAATTTTTTCCCAAATTTCAAAATTCAAAATTTTTTTTTTCAAAATTTCAAAATTCAAAATTTTTTTTTTCAAAATTTAAAATTCAAAAAATTTTTTTTCAAAATTTAAAAATTCAAATTTTTTAAATTTAAAAATTAAGATTTTTCTTCAAAATTTTAAAAATTCAATTTTTCCAAAATTTAAAATTTCAAAACTTTTTTTTTCAAAATTTTAAAAATTCACTTTTTTTCAAAATCTAAAAATTCAATTTTTTTTTCAAATTAAAAAAAATTCAAAACTTGTTTTACAGAATTTAAAAATTCAATTTTTTTTTTTATATTTAAAAATTCAAAATTTTCTTCAAAATTTTAATTTCCAAATTTCAAAATTCAAAAAAAAAAAATTTTCCTACTTTCAAAATTCAAAAAAATTTTTTTCAAAATTTAAAAATTCAAAAAAAATTTTTCAAAATTTAAAACTTCAAAAAATTTCGTTTTTCCAAATTTAAAAATTGAAAAAAATTTTTTTTCCATAATTAAAAATTCTAAATTTTTATTTCAAAATTGAAAAATTCAAATTTTTTAAAATTTAAAAACTGTTTTCTTTTTCAAAATTTTAAAAATTCAATTTTTCCAAAATTTAAAATTTTAAAACTTTTTTTTTTCAAAATTTTAAAAATTCACTTTTTTTCAAAATCTAAAAATTCAATAATCTAAAAATTCAATTTTTTTTCAAATATAAAAAATTCAAAATTTGTTTCACAGAATTTAAAAATTCAATTTTTTTTTGAAAATTTAAAAATTCAAAATTTTCTTCAAAATTTTAATTTCCAAATTTCAAAATTCAAAAAAAAAAAATTTTCCTACTTTCAAAATTCAAAAAAATTTTTTTCAAAATTTCAAAATTCAAAAATTTTTTTTTTTCAAAATTTAAATTTAAAACTTCAAAAAATTTCGTTTTTCCAAATTTAAAAATTCAAAAATTTTTTTTTTCCAAAATTAAAAATTCAAATTTTTTTTTTCAAAATTTCAAAATTCAAAATTTTTTTTTTCAAAATTTCAAAATTCAAAATTTTTTTTCAAAATTTAAAATTTCAAAAAAATTTTTTTTTCCAAAAATAAAAATTCAACATTTTTTTTTTAATTTAAAAAATACAATATTTCTTTTTCAGAATTAAAAAATAAAAAGAAAATTAAAAAATTAGATATTCAAAATTTTTTTTTCAAAATTTAATAATTCGAAATTTTTTTTTCAAAATTGAATAATTAAAAAAATTTCTTTTTTAAAATTAAAATTTTTTTTTTCAAAATTAAAAAATTCAAAATTTTTTTCCGAATTTCAAAATTCAAATTTTTTTGTTAAAATTTTAAAACTCAAAAAATTTTTTAAAATTAAAAAATTCAAAATATTTTTCAAAATATTAATTTCGAAATTTGAAAATTGAAAAAAATATTTTCCAAATTTCAAACTTAATAATAAATTTCTTTTCCTAATTTAAAATATCAAAAAAAAATATTTTCCCAAATTTCAAAATTCAAAAATTTTTTTTTCAAAATTTCAAAATTCAGAAATTTTTTTTTCAAATTTTAAAAATTCAAAACATTTTTTTCTTCAAAATTTAAAAAATGCACTTTCTTTTCAAAATTTAAAAATTAAATTTTTTTCAAATTTAAAAAAAATTCAAAATGTCTTTTACACAATTTAAAAATTCAATTTTTTTTTTAATTTAAAAATCCAAAAATTTTTTTTTCAAAATTTAAAAATTCAAAATTTTTTTCAAAATTTTAAATTCCAAATTTCAGAATTAAAAAAAAAAATTTCCTACTTTCAAAATTCAACAAATTTTTTTTCAAAATTTAAAATTTCAAAAAACAAAAACATTTTATTTTCCAAATTTAAAAATTCAAAAAAATTTTTTTTCCAAAATTTGAAAATTCAAAATTTTTTTTTCGACATTTGAGAATTCAAAAATTTTTTTTTTCAAAATTTGAAATTCAAAATTTTTTTTTTTCAAAATTTAAAAATTCAAATTTTTTAAAATTAAAAAATTGTTTTTTTTTTCAAAATTTTAAAAATTTAATTTTTTACAAAATTTGAAAATTGAATTTTTCAAAATTTAAAAATTCAATATTTCTTTTACAGAATTTAAAATTTGAAAATTTTTTTTTTGAAAATTTAAAAATCCAAAATTTTTTTTTCAAAATTTAAAAATTCAAAATTTTCTTCAAAATTTTAATTTCCAAATTTCAAAATTCAAACGAAATAATTTTCCTACATTCAAAATTCAAAAAAAAAAATTTCAAAATTTCAAAATTCAAAAATTTTTTTTCAAAATTTAAAATTCAAAAATTTTTGTTTTCAATATTTCAAAAATTCAAAAATTTTTTTTTCAAAATTTAAAATTCAAAAAATTTTTTTTTCCAAATTTAAAAATTTAAATTTTTTAAATATAAAAATAAATTTTTTTTTCAAAATTTAAAAATTCAAAAAATTTTTTTTTCCAAAATTTGAAAATTCAAATTTTTTTTTCAAAATTTCAAAATTCAAAAATGTTTTATTCAAAATTTCAAAATTCAAAAATTTTTTTTCAAAATTTAAAATCCAAAAAATTTCGTTTTTCAAAATTTAAAAATTCAAAAACATTTTATTTTACAAATTTAAAAATAAAAAAAAAAATTTTTTTCCAAATTTCAAAATTAAAAATCTTTTTTTTCAAAATTTAAAAAATTCAATTTTTTTCAAAATTTAAAATTTTAAAAATTCACTTTTTTTTCAAAATTTAAAAATTCATTTTTTTTTTCAAATTTAAAAAAAATTCAAAATTTCTTTTACAGAATTTAAAAATTCAAATTTTTTTTTTTGAAAATTTTAATTTCCAAATTTCAAAATTAAAAAAAAAAATGTTCCTACTTTAAAAATTCAAAAATTTTTTTTTCAAAATTTCAAAATTCAGAAAATTTTTTTTCAAAATTTAAAATTTGAAAAACATTTTATTTTCCAAATTTTAAAATTGAAAAAATTTTTTTTTCCAAAATTCAAAATTCAAAATTTTTTTTTTCAAAATAATTTCGTTTTTCAAAATTTAAAATTTCAAAATCATTTTATTTTCCAAATTTATAATTCAAAAAAATTTTTTTTCCAAAATTAAAAATTCAAAATTTTTTTTTTAAATTTCAAAATTCAAAAATTTTTTTTCAAAATTTCAAAATTCAAAATTTTTTTTCAAAATTTAAAATTTCAAAAAATTTTTTTTTCCAAAATTAAAAATTCAATTTTTTTTTTTCAAAATTTCAAAATTCAAAATTTTTTTTTTTCAAAATTTAAATTTAAAACTTCAAAAAATTTCGTTTTTCCAAATTTAAAAATTCAAAAATTTTTTTTTTTCCAAAATTAAAAATTCAAAATTTTTTTTTCAAAATTTCAAAATTCAAAATTTTTTTCTCAAAATTTCAAAATTCAAAATTTTTTTTCAAAATTTAAAATTTCAAAAAATTTTTTTTTTCCAAAAATAAAAATTCAACTTTTTTTTTTTTAATTTAAAAAATACAATATTTCTTTTTCAGAATTAAAAAATAAAAAGAAAATTTGGAAAATTAGATATTCAAAATTTTTTTTTCAAAATTTAATAATTCGAAATTTTTTTTTTCAAAATTGAATAATTAAAAAAATTTCTTTTTTAAAATTAAAATTTTTTTTTAAAAATTAAAAAATTCAAAATTTTTTCCCGAATTTCAAAATTCAAATTTTTTTGTTAAAATTTTAAAACTCAAAAAATTTTTTAAAATTAAAAAATTCAAAATATTTTTCAAAATATTAATTTCGAAATTTGAAAATTGAAAAAAATATTTTCCAAATTTCAAACTTAATAATAAATTTCTTTTCCTAATTTAAAATTTCAAAAAAAAATTTTTTCCCAAATTTCAAAATTCAAAAATTTTTTTTTCAAAATTTCAAAATTCAGAAATTTTTTTTTCAAAATTTAAAATTCAAAAATTTTCGTTTTCAAAATTTCAAAATGCAAAAATTTTTTTTTCAAATTTTAAAAATTCAAAACATTTTTTTCTTCAAAATTTAAAAAATGCACTTTCTTTTCAAAATTTAAAAATTAAATTTTTTTCAAATTTAAAAAAAATTCAAAATGTCTTTTACACAATTTAAAAATTCAATTTTTTTTTTAATTTAAAAATCCAAAATTTTTTTTTTTCAAAATTAAAAAATTCAAAATTTTTTTCAAAATTTTAAATTCCAAATTTCATAATTAAAAAAAAAAATTTCCTACTTTCAAAATTCAAAAATTTTTTTTTCAAAATTTAAAATTTCAAAAAACAAAAACATTTTATTTTCCAAATTTAAAAATTCAAAAAAATTTTTTTTCCAAAATTTGAAAATTCAAAATTTTTTTTTCAACATTTAAAAATTCAAATTTTTTAAAATTAAAAATTGTTTTTTTTTTCAAAATTTTAAAAATTCTCTTTTTTTTCAAAATTTAAAAATTCAATATTTCTTTTACAGAATTTAAAATTTGAAAAATTTTTTTTTGAAAATTTAAAGATCCAAAATTTTTTTTTTCAAAATTTAAAAATTCAAAATTTTCTTCAAAATTTTAATTTCCAAATTTCAAAATTCAAAAGAAATAATTTTCCTACATTCAAAATTCAAAAAAAAAATTTTTCAAAATTTCAAAATTCAAAAATTTTTTTTCAAAATTTAAAATTCAAAAATTTTTGTTTTCAAAATTTCAAAAATTCAAAATTTTTTTTTCAAAATTTAAAATTCAAAAAATTTTTTTTTCAAAATTTAAAAATTCAAATTTTTTAAATATAAAAATAAATTTTTTTTTCAAAATTTAGAAATTCAAAATTTTTTTTTTCAAAATTTAAAAATTAAAATTTCAAAATCTTAAATTCCAAATTTCAAAATTAAAAAAAAAAAATATCCTACTTTCAAAATTCAAAAAATTTTTTTTCAAAATTTAAAATTTCAAAAAACAAAAACATTTTATTTTGGAAATTTAAAAATTCAAAAAATTTTTTTTTCCAAAATTTGAAAATTCAAATTTTTTTTCGAAATTTCAAAATTCACAAATTTTTTTTTTCAAAATTTAAAATTCAAAAAATTTTTTTTCAAAATTTAAAAATTCAAATTTTTTAAAATTTAAAATTGATTTTTTTTCAAAATTTTAAAAATTCAATTTTTTACAAAATTTGAAAATTGAATTTTTCAAAATTTTAAAAATTCTCATTTTTTTCAAATTTAAAAAAATTCAATATTTCTTTCACAAAATTTAAAAATTTTTTTTTTGAAAATTTAAAAATCCAAAATTTTTTTTTTCAAAATTTAAAAATTCAAAATTTTCTTCAAAATTTTAATTTCCAAATTTTAAAATTCAAAAGAAATAATTTCCCTACTTTCAAAATTCAAAAAAAATTTTTCAAAATTTAAAACTTCAAAAAATTTCGTTTTTCAAAATTTAAAATTTGAAAAACATTTTATTTTCCAAATTTAAAAATTGAAATTTTTTTTTTTTTAAATTAAAATTTCAAAATTTTTTTTTCAAAATTTCAAAATTCAACAATTTTTTTTCAAAATTTAAAATTCAAAAAATTTCGTTTTTCAAAATTTAAAATTTCAAAAACATTTTATTTTCCAAATTCATAAATACAAAAAAATTTTTTTTAACTAAAAAAAATAAAAAAAAAATTTCAAAATTTTAAGAATTCTTTTCTTTTCAAAATTAATTTTTTTTTTGAAAATTTAAAAATTCAAATTTTTTTCAAAATTTAAAAATTCAAAATATTTTATTTTACAAATTTAAAAATTCAAAAAAAAAATTTTTTCAAAATTTCAAAATTCAAAATCTTTTTTTTGAAAATTTTAAAACTCAAAAAGATTTTCAAATTAAAAATCAAATTTTTTCAAAACATTAATTTCGAAATTTGAAAGTTCAAAAAAATAATTTTCCAAATTTCTGACAATAAATTTCTTTTCCTAGTTTAAAAATTCAAAAAGAAATTTTTTCCCAAATTTCAAAATTCAAAATTTTTTTTTTCAAAATTTCAAAATTCAAAATTTTTTTTTCAAAATTTAAAATTCAAAAAATTTTTTTTCAAAATTTAAAAATTCAAATTTTTTAAATTTAAAAATTAAGATTTTTCTTCAAAATTTTAAAAATTCAATTTTTCCAAAATTTAAAATTTCAAAACTTTTTTTTTTCAAAATTTTAAAAATTCACTTTTTTTCAAAATCTAAAAATTCAATTTTTTTTTCAAATTTAAAAAAATTCAAAACTTGTTTTACAGAATTTAAAAATTCAATTTTTTTTTATATTTAAAAATTCAAAATTTTCTTCAAAATTTTAATTTCCAAATTTCAAAATTCAAAAAAAAAAATTTTCCTACTTTCAAAATTCAAAAAATTTTTTTTCAAAATTTAAAAATTCAAAAAAAATTTTTTCAAAAGTTAAAACTTCAAAAAATTTCGTTTTTCCAAATTTAAAAATTGAAAAAAATTTTTTTTCCATAATTAAAAATTCTAAATTTTTTTTTTCAAAATTTCAAAATTCAAAAATTTTTTTTTCAAAATTTAAAATTCAAAAAATTTTTTTTTCAAAATTGAAAAATTCAAATTTTTTAAAATTTAAAAACTGTTTCCTTTTTCAAAATTTTAAAAATTCAATTTTTCCAAAATTTAAAATTTTAAAACTTTTTTTTTCAAAATTTTAAAAATTCACTTTTTTTCAAAATCTAAAAATTCAATAATCTAAAAATTCAATTTTTTTTCAAATATAAAAAAATTCGAAATTTTTTTACAGAATTTAAAAATTCAATTTTTTTTTGAAAATTTAAAAATTCAAAATTTTCTTCAAAATTTTAATTTTCAAATTTCAAAATTCAAAAAAAAAAAATTTTCCTACTTTCAAAATTCAAAAAAATTTTTTTCAAAATTTAAAAATTCAAAAAATTTTTTTTCAAAATTTAAAACTTCAAAAAATTTCGTTTTTCCAAATTTAAAAATTCAAAAAAATTTTTTTTCCATAATTAAAAATTCTAAATTTTTTTTTTCAAAATTTCAAAATTCAAAAATTTTTTTTTCAAAATTTCAAAATTCAGAAATTTTTTTTTCAAAATTTAAAATTCAAAAATTTTCGTTTTCAAAATTTCAAAATGCAAAAATTTTTTTTTCAAATTTTAAAAATTCAAAACATTTTTTTCTTCAAAATTTAAAAAATGCACTTTCTTTTCAAAATTTAAAAATTAAATTTTTTTCAAATTTAAAAAAAATTCAAAATGTCTTTTACACAATTTAAAAATTCAATTTTTTTTTTAATTTAAAAATCCAAAATTTTTTTTTTTCAAAATTAAAAAATTCAAAATTTTTTTCAAAATTTTAAATTCCAAATTTCATAATTAAAAAAAAAATTTCCTACTTTCAAAATTCAAAAATTTTTTTTTCAAAATTTAAAATTTCAAAAAACAAAAACATTTTATTTTCCAAATTTAAAAATTCAAAAAAATTTTTTTTCCAAAATTTGAAAATTCAAAATTTTTTTTTCAACATTTAAAAATTCAAATTTTTTAAAATTAAAAATTGTTTTTTTTTTCAAAATTTTAAAAATTCTCTTTTTTTTCAAAATTTAAAAATTCAATATTTCTTTTACAGAATTTAAAATTTGAAATTTTTTTTTTGAAAATTTAAAGATCCAAAATTTTTTTTTTCAAAATTTAAAAATTCAAAATTTTCTTCAAAATTTTAATTTCCAAATTTCAAAATTCAAAAGAAATAATTTTCCTACATTCAAAATTCAAAAAAAAAATTTTTCAAAATTTCAAAATTCAAAAATTTTTTTTCAAAATTTAAAATTCAAAAATTTTTGTTTTCAAAATTTCAAAAATTCAAAATTTTTTTTTCAAAATTTAAAATTCAAAAAATTTTTTTTTCAAAATTTAAAAATTCAAATTTTTTAAATATAAAAATAAATTTTTTTTTCAAAATTTAGAAATTCAAAATTTTTTTTTTCAAAATTTAAAAATTAAAATTTCAAAATCTTAAATTCCAAATTTCAAAATTAAAAAAAAAAAATATCCTACTTTCAAAATTCAAAAAATTTTTTTTCAAAATTTAAAATTTCAAAAAACAAAAACATTTTATTTTGGAAATTTAAAAATTCAAAAAATTTTTTTTTCCAAAATTTGAAAATTCAAATTTTTTTTCGAAATTTCAAAATTCACAAATTTTTTTTTTCAAAATTTAAAATTCAAAAAATTTTTTTTCAAAATTTAAAAATTCAAATTTTTTAAAATTTAAAATTGATTTTTTTTCAAAATTTTAAAAATTCAATTTTTTACAAAATTTGAAAATTGAATTTTTCAAAATTTTAAAAATTCTCATTTTTTTCAAATTTAAAAAAATTCAATATTTCTTTCACAAAATTTAAAAATTTTTTTTTTGAAAATTTAAAAATCCAAAATTTTTTTTTTCAAAATTTAAAAATTCAAAATTTTCTTCAAAATTTTAATTTCCAAATTTTAAAATTCAAAAGAAATAATTTCCCTACTTTCAAAATTCAAAAAAAATTTTTCAAAATTTAAAACTTCAAAAAATTTCGTTTTTCAAAATTTAAAATTTGAAAAACATTTTATTTTCCAAATTTAAAAATTGAAATTTTTTTTTTTTAAATTAAAATTTCAAAATTTTTTTTTCAAAATTTCAAAATTCAACAATTTTTTTTCAAAATTTAAAATTCAAAAAATTTCGTTTTTCAAAATTTAAAATTTCAAAAACATTTTATTTTCCAAATTCATAAATACAAAAAAATTTTTTTTAACTAAAAAAAATAAAAAAAAAATTTCAAAATTTTAAGAATTCTTTTCTTTTCAAAATTAATTTTTTTTTTGAAAATTTAAAAATTCAAATTTTTTTCAAAATTTAAAAATTCAAAATATTTTATTTTACAAATTTAAAAATTCAAAAAAAAATTTTTTTTCCAAAATTAAAAATTCAATTTTTTTTTTCAAAATTTCAAAATTCAAAAATTTTTTTTTTCAAAATTTAAATTTAAAACTTCAAAAAATTTCGTTTTTCCAAATTTAAAAATTCAAAAAATTTTTTTTTTCCAAAATTAAAAATTCAAAATTTTTTTCTCAAAATTTCAAAATTCAAAATTTTTTTTTCGACATTTGAGAATTCAAAAATTTTTTTTTCAAAATTTCAAAATTCAGAAATTTTTTTTTTCAAAATTTAAAATTCAAAAATTTTCGTTTTCAAAATTTCAAAATGCAAAAATTTTTTTTTCAAATTTTAAAAATTCAAAACATTTTTTTCTTCAAAATTTAAAAAATGCACTTTCTTTTCAAAATTTAAAAATTAAAATTTTTTTCAAATTTAAAAAAAATTCAAAATGTCTTTTACACAATTTAAAAATTCAATTTTTTTTTTAATTTAAAAATCCAAAATTTTTTTTTTCAAAATTTAAAAATTCAAAATTTTTTTCAAAATTTTAAATTCCAAATTTCATAATTAAAAAAAAATTTCCTACTTTCAAAATTCAAAAAATTTTTTTTCAAAATTTAAAATTTCAAAAAACAAAAACATTTTATTTTCCAAATTTAAAAATTCAAAAAAATTTTTTTTCCAAAATTTGAAAATTCAAAATTTTTTTTTCAACATTTAAAAATTCAAATTTTTTAAAATTAAAAAATTGTTTTTTTTTCAAAATTTTAAAAATTAATTTTTTACAAAATTTGAAAATTGATTATTTCAAACTTTTAAAAATTCTCTTTTTTTTCAAAATTTAAAAATTCAATATTTCTTTTACAGAATTTAAAATTTGAAAATTTTTTTTTTTGAAAATTTAAAAATCCAAAATTTTTTTTTCAAAATTTAAAAATTCAAAATTTTCTTCAAAATTTTAATTTCCAAATTTCAAAATTCAAAAGAAATAATTTTCCTACATTCAAAATTCAAAAAAAAATTTTTCAAAATTTGAAAATTCAAAAATTTTTGTTTTCAAAATTTCAAAAATTCAAAATTTTTTTTTTCAAAATTTAAAATTCAAAAAATTTTTTTTTCAAAATTTAAAAATTCAAATTTTTTAAATATAAAAATAAATTTTTTTTTCAAAATTTAGAAATTAAAAATTTTTTTTTTCAAAATTTAAAAATTAAAATTTCAAAATCTTAAATTCCAAATTTCAAAATTAAAAAAAAAATATCCTACTTTCAAAATTCAAAAAATTTTTTTTCAAAATTTAAAATTTCAAAAAACAAAAACATTTTATTTTCGAAATTTAAAAATTCAAAAAATTTTTTTTTCCAAAATTTGAAAATTCAAATTTTTTTTCGAAATTTCAAAATTCACAAATTTTTTTTTTAAATTTAAAATTCAAAAAATTTTTTTTCAAAATTTAAAAATTCAAATTTTTTAAAATTTAAAATTGATTTTTTTTCAAAATTTTAAAAATTCAATTTTTTACAAAATTTGAAATTTGAATTTTTCAAAATTTTAAAAATTCTCATTTTTTTCAAATTTAAAAAAATTCAATATTTCTTTCACAAAATTTAAAAATTTTTTTTTTTGAAAATTTAAAAATCCAAAATTTTTTTTTTCAAAATTTAAAAATTCAAAATTTTCTTCAAAATTTTAATTTCCAAATTTCAAAATTCAAAAGAAATAATTTTCCTACTTTCAAAATTCAAAAAAAATTTTTTCAAAATTTAAAACTTCAAAAAATTTCGTTTTTCAAAATTTAAAATTTGAAAAACATTTTATTTTCCAAATTTAAAAATTGAAATTTTTTTTTTAAATTAAAAATTCAAAATTTTTTTTTCAAAATTTCAAAATTCAACAATTTTTTTTCAAAATTTAAAATTCAAAAAATTTCGTTTTTCAAAATTTAAAATTTCAAAAAAATTTTTTTCCAAAATTAAAAATTCAATTTTTTTTCAAAATTTCAAAATTCAAAAATTTTTTTTTTCAAAATTTAAATTTAAAACTTCAAAAAATTTCGTTTTTCCAAATTTAAAAATTCAAAAATTTTTTTTTTCCAAAATTAAAAATTCAAAATTTTTTTTCAAAATTTCAAAATTCAAAATTTTTTTTTTCAAAATTTCAAAATTCAAAATTTTTTTTCAAAATTTAAAATTTCAAAAAAATTTTTTTTTCCAAAAATAAAAATTCAACATTTTTTTTTTATTTAAAAAATACAATATTTCTTTTTCAGAATTAAAAAATAAAAAGAAAATTAAAAAATTAGATATTCAAAATTTTTTTTTCAAAATTTAATAATTCGAAATTTTTTTTTTCAAAATTTCAAAATTCAAAATTTTTTTTTTCAAAATTTCAAAATTCAAAATTTTTTTTCAAAATTTAAAATTTCAAAAACATTTTATTTTCCAAATTCATAAATACAAAAAAATTTTTTTTAACTAAAAAAAATAAAAAAAAAATTTCAAAATTTTAAGAATTCTTTTCTTTTCAAAATTAATTTTTTTTTTGAAAATTTAAAAATTCAAATTTTTTTCAAAATTTAAAAATTCAAAATATTTTATTTTACAAATTTAAAAATTAAAAAAAAAAATTTTTTCAAAATTTCAAAATTCAAAATCTTTTTTTTGAAAATTTTAAAACTCAAAAAGATTTTCAAATTAAAAATCAAATTTTTTCAAAACATTAATTTCGAAATTTGAAAGTTCAAAAAATTAATTTTCCAAATTTCTGACAATAAATTTCTTTTCCTAGTTTAAAAATTCAAAAAGAAATTTTTTCCCAAATTTCAAAATTCAAAATTTTTTTTTTCAAAATTTCAAAATTCAAAATTTTTTTTTCAAAATTTAAAATTCAAAAAATTTTTTTTCAAAATTTAAAAATTCAAATTTTTTAAATTTAAAAATTAAGATTTTTCTTCAAAATTTTAAAAATTCAATTTTTCCAAAATTTAAAATTTCAAAACTTTTTTTTTTCAAAATTTTAAAAATTCACTTTTTTTCAAAATCTAAAAATTCAATTTTTTTTTCAAATTTAAAAAAATTCAAAACTTGTTTTACAGAATTTAAAAATTCAATTTTTTTTTATATTTAAAAATTCAAAATTTTCATCAAAATTTTAATTTCCAAATTTCAAAATTCAAAAAAAAAAATTTTCCTACTTTCAAAATTCAAAAAATTTTTTTTCAAAATTTAAAAATTCAAAAAAAATTTTTTCAAAAGTTAAAACTTCAAAAAATTTCGTTTTTCCAAATTTAAAAATTGAAAAAAATTTTTTTTCCATAATTAAAAATTCTAAATTTTTTTTTTCAAAATTTCAAAATTCAAAAATTTTTTTTTCAAAATTTAAAATTCAAAAAATTTTTTTTTCAAAATGAAAAATTCAAATTTTTTAAAATTTAAAAACTGTTTCCTTTTTCAAAATTTTAAAAATTCAATTTTTCCAAAATTTAAAATTTTAAAACTTTTTTTTTCAAAATTTTAAAAATTCACTTTTTTTCAAAATCTAAAAATTCAATAATCTAAAAATTCAATTTTTTTTCAAATATAAAAAAATTCGAAATTTTTTTACAGAATTTAAAAATTCAATTTTTTTTTGAAAATTTAAAAATTCAAAATTTTCTTCACAATTTCAAAATTCAAAAAAAAAAAAATTTTCCTACTTTCAAAATTCAAAAAAATTTTTTTCAAAATTTAAAAATTCAAAAAATTTTTTTTCAAAATTTAAAACTTCAAAAAATTTCGTTTTTCCAAATTTAAAAATTCAAAAAAATTTTTTTTCCAAAATTAAAAATTCAAAATTTTTTTTCAAAATTTAAAAATTCAAAAATTTTTTTTCAACATTTAAAATTCAAAAAATTTTTTCTTCAAAATTTAAAAAATTCAAATTTTTTAATATTTTAAATATGTTTTTTTTTCAATATTTTAAAAATTCAATTTTTTACAAAATTTGAAAATTAAATTTTTCAAAATTTTTAAAATTCTCTTTTTTTTCAAAATTTAAAAATTAAATGTTTTTTTTCAAATTTAAAAAAAATTCAATATTTCTTTTCAAAATTTAAAAATCCAAAAATTCAAAATATTTTGAAAATTTTGATTCCAAATATGAAAACTAAAAAAAAAAAAAATTTTCCAACTTTCACAATTCAACAATTTTTTTTTCCAAATTTAAAAATTCAAAAAAATTTTTTCCAAAATTTAAAATTTCAAAAAATTTTGTTTTTCAAAATTTGAAATTTCAAAAATATTTTATTTTACAAATTTAAAAATAAAAAAAATTTTTTTTCCAAATTTCAAAATTTTTTTTTTTTGAAAATTTAAAATCCAAAAATTTTTTTTTCAAAATTTAAAAATTCAAAATTTACTTCAAAATTTTAATTTCCAAATTTCAAAATTCAAAAAAAAAAAATGTTCCTACTTTCAAAATTCAGAAATTTTTTTTTCAAAATTTAAAATTTGAAAAACATTTTATTTTCCAAATTTAAAAATTGAAAAAAATTTTTTTTCCAAAATTAAAAATTCAAAATTTTTTTTTCAAAATTTCAAAATTCAAAAATTTTTTTTTCAAAATTTCAAAATTCAAAATTTTTTTTCAAAATTTAAAATTTCAAAAAAATTTTTTTTCCAAAATTAAAAATTCAATTTTTTTTTTCAAAATTTCAAAATTCAACAATTTTTTCTCAAAATTGAATAATTAAAAAAATTTCTTTTTTAAAATTAAAATTTTTTTTCAAAATTAAAAAATTCAAAATTTTTTCCCGAATTTCAAAATTCAAATTTTTTTGTTAAAATTTTAAAACTCAAAAAATTTTTTAAAATTAAAAAATTCAAAATATTTTTCAAAATATTAATTTCGAAATTTGAAAATTGAAAAAAATATTTTCCAAATTTCAAACTTAATAATAAATTTCTTTTCCTAATTTAAAATTTCAAAAAAAAATTTTTTCCCAAATTTCAAAATTCAAAAATTTTTTTTTCAAAATTTCAAAATTCAGAAATTTTTTTTTCAAATTTTAAAAATTCAAAACATTTTTTTCTTCAAAATTTAAAAAATGCACTTTCTTTTCAAAATTTAAAAATTAAATTTTTTTCAAATTTAAAAAAAATTCAAAATGTCTTTTACACAATTTAAAAATTCAATTTTTTTTTAAATTTAAAAATCCAAAAATTTTTTTTTCAAAATTTAAAATTCAAAATTTTTTTCAAAATTTTAAATTCCAAATTTCAGAATTAAAAAAAAAATTTTCCTACTTTCAAAATTCAAAAAATTTTTTTTCAAAATTTAAAATTTCAAAAAACAAAAACATTTTATTTTCCAAATTTAAAAATTCAAAAAAATTTTTTTTCCAAAATTTGAAAATTCAAAATTTTTTTTTCAACATTTGAAAATTCAAAAATTTTTTTTTTCAAAATTTGAAATTCAAAAATTTTTTTTTTCAAAATTTAAAAATTAATTTTTTACAAAATTTGAAAATTGAATTTTTCAAAATTTTAAAAATTCTCTTTTTTTTCAAAATTTAAAAATTCAATATTTCTTTTACAGAATTTAAAATTTGAAATTTTTTTTTTTTGAAAATTTAAAAATCCAAAATTTTTTTTTTCAAAATTTAAAATTCAAAAAATTTTTTTTCAAAATTTAAAAATTCAAATTTTTTAAAATTTAAAATTGATTTTTTTTCAAAATTTTAAAAATTCAATTTTTTACAAAATTTGAAAATTGAATTTTTCAAAATTTTAAAAATTCTCATTTTTTTCAAATTTAAAAAAATTCAATATTTCTTTCACAAAATTTAAAAATTTTTTTTTTGAAAATTTAAAAATCCAAAATTTTTTTTTTCAAAATTTAAAAATTCAAAATTTTCTTCAAAATTTTAATTTCCAAATTTCAAAATTCAAATGAAATAATTTTCCTACTTTCAAAATTCAAAAAAAATTTTTCAAAATTTAAAACTTCAAAAAATTTCGTTTTTCAAAATTTAAAATTTGAAAAACATTTTATTTTCCAAATTTAAAAATTGAAATTTTTTTTTTTTTTAAATTAAAAATTCAAAATTTTTTTTTCAAAATTTCAAAATTCAGCAATTTTTTTTTAAAATTTAAAATTCAAAAAATTTCGTTTTTCAAAATTTAAAATTTCAAAAACATTTTATTTTCCAAATTCATAAATACAAAAAAATTTTTTTTAACTAAAAAAAAATAAAAAAAAAATTTCAAAATTTTAAGAATTCTTTTCTTTTCAAAATTAATTTTTTTTTTGAAAATTTAAAAATTCAAATTTTTTTCAAAATTTAAAAATTCAAAATATTTTATTTTACAAATTTAAAAATTCAAAAAAAAATTTTTTTCAAAATTTCAAAATTCAAAATCTTTTTTTTGAAAATTTTAAAACTCAAAAAGATTTTCAAATTAAAAATCAAATTTTTTCAAAACATTAATTTCGAAATTTGAAAGTTCAAAAAAATAATTTTCCAAATTTCTGACAATAAATTTCTTTTTCTAGTTTAAAAATTCAAAAAGAAATTTTTTCCCAAATTTCAAAATTCAAAATTTTTTTTTTCAAA
Source organism: Periplaneta americana (assembly GCF_040183065.1). Classification (NCBI taxonomy): domain Eukaryota; kingdom Metazoa; phylum Arthropoda; class Insecta; order Blattodea; family Blattidae; genus Periplaneta; species Periplaneta americana. Next base: position 22,008,543 of record NC_091119.1, read on the forward strand.
ATTTCAAAATTCAAAATTTTTTTTTCAAAATTTAAAATTCAAAAAATTTTTTTTCAAAATTTAAAAATTCAAATTTTTTAAATTTAAAAATTAAGATTTTTCTTCAAAATTTTAAAAATTCAATTTTTCCAAAATTTAAAATTTCAAAACTTTTTTTTTTTCAAAATTTTAAAAATTCACTTTTTTTCAAAATCTAAAAATTCAATTTTTTTTTCAAATTTAAAAAAATTCAAAACTTGTTTTACAGAATTTAAAAATTCAATTTTTTTTTATATTTAAAAATTCAAAATTTTCTTCAAAATTTTAATTTCCAAATTTCAAAATTCAAAAAAAAAAAATTTCGTACTTTCAAAAATTTTTTCCAAAATATAAAACTTCAAAAAATTTCGTTTTTCCAAATTTAAAAATTCAAAAAAAATTTTTTTTTCCAAAATTAAAAATTCAAAATTTTTTTTTCAAAATTTCAAAATTCTTTACCTAGTTTAAATATTCAAAAAAAATTTTCCCAAATTTCAAAATTCGAATTTTTTTTTCAAAATTTAAAAATTCAAAAAAATTTTTTTCAAAATTTAAAACTTCGAAAAATTTCGTTTTTCCAAATTTCAAAATTCAAAATCTTTTTTTTCAAAATTTTAAAACTCAAAAAAATTTTCAAAATAAAAAAATTCAAATTTTTTTCAAAATATTAATTTCGAAATTTGAAAATTAAAAAAAAAATTTTCCAAATTTCTGACTTAATAAATTTCTTTTCCTAGTTTAAAAATTCAAAAAGAAATTTTTTCCCAAATTTCAAAAATCAAAAATTTTTTTTTTCAAAATTTCAAAATTCAAAATTTTTTTTTCAAAATTTAAAATTCAAAAAATTTTTTTTCAAATTTTAAAATTTCAAATTTTTTAAATTTAAAAATTAAGATTTTTCTTCAAAATTTTAAAAATTCAATTTTTCCAAAATTTAAAATTTCAAAACTTTTTTTTTTCAAAATTTTAAAACTTCACTTTTTTTCAAAATCTAAAAATTCAATTTTTTTTTCAAATTTAAAAAAATTCAAAACTTGTTTTACAGAATTTAAAAATTCAATTTTTTTTTTTATATTTAAAAATTCAAAATTTTCTTCAAAATTTTAATTTCCAAATTTCAAAATTCAAAAAAAAAAAATTTTCCTACTTTCAAAATTCAAAAAATTTTTTTTCAAATTTTAAAAATTCAAATTTTTTAAATTTAAAAATTAAGATTTTTCTTCAAAATTTTAAAAATTCAATTTTTCCAAAATTTAAAATTTTAAAACTTTTTTTTTTCAAAATTTTAAAAATTCACTTTTTTTCAAAATCTAAAAATTCAATAATCTAAAATTTCAATTTTTTTTCAAATTTAAAAAAATTCAAAATTTGTTTTACAGAATTTAAAAATTCAATTTTTTTTTGAAAATTTAAAAATTCAAAATTTTCTTCAAAATTTTAATTTCCAAATTTCATAATTCAAAAAATTTCGTTTTTCCAAATTTAAAAATTCAAAAAAATTTTTTCTTCAAAATTTAAAAATTCAAATTTTTTAATATTTTAAATATGTTTTTTTTTCCAAAATTTTAAAAATTCAATTTTTTACAAAATTTGAAAATTAAATTTTTCAAAATCTTTAAAATTCTCTTTTTTTTCAAAATTTAAAAATTAAATTTTTTTTTTTCAAATTTAAAAAAAATTCAATATTTCTTTTGAAAATTTAAAAATCCAAAAATTCAAAATATTTTCAAAATTTTAATTCCAAATATGAAAATTAAAAAAAAAAATTTTCCAACTTTCAAAATTCAACAATTTTTTTTTCCAAATTTAAAAATTCAAAAAAATTTTTTCCAAAATTTAAAATTTCAAAAAATTTTGTTTTTCAAAATTTCAAATTTCAAAAATATTTTATTTTACAAATTTAAAAATAAAAAAAAAATTTTTTTCCAAATTTCAAAAGATTTTCAAATTAAAATTCAAATTTTTTCAAAATATTAATTTCGAAATTTGAAAGTTCAAAAAAATAATTTTTCAAATTTCTGACAATAAATTTCTTTTCCTAGTTTAAAAATTCAAAAAGAAATTTTTTCCCAAATTTCAAAATTCAAAATTTTTTTTTTCAAAATTTCAAAATTCAAAATTTTTTTTTTCAAAATTTAAAATTCAAAAAATTTTTTTTCAAAATTTAAAAATTCAAATTTTTTAAATTTAAAAATTAAGATTTTTCTTCAAAATTTTAAAAATTCAATTTTTCCAAAATTTAAAATTTCAAAACTTTTTTTTTCAAAATTTTAAAAATTCACTTTTTTTCAAAATCTAAAAATTCAATTTTTTTTTCAAATTTAAAAAAATTCAAAACTTGTTTTACAGAATTTAAAAATTCAATTTTTTTTTTTATATTTAAAAATTCAAAATTTTCTTCAAAATTTTAATTTCCAAATTTCAAAATTCAAAAAAAAAAAAATTTTCCTACTTTCAAAATTCAAAAAAATTTTTTTCAAAATTTAAAAATTCAAAAAAAATTTTTCAAAATTTAAAACTTCAAAAAATTTCGTTTTTCCAAATTTAAAAATTGAAAAAAATTTTTTTTCCATAATTAAAAATTCTAAATTTTTATTTCAAAATTGAAAAATTCAAATTTTTTAAAATTTAAAAACTGTTTTCTTTTTCAAAATTTTAAAAATTCAATTTTTCCAAAATTTAAAATTTTAAAACTTTTTTTTTTCAAAATTTTAAAAATTCACTTTTTTTCAAAATCTAAAAATTCAATAATCTAAAAATTCAATTTTTTTTCAAATATAAAAAATTCAAAATTTGTTTCACAGAATTTAAAAATTCAATTTTTTTTTGAAAATTTAAAAATTCAAAATTTTCTTCAAAATTTTAATTTCCAAATTTCAAAATTCAAAAAAAAAAAAATTTTCCTACTTTCAAAATTCAAAAAAATTTTTTTCAAAATTTCAAAATTCAAAAATTTTTTTTTTTCAAAATTTAAATTTAAAACTTCAAAAAATTTCGTTTTTCCAAATTTAAAAATTCAAAAATTTTTTTTTTCCAAAATTAAAAATTCAAATTTTTTTTTTCAAAATTTCAAAATTCAAAATTTTTTTTTTCAAAATTTCAAAATTCAAAATTTTTTTTCAAAATTTAAAATTTCAAAAAAATTTTTTTTTCCAAAAATAAAAATTCAACATTTTTTTTTTAATTTAAAAAATACAATATTTCTTTTTCAGAATTAAAAAATAAAAAGAAAATTAAAAAATTAGATATTCAAAATTTTTTTTTCAAAATTTAATAATTCGAAATTTTTTTTTTCAAAATTGAATAATTAAAAAAATTTCTTTTTTAAAATTAAAATTTTTTTTTTCAAAATTAAAAAATTCAAAATTTTTTTCCGAATTTCAAAATTCAAATTTTTTTGTTAAAATTTTAAAACTCAAAAAATTTTTTAAAATTAAAAAATTCAAAATATTTTTCAAAATATTAATTTCGAAATTTGAAAATTGAAAAAAATATTTTCCAAATTTCAAACTTAATAATAAATTTCTTTTCCTAATTTAAAATATCAAAAAAAAATATTTTCCCAAATTTCAAAATTCAAAATTTTTTTTTTCAAAATTTCAAAATTCAGAAATTTTTTTTTCAAATTTTAAAAATTCAAAACATTTTTTTCTTCAAAATTTAAAAAATGCACTTTCTTTTCAAAATTTAAAAATTAAATTTTTTTCAAATTTAAAAAAAATTCAAAATGTCTTTTACACAATTTAAAAATTCAATTTTTTTTTTAATTTAAAAATCCAAAAATTTTTTTTTCAAAATTTAAAAATTCAAAATTTTTTTCAAAATTTTAAATTCCAAATTTCAGAATTAAAAAAAAAAATTTCCTACTTTCAAAATTCAACAAATTTTTTTTCAAAATTTAAAATTTCAAAAATCAAAAACATTTTATTTTCCAAATTTAAAAATTCAAAAAAATTTTTTTTCCAAAATTTGAAAATTCAAAATTTTTTTTTCGACATTTGAGAATTCAAAATTTTTTTTTTTCAAAATTTGAAATTCAAAAATTTTTTTTTTCAAAATTTAAAAATTCAAATTTTTTAAAATTAAAAAATTGTTTTTTTTTTCAAAATTTTAAAAATTAATTTTTTACAAAATTTGAAAATTGAATTTTTCAAAATTTAAAAATTCAATATTTCTTTTACAGAATTTAAAATTTGAAAATTTTTTTTTTGAAAATTTAAAAATCCAAAATTTTTTTTTCAAAATTTAAAAATTCAAAATTTTCTTCAAAATTTTAATTTCCAAATTTCAAAATTCAAACGAAATAATTTTCCTACATTCAAAATTCAAAAAAAAAAATTTCAAAATTTCAAAATTCAAAAATTTTTTTTCAAAATTTAAAATTCAAAAATTTTTGTTTTTAATATTTCAAAAATTCAAAAATTTTTTTTTCAAAATTTAAAATTCAAAAAATTTTTTTTTCCAAATTTAAAAATTTAAATTTTTTAAATATAAAAATAAATTTTTTTTTCAAAATTTAAAAATTCAAAAAAATTTTTTTTCCAAAATTTGAAAATTCAAATTTTTTTTTCAAAATTTCAAAATTCAAAAATGTTTTATTCAAAATTTCAAAATTCAAAAATTTTTTTTCAAAATTTAAAATCCAAAAAATTTCGTTTTTCAAAATTTAAAAATTCAAAAACATTTTATTTTACAAATTTAAAAATAAAAAAAAAAATTTTTTTCCAAATTTCAAAATTAAAAATCTTTTTTTTCAAAATTTAAAAAATTCAATTTTTTTCAAAATTTAAAATTTTAAAAATTCACTTTTTTTTCAAAATTTAAAAATTCATTTTTTTTTTCAAATTTAAAAAAAATTCAAAATTTCTTTTACAGAATTTAAAAATTCAAATTTTTTTTTTTGAAAATTTTAATTTCCAAATTTCAAAATTAAAAAAAAAAATGTTCCTACTTTAAAAATTCAAAAATTTTTTTTTCAAAATTTCAAAATTCAGAAAATTTTTTTTCAAAATTTAAAATTTGAAAAACATTTTATTTTCCAAATTTTAAAATTGAAAAAATTTTTTTTTCCAAAATTCAAAATTCAAAAATTTTTTTTTCAAAATAATTTCGTTTTTCAAAATTTAAAATTTCAAAATCATTTTATTTTCCAAATTTATAATTCAAAAAAATTTTTTTTCAAAATTAAAAATTCAAAATTTTTTTTTTAAATTTCAAAATTCAAAAATTTTTTTTCAAAATTTCAAAATTCAAAATTTTTTTTCAAAATTTAAAATTTCAAAAAATTTTTTTTTCCAAAATTAAAAATTCAATTTTTTTTTTCAAAATTTCAAAATTCAAAATTTTTTTTTTTCAAAATTTAAATTTAAAACTTCAAAAAATTTCGTTTTTCCAAATTTAAAAATTCAAAAATTTTTTTTTTTCCAAAATTAAAAATTCAAAATTTTTTTTTCAAAATTTCAAAATTCAAAATTTTTTTCTCAAAATTTCAAAATTCAAAATTTTTTTTCAAAATTTAAAATTTCAAAAAATTTTTTTTTTCCAAAAATAAAAATTCAACTTTTTTTTTTTTTAATTTAAAAAATACAATATTTCTTTTTCAGAATTAAAAAATAAAAAGAAAATTTGGAAAATTAGATATTCAAAATTTTTTTTTCAAAATTTAATAATTCGAAATTTTTTTTTCAAAATTGAATAATTAAAAAAATTTCTTTTTTAAAATTAAAATTTTTTTTTCAAAATTAAAAAATTCAAAATTTTTTCCCGAATTTCAAAATTCAAATTTTTTTGTTAAAATTTTAAAACTCAAAAAATTTTTTAAAATTAAAAAATTCAAAATATTTTTCAAAATATTAATTTCGAAATTTGAAAATTGAAAAAAATATTTTCCAAATTTCAAACTTAATAATAAATTTCTTTTCCTAATTTAAAATTTCAAAAAAAAATTTTTTCCCAAATTTCAAAATTCAAAAATTTTTTTTTCAAAATTTCAAAATTCAGAAATTTTTTTTTCAAAATTTAAAATTCAAAAATTTTCGTTTTCAAAATTTCAAAATGCAAAAATTTTTTTTTCAAATTTTAAAAATTCAAAACATTTTTTTCTTCAAAATTTAAAAAATGCACTTTCTTTTCAAAATTTAAAAATTAAATTTTTTTCAAATTTAAAAAAAATTCAAAATGTCTTTTACACAATTTAAAAATTCAATTTTTTTTTTTAATTTAAAAATCCAAAATTTTTTTTTTTCAAAATTAAAAAATTCAAAATTTTTTTCAAAATTTTAAATTCCAAATTTCATAATTAAAAAAAAAAATTTCCTACTTTCAAAATTCAAAAATTTTTTTTTCAAAATTTAAAATTTCAAAAAACAAAAACATTTTATTTTCCAAATTTAAAAATTCAAAAAAATTTTTTTTCCAAAATTTGAAAATTCAAAATTTTTTTTTCAACATTTAAAAATTCAAATTTTTTAAAATTAAAAATTGTTTTTTTTTTCAAAATTTTAAAAATTCTCTTTTTTTTCAAAATTTAAAAATTCAATATTTCTTTTACAGAATTTAAAATTTGAAAATTTTTTTTTTGAAAATTTAAAGATCCAAAATTTTTTTTTTCAAAATTTAAAAATTCAAAATTTTCTTCAAAATTTTAATTTCCAAATTTCAAAATTCAAAAGAAATAATTTTCCTACATTCAAAATTCAAAAAAAAAATTTTTCAAAATTTCAAAATTCAAAAATTTTTTTTCAAAATTTAAAATTCAAAAATTTTTGTTTTCAAAATTTCAAAAATTCAAAATTTTTTTTTCAAAATTTAAAATTCAAAAAATTTTTTTTTCAAAATTTAAAAATTCAAATTTTTTAAATATAAAAATAAATTTTTTTTCAAAATTTAGAAATTCAAAATTTTTTTTTTCAAAATTTAAAAATTAAAATTTCAAAATCTTAAATTCCAAATTTCAAAATTAAAAAAAAAAATATCCTACTTTCAAAATTCAAAAAATTTTTTTTCAAAATTTAAAATTTCAAAAAACAAAAACATTTTATTTTGGAAATTTAAAAATTCAAAAAATTTTTTTTTCCAAAATTTGAAAATTCAAATTTTTTTTCGAAATTTCAAAATTCACAAATTTTTTTTTTCAAAATTTAAAATTCAAAAAATTTTTTTTCAAAATTTAAAAATTCAAATTTTTTAAAATTTAAAATTGATTTTTTTTCAAAATTTTAAAAATTCAATTTTTTACAAAATTTGAAAATTGAATTTTTCAAAATTTTAAAAATTCTCATTTTTTTCAAATTTAAAAAAATTCAATATTTCTTTCACAAAATTTAAAATTTTTTTTTTTGAAAATTTAAAAATCCAAAATTTTTTTTTTCAAAATTTAAAAATTCAAAATTTTCTTCAAAATTTTAATTTCCAAATTTTAAAATTCAAAAGAAATAATTTCCCTACTTTCAAAATTCAAAAAAAATTTTTCAAAATTTAAAACTTCAAAAAATTTCGTTTTTCAAAATTTAAAATTTGAAAAACATTTTATTTTCCAAATTTAAAAATTGAAATTTTTTTTTTTTTAAATTAAAATTTCAAAATTTTTTTTTCAAAATTTCAAAATTCAACAATTTTTTTTCAAAATTTAAAATTCAAAAAATTTCGTTTTTCAAAATTTAAAATTTCAAAAACATTTTATTTTCCAAATTCATAAATACAAAAAAATTTTTTTTAACTAAAAAAAATAAATAAAAAATTTCAAAATTTTAAGAATTCTTTTCTTTTCAAAATTAATTTTTTTTTTGAAAATTTAAAAATTCAAATTTTTTTCAAAATTTAAAAATTCAAAATATTTTATTTTACAAATTTAAAAATTCAAAAAAAAAATTTTTTCAAAATTTCAAAATTCAAAATCTTTTTTTTGAAAATTTTAAAACTCAAAAAGATTTTCAAATTAAAAATCAAATTTTTTCAAAACATTAATTTCGAAATTTGAAAGTTCAAAAAAATAATTTTCCAAATTTCTGACAATAAATTTCTTTTCCTAGTTTAAAAATTCAAAAAGAAATTTTTTCCCAAATTTCAAAATTCAAAATTTTTTTTTTCAAAATTTCAAAATTCAAAATTTTTTTTTCAAAATTTAAAATTCAAAAAATTTTTTTTCAAAATTTAAAAATTCAAATTTTTTAAATTTAAAAATTAAGATTTTTCTTCAAAATTTTAAAAATTCAATTTTTCCAAAATTTAAAATTTCAAAACTTTTTTTTTTCAAAATTTTAAAAATTCACTTTTTTTCAAAATCTAAAAATTCAATTTTTTTTTCAAATTTAAAAAAATTCAAAACTTGTTTTACAGAATTTAAAAATTCAATTTTTTTTTATATTTAAAAATTCAAAATTTTCTTCAAAATTTTAATTTCCAAATTTCAAAATTCAAAAAAAAAAATTTTCCTACTTTCAAAATTCAAAAAATTTTTTTTCAAAATTTAAAAATTCAAAAAAAATTTTTTCAAAAGTTAAAACTTCAAAAAATTTCGTTTTTCCAAATTTAAAAATTGAAAAAAATTTTTTTTCCATAATTAAAAATTCTAAATTTTTTTTTTCAAAATTTCAAAATTCAAAAATTTTTTTTTCAAAATTTAAAATTCAAAAAATTTTTTTTTCAAAATTGAAAAATTCAAATTTTTTAAAATTTAAAAACTGTTTCCTTTTTCAAAATTTTAAAAATTCAATTTTTCCAAAATTTAAAATTTTAAAACTTTTTTTTTCAAAATTTTAAAAATTCACTTTTTTTCAAAATCTAAAAATTCAATAATCTAAAAATTCAATTTTTTTTCAAATATAAAAAAATTCGAAATTTTTTTACAGAATTTAAAAATTCAATTTTTTTTTGAAAATTTAAAAATTCAAAATTTTCTTCAAAATTTTAATTTTCAAATTTCAAAATTCAAAAAAAAAAAATTTTCCTACTTTCAAAATTCAAAAAAATTTTTTTCAAAATTTAAAAATTCAAAAAATTTTTTTTCAAAATTTAAAACTTCAAAAAATTTCGTTTTTCCAAATTTAAAAATTCAAAAAAATTTTTTTTCCATAATTAAAAATTCTAAATTTTTTTTTTCAAAATTTCAAAATTCAAAAATTTTTTTTTCAAAATTTCAAAATTCAGAAATTTTTTTTTCAAAATTTAAAATTCAAAAATTTTCGTTTTCAAAATTTCAAAATGCAAAAATTTTTTTTTCAAATTTTAAAAATTCAAAACATTTTTTTCTTCAAAATTTAAAAAATGCACTTTCTTTTCAAAATTTAAAAATTAAATTTTTTTCAAATTTAAAAAAAATTCAAAATGTCTTTTACACAATTTAAAAATTCAATTTTTTTTTTAATTTAAAAATCCAAAATTTTTTTTTTTCAAAATTAAAAAATTCAAAATTTTTTTCAAAATTTTAAATTCCAAATTTCATAATTAAAAAAAAAAATTTCCTACTTTCAAAATTCAAAAATTTTTTTTTCAAAATTTAAAATTTCAAAAAACAAAAACATTTTATTTTCCAAATTTAAAAATTCAAAAAAATTTTTTTTCCAAAATTTGAAAATTCAAAATTTTTTTTTCAACATTTAAAAATTCAAATTTTTTAAAATTAAAAATTGTTTTTTTTTTCAAAATTTTAAAAATTCTCTTTTTTTTCAAAATTTAAAAATTCAATATTTCTTTTACAGAATTTAAAATTTGAAAATTTTTTTTTTGAAAATTTAAAGATCCAAAATTTTTTTTTTCAAAATTTAAAAATTCAAAATTTTCTTCAAAATTTTAATTTCCAAATTTCAAAATTCAAAAGAAATAATTTTCCTACATTCAAAATTCAAAAAAAAAATTTTTCAAAATTTCAAAATTCAAAAATTTTTTTTCAAAATTTAAAATTCAAAAATTTTTGTTTTCAAAATTTCAAAAATTCAAAATTTTTTTTTCAAAATTTAAAATTCAAAAAATTTTTTTTTCAAAATTTAAAAATTCAAATTTTTTAAATATAAAAATAAATTTTTTTTTCAAAATTTAGAAATTCAAAATTTTTTTTTTCAAAATTTAAAAATTAAAATTTCAAAATCTTAAATTCCAAATTTCAAAATTAAAAAAAAAAAATATCCTACTTTCAAAATTCAAAAAATTTTTTTTCAAAATTTAAAATTTCAAAAAACAAAAACATTTTATTTTGGAAATTTAAAAATTCAAAAAATTTTTTTTTCCAAAATTTGAAAATTCAAATTTTTTTTCGAAATTTCAAAATTCACAAATTTTTTTTTTCAAAATTTAAAATTCAAAAAATTTTTTTTCAAAATTTAAAAATTCAAATTTTTTAAAATTTAAAATTGATTTTTTTTCAAAATTTTAAAAATTCAATTTTTTACAAAATTTGAAAATTGAATTTTTCAAAATTTTAAAAATTCTCATTTTTTTCAAATTTAAAAAAATTCAATATTTCTTTCACAAAATTTAAAAATTTTTTTTTTGAAAATTTAAAAATCCAAAATTTTTTTTTTCAAAATTTAAAAATTCAAAATTTTCTTCAAAATTTTAATTTCCAAATTTTAAAATTCAAAAGAAATAATTTCCCTACTTTCAAAATTCAAAAAAAATTTTTCAAAATTTAAAACTTCAAAAAATTTCGTTTTTCAAAATTTAAAATTTGAAAAACATTTTATTTTCCAAATTTAAAAATTGAAATTTTTTTTTTTTTAAATTAAAATTTCAAAATTTTTTTTTCAAAATTTCAAAATTCAACAATTTTTTTTCAAAATTTAAAATTCAAAAAATTTCGTTTTTCAAAATTTAAAATTTCAAAAACATTTTATTTTCCAAATTCATAAATACAAAAAAATTTTTTTTAACTAAAAAAAATAAAAAAAAAATTTCAAAATTTTAAGAATTCTTTTCTTTTCAAAATTAATTTTTTTTTTGAAAATTTAAAAATTCAAATTTTTTTCAAAATTTAAAAATTCAAAATATTTTATTTTACAAATTTAAAAATTCAAAAAAAAAATTTTTTCAAAATTTCAAAATTCAAAATCTTTTTTTTGAAAATTTTAAAACTCAAAAACATTTTCAAATTAAAAATCAAATTTTTTCAAAACATTAATTTCGAAATTTGAAAGTTCAAAAAAATAATTTTCCAAATTTCTGACAATAAATTTCTTTTCCTAGTTTAAAAATTCAAAAAGAAATTTTTTCCCAAATTTCAAAATTCAAAATTTTTTTTTTCAAAATTTCAAAATTCAAAATTTTTTTTTCAAAATTTAAAATTCAAAAAATTTTTTTTCAAAATTTAAAAATTCAAATTTTTTAAATTTAAAAATTAAGATTTTTCTTCAAAATTTTAAAAATTCAATTTTTCCAAAATTTAAAATTTCAAAACTTTTTTTTTTCAAAATTTTAAAAATTCACTTTTTTTCAAAATCTAAAAATTCAATTTTTTTTTCAAATTTAAAAAAATTCAAAACTTGTTTTACAGAATTTAAAAATTCAATTTTTTTTTATATTTAAAAATTCAAAATTTTCTTCAAAATTTTAATTTCCAAATTTCAAAATTCAAAAAAAAAAATTTTCCTACTTTCAAAATTCAAAAAATTTTTTTTCAAAATTTAAAAATTCAAAAAAAATTTTTTCAAAAGTTAAAACTTCAAAAAATTTCGTTTTTCCAAATTTAAAAATTGAAAAAAATTTTTTTTCCATAATTAAAAATTCTAAATTTTTTTTTTCAAAATTTCAAAATTCAAAAATTTTTTTTTCAAAATTTAAAATTCAAAAAAATTTTTTTTCAAAATTGAAAAATTCAAATTTTTTAAAATTTAAAAACTGTTTCCTTTTTCAAAATTTTAAAAATTCAATTTTTCCAAAATTTAAAATTTTAAAACTTTTTTTTTCAAAATTTTAAAAATTCACTTTTTTTCAAAATCTAAAAATTCAATAATCTAAAAATTCAATTTTTTTTCAAATATAAAAAAATTCGAAATTTTTTTACAGAATTTAAAAATTCAATTTTTTTTTGAAAATTTAAAAATTCAAAATTTTCTTCAAAATTTTAATTTTCAAATTTCAAAATTCAAAAAAAAAAAATTTTCCTACTTTCAAAATTCAAAAAAATTTTTTTCAAAATTTAAAAATTCAAAAAATTTTTTTTCAAAATTTAAAACTTCAAAAAATTTCGTTTTTCCAAATTTAAAAATTCAAAAAAATTTTTTTTCCAAAATTAAAAATTCAAAATTTTTTTTCAAAATTTAAAAATTCAAAAATTTTTTTTCAACATTTAAAATTCAAAAAATTTTTTCTTCAAAATTTAAAAAATTCAAATTTTTTAATATTTTAAATATGTTTTTTTTTCAATATTTTGAAAATTAAATTTTTCAAAATTTTTAAAATTCTCTTTTTTTTCAAAATTTGAAAATTAAATTTTTTTTTTCAAATTTAAAAAAAATTCAATATTTCTTTTCAAAATTTAAAAATCCAAAAATTCAAAATATTTTGAAAATTTTGATTCCAAATATGAAAATTAAAAAAAAAAAAAATTTTCCAACTTTCACAATTCAACAATTTTTTTTTCCAAATTTAAAAATTCAAAAAAATTTTTTCCAAAATTTAAAATTTCAAAAAATTTTGTTTTTCAAAATTTGAAATTTCAAAAATATTTTATTTTACAAATTTAAAAATAAAAAAAAATTTTTTTTCCAAATTTCAAAATTTTTTTTTTTTGAAAATTTAAAATCCAAAAATTTTTTTTTCAAAATTTAAAAATTCAAAATTTACTTCAAAATTTTAATTTCCAAATTTCAAAATTCAAAAAAAAAAATGTTCCTACTTTCAAAATTCAAAAATTTTTTTTTCAAAATTTCAAAATTCAGAAATTTTTTTTTCCAAATTTAAAATTTGAAAAACATTTTATTTTCCAAATTTAAAAATTGAAAAAAATTTTTTTTCCAAAATTAAAAATTCAAAATTTTTTTTTCAAAATTTCAAAATTCAAAAATTTTTTTTCAAAATTTCAAAATTCAAAATTTTTTTTCAAAATTTAAAATTTCAAAAAAATTTTTTTTCCAAAATTAAAAATTCAATTTTTTTTTTCAAAATTTCAAAATTCAACAATTTTTTCTCAAAATTGAATAATTAAAAAAATTTCTTTTTTAAAATTAAAATTTTTTTTCAAAATTAAAATATTCAAAATTTTTTCCCGAATTTCAAAATTCAAATTTTTTTGTTAAAATTTTAAAACTCAAAAAATTTTTTAAAATTAAAAAATTCAAAATATTTTTCAAAATATTAATTTCGAAATTTGAAAATTGAAAAAAATATTTTCCAAATTTCAAACTTAATAATAAATTTCTTTTCCTAATTTAAAATTTCAAAAAAAAATTTTTTCCCAAATTTCAAAATTCAAAAATTTTTTTTTCAAAATTTCAAAATTCAGAAAGTTTTTTTTCAAATTTTAAGAATTCAAAACTTTTTTTTCTTCAAAATTTAAAAAATGCACTTTCTTTTCAAAATTTAAAAATTAAATTTTTTTCAAATTTAAAAAAAATTCAAAATGTCTTTTACACAATTTAAAAATTCAATTTTTTTTTAAATTTAAAAATCCAAAAATTTTTTTTTCAAAATTTAAAAATTCAAAATTTTTTTCAAAATTTTAAATTCCAAATTTCAAAATTAAAAAAAATATTTTCCTACTTTCAAAATTGAAAAAATTTTTTTTCAAAATTTAAAATTTCAAAAAACAAAAACATTTTATTTTCCAAATTTAAAAATTCAAAAAAATTTTTTTTCCAAAATTTGAAAATTCAAAATTTTTTTTTCAACATTTGAAAATTCAAAAATTTTTTTTTTCAAAATTTGAAATTCAAAAATTTTTTTTTTCAAAATTTAAAAATTCAAATTTTTTAAAATTAAAAAATTGTTTTTTTTTTCAAAATTTTAAAAATTAATTTTTTACAAAATTTGAAAATTGAATTTTTCAAAATTTTAAAAATTCTCTTTTTTTCAAAATTTAAAAATTCAATATTTCTTTTACAGAATTTAAAATTTGAAATTTTTTTTTTTGAAAATTTAAAAATCCAAAATTTTTTTTTTCAAAATTTAAAATTCAAAAAATTTTTTTTCAAAATTTAAAAATTCAAATTTTTTAAAATTTAAAATTGATTTTTTTTCAAAATTTTAAAAATTCAATTTTTTACAAAATTTGAAAATTGAATTTTTCAAAATTTTAAAAATTCTCATTTTTTTCAAATTTAAAAAAATTCAATATTTCTTTCACAAAATTTAAAAATTTTTTTTTTGAAAATTTAAAAATCCAAAATTTTTTTTTTCAAAATTTAAAAATTCAAAATTTTCTTCAAAATTTTAATTTCCAAATTTCAAAATTCAAAAGAAATAATTTTCCTACTTTCAAAATTCAAAAAAAATTTTTCAAAATTTAAAACTTCAAAAAATTTCGTTTTTCAAAATTTAAAATTTGAAAAACATTTTATTTTCCAAATTTAAAAATTGAAATTTTTTTTTTTTTAAATTAAAAATTCAAAATTTTTTTTTCAAAATTTCAAAATTCAACAATTTTTTTCAAAATTTAAAATTCAAAAAATTTCGTTTTTCAAAATTTAAAATTTCAAAAACATTTTATTTTCCAAATTCATAAATACAAAAAAATTTTTTTTAACTAAAAAAAATAAAAAAAAAATTTCAAAATTTTAAGAATTCTTTTCTTTTCAAAATTAATTTTTTTTTTGAAAATTTAAAAATTCAAATTTTTTTCAAAATTTAAAAATCCAAAATATTTTATTTTACAAATTTAAAAATTCAAAAAAAAAATTTTTTCAAAATTTCAAAATTCAAAATCTTTTTTTTGAAAATTTTAAAACTCAAAAAGATTTTCAAATTAAAAATCAAATTTTTTCAAAACATTAATTTCGAAATTTGAAAGTTCAAAAAAATAATTTTCCAAATTTCTGACAATAAATTTCTTTTCCTAGTTTAAAAATTCAAAAAGAAATTTTTTCCCAAATTTCAAAATTCAAAATTTTTTTTTTCAAAATTTCAAAATTCAAAATTTTTTTTTCAAAATTTAAAATTCAAAAAATTTTTTTTCAAAATTTAAAAATTCAAATTTTTTAAATTTAAAAATTAAGATTTTTCTTCAAAATTTTAAAAATTCAATTTTTCCAAAATTTAAAATTTCAAAACTTTTTTTTTTCAAAATTTTAAAAATTCACTTTTTTTCAAAATCTATGAATTCAATTTTTTTTTCAAATTTAAAAAAATTCAAAACTTGTTTTACAGAATTTAAAAATTCAATTTTTTTTTATATTTAAAAATTCAAAATTTTCTTCAAAATTTTAATTTCCAAATTTTAAAATTCAAAAAAAAAAAATGTTCCTACTTTCAAAATTCAAAAAATTTTTTTTCAAAATTTAAAAATTCAAAAAAAATTTTTTCAAAAGTTAAAACTTCAAAAAATTTCGTTTTTCCAAATTTAAAAATTCAAAAAAATTTTTTTTCCATAATTAAAAATTCTAAATTTTTTTTTTCAAAATTTCAAAATTCAAAAATTTTTTTTTCAAAATTTAAAATTCAAAAAATTTTTTTTTCAAAATTGAAAAATTCAAATTTTTTAAAATTAAAAACTGTTTCCTTTTTCAAAATTTTAAAAATTCAATTTTTCCAAAATTTAAAATTTTAAAACTTTTTTTTTCAAAATTTTAAAAATTCACTTTTTTTCAAAATCTAAAAATTCAATAATCTAAAAATTCAATTTTTTTTCAAATATAAAAAAATTCGAAATTTTTTTACAGAATTTAAAAATTCAATTTTTTTTTGAAAATTTAAAAATTCAAAATTTTCTTCAAAATTTTAATTTCCAAATTTCAAAATTCAAAAAAAAAAAAATTTTCCTACTTTCAAAATTCAAAAAAATTTTTTTCAAAATTTAAAAATTCAAAAAATTTTTTTTCAAAATTTAAAACTTCAAAAAATTTCGTTTTTCCAAATTTAAAAATTCAAAAAAATTTTTTTTCCAAAATTAAAAATTCAAAATTTTTTTTCAAAATTTAAAAATTCAAAAATTTTTTTTCAACATTTAAAATTCAAAAAATTTTTTCTTCAAAATTTAAAAAATTCAAATTTTTTAATATTTTAAATATGTTTTTTTTTCAATATTTTAAAAATTCAATTTTTTACAAAATTTGAAAATTAAATTTTTCAAAATTTTTAAAATTCTCTTTTTTTTCAAAATTTAAAAATTAAATGTTTTTTTTCAAATTTAAAAAAAATTCAATATTTCTTTTCAAAATTTAAAAATCCAAAAATTCAAAATATTTTGAAAATTTTGATTCCAAATATGAAAATTAAAAAAAAAAATTTTCCAACTTTCACAATTCAACAATTTTTTTTTCCAAATTTAAAAATTCAAAAAAATTTTTTCCAAAATTTAAAATTTCAAAAAATTTTGTTTTTCAAAATTTGAAATTTCAAAAATATTTTATTTTACAAATTTAAAAATAAAAAAAATTTTTTTTTCCAAATTTCAAAATTTTTTTTTTTTGAAAATTTAAAATCCAAAAATTTTTTTTTCAAAATTTAAAAATTCAAAATTTACTTCAAAATTTTAATTTCCAAATTTCAAAATTCAAAAAAAAAAATGTTCCTACTTTCAAAATTCAAAAATTTTTTTTTCAAAATTTCAAAATTCAGAAATTTTTTTTTCAAAATTTAAAATTTGAAAAACATTTTATTTTCCAAATTTAAAAATTGAAAAAAATTTTTTTTCCAAAATTAAAAATTCAAAATTTTTTTTTCAAAATTTCAAAATTCAAAAATTTTTTTTTCAAAATTTCAAAATTCAAAATTTTTTTTCAAAATTTAAAATTTCAAAAAAATTTTTTTTCCAAAATTAAAAATTCAATTTTTTTTTTCAAAATTTCAAAATTCAACAATTTTTTCTCAAAATTGAATAATTAAAAAAATTTCTTTTTTAAAATTAAAATTTTTTTTCAAAATTAAAAAATTCAAAATTTTTTCCCGAATTTCAAAATTCAAATTTTTTTGTTAAAATTTTAAAACTCAAAAAATTTTTTAAAATTAAAAAATTCAAAATATTTTTCAAAATATTAATTTCGAAATTTGAAAATTGAAAAAAATATTTTCCAAATTTCAAACTTAATAATAAATTTCTTTTCCTAATTTAAAATTTCAAAAAAAAATTTTTTCCCAAATTTCAAAATTCAAAAATTTTTTTTTCAAAATTTCAAAATTCAAAACATTTTTTTCTTCAAAATTTAAAAAATGCACTTTCTTTTCAAAATTTAAAAATTAAATTTTTTTCAAATTTAAAAAAAATTCAAAATGTCTTTTACACAATTTAAAAATTCAATTTTTTTTTAAATTTAAAAATCCAAAAATTTTTTTTTCAAAATTTAAAAATTCAAAATTTTTTTCAAAATTTTAAATTCCAAATTTCAGAATTAAAAAAAAAATTTTCCTACTTTCAAAATTCAAAAAATTTTTTTTCAAAATTTAAAATTTCAAAAAACAAAAACATTTTATTTTCCAAATTTAAAAATTCAAAAAAATTTTTTTTCCAAAATTTGAAAATTCAAAATTTTTTTTTCAACATTTGAAAATTCAAAAATTTTTTTTTTCAAAATTTGAAATTCAAAAATTTTTTTTTTCAAAATTTAAAAATTCAAATTTTTTAAAATTAAAAAATTGTTTTTTTTTTCAAAATTTTAAAAATTAATTTTTTACAAAATTTGAAAATTGAATTTTTCAAAATTTTAAAAATTCTCTTTTTTTTCAAAATTTAAAAATTCAATATTTTTTTACAGAATTTAAAATTTGAAATTTTTTTTTTTGAAAATTTAAAAATCCAAAATTTTTTTTTTCAAAATTTAAAAATTCAAAATTTTCTTCAAAATTTTAATTTCCAAATTTCAAAATTCAAAAGAAATAATTTTCCTACATTCAAAATTCAAAAAAAAATTTTTCAAAATTTCAAAATTCAAAAATTTTTTTTCAAAATTTAAAATTCAAAAATTTTTGTTTTCAAAATTTCAAAAATTCAAAAATTTTTTTTTCAAAATTTAAAATTCAAAAATTTTTTTTTTCCAAATTTAAAAATTCAAATTTTTTAAATATAAAAATAAATTTTTTTTTCAAAATTTAAAAATTCAAAAAATTTTTTTTTCCAAAATTTGAAAATTCAAATTTTTTTCAAAATTTCAAAATTCAAAAATGTTTTATTCAAAATTTCAAAATTCAAAAATTTTTTTTCAAAATATAAAATCCAAAAAATTTCATTTTTCAAAATTTAAAAATTCAAAAACATTTTATTTTACAAATTTAAAAATAAAAAAAAAAAATTTTTTCCAAATTTCAAAATTAAAAATCTTTTTTTTCAAAATTTTAAAAATTCAATTTTTTCCAAAATTTAAGATTTTAAAAATTCACTTTTTTTTTCAAAATTTAAAAATCCATTTTTTTTTCAAATTTAAAAAAAATTCAAAATTTCTTTTACAGAATTTAAAAATTCAAATTTTTTTTTTTTTGAAAACTTTAATTTCCAAATTTCAAAATTCAAAAAAAAAATTTTTCTACTTTCAAAAATTTAAAAATTTTTTTTTGAAAATTTAAAAATTAAATTTTTTTTCAGAATTTAATCAAATTTTTTTCGAAATTTAAAAAATATAAAATTTCTTTTTCAGAATTAAAAATTATATAGAAAATTTGGAAAATTAGAGATTGAAAATTTTTTTCAAAATTTAAAAATTCAAATATTTTGTTTTCGAAACTAAAAAATTAAAAAAATTTTTTTTTTAAATAAAAATTTTTTTTTGAAAATTGAAAAATTCAAAATTTTTTTCAAAATATTAATTTGAAAATTTAGAATTCAAAAAAAAATTTTTTTCTCAAATTTCAAAATTCAAAATTTTTTTCAAAATTTTAAAACAAAATTCTTCAAAATTAAAAAATTCAATTTTTTTCAAAATATTAATTTCGAAATTTGAAAATTAAAAAAAAAATTAATAAAAAAATTTCTTTACCTAGTTTAAAAATTCAAAAAAAATTTTTCCAAATTTCAAAATTCAAAATTTTTTTTTTCTAAATTTAAAAATTCACAATTTTCTTATAAATTTTAATTTCCAAATTTCAAAATTAAAAAAAAAAATTTTCCTACTTTCAAAATACAAAAAATTTTTTTTCAAAATTTAAATATTCAAAAAAATTTTTTTTCAAAAATTAAAACTTCAAAAAATGTCGTTTTTCAAAGTTTATAATTTCAAAAACATTTTATTTTCCAAATTTAAAAAATCAAAAATTTTTTTAATTAAAAAAAAAAAAAAAATTTTTTCAAAATTTTAAAAATTCCTTTCTTTTCGAAATTAATTTTTTTTGAAAATTTAAAAATTCAATTTTTTTTTCAAAATTTCAAAATTCCAAAAATTATTTTCCAAAATTTAAAACTTCAAAAAATTTCGTTTTACAAAATTTAAAATTTCAAAAACATTTTATTTTACAAATTTAAAAATAAAAAAAAAAATTTTTTTCCAAATTTCAAAATTCAAAATCTTTTTCTTCAAAATTTTAAAACTCAAAAAAATTTTCAAAATAAAAATCAAATTTTTTCAAAATATTAATTTCGAAATTTGAAAGTTCAAAAAAACAATTTTCCAAATTTCTCACAATAAATTTCTTTTCCTAGTTTAAAAATTCAAAAAAAAATTTTTTCCCAAATTTCAAAATTCAAAAATTTTTTATTCAAAATTTCAAAATTCAAAATTTTTTTTTTCAAAATTTAAAATTCAAAAATTTTTTTTTTCAAAATTTAAAAATTCAAATTTTTTAAAATTTAACAATTAAGTTTTTTTTCAAAATTTTAAAAATTCAATTTTTTCAAAATTAAAAATTTTAAAACTTTTTTTCTCAAAATTTTAAAAATTCACTTTTTTTTCAAAATTTAAGAATTAAATTTTTTTTTTTCAATTTAAAAAAAAATTCAAAATTTCTTTTTTTTCAAAATTAAAATTTTTTTTTGAAAATTTAAAAATTAAAATTGTTTTTTCCAAAATTAAAAATTGATCATTTTTTTTCAAAATTTAATCAAAATTAAAAAAAAGAAAATTTGGAAAATTAGATATTCAAAATTTTTTTTCAAAATTTAAAAATTCAAATATTTTGTTTTCGAAACTAAAAAATTAAAAATTTTTTTTAAGTAAAAAAAATTTTTTTTTGAAAATTTAAAAATTCAAAATTTTTTTCAAAATATTAATTTGAAAATTTAGAATTAAAAAAAAAATTTTTTCTCAAATTTCAAAATTAAAAATTTTTTTTCAAAATTTTAAAACTCAAAAAATTTTTCAAAATTAAAAATTCAAAATATTTTTCAAAATATTAATTTCGAAATTTGAAAATTCAAAAAAAAATTTTTCCAAATTTCAAACTTAATAATAAATTTCTTTTCGTAATTTAAAAATTCAAAAAAAAATTTTTCCCAAATTTCAAAATTCAAAATTTTTTTCCAAAATTTAAAAATTCAAATTTTTTCTAAATTTAAAAATAATTTTTTTTTCAAAATTTAAAAATTCTCTTTATTTTTCAAAATTTAAAAATTAAATGTTTTTTTTCAAATTTAAAAAAAATTCAGTATTTCTTTTGCAGAATTAAAAAATTCAAATTTTTTTTTTGAAAATTTGAAAATCCAAAAATTCAAAATATTTTCAAAATTTTAAATTCCAAATATGAAAATTAAAAAAAAAAAAACATCCAACTTTCAAAATTCAAATTTTTTTTTTTCCAAATTTAAACATTCAAAAAAATTTTTTCCAAAACTTAAAATTTCAAAAAATTTTGTTTTTCAAAATTTAAAATTTCAAAAATATTTTATTTTACAAATTTAAAAATAAAAAAAAAATATTTTTCCAAATTTCAAAATTCAAAATTTTTTTTTCGAAAATTTAATAATCCAAAAATTTTTTTTTTCAAAATTTAAAAATTCAAAATTTTCTTCAACATTTCAATTTCCAAATTTCAAAATTCAAAAAATTTTTTTTCAAAATCTAAAAGTTTTCCTAAATTAAAAATTCAAAAAAATTTTTTTCCCAAATTTCAAAATTCAAAATCTTTTTTTTTCAAAATTTTAAATCTCAAACAAATTTTCAAAATAAAAAAATTCAAATTTTTTTCAAAATATTAATTTCGAAATTTGAAAATTCAAAAAAATTTTTCCAAATTTCTGACAATAAATTACTTTTCCTAGTTTAAAAATTCAAAAAGAAGTTTTTTCCCAAATTTCAAAATTCAAAAATTTTTTTTCAAAATTTAAAAATTCAAAAAATTTCGTTTTTCAAAATTTAAAATTTAAAAAAGATTTTATTTTCCAAATTTAAAACTTAAAAAAAAATTTTTTTCCCAAATTTCAAAATTCAAAATTTTTTTTCCAAATTTTAAAACTCAAAAAATTTTTCAAAATTAAAAAATTCAAAATATTTTTCAAAATATTAATTTCGAAATTTGTAAATTCAAACTTAATAAATATCTTTTCCTAATTTAAAAATTAAAAGAAAAATTTTTCCCAAATTTCAAAATTAAAAATTATTTTTCAAAATTTTAAAACAAAAAATTTTTCAAAATTAAAAAATTCAATTTTCTTTCAAAATATTAATTTCGAAATTTGAAAACGCAAAAAAAAATTAATAAATTTCTTTTCCTAGTTTAAAAATTCAAAGAAAAATTTTCCCAAATTTCAAAATTCAAAATTTTTTTTTCAAAATTTAAAAATTCAATTTTTTTTAAATTTAAAAATAATTTTTTTCAAATTTTAGAAATTCAAATTTTTTTTCAAAATTTAAAAAATTCAATTTTTTTTCAAAATTTAAAAAATTCAATTTTTTTTCAAAATTTGAAAATTAATTTTTTTTTCAAAATTTAAAAATTCAAAACATTTTTTTTTTTTTTTTGAAAATTTAAAATTCAAATTTTTTTCTAAATTTAAGAATTCGAAAATTTTTTGTTTCAAATTGAAATATTCAAAAAATATTTTTTGCAAAATTTAAATATACAAAAATTGTTTTTTCAGAATTAAAAAATTCAAAATTTTTTTCAAAATATTAATTTCGAAATTTGAAAATTAAAAAAAAAAATTTTCCAATTTTCTGACTTAATAAATTTCTTTTCCTAGTTTAAAAATTCAAAAAGAAATTTTTTCCCAAATTTCAAAATTCAAAATTTTTTTTTCAAAATTTCCAAATTAAAAAAAAAAATTTTCAATTTAAAAATTAAGTTTTTTTACCAAAATTTGAAAAACTCAATTTTTTACAAAATATGAAAATTAAAAATTTTTTTCAAAATTTTAAAAATTCAAAAATTTTTGAATTTTTAAATTTGGAAAAAAATTGTTTTCTAATTTTTAAATTTGGAAAAAATGTTTTGAATTTTTAAATTTGGAAATAATAATTTTTTTTTCAATTTTCAAATTTAAGAAAAATTTTTTTTGAATTATTAAATTTGGAAAAAAAAATTTGATTTTTTTAATTTAAAAAAGAAATTTTAAATTTGTAAATTTGAAAAAAGAATTTAATTTTTAAATTTTGAAAAAAAAGACTAAAATTTTGTAAAAAAATTTTTTTAATTTTTAAAATTTTGAAAAAAATTTTGATTTTCTCAATCTTGAAATTTTTTTTTCAATTTTGAGATTTTGGAAAATTTTTTTTTGAATTATTAAATTTGAAAAAAAAATAATTATTAATTTTCTAATTTGGAAAAAATTTTTTTTTGAATTTTCAAATTGGGAAATTAAAATTTTGAAAACAAATTTTGAATTTTTAAAGATTGAAAAGAAAATGTTTTGAATTTTTAAATTTTCAAACATTTTTTGTTGATTTTTATAATTCTGAAAAAGAAATTTTGAATTTTTAAAATTTGAAAAACAATTTTTTCAATTTTTAAATTTTCAAAAATTTTTTCGATTTTTTTAATTCTGAAAAAGAATTTTTTTTTAAATTAAAAAAAAAATGAATTATAAAATTTTGAAAAAAGTTATTGAATTTTTAAATTTTGAAAAAAAAAATGTCTATATTTTAATTCTGATCAAGAAATTTTGTTTTTAAGTATGGAAAAAAAATTTTGAATTATTAAAATTTGAAAAAAAAATTTTTGAATTTTTTTAATTTGGAAAAAATAAATTTTTTTAATTTTTAAATTTTGAAAAAAAATTTTTAGTTTTTTAATTTCGAAAATATTTTTTTCAATTTTTAAATTTAGAAGAAAGAAATTTTTTTAATGTTTAAATTTTGAAAAAGGAATTTTTGAATTTTTTTAATTCGGTAAAAACAATATTTGTATAAATTTTGAAAAAAAAATTGAATTTTTGAATTAAAAAAAAAATTTCGAATTTTGAAATTTGGAAAAAATGTTTTGAATTATAAAATTAAATTTTGAAAGATATTTTTTTAATTTTTAAATTTAAAAAAAATAATTTTTTAAATTTTTAAATTAAAAAAGAATATTTTAATATTTTAATCTTGAAAATTTTTTTTTTTGAATTTTTATATTTTGAAAAGATTTTTTTTATTTTTAAATTTGGAATAAAAATGTCCATTTTTTAAATTTTGAAAAAAAATTTTTTTGTATTTTTAAATTTTGAAAAATTTTTTTTAATTTTTTTAATTCTGAAGAAAATATTTGTATTTTTAAATTATGAAAAAAATTCTTGAAATGTTTTTTAACTTTTAAAATTTGAAAAAAACATTTCCAATTATTAATTTTGAAAAAAAAATTGAATTTTTAAATCTGGAAAAAAAATTCCCCAAAATTTAAATTTTGAAAATAAAATGTTTTTAAAATTATAAACTTTGAAAAAAAAATTTTTGAATTTTGAAATTTCGAAAAAAAAATTTAAATTTTTTAATTCCGAAAAAGTAATTTTGTATTTTTAAATTTTGAAAAAAAAATGTTTATAATTTTTAAATTTTGAAAAAAAAATTGAATTATTAAAATTTGGAAAAAAATGTTTTTTGAATTTTAAAAAAAAAAAAAATATTTCTAATTTTTTAATTTTGAAAAAAAAATTGTTTTTGAATTTTTAAGCTTTGAAAAAAAAATTTCTTGAATTTTTAAATCTGGAACAAAAATTTCCAATTTTTAAATTTTGAAAATAAAATTTGAATTTTTAATTTTTAAATTTCGAAATTAGAAGTTTTTTTAACTTTTAAAATTTGAAAAAAAATTCCAAATTTTAAATTTCGAAAAAATTTTATTTGAATTTTTGAATTTTTAAATTTTTAAAATAAAAATTTGAATTTTTAAATTTTGAAAAAAAAAATTGTATTTTTAAATATTGAAAAAAAAATTTTTGAAAATTCAAATTTTGAAAAGATTTTTTTTATTTTGAAAGTTAGAAGAAAAAATTTCCGTTTCTTAAATTTTGAAAAAAGTTTTTTTGGATTTTTGAATTTTGAAAAAAAAAAATTAATTTTTAAATTTTGAAAAAAAATTGAATTTTTAAAATAAAAAAAAATTTTTGAATTTCTAAATTTTGAGAAAAATTTTTTTTCAATTTTGAAATTTGGGAAAAATTTTTTTGAATTATTAAATTTAGAAAAAAAAAATAATTTTGAAATTTGGAAATAATTTTTAGTTTGAAAAGAAAATTTTTTGAATTTTGAAATTTTCAAAAAATTTCTTGATTTTTTTAATTCTGAGAAAGAAATTTTAAATTTTTTAAATTTTGGAAAAAGAAATTTTTTGAATTTTTGAATTTTGAAAAAAATTTGAGTTTTTTAAGTTTGAAAATTTTTTTTCAGTTTTTAAATTATGAAAAAAGAAATTTTTTGAATTTTTAAATTTTGAAAAAAAAAAATTTTTTAATTTTTTAATTCTGAAAAAACAATTTTTGTGTATTTAAATTTTGAAAAAAATTTGAATTATTAAATTTTGAATAAAATTGAATTTTTGAATTTAAAAAAAATTTTCGAATTTTTAAATTAAAAAAAAAGTTTTTGAATTTTTAAATAAAAAAATGTTTTTAAAGTTTGAAATTTGGGAAAAATGTTTTGAATTATCAAATTTTGAAAAAATTATTTTTGAATTTTTAAATTTTGAAAAAATTTTTTTTGAATTTTTAAATTAAAAAATTTTTTTTTAATATTTTACTTTTGAAAAAAAAATTTTTAATTTTTAAATTTTGAAAAAAATTTGAAAATTCAAATTTTGAAAAGATTTTTTTTATCTTTAAATTTGGAAAAAAATTTCCATTTTTTAAATTTTGAAAAAAATTTTTTTTGGATTTTTAAATTTTGAAAAAAATTTTAATTTTTTAATTCTGAAGAAGAAAATATTTGTATTTTTAAATTTTGAAAAAATCTTGAAAAGTTTTTTGAACTTTTACAAAAACATTTGCAATTTTTAAATTTTGAAAAAAAAAAATTGAGTTTTTAAATCTGGAAAAAAAATTTTCCAATATTTCAATTTTGAAAATAAAATGTTTTTGTGATTATAAATTTTGAAAAAAAGAAATTTTTTGAATTTTGAAATTTCGAAAAAAAAATTTAATTTTTTAATTCTGAAAAATTAATTTTGTATTTTTAAATTTTGAAAAAATTATTTAGAATTTTTAAATTTTTAAAAAGAAATTGAGTTTTTAAAATTTGGAAAAAAATGTTTTTTGAATTTTTAAAACTTGAAAAAAAATTTCAAATTTTAAAATTTTGAAAAAAAAATTTTCTTGAATTTTTAAATCTGGAAAAAAATTTTCCAATGTTTAGATTTTGAAAAAATAAATTTGAGTTTTTAAATTAAAAAAAAAAATTTTATAATTTTTAAATTTTGAAACTAGAATTTTTTTGAATTTTTAAATTAAAAAAACAATTTAATTTTGAATTATTAAATTTGGAAAAAAAATGTTTTTTGAATTTTTAAAATTTGAAAAAAAAATTCCAAATTTTAAATTTCGAAAAAAAATTTTTTTTGAATTTTTGAATTTTTAAATTTTGAAAAATAAGATTTTTTTTTTAATTTTTAAATTTTGAAAAACAATTTTGAATTTTTAAATTTGTGAAAAAAAAATTGGAATTTTTAAGTCTTGAAAAAAATATTCGAATTTAAAATTATGGAAAAATTTATTTATTTAGTTGCTTACTTATTCACTTATTCACTTATTTATTTACTAGCCGTACCCGTGCGCTCCGCTGCACCCGTTAGAAATAAATATAAAGTAATTATATAATTAAAATAGGACATTTGATCCAGGGAACATTCGTGTTTGATAGAACGATCAATCGTTTATTATGTTACTTAATTTAAATTGAATTGAAAATTAAAATGCGATCATTTTGATCCAGAGACCACTCATTTAGTCATAAAAATTAGTTTAGGAAATACAGGAAACGAATATACAGAATAGCCTATCAAGTTTTCTGTGCATAAGGATCTATTTCAATCTTACCTGTCCTCGGTTCACTCAGAAGTTACTGTGATAACATTATAGCATTATGTCCATCTAGAGAAACTACACTTTCCAATGGTGAATTAATAATTAATTATACAAATCGGTTAATTTAGCTTCCGATATTACTTTATAGAAACGCAGAAACATCTGTAGGCTATCTTTGATAGCTTTCGATTGTTGCTGTCCACGGGCCTTTATGGACGAAGTCATTTGTTTTTTAATTCATTACACCTTAGATGGCAGTTATTTTAATTTTAAAACTCATTTATCTCATTAAATATCAGTCCTATCAAACTTTTCATGGAATAAAACTTATCGCAAATTATTTTTAAAGAAACTTTTGTTATGTAACATTTTTCACAAAAATCAATAATAAGCGAGATATTTCGATTTATTTAATTCAGGCCCGCTTATAACCCCCCTTTTAAATAATGTATTTTGAATGCCATATAGCCTAAAATCTAAGTTACAACGAACTTAATTTATATTGCAATTTTAATCGAAATCCGTTCAGCCATTATCGCGTGAAAAAGTAACAAACATACAGACAGACATACAAACAAAAATGCCAAAAAAGCGATTTTCGGTTTCAGGGTGGGTAATTATATATGTTAGGACCCATTATTTTTGGAGAATCGAAAATTACCAGAAAAATTTTGGCTACAGATTTATTCTTAGTAGAGATTTACTTATTTACTTATTTATTTACTTATTTATTTATTTTTAGTTATTTATTTACTTATTTATTTATTTATTTATTTATTTACTTATTTATTTATTCATTTATTAATTAATTTATTTATTTATATATATATTTATTTTTTATCTATTTATTTATTTACTTATTCACTTATTTATTAATTTGTTTATTTATTTACTTATTTATTTATTAGTTATTTACTTATTAATTAATTTATTTATTTATTTATTTATGTAGAGCAATTTCGAGGATCGTAAAAAATAAGTTTCTCCCAGGTCAGAAAACACAATTTCATGGAATGATTTATTGAAACAGATACTACAACCGGTGAGCTATTTTTCAACTTTTGTATCCCTATGTCGTAGGAAGTCTGCCGCCTGAGATCGGACAGCCTCTGTCGATCCCACGGTATGACAAATGTGTCAATTCCGGTGGGGAAAATGTGTTGGAAAATATCTCAACAGTTGTATCTGTTCCAATAAATCTTTCCAATGAAATTGTGTTTTCTTTCTGTAAACGGCCTCAGGGAAACTTATTTTTTACGGTTCTCGTAATTGCGCTCGAATGGCCAAAATTTGTACATCGCTTGTTTTGACATTATTAACATGGCGGAAGAAAAAGATTAACTTTTTTATCTGCCCCCATGAGGATGTTTACTTATCAGATTTAAAATGTATATTTCTCGTATGGCAACATTCATTAGAACTGCATGTGAACACACGATTCAACTCAACTCTCTAATTTAGACATAGGTCACTTACATACTCAAATGCCGCTCAACCCCCACCCAATATCCGGAGGGCTACAACAAACCCGGCTGACGCGTACGGTCGACGCTTCTCAATTGTCAAACTGGCGTCGAGACGGCTGCTCGATAACATCTAATCCCTTGACTCCAAGCAAATGATGATAAATAGTACAACCCCTAACCCACACCCCGCAATACATCCCTTCCTCTAGGTTTGAGTAGCAATGGACGTCTGGAAAACAGAATAGTAATATGCGTTACAAGAGCGGTATGTTGACGTTTTCATGTACGAGGAAAAGATTGAAAAAGCGAAACGTAGTTGAGCTTTTTTAATTTTCGAGAACATTAAAACAAACATACCGCTCGTGTATCGTACATTATTTTGTGCGAAGATCGTTTATTACATACCTGAAAGAGGAATTTCTAATTAGTTGCAATGAAATCTCCATGTTGGTTTCTGTGTTTACTATACTCCAGCAGGCCGTGATATACGTCTGTCTTTTTTTTCCCCCAGTCTATAAATGCGAACTTAAAACAAACGGTAAGGTTATGTAATGATTTATTTTTCATTTTAATATTTTAACAATATTATTTATATAACATATTGCAGTAATAACATCGGCATCTGGAATCTCGTTGATTTTTTCACGGCTTCCTTAATGTTACTTGTATCAGGAATGTAATAAGTTTCGTGGAGTAGTAGACTTTACTTAATTTTTGCAAATATTTAAAAACAATAATTAACATTGCAATTTAGGTGATTTTGCAGTGGTAAGTTTCCAATTTATAATTATTACTATGTTAAACGTCTCTAAAAATAATATGTTAAAAGCCTAAAGT
The DNA here is from genome assembly GCF_040183065.1 of Periplaneta americana. Lineage (NCBI taxonomy): Eukaryota > Metazoa > Arthropoda > Insecta > Blattodea > Blattidae > Periplaneta > Periplaneta americana. The sequence continues at coordinate 22,037,301 of NC_091119.1, forward strand.
AGTAAAATGAATGTCGCGCTTAAGCGGTAAGAAGAGGGAAATTGTTATGTGTGTTACGTTGGGAATACTGAATGTGGTATTTCACACTTACCGTGTATTGGTACTGTGCGGAAAACAAGCAAATACGCACGATCTCGCACAAAATATAATGTGGAAAGTGTAATGTCCATTGCTCTTAGTATCAGCAGCATGATGAATATCCTTAAGTCATCATTTATTCTCTGTGAGCTCCAAGCCTGTTTACCACTTGTCACACTCCGTCCTCGTCAATCCAACGTCTTTTTTTATCCTTTTGATAGTAGTCATCCTCTTTCTGTGGTCTTGTACTTACGTTGCCGTCAATGTTTATTCTCGGTTGCCTTCTGTATGTTCAGCGTAATGTGCATAATCTTCCTACTTGTTCATCCATTCATAATTATTCTACCCGTTCCAGACTTGACATATATTTCACCAAGTAGAAATATAGTGCTACAAGCAATAGTTTTATTTCCATATCTTATAAACTTTATAACTCCTTACCATTGCATGTAAGAAACACGTCATATTTTACTTTCAGAAGGATGATGAGAAGGACATTGATGGCAAATCCACTCTACAGTGTCAATGATTTTAGCAATATTACGTTTTAGATACTATTTGTTTTAACCTCATGTAATTGACAAATCTGTACATTTTAACCTGATTTTATACTATTTTTAAACTTTTAACCTGTTTTTGAGATTATCTGATGATTGTATATTTATTTTTGATTTCATTTTTACATTTATTCATATTGTAGTAGCCATGTATTATATACTCTGACGTTGTCTATGGCTGTAAATCGCTAAATGACATTAAATTCATCTGTCTGTCTGTCTGTCTGTCTGTCTGTCTGTCTGTCTGCCTGCCTGCCTGCCTGCCTGCCTGCCTCCCTGCCTGCCTGCCTCCCTACCTACCTACCTACCTACCTACCTACCTACCTACCTATCTATCTGCCTGCCTGCCTGTCTGTCTCTCTGTCTGTCTGTCTATCTATCTATCTACCTACCTACCTACCTACCTATCTAATCTATCTATCTATCTATCTATCTACTTTTCGATTGCTGGTAAACTGCATGTTCTGGGAATAATAAGTTAATTAAGTAGTAAAATATCGCTGCAATCGAAAAGTATTGGGAATAAATTTGAATAAGGAACAAAAAAAAGTTTCCTTCCCAGGCAGGATTTGAACCACGAAAGTCTTAGTTACCAGTCTATCGTGCTCCGGAGTGAACAAGGCTCTGAAATCTTCTACAAGGGCCGGTCCGGTTTTTTTTTTTGCCACTACTGTACATTGCTTTGTAATGTTCTTGGTATAGTTCAATATATTAGCAAGTTTATTTCCTCTCCAATGTCCGGTTCCCGAGCAATAACTATTTGATATTCAAGATAATTGAAATTTTAGACTTTTCTGACGTGAAAACAGCAAGCTGTAGAATGAAGCCTCGAATCAGAACTGTATGTAAATATAAATTACAGTTTCAGAGTACTTGAACCAGTTTTGCTCTAAACTGGCGGAAGCTATTCTCTAGGCCTTGAATTAACAAGGACCAAACTTTTAATCAAAGCCAGATTTACGTGTCTGCGAATACACGCACACACATAGACTGGGACTGAGCAGGAACCATCATCTCCCCCGACCCCACAACTGGGTAGTAATCAAATTAGAGCTAATCCCTGCATCAGCCCCTCGGTTACATGCTTAAAGCTGACGAGCCTACCCCCCTTTTCACCTCTCTCTACTGAACCTTGCTACTTACATATCCCAGACATCGTACTCAAAATATTTTGGTTCGATCTCCGAGACAGAATTTTCATAAACCGTTTCAGTATTTGAAGAGTGTGATCCCAAAACGCGTTAAGTCCATTTTTATGAAAGAACAGGGCCAGTTTTTTTGTCCTCGGACTGGGCGAGTTTTCAAGTGACATGCACAATAACACAAACTTTTAGACAAGGATTGGCGTTGATTTAAAAGAAAGTAATCTTAAGGGTATATGTACGTGAACGATCACAAATATTATCAGAAAATGCAGGCTCTAAATTTCTAAAATTTTATAAGGAAATGAACTCACAATTTGACAAAAATTACAAGGAACCACAACGAGACTTATTAGAACTTAAATATCTGATAAAAAGTATAAAAAAAGGTTAATAATATTTTTTAGACTTCACTTTTTACTTTAAATTAAATTTTCCAAAATTTGAAAATTTTCATACATTACTTCATAACTCCACAACTATTAGAGATAGAATTCTGAAATTTTGTACACTGATTTAACATACATTTATGCAAAAGATAGACTACAATAATGCCCATTGCTTTGAAAATATAGAAATTAGATCACAAAACGTTATGTAAATTTTAATATATTTTATATAGGGCAAATAAAAAATTAATTGTATTAAAATAAACAACTCTACATGTCTGAGAGTAGTCTACTTTTCAGAAGTAAGTGTTTATTACATGCAGGAAAAATATTAAAGATGTCAGAGAGGCCATAACAATGTTATGGTTACCAAATGACGTAACTGCGAATTTTTTTTTCATACTTTGATTAAAATGGTTTGAAAAAATATTATTAGTAACCTTTTTTATACTTTTATAACATATATAAGTTCTAATACGTCTTGTTGTGGTACCTTGTAATTATTGTCCAATTTTGAGTTCATTTTCTTATAAAATTTTAGAAATGTATAGCCTGCATTTTCTAATAATATTTGTGGTCGTTAACGTACATATACCCTTAAAATATAACTATAGAGGTCTCATATATACAGGCTAAACCATAAATAGGCCTAATGTAATTAATTTCAGAGGGTTATTCTTTGAAATATTTCAAATAAAAGAGTTTAATAGAATTTTACTCGTTTTTGCTTCCTTTCCGAGATAAAAATTGTTTTCGTGGTTTGATTCGAGTACTTTTTCCCTTAACATTGCTGAAGCTACAGTTATTATTTTTTTCATTAACTAAGAAATCTTATGAATTGCCTAGTCCTCCCCTAAACATTAAACTACATAATTTTGGTTGTTCCGCAATTTTCTGTAACTGTCCAATTTATAAATGAGACTTCAGAGGTTAAATATTTAGGAATCATTACTGATAAACATCTGAAATGGGACAAACAAATCAACTACATTTGTAACAAATTACGTAAAATTATATATTATTTTGTTCAGTTACGGAATTACTTACTAATGTATGTACTACGTACAGTTTACCTTGCTTTATTTGAATCTATAAGCCTATATGGAATATTAGGATGGGGTAGTACTTGTAAAACTCACCTTAATCCACTAGATTTATTATAGAGAATAATAATTAAAATTTGTCTAAAAATAACCTATTGAAAAAATTGTTTTTAGAATTTAGAGTCTTCAAAATACATCAAATTTATATCAATGCATAATTAAATTTTATACATAAAAATCACATATATTTCCGATCATAATATACTCACAAACACAAAATCAAAGGCATGGATACAACCTTGCTTGAACCCAAGTGTTTAACGAGCACTGTTTTCAACTATAGAACTAATATCGGCCTTAGAGTTTATAAAAAAATTACTCGTAATAAAAAAATACCTACATCTATTTGCCTCCAAGAGTTTGAAATTTAAGAATGTATGTAAGGAATTTGTTAAGAGTAATTATCAATTTTTAGATGTTATTTCATTGTAATTTATTCATGTAAATTTTTATATATCGAACCCTCCCCCGAGCACGAGAACATTCTCTTTCAGGGGAGAGCTAGAATTTTGATAATTTACTGTGGATGGCATTTGTAGTTGATTCCTTCAGTCATCCTGTACAACTGAGGAGATTACTGATGAATTCTGTGGAATCCTTCAGTCATCCCATATAACTGAGGAGATTACTGACGCATTCTGTGTATTACAGTTGTAGTTGATTCCTTCAGTCATCCCGTCCAACTGAGGAGATTACTGACGCATTCTGTGGATTACAGTTGTAGTTGATTCCTTCAGTCTTCCCGTCCAACTGAGGAGATTACTGACGCATTCTGTGTATTACAGTTGTAGTTGATTCCTTCAGTCATCCCGTGCAACTGAGGAGATTACTGACGCATTCTGTGGATTACAGTTGTAGTTGATTACTTCAGTCATCCCGTCCAACTGAGGAGATTACTGACGCATTCTGTGTATTACAGTTGTAGTTGATTCCTTCAGTCATCCCGTATAACTGAGGAGATTACTGACGCATTCTGTGTATTACAGTTCTAGTTTATTCCTACAGTCATCCCGTCCAACTGAGGAGATTACTGACGCATTCTGTGTATTACAGTTGTAGTTGATTCCTTCAGTCATCCCGTACAGCTGAGGAGATTACTGACGCATTCTGTGTATTACAGTTGTAGTTGATTCCTTCAGTCATCCCGTAAAACTGAGGAGATTACTGACGCCTTCTTTGGATTAAAGTTGTAGTTGATTCCTTCAGTCATCCCGTACAACTGAGGAGATTACTGACGCATTCTGTGTATTACAGTTGTGGTTGATTCCTTCAGTCATCCCGTACAGCTGAGGAGATTACTGACGCATTCTGTGTATTACAGTTGTAGTTGATTCCTTCAGTCATCCCGTACAACTGAGGAGATTACTGACGCCTTCTTTGGATTAAAGTTGTAGTTGATTCCTTCAGTCATCCCGTACAATGAGGAGATTACTGACGCATTCTGTGTATTACAGTTGTAGTTGATTCCTTCAGTCATCCCGTACAACTGAGGAGATTACTGACACATTCTGTGTATTAGAGTTGTAGTTGATTCCTTCAGTCATCCCGTACAACTGAGGAGATTACTGACACATTCTGTGTATTACAGTTGTAGTTGATTCCTTCAGTCATCCCGTACAACTGAGGAGATTACTGACACATTCTGTGTATTACAGTTGTAGTTGATTCCTTCAGTCATCCCGTACAACTGAGGAGATTACCGACACATTCTGTGTATTACAATTGTAGTTGATTCCTTCAGTCATCCCATACAACTGAGGAGATTACTGACGCCTTCTTTGGATTACAGTTGTAGTTGATTCCTTCAGTCATCCCGTACAACTGAGGAGATTACTGACACATTCTGTGTATTACAGTTGTAGTTGATTCCTTCAGTCATCCCGTACAACTGAGGAGATTACTGACACATTCTGTGTATTACAGTTGTAGTTGATTCCTTCAGTCATCCCGTACAACTGAGGAGATTACTGACACATTCTGTGTATTACAGTTGTAGTTGATTCCTTCAGTCATCCCGTACAACTGAGGAGATTACCGACACATTCTGTGGACTACAGTTGTAGTTGATTCCTTCAGTCATCCCATACAACTGAGGAGATTACTGACGCCTTCTTTGGATTACAGTTGTAGTTGATTCCTTCAGTCATCCCGTGCAACTGAGGCGATTACTGACGCATTCTGTGGATTACAGTTGTAGTTGATTCCTTCAGTCATCCTGTACAACTGAGGAGATTACTGACGCATTCTGTGTATTACAGTTCTAGTTTATTCCTACAGTCATCCCGTCCAACTGAGGAGATTACTGACGCATTCTGTGGATTACAGTTGTAGTTGATTCCTTCAGTCATCCCGTGCAACTGAGGAGATTACTGACGCATTCTGTGGATTACAGTTGTAGTTGATTCCTTCAGTCATTCTGTACAACTGAGATTACTGACGCATTCTGTGGATTACAGTTGTAGTTGATTCCTTCAGTGATCCTGTACAACTGAGGAGATTACTGACACATTCTGAGGATTATAGTTGTAGTTGATTCCTTCGGTCATCCTGTACAACTGAGGAGATTACTGACGCATTCCGTGGATTGCAGTTGTAGTTGATTCCTTCAGTCACCCTGACTTAATCGTTGTGTAGAGTGACAAATGCATTGCTAAGAGGCGTGATCGACATGTTGGTCCAGGCATCTTAAACCAATTAAACGAGAGCGGCGCTCTGCCTGGCAGCCACCGTGTGTTCGCCGGCACATCCATCACGCCACCCCACTTTAATATCCGATTGTTGCACTGTGTAAACAGTAACGGGATTACGACATATTGAGCGCACCCCCACCCCCGCATCTTTGTGCTCTATCTCTTAACCAAATTAAGGGCATTTTTACTATTTATTACACCCCGCAACCCGCACCCCAGTCACCTCACTCCATGAATGAATAGAAACGGGCCCAGTGCAACATGGACCTATATCCCTACTCGGGAAAGCTATTGCATTCTGATTTGAGTTCCGAAGGATCAAGTTCGAATCTGACACACTGCCTTCCTTATCTGTGAGGGTGTCTAGAGATATAGGTGTATATACTAGTGGCTTGTGCAGCAACTGCTGCAAACTAAGTTCATTAGACATTCAAATAAACATTTTTCAGATTTATTTTCAATGAAAAGTACCAGATGTTGTGAAAGTTATTTGCTTCCATAATAATGAAACATACTCCCTCTGAATGGTTTTTTTATCCCAGATACATTTCTTGAACCTATATATGTTCAGTTTTTTAGTTTGAACGCGAAAACGCAAGTACCAATGTCAGGACGATCAGTGAGTTAATCATGTGGGAGTAAAGCAATAGCTATTTCAGGTCATTTTGGATTGTAGTCAAAGTTAAAAAAAATGTCAGGTTTGCCATGCTTTCGAACAATAGACATAGCATCTTGGTATAGCTGCTGCATATTTCGTGAACTACTTTGAAATGTAGATGGTAAAATCATTTTATCCTGCTAAGAAATCTTGCTGAAATGATCGGGAGATTACAATACTTTGTAGGTCTCTTATTTTACTTTAGGAACTGTTATTTTTGCGCTCTCTCGAGTCAATACTGAAGAGAATCACGCATATAAATATCTACACCACACCGCCATTAAATATATGAAAAAGACCCAACCCCACTTGATTAATTAATAACTATAAAAATATTTTATATTTAATAATATTATTGTCTTACGTAAGTTTTGTAGTTTTCAGTAACATATACTATATATACTATATAGCCGCCACTCAGCAAATTATAGAAATGAATATCTAACTTAAGATATTCTCTACATCCACTTACATAACCCGAAAACGTTTCACTTTCATATCATCTATATAGCATTAATAATATGTAATATAATTAATGAAAAATGCTCTCATCATGGCATAATGATATTTCATTTCTAATGGTAATAATGTCATCAAACCACCTAAAGTTTAGTAGTTTTTAATATCCAATACACAGCTGTACTCAGAAATTACACGCTACAGAATCAGACCTGTAAATTATTTTTAGTGAAGCCTTGAAGTTTTTAATAACCATTTGAATTTGAGCAATCCTGCTGGTCATGGCCTTCGTGTAATATTGTTTATTGTAGTGTGTGTTTTGTTTTATTCTGAATTCTCAAAACTGACGACAGATGGATTTTGGAAAATAGGAAAATTAACATTTCATTGAAAACTACTATTTTTCTGAAAAACTTTGGGTTCCAAGCTTCAAAATGAGGGCCATTTATTAAAATCCGTTCAGCCGTTTTCCCGTAATTTCCATTACCAGTTCAAATTATATAAATTTATTCCTTCAACATACATCGTGATCTTTTACATTAATTTGTTAAGGTTCTGTAAACATATTCACGGAAAGCTCTTTTTGAGAACAATACTTCTACTGACACTTGTTTAAAGTTGTAGAAGTCGTTCAGGAATTATATGGAAATAGTATGTCTATAATTACACGATAGAGTAATGGCAATGGAAGGGTAAACCGAAATCTAATTAACTTAAATCTAGAAACTGTTCATAGAAGACCAGAAAAAAAATATTTGATTGTAATGGAGCGATGCTATAATGACAGTGACAGAGGAAACCTAAGTATAATGGCTGGTTTCTCCAAGTATTGTTAGAACACTTAACTCCTGTTGAACCCCTCAACAGTTTGTTAAATACAGTTTTTTCATGTCTTCAATACTAATTTGGCTTAACAGATTGTTAACTGTTTGTTAACTTTAAATGTAGAATTTCAGGCAGTTAACTCATTTAACAAACAGTTAAACATGGCGGATGACACCACAGCTGTTCAGACAAAAGTTGTGAAAATAATGTTATGTCTCTCTTTAAGGAATGTTTAGAGTAAGACCGATAATATATCATTTTAAAAGATATTTCGGAATATTAATATAGGGAAGATAATCTTTATACGTCAACTGATTATCATACTGACGCTTATTTCAATGCTGAGCTATTATCTGTAGTAATGTCACGAGAGGTCTGAGATCTGCCGATAAATCCACGAGCGAAGCTCGTGGATTTATCTGGGAAATCTCAGACCTCGAGTGACATTTATTAGGACTATTTCGTGAATAAAATAAAAATGTAAATAATATATCCCTAAAATTCGATCACAAAATGTTAATAATTGTATATTAACGGATACTTAACCTATTCAGACATTGTGAAGTTGAAATACTCGTAGATGAATATCGATTATTGCAATAAAGAAATTCGATGTTATTATTCAGTAATGCCAATTGCGAAAAGCGAAATACAGGTTTAACAATGTTAATTACATGTACTGCACTTTTCTCTTATTATTATAACAAATACATTTTCATTATCTGCTGAAATCATCATAATTTAATTTAACAGTAACAGTGGGGACAGCTATATACCAATGCTTATGTATTCACAGCGAGACATGTTGCTACACAGTGAAGCCATCTCTGTATAGATAGGCCTAATTAAAACACGACTTTTATTACTCCATACGAAAGGCAGTTTGATCAAAGACATTATTACTATGCACGGTCTTTGAGTTTGATATGCAATGATGTTACATAAATTTGAACGTCTATTAATTGTTTAATTTCAATACAAATGTTATAGGCTACAATTTTATAAGTTACGTTACCTGTGGAAGCAGGACCAATGTCAGCTGTGCCTTGTTTCGACCGTTACTTACAATGAGTGCTACACGAAAGCATTTTTATAGCTCGACAAACGCATTCTCGCTGTAGTGTGTAACGGAACTAAAGCTGCATGTACTCAGTTCAATATTCCAATCGCGTATGCGTGCAATCTGGGAAGAATATTGAAAGAATCAAGTTTAAAAGGTACGTTCAATTAAGATGCATAAAGATTTTGTGTCTACATGATGCGCCGTTTTGAACGTCGTCTTCACTGCGTAAATATCAATCTTGCATTCATAGCTTTAAAGTTGAAAGAAAAGTTTAACCGTATAGTTGGATCTTAATGTATTCATAATCATCAATTTACGGGGAAACAGTTGGCGTCAACGACTAAACAAAAGAACGACCATGCGATAAATTGATAGCGATAAATCTAGCTGCAAAAATTATCGCAAAATCTGACTGTGATTGGTTGGAATTCAAAATTTCATTACACTTCATTGGTCGAAAATGGAATGACGTCATATAAACGAAATAGTCCATTTAATATTTCGAAAATGTGCAATCTCAACGTGGCAAGAAATTGAAGTCAGATTTAAATATTCTATAAACAGAAAAAGGTCACTTACTCCAATTCAGCAGCTACTATTAACTCTAGATTCTATGCTACTGGCTCTTTTCTACTATAGCCGATGTCAATAGTACCTCAAAATACGCAGTGAGTATATAAAATGTTTCAGCAGCAATTGCTTCTTTGAAACGAAATCACATATAAATTCTACATGGACCTGAAGCAGAGAGAGTGATTAGAAAATTTTATATGATACGGAATTCTCCTCGGGGTTTTGTGTACAGTTGACTACACACACATTCCTGTAATTATTGTCACCTGGTGGTCATAATGCTTTCATTTATCAACTCTCTGTACTATACGGATCATGGCCTACTGTAACAGGTTATGATTTTATACATGTTTCGTGACTTACTCTACAGTATAGAATTTAAATAATAATTTTAGTCAATAAGAAATGCTTTACATGTGCAAAATCATTACCAACTGTTGTTGAGCAGTTAGATTAGTATTAACGACAGTTAAAGTTAAAGTGTTGGTTATTTTAAATGAAACTAGTGGCTTGTGCAGCAAATGCTGCAAACTAAGTTCATTAGACGTTCAAATAAATATTTTTCAGATTTATTTTCAATGAAGAATACCAGACATTCGGAAAGTTATTTGCTTCCATAACAATGAAAGATACTCTCTCTCTCGAGCCAATACTGAAGAGAACCACGCATATAAATATCTACACCACACCGCCATTAGATATATGAAAAAGACCCAACCCCACTTGATTAATAACTATAAAAATATTTGATTTTTAATAATATTATTATCTTACGTAAGTTTTATAGCTTTCAGTAACATATACTATATAGGCCTATACTGTACAGTCGCCACTCAGTAAAATATAGAAATCAAAATCTAATTTAAGTTATTCTCTACATCTACTTATATAACCCCAAAACGTTTCACTTTCATATCATCAATATAGCATTAATATGTATAATTAATGAAAAAGTCACATCATGGCATTAACTACAATAATACTGTATTTCATTTCTAATAGTAATAATGTCATCAAACCACCTCAAGTTTTGTAGTTTTTAATATCCAATACACAGCTGTACCCAGAAAATTACATACCACAGAATCGAACCTATAAATTATTTTTAGTAAGTTAATTTTTTAATAACCAATTTAATTTGAGCTCTAAATATGTCAGCATTCTTGCAGATCATGGCCTTCGTATAATATTATTTACTGTAGTATGTGTTTTGTTTTATTCTGAAATCCAACACGGGCGACTTGATGCTCGCTTCGCTTCTCCTTTGCAAAAAAGCGAAGCGAATATCAAGTCGGCCGTGAATGCTATTAGCTAGTTCTCAAAACTGACGACAGATGGATTTTGGAAAATAGGAAAATTATGTTTAAAAATTGACATTTCACTGAAAACTACTATTTTTCCGAAAAACTTTGAGTTCCAAGCTTCAAAATGAGGGATCATTTATTAAAATCCGTCCAGCCGTTTTCCTGTAATTTCCATTACCAGTTCAAATTATATATATATATATATATATATATATATATATATATATATATATAGATTATGTTGAAGAAATGGAAAACATATTAACAAAACGTTAAAAATAAACCAGCTGTTAATTTAACATTTAAGTCAAATTAAACATTACTTGGAGAAACTGGCCATAATTCTTTTAAATGTTCATCTTTATTTGAATCGGAGAAACTAAAGTAATAATTTGACTGTATTGTGAGCAATGGTCGAACGACAACAGCGGAGAAAACCCTTTCGTCCATTTTATTCATGACAAATTTTGCACGATCTGCCGAAAATCTAAACTCCGTTGTTTCTGGCAGAATCCGACTATTGACTGGCTGATCTAGAATCGGCGCTCGATGTTTGGGGTTGAAAAAAGGGGGCGGTGGGAAGTACTTGCAACACTCTCGCACGTTGCATGTCGGCGCAATAACCCAGATATCCGCTAAATCCTCCCTGACGACCAATGCTGCTCGGTAATTGACTTTCGAGTACACACGAGTTCTAAAAACGACAGCGTCGCCATTTCAGTCAACACATTTTAAATTCCCACATGCATACACCGGTTTAATGCTGTAGTGTTACATACGGCAGTAGTTGGCTTCAGGATCTTATCTTTGTTCCCCATTATCGTCGCTTTTGAATTAGACAGTTAACGCGCCAAATTTCACTCCACTACCACCCAATTCTGTGAATGCTAAATAATCTCGTAACGTTGTAAAATTACTTTGTGCGAGATCGTGCGTATTTGCTTGGTTTCCGCACAAAACCAATCCGCGGAAAGTCTAAAATTCCACATTCAGTATTCCCAACCTAACACACATAACAATTTCCCTCTTCTTACCGCTTAAGTGACATATTGATTTTACTGCTTTAGGCTTTTAACATATTATTTTTAGAGACGTTCAATGTAGTAATAATTATAAATTGGAAACTTACCACTGCAATTTCACCTAAATTGCACTGTTAATTATTGTTTTTAAATATTTGCAAAAATTAAGTAAACTCTACAAATCCACTAAAGTTACTGCTCCAGTGACTCTGAATAACTGCACAAATGTAACAATTAATATCAATATGCAGAATTAGATGTCAAAGATATTTTCCATTTCTAAACATCTCCTTGACCGTCAAAATTAAACTTGCCGATGTTATTACTGCAATATGTTATATAAATAATATTGTTAAAATATTAAAATGAAAAATAAATCATTACATAACCTTACCGTGTTACCGCACTTATAGACTGGAGGGAAAAAAAGACAGACGTATATCACGGCCTGCTGGAGTATAGTAAACATAGAAAACATTTTAAAGCAACAATGTTGAAGATAGATATTTTTGTGTTGCAAATTTGCCGTCATTGAACAGAAACCAAGATGGAGATTTCATTGCAACTAATTAGAAATTCGTCTTTCAGGTATGTAATAAACGATCTTCGCACAAAATAATGTACGATACACGAGCGGTATGTTTTCTTTCAATTCTCGGAAATGAAAAAAGCTCAGCCACGTTTCGCTTTTTCAAACTTTTTCTCGAACATGAAAACTTCAACATACCGCTCTTGTAACGCATATTACTATTGTGCGAGATCGTGCGTATTTGCTTGCTTTCCGCACAAAACCAATCCGCGGAAAGTCTAAAATTCCACATTCAGTATTCCCAACCTAACACACATAACATTTTCCCTCTTCTTACCGCTTAAGTTACATATTGATTTTACTGCTTTAGGCTTTTAACATATTATTTTTAGAGACGTTCAATATAGTAATAATTATAAATTGGAAACTTACCACTGCAATTTCACCTAAATTGCACTGTTAATTATTGTTTTTAAATATTTGCAAAAATTAAGTAAACTCTACAACTCCACTAAAGTTACTGCATTCGTGATGCAAGTAACATTAAGGAAGCCGTGAAAAAATCAACAAGATTCCAGACTCATCATAGACTGGGGGAAAAAAAAAGAGAGGCGTATATCACGGCCTGCTGCAGTATAGTAAACACAGAAAACATTTTATAGGAACAATGTTGAAGTTAGATATATTTGTTTTCCAAAGTTGCCGTCATTGAACAGAAACCAAGATGGAGATTTCATTGCAACTAATTAGAAATTCCTCTTTCAGGTATGTAATAAACGATATTCGTACAAAATAATGTACGATACACGAGCGGTATGTTTGTTTTTCATATTCTCGGAAATTAAAAAAGCTCAACTACGTTTCGCTTTTTCAATCTTTTCCTCGAACATGAAAATGTCAACATACCGCTCTTGTAACGCATATTACTATTACAGAACGGAAGGTTACATTTTTCGGATCAAATTTGTGCACATTTAACCCTCAAATTGGCAAAATTTCATTTCTCACACTAGTTTATTAAACCGTGTCGGACTGTAAAGAAAACAACTATCGCAATGTCCACATTGTATATTAACTTATGTCGTACAATGTATTATAGTATTGTGCAATTTTAATTTTCCTACCATTTTTTTTCTATTGTACTATTAAAATTATAGCATATAGCCCATTAGCCTGTTGTATCCTATAGGATACTTTGCGAATTTAAGGGTTCAAGGATAAAACTAAAATTCATTCGTTCATTTATTATTATAATACACTGCTCTCTTAAATTGACTGAGCATATTGGGAATTAAATTAATGGCTTTCCCAAAATACGCTATGAAATGTATGTATGTATGTATGTATGTATGTATGTATGTATGTATGTACAGTATGTATGTATGTATGTATTTATGTATGTATGTACAGTATGTATGTATGTATTTATGTATGTATGTACAGTATGTATGTATGTATGTATGTACAGTATGTATGTATGTATTTATGTATGTATGTACAGTATGTATGTATGTATGTATGTATGTATGTATGTATGTATGTATGTATTTATGTATGTATGTATGTACAGTATGTATGTATGTATGTATGTATGTATGTATGTATGTATGTATGTATGTATGTATGTATGTATGTATGTATGTATTTATGTATGTATGTACAGTATGTATGTATGTATGTATGTATGTATGTATGTATGTATGTATGTATGTATGTATGTATGTATTTATGTATGTATGTATGTACAGTATGTATGTATGTATGTATGTATGTATGTATGTATGTATGTACAGTATGTATGTATGTATGTATGTATGTATGTATGTATGTATGTATGTATGTATGTATTTATGTATGTACAGTATGTATGTATGTATGTATGTATGTATGTATGTATGTATGTATGTATGTATGTATGTATTTATGTATGTATGTGTATGTATGTATTTATGTATGTATGTATGTATGTATGAATGAATGTGTATGTACAGTATGTATGTATGTATGTATGTATGTATGTATGTAAGTATGTATGTATGAAGAAAGAATAATGCTGAAACTGATCAGGAAGAGGAAATAGTAATATGCGTTACAAGAGCGGTATGTTGACGTTTTCATGTTCGAGGAAAAGTTTGAAAAAACGAAACGTAGTTGAGCTTTTTAATTTCCGAGAATTGAAAGAAAACATACCGCTCGTGTATCGTACATTATTTTGTGCGAAGATCGTTTATTACATACCTGAAAGAGGAATTTCTAATTAGTTGCAATGAAATCTCCATCTTGGTTTCTGTTCAATGACGGCAAATTGGCAAAACAAAAATATCTATCTTCAACATTGTTGCTTTAAAATGTTTTCTGTGTTTACTATACTCCAGCAGGTCGTGATATACGTCTGTCTTCTTTTTCCCCCAGTCTATGATGAGTCTGGAATCTTGTTGGTTTTTTCACGGCTTCCTTAATGTTACTTGCATCACGAATGCAGTAACTTTAGTGGAGTTGTAGAGTTTACTTAATTTTTGCAAATATTTAAAAACAATAATTAACAGTGTAATTTAGGTGAAATTGCAGTGGTAAGTTTCTAATTTATAATTATTACTATATTGAACGTCTCTAAAAATAATATGTTAAAAGCCTAAAGCAGTAAAATCAATATGTAACTTAAGCGGTAAGAAGAGGGAAATTGTTATGTGTGTTAGGTTGGGAATACTGAATGTGGAATTTTAGACTTTCCGCGGATTGGTTTTGTGCGGAAACCAAGCAAATACGCACGATCTCGCACAAAAGAATTCACTGGCTCACTGACTAAGTAGAAACTACCTTATGAAGGATGCACTGGAAGGTATGGTGAACAGGATAAAAGTTCGGGGCAAAAGAGGATATCAGATTATAGACAACATTAAGATATATGGATCAAATGCAGAGATTAAGAGAAAGACGAAAAATAGTGAAGTGATTTGTATGGAGCGTGGCATTGTAAGGGGCAGAAACATGGACATTACGACGAAGCGAATAGAAGCATTTGAAATGTGGATATGGAGAAGAATGGAACGTGTGACTTGGACAGGCAGAATAAGAAATGAAGTTGTATTGGAAAGAGTAGGTGAAGAAAGAATGACGCTGAAACTGATCAGTAGAAAGAGGAAAAAGAATTGGTTGGGTCACTGGCTGAGAAGAAACTGCCTACTGAAGGATGCATTGGAAGGAATCGTGAACAGGATAAGAGTTCGGGGTAGAAGAAGATATCAGATGATAGACGACATTAAGATATATGGATCATATGAGGAAACAAAAAGGAAGGCAGAAATAGGAAAGACTGGAGAAAGCTGGGTTTGCAGTGAAAGACCTGCCCTTGGGCAGAACTCTAAATGAATAACCTTTAATATTTGCCACAGGACATGTTTCACTTCATCACTTTTCCATAATAAATTCAATAAAACTCATTTGCAGAATTTCTAAAACGAATGATGTCCATCAATTCTTACCCTTCCCATTATTGCATTTATAACAATAGAGTTATAAATTCCTAACAGTGAGTAGTTTCAATACTAATGTAGTAAACGTCACAAGGATTATTTCCTTCTTGTGAAATATTTCACGAGAATAAAATAAAATTCTCATGGTGACAGTTAAAATGCTGTGTCCATACTGTTAAGTTTTTAAAATGGAGCATGATTATGCCCAGATAAAGGTTTGTTTAATAATATAAGAAAAAAATTAAAGAAACATTTGATATTATCAAAACTTCTTCATTTATGTCTGAGTTTATATTTCCTTAAACATGATTACATAATTACTCTAGTCCAGTAAGTTAGTCAGGTCTGTTAAACCATTCTGTTCCTATGGATACACAGTTGAAAAAGAAATCCCACAGATGTCAGCACAAGCCAAGATGATGCACAAAGACCCATTTTGATTGTACTGCTATGTTCATCCATTTTGATTTGGCGAGTTTGTGTGTCATACTCTTGCTTTGTGTTTAGTCTAAGCGTGCATTTTTACTCTGTCAGATCTGTTTGTGTTGTGTTTTCCACAAATAACAACATATAAAGTCAAGATCAAGAGGACATAATAGGATACGTGTCCAGTAGTTAAGTTGCTATTTTGAAGGTTTTTAAGCAAAAAAGTTTTAGGTTAGCACATGCTTGTTTGCTTTGACAAGTCTGTTACCTGTCAGATCTGTTACTCCATGTCATGTCTGTTACATCATTCAAAACAGTGCTGTAAAGCAAGGTGAGTGTACAGTGGTTGATTACTATGCCAGAGACGTTGCACTATATTAATACATGCAGAATATGCACTAAATAGTACTTTAATTTTGACGTTCTTAATCGTCCATTTGTTATACAAATTTTGCAAATGACATTCATATTCCTAAAAGTGTCAATGCATATTGCTGAAAAATGGTAAGTGACAGAGAAAATCTGACCTCAGATTTGGATTCAGCACCCAAGAAACCATAAATGTAGCATCAATTTTTAGAAAAGTTTTTTATGACCCTTAATTTTGCAGACCTGTGTAGTAAACCAGACTCTTTATCAGATCGTGCTTCTGTTTTTAGGCTGGTTCACAATAAACCGGGAACAGGAACGACAACGAGAAAGAGAACGGAAATATTGTTAAAATTAATGTATTTAGATGTAAGCGTTCAAATTTAAATACATGTATTTTAACATTATTTCCGTTCTCGTCGTTTCCATTCTCGATTTATTGTGAACCAACCTTTTAACCTACAATGTTATTATTATTATTATTATTATTATTATTATTATTATTATTATTATTATTATTAGCCGTACCCGTGCGCTCCGCTGCACCTGTTAGAAATAAATATAAAGTAATTATATAATTAAAATAGGACGTTTGATCCAGGGAACAACTTTTACAACAGCGCAAGATAATCTGCTTCGCTCATTACCCAATTTTTTTTTTTGCATTCCATTTATTGCCTATATATTTTATGTATTTTAACACGATTCAATTCAGCATAGTTAAAATTTGAATTATAAAATAATGGATTGCTAAGCTAACGTATTATTACTGCATACTAAATCAATACACTCTCGTTGTTCGTTAATTCTCTGATATTAAAATGAGTGTACTTACTTACTTACAAATGGCTTTTAAGGAACCCGAAGGTTCATTGCCGCCCTCACATAAGCCCGCCAGCGGTCTCTATCCTGTGCAAGATTAATCCAGTCTCTATCATCATACCCTACCTCCCTCAAATCCATTTTAAAAACTAGTTACGTTCCAAGTGCCAAATCTCAAAACCTTATTCCTTTGCTGTGGTCGTGCCAGAGAATCAGTCCTATTCCGAGGCTTATTATAGGGATACGTAACAAGCTGGTTTTTTACGGTGATGGGTTGTTAGCCCTTCGCCCAACCCCCAAGCTGGAGCACCACCCCTTATCGGCTGTCCACGACTGCTTATTCAATATATTCGCAGCTACCCTCCATATCTGGAGGCCGTCTCCTCTATCCGCAACCTGAGGACGCGCCATGCCGTGGTGATAGGGACCCACAATACATGGAAAATGAGTGTACATAAATATTATTTTAAGAAATACAGAAAACGAATGTACAAAATAGTCTATCAAACTTTCTGTGCATAAGAAGCCATTTTAATCTTACTCAGACGTTACTGTAATAACATTATAGCATTATGTCCATCTAGAGAAACTACACTTTCCAATGGTGAAATAATAATTACTTATACAAATCGGTTAATTTAGCTTCTGATATGACTTCATACAAACACAGAAACATTCTCTGTAGGCTACGTTTAATAGCTTTCGATTGTTGATGTCCAAGGCCCCTGTTTCGATTGTTGTTGTCCAAGGCCCCTTATAGACGAAGTCATTTGTTCTTAATTCATTGCACCGTCTTAGATGGCGTTATTTTAATTTTAAAACTCATTTATCTCATGAAATATCAGTCCTATCAAAATTTTGTAAAGAATAAAACTTATCGGAAATCATTTTAAAGAAACTTTTGTTATGTAACATTTTTCACAAAAATCAATAATAAGCGAGATATTTCGATTCATTTAATTCAGGCCCCCTTATAACCCCCCTTTAAATAAAGTATTTTGAATGCCATATAGCCTAAAATCTAAGTTACAACGAACTTAATTATTCCAATTTTCATATAAATCCGTTCAGCCATTGTCGCGTGGAAAGGTAACAAACATACAGACAGATATACAAACAAAAATTTCAAAAATGCGATTTTCGGTTTCAGGGTGGTTAATTATATATGTTAGGACCAATTATTTTTGGAAAATCGAAAATTACCAGAAAAATTTCGGCTACAGATTTATTATTAGTATAGATTATTATTATTATTATTATTATTATTATTATTATTATTATTATTATTATTATTATTATGCAACTTTACCAAGATTCTAGGTACAGATTTCGAGAAAAAAACTTACGCGTTGATTTCCTTCGATACCCTAATGACTTGACATTATGTTACTTCATGAATGGAGTCCCTTTAAAGAGCTAAAATCTCACACTATATGCCAAAATTCAAACCCTAATCCCTTTGGTGAGAAGTCGTCAGCTGACTGCCGTGCTAAAAGAGTAATATTTCTTAAGCCCGTAACCCTCATCCTTCGCTCCTAATGCGCGTTATATAACAGGGGTAAGTGACGTCACAGCCTGAATCAATTGTTAGAAATACCCCCAAGAGAGAAAAAACTAAACTGTTTATATTGTCATTACAATAGCGCACGTGCTCGTGTCACCCTCTAGCGGTGACGTATCGAACTATACACGGGTTTAAACAGGATTACATGCAGCGTTTCATTTAAATCATTATTACGTCGGTCGATGGTCGATGACGTGGTTTGTCGTCAGAACACGGGGCTTAGCGATATCACTGCTCTCGTTTTTCCATGCAGTTCATCTCTCTGATTCATCTGCGGCAAGCGCAGGAGTGACTTATAGAGAGGCGTTGTGTGCTATGGAACATTACGTCATGTTTGTTTAACGTAGTTGAATAGAAATGAGAATTATAGTATGTCAAAAGAAAGGAATACAACGGAGGATAGAAAAATGAAGAAAAATACTGTAAAAATAGAAACAGCATGAAAACGAAAAGACGAGGAAAGAAATTTGAAAGAAAATTCATTGTACAAAGACAAGCAGGAAGAGGTAATCAGCTACATAAACATACTGACAGATAGATTAGTTAAATTAGATAGATTTTGTAGATTAAATTACACAGATTAGATTATATATCAGACTAGTGGCTTGTGCAGCAAATGCTGCAAACTAAGTTCATTAGACGTTCAAATAAACATTTTTCAGATTTATTTTCAAGAATACCAGACATTCAGAAAGTTATTTGCTTCCATAATAATGAAAGATACTCTCTCTCGAGCCAATACTGAAGAGAACCACGCATATAAATATCTACACCACACCGCCATTAAATATATGAAAAAGACCCAACCCCACTTGATTAATAATTATAAAAATATTTGATTTTTAATAATATTATCTTACGTAAGTTTTATAGCTTTCAGTAACATATACTATATATACTATATAGCCGCCACTTAGTAAAATATAGAAATCAAAATCTAATTTAAGTTATTCTCTACATTTACTTATATAACCCCAAAACGTTTCACTTTCATATCATCAATATAGCATTAATATGTATAATTAATGAAAAATAGTCACACAATGGCATTAACTACAATAATATTTCATTTCTAATGGTAATAATGTGATCAAACCACCTCAAGTTTTGTAGTTTTTAATATCCAATACACAGCTGTACCCAGAAAATTACACGCCACAGAATCGAACCTCTAAATTATTTTTAGTAAGTTAAGTTTTTAATAACCAATTTAATTTGAGCTCTAAATATGTCAGCATTCTTGCAGATCATGGCCTTCGTGTAATATTGCTGACTGTAGTATGTGTTTTGTTTTATTCTGAAATCCAACACGGCCGACTTGATCTCGCTTCGCTTCTCCTTTACAAAAAAGCGAAGGGAATATCAAGTCGGCCGTGAATGCTATTAGCTAAACTGACGACAGATGGATTTTGGAAAATAGGAAAATTATGTTTAAAAATTGACATTTCACTGAAAACTACTATTTTTCCGAAAAACTTTGAGTTCCAAGTTTCAAAATGAGGGGTCATTTATTAAAATCCGTCCAGCCGTTTTCCCGTAATTTCCATTACCAGTTCAAATTATATATATATATATATAGATTAGATATTATATTAGATTGGGTAGATTGGTCGATGGATGGATGTTTAGACGGTCAGACAAAGACATTATAGAAGGCCGTCATGGTAGTCAATAAAGATGCTATGCATAGACATTTCGCTAGCCCGCGCTACGAGCGTGCTAAACTAACCCCGACTATGGAGTTATTACTTGTACAGGATTCATATCATATCATATCGCTAACATTGGTTTATGAATACGAAAAACGTTAGTTCGCTGATCATCCACCAGAAGCCCGCGCTAAGAATGTCTATGAATATGGCCCTAAGTATCTTAGTTTGGTATAATATGACACAGAATTATTTAATGAGTATAAAATACTCATTGTTATGAGTATAAATACTCATTGTTACGTACAGATATCTATAATACTGTTTACAAGTTCCCTTTTGAACGGTCTGCTTTTATTTGATATGTAAGTAATAACCTACTTAGGACCTCATTATTCATAACTGCGTCATCATTTTATTACGTCGTAACGCTTTCTCGTCACATATCGACTGAATCTCGTTCGATTTGTATGAGCCGATAATCGATATTACATAAGTGTTTACTGTTTATGTAAAATCGCGGATGGTTTAGAGCACAAATCTCACACAGAAAGAAATGAGAAGGGGGAAGAAAGTACGATCTCCAAATTGGATCAATACAGAAAAATTAAGTACCATGGGCTACTCCATATGAAATCGATCAGTAAAAAATCTCGCATTTTTTTTTTATATTTTAATTTTTTCCCTATTTATACTGTACAAGGTGCTGAGGAGAGTGCATTTTCAAAAATACACTGTCGAAAGTCATACGGTTTTCGTACTATTGAGCGACAAATTTAGCGTATTTTATAAAAACAAGCTCTTTCAGTGCTCAGAACTCTGGAACCATTTACTGCAGAACATTGAACGGGAGCTCATTTTGAAGCTGACATTTGGTAGGTTATGTTAAGAAGTAATCCTTATTTTTATTGTATACAGAGAGACAGATTATCTGATTTTACTTACTTTTAGGCTATTTGCCCATTTGTAAAAATGTAAAAAATATTGAGAAAAAAACCTTGCATTATTAAGAGGGATTCGGCATTGTTTGCTTAGTGGCTCGGCAATAAGTTTCGAGGGTATTAAATAAATTATTTTCACACGTCTAGACTTGAACGGCGCAGTACCGCACGCACTGGCCGAGAGCTGAAGATAAGCGAGCGTTGGGCGTCATTTTGCTCCTGTGTTTATGAAAATTCGTGATAAAGCTAGCCCAGCTGTGCGCTACTAGACGAAACATCAAGTGTTTATGTCTCCTGGCCTTGCTTGCCTCGGCTAGCTCCCGCCTCACAGTCAGCTGGTTAGTTCACGCGCGTATTATTTATTTTCTTTATTTGATATTTTCAATACTTTCTTATCAACGGTGCACCAGAAAAAAATATGTGTTTATTTCTACTTTCAATGGGGAATCTAACCATATATTTTAAAAATATTTTTTCGTGGGCAAAGGCGTCTTAATGAAGAAAAATCTAAATTTCTCCATTTCCATAAAAAGTAAGAAAAACTGTTTACATGTCAATATAAACTTCAATTTCTCATCATCAAAATAAACCATGATTTTGATCATTTGGTGAAAGGGTTTCGGAGCCACAATAGTTTAAAGTTGCTAATTTTATGAAAATGCGATAAATTTAAATATTTTTAATTTAAACACTATGAAGTTCTGATGCCTCAAACTTTGCACAAAGCATTGTATCACAGTTGTCAACGGACAGAAAAAGTTTCATTGTATTTAAAAATTGCAAGGTCAATTTTCTCTATATTTCGGTCGATTTGAGATGGAATAGCCCAAATACAGTACTTTAAAACCTCATTGTGTATATTAATAAACGTCTTTCATGATAGGTAGGTATTATATTAATAAGCCATGAGAATACTCAGCTAATATTTTACACTACCATAAACGTATGTTTTGATCATAAGTAGGACGAGATATATGCGGTACTTATTCTGGCTATAAGGACCAAAAGGCGATATTGTATATTATTGTTTAGTCAACTGCCCGAAGACAAGTCTGAACCTCAAGTGATAACAAGAAGGCACCACTTATAAGGCAACTAAGTCAAGAGATAATGGGGTGGCCAGTTCCTTTTCC
This sequence comes from Periplaneta americana, assembly GCF_040183065.1. Classification (NCBI taxonomy): domain Eukaryota; kingdom Metazoa; phylum Arthropoda; class Insecta; order Blattodea; family Blattidae; genus Periplaneta; species Periplaneta americana. Next base: position 22,060,070 of record NC_091119.1, read on the forward strand.
CCTCCATTGAATACATCGCCCACTAGCTACATATTACACTAGTCAGACTTCAGATATAAATGTCTTAATAATGCTTACTAAGAGGACAAGTTTTCTCTCATTAATTTATTGCAAATAGAAAATTTGTTTCTTTTATTCTGAAGAAAACACCATTAACCACTTAAAATATCCAACTCCTAAATTTACAGTTATAAGCACTTAGATTTCCACTCGCACTAAAGCCCTGCTTTCTTATATTTATGAAAACTTGACACCATTTTGTGACTTCTTTGGTGTAGCTTTTCTAGAGAATTATAAAAAAATTTGATTGAAAAGTATCTGT